>NC_092339.1:338532500-339225000 GCF_046630445.1 Rutidosis leptorrhynchoides | reverse complement strand
GAGCTGTTTCAGCTCTTATTTTTTTTTCTGTAATCCGATCCTCCCGCGACTCGCGGTGAATTACCCTTCAAACTCCGCGAGTCGCGGAGTTTGATATATATATATTTTTTTTTATAATCATTAACTTATAAAACAATTAAGTATTTAATTTTAAAATTTTGTTTCCCTTGTTATTTAGGACGAGGTCGTTTCGGATCGATGTCCTAGTCCGTCCCTCGACAAAATTTTAAAATTTGTCTTTTTGTAGCGATTGTTTTAAAAGCTAAGATTTTTGGGTTTTTTCAATGTTTTTGGCATACTTTAATTCAATAAGATTAAAAACAATGATAATAAAAGTTCTCGTCCCTCCCTCGGGTAAAGCAATTTCGGTTCAAAGACCTAGTCTTCAACTTACGACGAATATTAAAAATCATATTTTTAACTTAATGAGATAAAGTAAATTTTTGTTTTTAAATTCACACAATTTAAATATAAAATTCAAAATTAATATTAAAAATTCACACCGAACTTACAATTTAAAATGCATAACATTAAAAATTCATATTTTAAATTCACACCAAACTTATATTAATTTTTCAAATATTTACAATTTTAAAAATATTGTTTTTACAAAGTTTACAATATTAATTTAAGATTTAAATATTAATTTTAAAAACATGGTAAAAATAAAATTAAAAATCTTTTTGTCTTTTTATCCCAATTTAATCAATCAAATATTATCAAAAATATGCGCCCCTCTTTTTGGTAAAGTAATTTCGGTTCCAAGACCTAGTTTAACTCATGACGAATTTTTGAAATATTTTGGGTTGATTGATTAAAGATATTTATACCTTAAGAATAAACGTTAAATTTCGCAGTGATGTAATAAATTTTTGAATGATATCAATAATTTCGGTCGCCAAACCTAATTTTATTCAATACCAATTTAATATTTTTTAGCGAACAAATTAGCGTTTATTATCAAAAGGTTAAAAATAAAATAAATAAAAGTAAAAACTGTACAAACATACCTGTGAAATAGATTTCTTAGTTATATGATCTATCCCATTCATAAGATAGTCGGTTTAATTGGTTTTCCATGGCTACATAGGCGTAACCTCGAGCATTCAGTGTCTTTTCTTCTAAACATATGAACGGTCCGTCTCTGCATAAAGTAACAAATTCGGTATTTGAATAGGTTTGATTATTTGAACATTTACCTCCATGTGACCATTTTCCGCATTTGTGACATCGTTCTAGGTGTCGTGCTCTTCTTTTCGCTGCGGATTTTGATTTTCCTTTACCAAATTGTAACTTATTATCTTCGCATCTGGATTCTTTTCTAACTCCGTCCATTCTTTCTCTGATTACTGATACTATTTCACTTGGTAGTATGTCATTATTTCTTTTAGTGATCAAAGCGTGTAGCATTAGACCATGGTTTAGTTCACAGGCAGTCTTCATTTTGTAAAAACCTAAAAAAAATAAAAATTCAGAATGGGGGGAGAAGACTAGTTCTTTAGGGTCTGCTAGGGAAAGACCATTCGGGTTCCATATTCGAGAACTACACGAAAACAGACAATCTAACTCTAACAGAAATACATATTATCCTTTAAAGACTTGATTCTCCCCACACTTAGTTAGCTGTGGTGTCGAAATTGTGATTAACTTCGTTGTCGACTTCCATCGGACCATGTATGTAATGTTTAACTCTGTGACCATTAACTTTAAATTCAATCCCATTTGAATTTATTAATTCTATCGTTCCGTATGGGAAAACTCTTTTGACTATGAATGGTCCAGACCATCTTGATTTCAATTTTCCAGGAAATAGCTTGAATCGTGAATTAAAAAGAAGAACTCTGTCTCCTTCTTTAAATTCTTTTGAACTTCTGATTCTTTTATCATGCCATTTCTTCGTTCTTTCTTTATAGATTAACGAATTTTCGTATGCTTCAAGTCTTAATTCTTCTAATTCGTTTAGTTGACTTAATCGTAGACGTCCGGCTTCATGTAAATCAAGATTACATGTCTTCAAAGCCCAAAATGCTTTGTGTTCAATTTCTACTGGAAGATGACATGCTTTTCCATAAACAAGTCTAAAAGGTGTGGTTCCAATTGGAGTTTTGTAGGCTGTTCTAAAAGTCCAGAGTGCATCCTCCAATTTAATGGACCATTCCTTCGGATTTGATCCTACGGTTTTCTCTAGAATACGTTTTAAAGCTCGGTTGGTATTTTCAACTTGTCCACTTGTTTGTGGATGATATGCGGTGGAGATTTTATGAGTTACTCCATATCTTTTAAGAACTTTCTCAAGTTGATTATTACAGAAATGAGTACCCCGATCACTTATTAAAGCTTTCGGTGTTCCAAACCTTGCAAAAAGACGTTTTAAAAAGTTGACTACAACTCGTGCATCGTTAGTTGGGAGAGCTTGTGCTTCCGCCCATTTAGATACATAATCAATGGCTACGAGTATATATAGATTATTATGAGATTTTGGAAATGGACCCATAAAGTCAATACCCCAAATGTCAAATACTTCACATACTTGGATGACATTTTTTGGCATTTCATCACGTTGACTTATTTTTCCAGCCCTTTGACATGCATCACAGGATTTGCAAAGAAGGTGTGCGTCTTTGTAAATTGTAGGCCAATAGAATCCAGCTTCATAAACTTTTCTTGCTGTTAGTTGAGGCCCATAATGCCCTCCTGTTGGTCCTGTGTGACAATGGTTTAATATTTTACTAGCTTCATCTCCAAATACACATCGGCGTATTATTCCATCGGGACAACTTTTAAACAGATGTGGATCTTCCCAAAAATAGTGTTTTATATCACTGAAGAATTTCTTTCGTCTTTGGTACGATAATCCTTTTTCAAGGAATCCACAAACCAAGTAGTTTGCATAGTCTGCAAACCATGGGATTTCATTATAATCTATCTTCAATAGATATTCATCAGGAAAGTTGTCTTGTATGGCTGATTCATTTAGAACTTCTAATTCGGGATTTTCAAGACGAGAAAGATGATCAGCGGCGAGATTTTCTGCTCCTCTTTTATCTCGGATTTCAATATCAAACTCTTGTAAGAGTAAGATCCAACGAATTAATTGTAACGACCCTACTTTTTCCGTTATCTTTTGCCGTTAATTATTTAACGACCGTTAATTATTTTTCGTGCCACGTCATTTCTATGACCTATATTATTATTTTTGTAATAATATATTAATTATTATGTGTTATATGAATATTTGTATTCATATCTTTAATTGTACGTTTCTACGTGTCGCGGATTTCTATCCGGCGAATCTTTTTGGTTTTCAAACCAACGGTCGAACTTTTGGAATTTTTAAGTCCTAATTATTTTAAATATGATATTTTGATGTCATATGATTATATATAGTATTTATATATTTTATTCGTCGCGTATTTATTATCTCTTTGAAAAATCAATCGCGTAGCGGCGTTTTCGCGTTTCGGGTTTCGTTCGGGCGTTCGGGCCACTAGGATTTTGTCATTTATCAAATTGGGCCACTATGGGGCCCACCCCATTCAGTTCTTGGCCGAAATTGTCAAGGAGGGGGGTATACCCCATTCATTTTTGGCAATACTCCTCATTTTTACATTTTATTCCTAATTTTATCAAACCTAATTTTAGATATTTGCTCTCTTCCTCCCCTTTTGCTCCCTTGAGCCGTCGCCACTTCCACCACCAACATCATCATCATCAATTAATTTTAAAGCTTGGATCAAGGATTGATTAACACCAACGCGTTCCTCTCAATCTCCTCTACGCGATAACATCCATTGATTATTGATTAGGGTATAAACCCTAACCCTAGAACTTTTGATTTTTCATTTATTTTCTGTATTTTTATGATTATTTAGTAGTATGATTTTTGTGGATTATTGTAATGGTGTTTGTATGCATAGATGTACTCATAATCACATGTTTTCGGTTTGTAAAATTCTGGACAGCAGCTTTTTCGTGTGTTTCTGATATGATGACTGATATAAATGTTAAAATAAAGTATCTAGATGAGTTCCTCTCATCAAGACGTTAATTTTAGACTCCGGATTCATGTCGTTTCGATTCCCGGAACCCTAATTATGATCAAAGTGGTATTTTGTTAAGATTGAAATGTGATTTTGGTATGAACCAGGTTTGGTCCGACTTTGTGACCATATTTGGTGACTTTAGGGTGTGTTAGTGTGTTAGAACTGATGGTGGGGCGAACTTTCATGTTCGGGTCATCTCAATCCAAGCCACGAATCACCCGTTACGTCTAAAACACGTTTTTGATTGAATTAAAGTTCCAAGTAGTGTATTGGCTGTATATCACGACTTGTGGGCTGTTCTTGGTGTGTTCTTGAGTGTACCAAAGTGTCGGGTGGTTTGCTTAGGCGGAGATATATGTAAGGCTCGCCGAAAACCGACACCCGGGGCTCAAGATACGACCCGATGAACTTTTGATTAAAACTTATGGTTAAATATTAAAACTTATGAGAAAAATAATGATTTTCATTATTGATTAATTACTTATGATATAAGAAGCAATTATTATTATTTAAGACTTATGATATATATTTATTATATCATTTAATTATGACTTATGATTTAATTAACATTTTAATTAAACTTATGATTAATAATACTTTTATTATTAATAAAAAATACTTATGATAAGTATTAAACTTATATTATGAGATTATTATTATTATATGACTTATAATAAGGATTAAATAATTATTTAATTATTATAAGACTTAGTTATTATTTAATTATTAAATACTTATGATTTAATAAGTATAATTAGAAATTTATGATATGATTAATAATTCATTATTAATTAATAATACTTATGATATGATTTAAAATTTATTATTAATTAATAATACTTATATTATGACTAATATTTAATTAATTAAATACTTATGTTATATTAATTATATCATTTAAACTTATCTAAACTTTAATAATTCATTTTTATTTAATTAAACTTATGTTAAGACATAATTATACACTTTTGACTTTAATAAACATTATAACCTATGTTATTATTATAACTTACACTTTTCAAATTAATGTTGACTATGTTTGACCAAGGTTGACTTTTGAGTTGACTTTCGGTTGACTTTGACTTTCAGTTGACTTCTGTTGACTTTCTAAATAAGGAAACTTTCCTAACTTCAAAACTTTCTAAAAATAGAACTTTCTAAATTTGGAAACTTTCCAAAAATAGAAACTTTCCAAAAATAGAAACTTTCCTAAAATAGAAAACTTTCCAAAAATGGAAACCTGCTAAAAATAGAAACTTTCTAAAAATAGAAAGTGTGTGTCCGTATGCTGTTCCAGTCAAACCGATGCTTGCCGAGTGTTATTATATGTCTACTTGCAACATGTACAATAGCTATCATACTAAGACTTGACCTAAGTTAGTTATTTATATCGGCCTGCTTTATTTATAGGTCGGCGTTGTGATCTTTCTTGATCACTTTACTTTATTTGCTGTTCGCTTGTTTGTGAGATTTCTTCAGTTGCTATTAAGGTGAGTTATAGTCCCATTTTTCTATCTTAAATCTCTTGGGATGAGAATACATGCAATTTATTTTATATTTTGGACACAAGTGGAAGTTGGTTTAAATTATTCATTGTGAGTTGAACAAAAATATTCCCTAGTCTGGTAACTGTAATCACTGGTTTCTACTGGTGAACGCGAATCCTACGGATAGATCTATCGGGTTTGACAACCCCATTTCGAGCTAGTCGCGCTAGCAATTTGTTATCGGAATGTTTAGTACTTCGTATTTTGTTGTAGATACACTTGTTCGGTGTATATTATTTATTGTGTTTGGCAAGGGTAAATAAATGGTTAAGTGGTTACCAGGTGGCTCACGGAAAATGGAATAATGTTTTATTATATGTTTTCTAGCATATAATTTGGTGGTTCAAAAAGGAGTTTTTATGTTTTCAAACATAAATTTTTATTGTTTAAATTAAATATTGTTTGCAATATTAAACCTATAATTCACTCAACATTTTTGTTGACAGTTACTCGCATGTTTTATTCTCAGGTTCATGATTGATTGCTTCCGCTGTGCTTAGAGAGTCTGCATATTTATGATGGCAGCTTTTGTTAAATATTAACTTGCATTCTATTTTGTTACATTAAAAAGTGGTTGTTTGTTGACTTTATTTTGGTCAACTTTTGGTTAAAGTATTATTGTATAGTTTTTCTAAACTTATACATTTTAGTAGATTTCCTTTATAGGAAATCATTTTTAAATAAAGAATGCAAGGTTGTTTTATTAAATTCATATAGAGTTTCGATCAAGCTGTGGGACCAAGTGACGGAGCCGTTAAGTGTTTTGACGGAGTCGTCACAGTTGGTATTAGAGCTCTGGTTGTAGGTAATTAGGCTGCATTGATGTCGTTACCCGGGTCAATAGGGTGCATTAGTGAGTCTAGTCTACAGCCCGGCCTATTATATATTATTATATGTGATTATTTGTGTCGTGTTGGTATGTATATTGTTATCATACATACATTTCTATTATGTTCTGAATCCGGGAGGAACTCCCATTCCGATTTAAACGTATTCTCCGACTCATGCGAGTTCATCTTTTAAAGGAACACCTCGGTTAGTGAAACCGAGGGGGTGTCATTCTTGACTTCTGGAATTCTCGACATTTCTATGTCATAATTAGTGTTTATTGATATAACGTTTAAGTTACATTACGTGTTCTAGAATTCTCGGCATTTCTATGTCATCTATTATGGTTATGTATATAACGTTTGAGTTATATTACGCGAGATGTCATTCTTGACTTCTAAATGCTCGGCATTTCAATGTCAGCTATTATGTTTTGGTATATAACATTTTTGTTATATTACGTGCATTTGTGCCGTTGTGCCTATGTTCTTTGGTTGTTGAAACGGAAAACGTCATTCTTACTTTTAGAGATTCTTGGTACTTCGAAGACATTTTTATGTCATCGTTACTCCTATTCATTACTTTCGATGTCTTTGTCTCTTGTGCTATCCTTAGCACATTGTTAAGAAATTGTTTTAGGGAAATTGTGTTGAAATTCGAGGTTGACCACGTGTCCTGACCTTATGTAGTGATATTGGAATGGAACTATGAGTTAGTGAAATATAATGGCGTCAGGCCAACGTGATTGTATTACTTTAATTCATAAAAAGTCCCAATATTGTGACATGAGGAATAGAAAGCGAGTCAAAGAAAATTTGTACACCACTCATTCGGAAATTCTAACGTTATTACATGAGTAAGGAAGATAATCATTATCTTATTTGTTGATATGCGAGAGACTCATCTTAACCGAACTACCTACCCCATGTTTTATCATTTATAACTCGCTTGTTAGTGACAGCTTCGCACGTGAATAGTTTTAACCCAAGGACTTGTGTTCTGATAAAAGTCAAGACATTATTTAACTCATTGGTTTTCATGACCTCGTAGCATTTATTGAAGAGATGTCGCAAGACGATTCAAGTCCATCACCCGAGCTTTAACGATCTTACTTCAACTCGTAACCTCTGTGATGCGGATACCCTGCTTTTCATTAAAAATTTTACACATTTGTGTAATTGGGCGGTTCTCACGAGATTTATGGGCGAATAGAAGTAATGAAATACTTTGTCATGTATACTATTTATAAAATCATATATGTACGTATGAATTCAAATGGACAAATTTACCCTTACCTATTTTGGCTAGTATACACTAATTTATACCTTCAAAATTATTTTAAAACCACTCTTATTGAGTTGTCTAGTTAACTCAAATTGATTTACATAAAATGGTACACGTTGTACATACTTCTAAATTTACTAAGAGCTTCGTTACATTTATGGGGTTACATTAGACGTTTAAAGCTTTTTCAAAACTTCTTTGATTGATTACATTAGAATTTTCGCATTACTCTACAGAGTGTTTGGATCACATTTCTTCTCATCCTCCGTTTAAGGATGAAAATTTACCATTAAGTCCATTGATAGAAATTCTTACACCAGTTTGGATGCCGGTTTTATAAAATTTGTTGGAAAGTCTTTGCGCTCATAGAATTTTCCATCTTATGGTTGGACATGGCCGAAACGCAGACTGATAAATCAAGTTTCTTGGGTACACTCGATGGTCACCTTATTGTAGAAAAGGCGCTAGGTGGGTTTCTACCCCAACTGTTGTTATAATGGGTATCATGGATATATATTACTCTAGACCGTTTGAGGAGTTTCTACTCTCAATTTTCGCTGTCAACCGCAACACCCTCGTAAACATCAATCCTAGGATTCGATACTTTAGGGTGCACGAAATTATTTTTGGAGATTCATCTCACCTGGAGTCGGCCATTCTTTATAACCCATGATTCGCGTTCTTTTCATCCGCACATAAATTTAAGAATATGGATGAATCCTAGACTTCCTCGCTCATTGTACAAGGAAGTTCACTCTCGTTGAATTATCACACCTTTCATACGTCTTCCTTTCGGAAATATAATGAAAATTTACTTTGGAGTCCATGATCCTCGTTAACTCCTTTGAGAGAATTGCCTTAAATATCTATGTCACCGATGTGACTACTCCATATTTATTTCTTCCTTCATTATTGCAACTTTATTTCATCCGTCCCAGTTCGTCCCCTTGGGGAGCTCCCGTTTTGTTCGTTGAGAAGAAAGATGGTTCATTTCGTTTGTGTATTGATTATCGTGAATTGAACGAGCTTACTGTTAAAAACCGTTACCCTCTTCCGAGAATTGACGATCTGTTCGATCAACTTCAAGGTTCGTCCGTTTATTATAAGATTGATCTTCGTTCCGGTTATCACCAATTACGCGCTAAAGAAACTGATATTCTGAAAACCGCTTTCTGTACCCGTTATAGTCACTTTGAATTTCTTGTTATGCCGTTCAGATTGACAAATGCACCTGTTGTGTTCATGGACCTCATGAACCGTGTGTGTAGACCCTATCTGGACAAATTCATTACTATTTTCATTGACCACATCCTTATTTATTCTAAGAGTGATGAAGGGCGAAGAACATTTGAAGTTAGTGCTTGATCTGTTGAGGAAAGAAGAGTTGTACGCTAAGTTCTCTAAGTGTGCTTTCTGGTTAAGAGAAGTTCAATTTCCTCGGACATATTGTTAGTAAATAGGGAATACAAGTTGATTCTGCTAAGATTGAGGCGATTGAAAAGTGGGAAGTTCCGAAAACTCCTACTCAGATTCGCCAGTTTCTAGGATTAGCAGGCTATTATAGAAGGTTCATTCAAGATTTTTCAAGAGTAGCGAAACCTCTGACTGCTTTAACGCATAAGGGGAAGAAGTACGAGTGGAAGAGTGAACAAGAGTCTGCTTTCCAAACTCTGAAGAAGAAGTTAACTTCTGCACCGATATTATCACTACCTGAGGGTAATGATGATTTTGTTATCTATTGTGATGCTTCGTGTCAAGACTTTGGTTGTGTTTTGATGCAACGAAAGAAAGTTATTGCGTACGCGTCACGTCAGTTGAAGATTCACGAGCAGAATTACGTAACCCATGATTTAGAGTTGAGAGCTGTTGTGCTTGCGCTTAAGATTTGCAGACATTATCTATATGGGGTCAAAGGTACATTGTACACTGATCACAAAAGTCTTCAACATATTCTTGATCAGAAACAGTTAAATATGAGGCAACGAAGATGGGTTGAGACGTTAAATGATTATGATTGCGAACTTTTATATCATCCGGGAAAGGCCAATGATGTGGCTGATGCATTAAGTCGTAAAGAAAGGGCTGAACCTCGCAGGTTTAGGGCCTTGAATATGACAATTCAAACAAACCTCGCTAGGCAGATCCTTGAGGCACAATAAGAAGCCTTGAAGGAGGAAAATTTTGTAACGGGAAGGTCCGAGGCTTGAGTAAACAGTTAGAGGTACAAACCGATGGTACTCGGTATTTTGCGGGATGCCTTTGGGTTCCGAAGTTTGGTGATCTACGAAAACTTGTTTTAGATGAGGCTCATAAGTCTAGGTACTCTATTCATCCTGGTTCAGGAAAGATGTATCATGATCTTAAGGAGCTGTATTGGTGGCCTAATTTGAAAGCTGATGTGGCTACGTATGTGGCTAAGTGTTTGACCTGCGCTAAGGTTAAAGCTGAACATCAGAAACCGTCTGGACTTTTGGTGCAACCTGAAATTCCCGAGTGGAAGTGGGAAGGTATTAAGATGGACTTTATTACGAAGTTACCGGGAGTTGTGGGTGGTTATGATACCATTTGGGTGATTGTTACCGACTCGCTAAGTCAACTCTTTTCTTGCCAATTAAGGAAACATATTCAATGAAGAAGTTTACTCGTTTGTATTTGAAGGAGATTATTTCGAGACATGGTGTTCCCGTATCGATTATGTTGGACTGAGGCAGTCCTAACAAGGTGCTCTAGGAACTAAATTGGATATGAGCACCGCTTATCATCCACAGACGGATGGTCAGAGTGAAAGGACCATTCAAACGTAGAAAACATGTTAAGAGCGTGTGTTATTGATTTTGGAAATGGGTGGGATAAATATTTGCCGCTGGATGAGTTTTCTTATAGCAGCAGTTATCATGCAAGTATTAAAGCCGCACCATTTGAAGCTCTGTATGGTAGAAAGTGTAGGTCTCCTGTCTGTTGGAATGACGTTGGGGATGCTCAACTCACATGACCAGAGATCATTCACGAGACTACCGAGAAGATTGCACAGATTAAGGAAAGATTGATAACTGCCAGGAGTAGGCAAAAGAGTTATGCTGATAAGAGAAGGAACGATATCGACTTTCAGGTCGGTGATCGTGTTATGTTGAAAGTTTCACCTTGGAAGGGTGTGGTACGTTTTGGTAAAAGGGGAAAGTTGAATCCTCGATTTGTTGGACCTTTTGGGATTATTGAGAGAGTTGGACCAGTGGCTTATCGTTTGAAATTGCCACAAGAACTCAGTGCTATTCGTGACGTTTTTCATGTATCGAATTTAAAGAAGTGTTTGGCCGAGGCCAATGAAACTATTCTTTTTGATGAACTTCATGTTGATAAGCAACTTTATTTTATTGAAGAACCTGTTGAAATTATGGACCGAGAGGTAAAGACTCTTAAGCAGAGTAAAATTCCTATTGTTCGAGTTAGATGGAACACCGGACGCGGTCCCGAGTTCACTTGGGAGCGTGAAGGTCAGATGAAGCAGAAGTAACCGCATTTGTTCCCAGATGCCGAGGAAACCCCTGCACCTGCTTAAATTTCGGGACGAAATTTCCGTAACGGGAAGGTACTGTAACGACCCTACTTTTTCCGTTATCTTTTGCCGTTAATTATTTAACGACCGTTAATTATTTTTCGTGCCACGTCATTTCTATGACCTATATTATTATTTTTGTAATAATATATTAATTATTATGTGTTATATGAATATTTGTATTCATATCTTTAATTGTACGTTTCTACGTGTCGCGGATTTCTATCCGGCGAATCTTTTCGGTTTTCAAACCAACGGTCGAACTTTTGGAATTTTTAAGTCCTAATTATTTTAAATATGATATTTTGATGTCATATGATTATATATAGTGTTTATATATTTTATTCGTCGCGTATTTATTATCTCTTTGAAAAATCAATCGCGTAGCGGCGTTTTCGCGTTTCGGGTTTCGTTCGAGCGTTCGGGCCACTAGGATTTTGTCATTTATCAAATTGAGCCACTATGGGGCCCACCCCATTCAGTTCTTGGCCGAAATTGTCAAGGAGGGGGGTATACCCCATTCATTTTTGGCAATACTCCTCATTTTTACATTTTATTCCTAATTTTATCAAACCTAATTTTAGATATTTGCTCTCTTCCTCCCATTTTGCTCCCTTGAGCCGTCGCCACTTCCACCACCAACATCATCATCATCAATTAATTTTAAAGCTTGGATCAAGGATTGATTAACACCAACGCGTTCCTCTCAATCTCCTCTACGCGATAACATCCATTGATTATTGATTAGGGTATAAACCCTAACCCTAGAACTTTTGATTTTTCATTTATTTTCTGTATTTTTATGATTATTTAGTAGTATGATTTTTGTGGATTATTGTAATGGTGTTTGTATGCATAGATGTACTCATAATCACATGTTTTCGGTTTGTAAAATTCTGGACAGCAGCTTTTTCGTGTGTTTCTGATATGATGACTGATATAAATGTTAAAATAAAGTATCTAGATGAGTTCCTCTCATCAAGACGTTAATTTTAGACTCCGGATTCATGTCGTTTCGATTCCCGGAACCCTAATTATGATCAAAGTGGTATTTTGATAAGATTGAAATGTGATTTTGGTATGAACCAGGTTTGGTCCGACTTTGTGACCATATTTGGTGACTTTAGGGTGTGTTAGTGTGTTAGAACTGATGGTGGGGCGAACTTTCATGTTCGGGTCATCTCAATCCAAGCCACGAATCACCCGTTACGTCTAAAACACGTTTTTGATTGAATTAAAGTTCCAAGTAGTGTATTGGCTGTATATCACGACTTGTGGGCTGTTCTTGGTGTGTTCTTGAGTGTACCAAAGTTTCGGGTGGTTTTCTTAGGCGGAGATATATGTAAGGCTCGCCGAAAACCGACACCCGGGGCTCAAGATACGACCCGATGAACTTTTGATTAAAACTTATGGTTAAATATTAAAACTTATGAGAAAAATAATGATTTTCATTATTGATTAATTACTTATGATATAAGAAGTAATTATTATTATTTAAGACTTATGATATATATTTATTATATCATTTAATTATGACTTATGATTTAATTAACATTTTAATTAAACTTATGATTAATAATACTTTTATTATTAATGAAAAATACTTATGATAAGTATTAAACTTATATTATGAGATAATTATTATTATAGGACTTATAATAAGGATTAAATAATTATTTAATTATTATAAGACTTAGTTATTATTTAATTATTAAATACTTATGATTTAATAAGTATAATTAGAAATTTATGATATGATTAATAATTCATTATTAATTAATAATACTTATGATATGATTTAAAATTTATTATTAATTAATAATACTTATATTATGACTAATATTTAATTAATTAATTAAATACTTATGTTATATTAATTATATCATTTAAACTTATCTAAACTTTAATAATTCATTTTTATTTAATTAAACTTATGTTAAGACATAATTATACACTTTTGACTTTAATAAACATTATAACCTATGTTATTATTATAACTTACACTTTTCAAATTAATGTTGACTATGTTTGACCAAGGTTGACTTTTTGAGTTGACTTTCGGTTGACTTTGACTTTCAGTTGACTTCTGTTGACTTTCTAAATAAGGAAACTTTCCTAACTTCAAAACTTTCTAAAAATAGAACTTTCTAAATTTGGAAACTTTCCAAAAATAGAAACTTTCCAAAAATAGAAACTTTCCAAAAATAGAAACTTTCCTAAAATAGAAAACTTTCCAAAAATGGAAACCTGCTAAAAATAGAAACTTTCTAAAAATAGAAAGTGTGTGTCCGTATGCTGTTCCAGTCAAATCGATGCTTGCCGAGTGTTATTCTATGTCTACTTGCAACATGTACAATAGCTATCATACTAAGACTTGACCTAAGTTAGTTATTTATATCGGCCTGCTTTATTTATAGGTCGGCGTTGTGATCTTTCTTGATCACTTTACTTTATTTGCTGTTCGCTTGTTTGTGAGATTTCTTCAGTTGCTATTAAGGTGAGTTATAGTCCCATTTTTCTATCTTAAATCTCTTGGGATGAGAATACATGCAATTTATTTTATATTTTGGACACAAGTGGAAGTTGGTTTAAATTATTCATTGTGAGTTGAACAAAAATATTCCCTAGTCTGGTAACTGTAATCACTGGTTTCTACTGGTGAACGCGAATCCTACGGATAGATCTATCGGGTTTGACAACCCCATTTCGAGCTAGTCGCGCTAGCAATTTGTTATCGGAATGTTTAGTACTTCGTATTTTGTTGTAGATACACTTGTTCGGTGTATATTATTTATTGTGTTTGGCAAGGGTAAATAAATGGTTAAGTGGTTACCAGGTGGCTCACGGAAAATGGAATAATGTTTTATTATATGTTTTCTAGCATATAATTTGGTGGTTCAAAAAGGAGTTTTTATGTTTTCAAACATAAATTTTTATTGTTTAAATTAAATATTGTTTGCAATATTAAACCTATAATTCACTCAACATTTTTGTTGACAGTTACTCGCATGTTTTATTCTCAGGTTCATGATTGATTGCTTCCGCTGTGCTTAGAGAGTCTGCATATTTATGATGGCAGCTTTTGTTAAACATTAACTTGCATTCTATTTTGTTACATTAAAAAGTGGTTGTTTGTTGACTTTATTTTGGTCAACTTTTGGTTAAAGTATTATTGTATAGTTTTTCTAAACTTATACATTTTAGTAGATTTCCTTTATAGGAAATCATTTTTAAATAAAGAATGCAAGGTTGTTTTATTAAATTCATATAGAGTTTCGATCAAGCTGTGGGACCAAGTGACGGAGCCGTTAAGTGTTTTGACGGAGTCGTCACATTAATCGTGGTTTGGCATCTTGTTTCGAAAATAGGTATCTAAGAGCAGAATGATCGGTATAGACTATTGTTTTTGCTAGAACGAGATATGATCGAAATTTGTCAAAAGCAAAGACAATAGCAAGGAGTTCTTTTTCAGTAGTTGTATAGTTCGTTTGTGCTCCTTGTAACGTCTTACTAGCATAATATATAGGTTGAAATCGTTTTTCAATCCTTTGTCCTAAAACGGCTCCCATTGCAAAATCACTTGCATCGCACATGAGTTCAAATGGTAGATTCCAATTTGGCATTATCATGATCGGCGCATTAGTGAGTTTCTCTTTAAGAATATTAAAAGATTTGATACACTCATCTGAAAAGATGAATGGCGCATCCTTTTCTAGGAGTTTATTCATAGGAGTGGCAATCTTAGAAAAATCTTTTATGAAACGTCGGTAAAAACCGGCATGCCCTAAAAAACTCCTAACTCCTCTAACATTGGTGGGATGTGGAAGTTTAGCAATTACATCTACTTTAGCTCTATCCACTTCAATTCCTTCTTTTGAAATTTTATGTCCAAGAACGATGCCTTCTTTAACCATGAAATGGCATTTCTCCCAATTAAGTACTAGATTGGATTGTTCGCATCTAAGAAGCATTCGTTCCATATTAACTAGACATGATTCAAATGTATCACCGAAGACTGAAAAGTCATCCATGAAAACTTCCATGCATTCTTCTATCATGTCGTGAAAAATCGCCTTCATGCACCTTTGAAAGGTTGCAGGGGCGTTGCAAAGTCCAAATGGCATGCGTTTGTAAGCAAAAGTACCATAGGGGCACGTGAATGTGGTTTTCTCTTGATCCTCGGGTGCTATTGGAATTTGAAAATATCCGTAAAATCCATCTAGAAAACAATAGTAACTATTTCCGGCTAATCTTTCCAACATTTGATCTATGAAAGGTAAGGGAAAGTGATCTTTTCTGGTGGCGTCATTTAATTTTCTATAATCAATACACACACGCCATCCTGTTACAGTTCTAGTAGGAATAAGCTCATTTTTCTCATTTGTAATGACAGTCATGCCACCCTTCTTAGGCACGCATTGAACTGGGCTTACCCATGGACTATCAGAGATTGGATAAATTAAACCTGCATCTAGCAGTTTAATAATCTCTTTCTTAACTACATCTTGCATATTAGGATTTAGTCTTCGTTGGCGTTGCACATACGTTTTATGACCCTCTTCTATAAGGATTTTATGTGTGCAATACGAAGGACTTATTCCTTTAATATCATGAATCTTCCATGCAATGGCTGGTTTATGAGCTTTCAACACAGAAATGAGTTGTGATTTCTCATTTTCAGTAAGAGAAGACGATATTATTACAGGTAATTCAGATTCACCATGTAAATAAGCGTATTCCAAATGGTTTGGAAGTGGCTTTAACTCTAATTTCGGAGGTTCTTCTATCGATGATTTGTATCGATATCTGTCTTCTTCTTTTAGCATTTGAATTTCTTCTGTTGTTGGTTCATATCCATTAGCCATAAGTGTAGCTAACATTTCAGCTTCATCAATTGGTTCATTACCTTCTCCTAAAGAACATTCTCCTGTTCCTTGTAATTCTGGAAATTCTTCTAATAATTCTGCATGTGCATCTATAGTTTGAATATAATAACATGTATCATCTGCAGATTGTGGTTGTTGCATTGCTCTATCAACTGAAAAGGTAACACTCTCATCCTCTATACTTAGGGTCAATTTCTTACCGAACACGTCTATCATTGCTTTAGCCGTGTTTAAGAATGGTCTTCCTAATATGAGAGGAACTTGAGAATCTTCTTCCATGTCCAGAACAACAAAATCTACTGGAAATACTAAAGTACCAACTTTAACTAGCATGTTCTCCATTATCCCTCTAGGATATTTTATTGATCTATCGGCTAGTTGTATGCTTATTCTGGTTGGTTTCAATTCTCCAAGGTCTAGTTTAGCGTATAGTGAATACGGCATTAAATTTATACTAGCACCTAAGTCTGCCAATGCTTCTATTGAATTAAGACTACCCAGAAAACATGGAATAGTGAAACTTCCTGGATCAGATAGTTTTTCTGGTATCTTATTCAACAGCACTACTGAACAATTAGCATTCATAGTAACAGCCGAGAGTTCTTCCATTTTCTTTCTATTTGAGATTAGATCTTTCAAGAATTTAGCATATCTAGGCATTCCTGAAATCACATCAATGAAAGGAAGATTTACATTTATCTGTTTAAACATATCCAAGAATTTGGATTGCTCGGCTTCAAGTTTTTCTTTCTTCATTTTACTCGGATAAGGAAGTGGTGGTTGATATGGTTTAACATAAGGTTTAGCCTTAGCTGTGTTATCTTCATTAATCTTTTCAACTACCGGTTCTTTTTCCTTATCTTGATCAGGTTGTGGTTCTTGTGGAGTAGGAATGGCTTCATCAGAAGTTACAGGTATTTCAGGTGGTTTAAGTGTTGTACCACTTCTTGTGGTAATGGCTTTAGCTGTTTCATTCCGGGGGTTAGCGTTTGTATCACTAGGTAGACTTCCCGGTTTTCTTTCACCTATTAACCTTGCTAGGTTACTTACTTCTTGTTCCAGATTTTGAATAGAAGCTTGTTGATTTCTAAATGCTTGAGCATTTTGTTCATTGGTTTGTTTCTGAGATGTGAAAAACTGTGTTTGAGTTTCAACTAGCTTTGTCATCATATCTTCTAAATTCGGCTTTTTATCATCGGTTTGTTGTGGTGGTTTGTTTTGAAAATTCGGTCTTTGCTGATTGTAAGTATTATTGGATACTTGTTGATTGCTAGGACCTTGTTGGTTGTTGTATGGAATATTTCGGTTATAATTCTGGTTTTGATTGTACATCGGTCTTGGCGGTTGATAATTATTCTGATAATTATTTCCAGGCCTTTGGTTTATGTATGAAATATTCTCTCTTTGTTCCATTATTTCCAGGCCTTTGTCAAATGTGGTCCTCCACACTGCTCACAACTAATTCGTATTGAGTGAATATCCTTAGTCATCTTTTCCATTCGTCTCTCCACAGCATCTATCTTTGCGGAAATGGAATCTAAGTCATGGCTAGAATCGGCTCTAGCTGCTTTAGATGATCTAATGATATCTTTTTCTTGGTGCCACTCATGTGAGTGGGAAGCAGTGTTATCAATAATTTTGTAAGCATCAGTTTCAGTTTTCTTCATAATAGAACCACCAGCTGCTATATCTATGTCTTTTCTTGTAGTGATGTCGCATCCTTGGTAGAATATTTGTACTATTTGACAGGTGTCTAAACCATGTTGCGGACATCCTCTTAACAACTTTCCATATCTTGTCCATGCCTCATATAGAGTTTCATTCGGTTTCTGTGTGAACGTAACAATTTCTGCTTGAAGTCTTACGGCTTTAGATGCAGGAAAGAATTGTTTAAGAAATTTGTCAACTAAAACATCCCATGTATCAATCGCCCCTTCAGGTAACGATTCCAACCAATCTTTGGCTTCTCCCTTTAAAGTCCAGGGAAATAACATGAGATATATCTGTTCATCCTCCACTTCTCGGATTTTAAATAGTGTGCAGATCCTATTAAAGGTACGTAGATGTTCATTTGGATCTTCCTTCGGCGCACCACTAAATTGACATTGATTAGTCACCATGTGTAGAATTTGTCCTTTGATTTCATAATCTGGCGCAATAATGTCTGGATGAGTAATTGCGTGACCTTGGCCAGTGCGTTTAGCTCTCATTCGGTCTTCCATACTTAAAGGTTCCAGATTCTCCATAATTGAATTTGTTGAATCGGTATCACTAGATGATTCTGATTTAATGGTTCGTTCCTCAACAATCTCTGTTTGAATGATTGGTGGCTTCGGAGGAAAGTTTAGTGGTTCAGGATCTACGAACCGTTCCTGAATATTCTCCGGATTCTCAATTGTGAGGTCGGGTTCAAAAAATGGATTATCGGAAATTTGAACTGAAGTACTTGGTCGACTGGATGACGATTCTAAAGAAAAATCAACGGCGGTTATATTTGCTAAATGTCTTGATCTAGTTACAGGTGGTGAACGTACAAAAGGTGGTGAACGTCTTGCTCGGTGCATTCACTGAATATCCTATTAGTTTTAAAAAGGAAAGAAAAATTATAATAAGTTATCCAATTAATAGACTTTTCTGATTTTGCCCACGTTTTGAATAGCCAAATGATGCAGCAGAGGGGCAGGATTCGTTTGGTCTCAATATAATTGAGGACTGTTTGGCTCCAATAACCCGGTCCACGTACAAATCCAACTATTACTACGAACCAGAAAATTTTGATGTCTATCAATTTAACCACTTAAAATAAATTTTCGTAATTTTAAGAAATTTAGATAAGAAGTAGAATAAAAATCTATGTCCTAAAACTAGAATAGCGAGAAATAAGAAAGAAAAAGAGTTCGTCGGAAAAGGTCGAAAAAAAAAATGGTTGAAAAATAAAAGGTGACGGAAAAACAAAAGAAACTTATAAAAACTTAAAAATACTTGACTAACCTAACCTTATTACTACAACTAACTTAAAATTATAATCGCAAATTGAAATTACTAATTGGAATGATAATTGATACATAGTAAAAGGTGTCTAAAAATATTAAAGCTTACAGGAAAAACTAAATCCCAAATGGAAATAACTTAAAAAGAAACTAAAACTTAAAAAGGCGTCGCAAAATTCTAAAGTACCTAAATCTTAGTCTAAAGAAAAAGCACTTAAGGAATTCTACTGCAAAGCCTAAAAATCTAGGAGTAAAAATAACTATAGCAAAAACTAAGTTTAAAATTAAATATGAGCTAAAAATACAAATATTACGCTACAACGATTAAAAAGGGACAAAATATAAAAATATACAAAAAGTTGTAAAAAGTACAATTTTATAAAAATATTATTTTTATATTATTTATTTTATTAAATTATTAATTTTACAATTTAATTAAACTTAATAAACTAAAATATAAATTAAATAAAACTTAAATTAAAATAAAACTAATTATAATAATAATAATAATTAGGGTTTATAATAATAATTAATTAATAATTACTCCGTGATTAATTGCAGTAGGGTTTCTGTCGGTGTCAGAATTACTCCGCGAGTCGCGGTATTTCAAACAACAAACCCCGCGAGTCGCGGGGTTTCAAAATTCAACCCTAGAACAGTTTAAAACTCGACGCGTTTTTTTTTTTTTTTTTTAAAAGTTTTTGATTTTATGTTTTAAATAAAAACAAAATACTTAAATAAAACTTATATTTTTATAAAATAAAAATAAAGAAACTTTCTAAAACTTAAATATTTAACAAAATTTTAAAAATATATAAATTTTTTTTTTTTTTTTTATATTTTCGAATATTCAAAACGTATTTTTACAAAAGCGAATTTTAATAAAAGTAAACAAAAAATCTTTTTTTTTTATATTAGCGTTGCGCTTTCGGCGTTTAAGAGTTCCCCGGCAGCGGCGCCAAAAATACTTGATGTCGTAGGGGGTGTATACAAAATAGTATTATTTTTAGTGCGAAAATACTATTAAATACGATACAATTTTACACAAGATATTTATTTATTTAGAGAACGGATATACTTAAACCTTGCTACAACACTTATAGGCAGTGTACCTAATCGTACAGTAGTGTAGTTTTTAGTAAGTCCGGTTCGTTCCACAGGGAATCTTTTTAAACAAAGCTTAACGCTATATTAGTTTACTTTTATAAAAATACAAATATATATATATATAAGTAATATTATTATTATAAAGGGGGGTTTTTACCTTTTAATGACCGGTTTGTCGATTTTAAAACTTTAGTCGCAGTTAAAACCAAATGTAAAATATTAAAAATAAATACAAGACTTAAATTAAAGCATAAAGTAAATAACGATAATGAAATTGCGAATAATAAAATTGCGATAAAATAAACTTGCGATAATTAAAAAGTACGATAATTAAAAGTGCAATTAAATATAATAACAATAAATAAAAATGCGATAATTAGAAGTGCAATTAAATATAAAATAAAGGAAATTAAATATGAAATAAAAGAATTATGCTTATTTAAACTTCCGTAATCATGATGTTTGACGTGTTGATTTTAGTTTTATGCCCATGGGTTAATTGTCCTTTGTCCTGGATTATTTAATATGTCCATACGGATTTGTCCATAATAGTCCATCAGTCATAAATATAAAGAGCGAAAGCCTTCGTCAAATTATTCTTATTCCCGAAGTTAAATATTCCAACTAATTGGGGATTCGAATTGTAACAAGGTTTTAATACTTTGTTTAATGAATACACCAGGTTATCGACTGCGTGTAAACCAAGGTTTTACTACTTTGTTAACAATTACACCAATTACCCTTGAATGTAATTCACCCCTGTTTCAACAAGTTTATTAACTATTAATCCAGTTCCGTATCCGGTAAAATGAATAATTATTGGTATTTATAGATATCCCGCCCATCGTACCCAGTCAAGCGTATGTGGTTATATATAAATATGTCAAATTATAAGTTTGTATATTAAATTAACAAGGTATTGTTTAGTTAATATAAAACTCATTAATAGCCCATAGTCTAATTTCCACAAGTGTCGTTCTTTTGTCCAAACCCCAATTATGGTACAAAGCCCAATTACCCAATTTTAGTAATTAGCCCAACATCATGATTACTTCGGATTAAATAAGCATAATAATAACTTAGCTACGAGACATTAATATAAAAAGGTTGAACATAACTTACAATGATTAAAAATAGCGTAGCGTTACACGGACAGAATTTCGACTTACACCCTTACAACATTCGCTAACATACCCTTATTATTAGAATTATAATTAAAATTAAAATATAAATTATATATATATATATATATATTTTACGTATGAGGAGAAGAAGAAAAAAGATGATATTTTACGATCAGAATGCGCGAGCTTTATAGGGGGTTTCTGAATTTGGGGCTCCGCGACTCACGGTGAAATACCCTTCAAACTCCGCGAGTCGCGGAGAATGAAATTACAGCTCAGTCCCTTTGGAGTCTTTCTTGCCGACGGTTTTTATTATTTATTATAATATATAAATAATTATAAGAATTATTTAAATATTATATTATATTTATGTGCATAGTTGACTTGTAATTTTTAGTCCGTTGCGCCGAGCGTTGAGAGTTGACTCTGGTCCCGGTTCCGAATTTTCGAACGTCCTTGCGTACAATTTAATATCTTGTACTTTGCGTTTTGAATCTTGTACTCTTGTAATTTCGAGACGTTTCTTATCAATAATTGGAACCTTTTTGATTGTCTTTTGTACTTTTGAGCTTTTTGGTCGTTTGCGTCTTCAATTCGTCGAATCTATCTTTTGTCTTCACCTTTTATTATTTAAACGAATATCACTTGTAAATAGAACAATTGCAACTAAAAGCTTGTCTTTCTTGAGGAATAATGCTATGAAATACATGTTCGTTTTTAGCATTATCATGCTCCTCCTCTCGAATTTTCTTCAAGATTTCTTTTCCCCCCCATTATTAGATTTTTGAGACCTTAATTTGAGTTTAGACTGAAAGGCACTTTCGAGTGAGTTTTCACTGCGCCGACTCAGTCTAGCCTCGTATGCTTCAAGAGAGCCAATTAATTCTGGTACCGACAGAGTCTCGATGTCTTTCGACTCTTCGATAACAGTAATGACATGATCATATTTTTCTGTCATACTGATAAGTATTTTTTCTACGATCCTTTTATCAGTTATATTATCTCCATATGCTCTCATTTGATTTACTATTTCTTTTATTCTAGAATAGTAGTCTTTAACGGTCTCGGTCTCTTTCATGTTTAAATTTTCAAAATCTCTTCTTAGAGTTAGTAGTTTGACAGATCTCACCTTGACATTTCCTTGAAATTCTTCTTGAAGGATCTTCCACGCCTCTTTGGCTGTTGTAGCTCCCATGATTTGTGGAAAGATAGACGGTGTCAAGGCTTGTTGAATGTAGCTTAGAGCAGCAGCATTTCTTACGATATTTTTGTTGTATTTATCCTGTTCTTCCGCGGACAGAGTTCTGACGTCTTTTGGAGTTGTAAACCCGACTTCGACAATATCCCACAAGCTTTGTGCTTGGAAATATGTCTTCATTCGGATACTCCAAAAATCATAGTTGTCGCCATCAAAGATGAGGATGGGAATATTGTACGCACCAACGGTAATCATGGTGTACTCGAACAAACGCCCAATACGGCTCTTGATACCACTTGTTAGAATTGTAGTGTATTTAGATTAAGTTATTAGTTTTAATTTAGATGTTTATAGTGATGGATGTTTATGTTATGAGGGGATTTTTATAAATGTTGAAGACTTGTTGTTTTGAAAGAAGTGATTCTTTATTGCTATTGAATTGTGTTGTGTTTTTGTGTACATCTAATTTTGGACTACAATGCGGCTATTTATAGCCATCAAATGACGGTGGACAATAGTAACTCTTGAATCTTCTAGCCACACTAGCAATATCTAGTAATTTCTAGTATTTACTTACTAAATATCTATTACTTACTAAATACGGAGTATCTACTAATTACTTATTAATTCTAGAATAATCTAGAAATACATTATAATTTAACACCAACTGACAGACCTGCAACATGGTCTCGTAAAGGGATGCCAGCATCCATCAAAGCCATACTACCTATATATATGAAGAGAAAAAAATAGTAAATCCCATCAATGACCCCAACATGAAAAGGTTGTAAGATTAATGTGCAAGGTACAATATATAACTATATGGCTAAATTCATTTGAGCCTTCGGGGTCACACATATATACACCTAGACGTCAACTTAAATATATATATGAGGTATATATATATATATATATATATATATATATATATATATATATATATATATATATATATATATATATATATATATATATATCTTAAGTAAAGAAACCAATTAATTTATTAATTAATTAATAGTTAATTAATTACTATATTAATTAAATCATTTGATTATTATGATTTAAATATTTAAATGATTGTTTGCTAATACTCCGTATACTCATATGGCAAAGAAATTGCTTCATGGACAAATTTATTATAAAAGGGAATAATTTCAACAAATATTGTTTTATGAGCTTTAATTGGAAAAAATATTAAATACGCGTTTTCTTTTTAACCGACCCATTCGGTTGTAATATCCCTTATATAATATAAATATGCCTATGATTCTTTTGCTTGTGAGAGATATACGAAAAACATAAATCACAAAAGTTCTTTTGGTTGGCATACAAAAAGAAGCTTCTGTTCCTTTTCAATTTTACGAAAGCAATACGATTCAATTTCATACGGAGTAATATTTATATTATTAATATAATCTGATTATATTAATAATTTACTTGAGTTTGGACTAGCATCCATTGGCGTTGTCTGAAAGTGTAGTGGACTATCCTTAGAGACGATCATATTCTTTGATCGTAGGTTTCTCTCTGTCTCATCAGTTTCTTCAAAAAAGGTATATCGTTTACTCCTCTTTTGTTTTATATTCATGACAATTCTTATGGTGTAACTGGATCCTTCGGATAGATTAATCGTGTGCATGTTTTATTAAATAAGTGATTATTTAATCTTTTAATTTTTGTTCATAAAAAATAAAAGTTTATTATTTTTATTATCCGCTGCGTTAATCTGAATTGTTAAAAGTACACACGATTTTCCATCAGTGGTATCATGAGCCGCTTTTACACCGTCTTAATTGTCGCATGATTTTCTTAGATCTAGCTTTGTGGTGAATTGGTAAAATTCAAAACTCTTATGGTTTTGAAAGTCAACTTTGTTGATTACCTCATGACGCACAAATAAGATATGAAGAAACTCACTATTTAAATTTTGAATTTAGAAAGTTATGGCTTGGTTAATTGTTGGTTATTTAATATTTATTTTATTCCATAGTTATACACATGCATTGTAACCATGGACAAGCCATATATAGGTTTAATAATGTTGTTATTAAATTGTGATTGCATACATAGCCCATAATGCCCCGATCAATGTGTGATTGTTGTGATTGTTGGTTACGGCAATTTTATGCCATGTTGTTTTTGATTTAATTGGAGGCCATAGAATCCAAAGTTGTATTTTGTTTATTTTCAATTTCATAGTGATGTTAAAGAAGAAGAGTTAATGGTGTTCTCAGTAATGATAGTGAAGAAAGAAGATGGTGTTAGTATATGTGTGTGTTCCTCTTCATATGCCTATGTATAATGTATACATATATTATATGTTTAGTAAATGATTTAATAGTTAAACTAGATCCTAATTGATTTGTGAAATTGACAGGAATCGATTTATAGACAAGGATTACTCAGCTTTCAATCAACGAATAAAAAAAATAGAACAGACATATACAATCAAACAAATTATGTTATCTGTCCTTGTTATATATTAATATAATTTAATTAATAAAGTATTAATAATTATAATGCTAATTAATAATAATTATATTAATAATATTAAATGATAATTGAAATACTAGTAATAATAATAATAGAGATACTAACATAATATAAAATTTTAAAATTCTAATATTAACATTAATAATGTTAAAAAAATAATGAAAATAACTTAAAAATGAAAATTTTCAGTACTCATATTAATAATGATATTAATTATATTAATATTAATAAAGATAATAATAATAATGATTTAATAATACTGTTAATAACAATAATGATAATAATAATCATAATAATACTAATATAAATAATTACATGTAACAAATTTCATTTTATAATTTTAATGACAATAACGATAACCACTGAAATTAAACTTGTAATTTAATATCCTCATTTATTAATGATAAAATTTATTGAATATTTATTATTTATATATTTTATAAGTGTTACAATAGTTATTAATAGAAATCTTATATATTTACATACATTTGTTTGTGAATCGTCGAGGATGGTCAAAGGTTAAATGTATCCATGTAAACAGTTCAAAAATTTTGAGACTCAGTTTAATAGACTTTGCTTATCGTGTCGATTTCATATAAGAATAAAGTTTAAATTTGGTCGAAAATTTCCGGGTCATCACAATTTTAATCGAATTTTTGACTTTTGACCGACGTTGACCCAACCTTTCCCGCATTTGACCTGACTTTTGAACGTTGACCGACTTATTAGATGACTGGACAGGATTCGAGATGGGCTAGTTACCAAAACATCGCAACAGACATAACGGACGTCGTTTGAACACATCATATTCACTCAAAAGTCGAAAAAATCACAAAATTCATTTCATACAGCTCAAAAATGTGTAGAAACACATGCAACTTTCTGGAAACGTAATAAAAGCTGAAAATATGATCATAAATTTGAAATTTCAGATGAAGAGCACAAAACTGTACTCCAAGGACTTTTCGACTTATGTGCATTTATCGGTTCTAAAACACATATTTGAGATCTACAAATGTGAATTATGATATGTTATTAACAATTTACCATATACTAATGTGATCAAAATTCAAAAACTATGAGCAAGAGCTACATAAAATTTCAGGATATACGTACGGTAAGAGGTAAAAAATCTCGGACACCATCGCCTTTAGCAGAGCACACTGTTGAAAGTACGTTAGTATCATCCATGCTTAATAACACCGAGCCATTGGCGAACGTAGTGATCGTTCCTGTTTCTAAAGTGAATACGCGTGATCCGATTTCGAATTCTTCTGTAAATGTTTCAAAGATTTTGGTTCTGGATACAGGAGATTCGGTAGCGTCCAGTGTAGTGGAAGCTGAGGTAGCGAATGTGCGAGCGGTGGTGGTAGGACGCCGGGAGCGTAAGGTCCGGTAATGGAATCCATGGAGCAAAGAAGAGAAAAGGCGGTTCTTTCTGGTTATGATTGCTACGGAAGCCATGGCGGTGTTGAAGGTTTTTTTGAGGGTTTAGGGTAAAAGGTTTTTCCTTTTACCGGACAGGCATTGGCGCCAGGCATTGGCATTGAAGGTTTTTCCTTTTTGAGGAATGGTAAATATGTTATTAGTTGATTTTCAAAATGCATTCAATCTAGTTGATCGTACGGTCATGTTACGTGAAGTTCGCCGCCTTTGTCCGAGCATTTCTCGGTGGGTTGAATTTTGCTACTCTAATCCAGCCAGATTGTATTATGGGAACCACACCTTATGGTCTTCTCAGGGGGTGCAACAGGGTGATCCCCTTGGTCCGCTGCTTTTTGCTTTGGTCTTACAACCCTTGGTTTCTAAAATCAGAGATAATTTTGAGGTTTGTCTTCAGGCGTGGTATTTGGATGATGGCACTATTATTGGGGACACTTTGGTGGTGGGGAAGGTTTTGCATTTGATTATGGAGGATGGGCCTCGTTTTGGGCTACATCTCAACGTTGAAAAAACTGAAATTTTCTGGCCTACGGAGGACCCTCGCAGCAGGCAAGTAGGTGTCTTTCCTCCTAATATTTCTTGACCTTTAAATGGTTTTAAGTTGCTTGGGGCCCCCGCAAGTTCCGATCCTGGTTTTTGTAGTGAACTGGTGATGCAAAGGGTGACCAAGTCCATTGCGCTTATGGATAAGGTTGCTAAACTTGATGATCCTCAGTGTGAGTTGTTGTTGCTTAGGGCATGTACGGGAGTTTCTAAACTCTACTTTACCTTGCGTACTTGTCCTCCTAGTATATTTGAGGCGGCTCAACGCGCTTTCGATGGAGCCCTTCGATCTTCCTTGGAGCGTATTGATACTGCTTCAGGGCCTGGGTTTGGTGATTGGCAGTGGCGGCTTGCCACCTTGCCATTTGCATTTGGAGGGCTTGGTGTTTATTCTGTGGGAGATGTTCGTCATTATGCTTTTCTGGCTTCTCGATTACAGTCTGCTGGGTTGCAGACCAAGCTCCTACGTCATGCGGGTATTGTTGGTCTTGGTCGTGCTTTTGAAGATGCATTGGGTCTGTTTAATAAAATGGTTGGGTTTGATATTTTAGGTAATCCGAGTGAGGTCGCTGCCCCAATACTCATGAAGAAATTGGCAGATGTTTATTTCACAAAGGTTACCGTTTCTGCAGAATCCTCTTTTTCGTTATCTCCCCGACAATCGGCCTTATGGAAATCACAGCAGGGTGATCACACCTCTGATTGGCTAAGGGCAGTCCCTATTTTGGGGTTGGGTCAGACGATGAACACAAAGACTTACCGATGTGTGTTGTGCTACCGGTTGGGTGTTCCATTGTTCTCTATCTCGACGGCATGCTCTGCCTGTTCAAGGGTTTTTACTGGGGATATTTTTGGGGATCACGCGGTGTCTTGTGCTGGTGTGGTAGGTATTAAGCAACGACATAATGTTGTTCGGGATTCACTTGTTGATGTTTGTTATCGATCTGGGATTTCAGCGAGGAAGGAGGTTGACATTGGGTTGTCTGGAGAGAACGACAGAGCCCTCAGACCTGCAGATGTGTTACTTTATTCCTGAGATTGTGGTCGCGATGTTTGTGTTGACTTGACAGGGTCTTCTTCTTTGACACAGTCTGGGCTTTCTGACTTTGTCCCTGGACGTGCTGTGGTTGATGCGGCTCGTCGGAAGCGGGTCAAGTACGGATCTAGCTGTCAGGCGATTGGTTATGGTTTCATTCCTTTCTCATTTTCTTCCCTTGGGGAATTAGAAATGGAGGCTATTTCTTTGCTAAAGCGGGTTCAGAAGATTTCGATGGCTCAAGATATTGGTGCCAGTGCTGCTGCTCATATTTTTACTAGGATAGGTTTTGCTATTGCTAGAGGTGTGGGGGCCCAGATTGTCTCTAGGCTTCCCACTAATTTTTTGTAAGTTTTAAAACTTTTAAGTTTATTATAATAATAATAATAATAATAATAATAATAATAATAATAATAATAATAATAATAATAATAATAATAATAATAATAATAATAATAATAATAATAATAATAATAATAATAATAATAATAATAATAATAATAGCCTTTTATTTAAAAACTTCTCACATTTTAGTCCTTTAAGCTAACAGAGCTTTTAACTTTTCCGTTATCTCACCGTATAGTATGTTTAGTCCTTTTCATTTTATTATATCTCTTGGTTGGTCCTTTTTATCATTTATTTTATGTTAATTCTAATGGCTAAAAAGATTAGGAAAAAAAAATGTTTAGCAAAAATTATAGTATTAGTTTTAACGCTTGGATTTTAATTCTAATTAATAATTAAAGTAGTATAAAATGTACTTTGGGTTTAAATAGATGATTAATGAATGAAAAGGTAGTTTTAAACGAAAGTCTTTCTTCAATTTTAACTTCCTTTGAGACTAGTCATCTCGAACCAGCTTTAATCAAATGTATTTTCATTAAGAGTCCCTTGTGATTTTCATTGATAACATGGACAAGCTTGTTATCAAATTCAACACCACATTAGATATTATTATCAACAATACCACCACCACCAACCGTCTACTAGACTCGATGTCCAATCAACTACTCACCACCTACCACACCACCAACATCCATCCGGAGTCCTTATCGCCATGGACGGAGCTTGAAGATTAACACGAAGGGGGTCGAATTAAATTAACCAAAATATGTAGTGTCAAGTACGATGTAAATCTCTATATTACGAAAAAGAAGTGTACGTTATATTTATCAATATTAAATCTATATATGCTAAGAAGTCAAAAATTGGGATATTGTTATAATTTAGGAGTTTATGACTACCTTTAGAACCTGATTCTTGATTATAGACTATTAATAAAATTATAAGAGAAGCAGAGAGAGTATACAGAAGATTGTATATGAAAAAGTGAGTTTTTACAATCATACATGATACATATTTATAGCATAAGAAAATACTGTACAATTAGGTGGCCGTAAAATTTGCAGCCACTTTTGACTTTGAAAAAAGGACATTTCATAACACTCCCCCTTGGCTGACAATTTTATTTAGAGAGAAACTAGTATTGCCTCGTTAAAAACCTTGCTAAAGAAAACCCGGTGGAAAAAAAAATTTAGCTAAGGGAAAAAGAGTGCAGCATAGAGTTGACTCCCCCTCAAGTAGACATTGTTGAGCTTTTACATCTTCTGAACATGCTTCATGCTAATATTGTGAACGTGTGTTCGGAAAATAGTAGTTGGAAGTGCTTTGGTAAAAAGATCAGCATCGTTTTTGCTAGATTGAACGTATATCATTTCAATCTGGTCGTCCTTGATGAGATCTTGAGTGTATGAGAAGAATCTAGGAGGTATGTGTTTTGTTCAGTCACTTTTGATATACCCTTCTTTCATCTGTGCTATGCAAGCTGCATTATCTTCATAGATAGTTATTGGACTTTTATCGCGTTTTAGTCCACAAGAATCAGTAATGAGTTGTGTCATTGATCTCAACCAAAAATATTCCCGAGTAGCTTCATGTAATACAATCACTTCGGCATGATTTGATGATGTTGCAACAAGTGTTTGTTTTTGAGAACGCCATGATATTACGGTGCCTCCATTTAGAAATATATATCCAGTTTGAGATTTAGCTTTATGTGGATCAGATAAATAACCTGCATCTGCATAACCAACTAAATCTTGTTTTGATTCGTTAGAATAAAATAATCCTAAATTAATAGTTCCTCAGAGGTATCGAAATATTTGTTTGATCCCATTCCAGTGTCTTTTGGTAGGAGCTAAGTTAAATCTTTCCAACAAATTAACTGCAAAAGAAATGTCAGGTCTCGTACAATTTATAAGGTACATAAGAGCTCCAATTGCACTAAGATATGGAACTTCTGAACCAAGAACATCTTCATGTTCTTCTCGGGGACAAAATGGATAAGTGTCGACATTGAGTGATCTAACCACCATAGGAGTACTTAATGGTTTTGCCTTGTTCATATTGAAGCGTTTTAATTTCTTTTTTTTTAGAAGTTTAATGGTTTTATGGATCTCTTTATTTATCCTTATGATGTTAAGATCATCAACATAAACAAATATGATCACATATCCAATAGTTGTTTTCTTAATGAAAAACACGCGGGCAAATAAGATTATTTGTATACCATTTGCTTATCAAGTATTCACTTAATCAGTTATACCACATACGACCCGATTGTTTCAACCCATATAAAGATCTTTGTAATTTAATCGAATACATTTCATTGAGTTTTGCATTTGTTGCTTCTAATACCTTAAATTCTTCAGGTATCTTCATATATATATCACTATCAAGTGATCCATATAGATAAGCAGTAACAACATCCATGAGATGCATTTCTAGATTTTTAGAAACTACCAGGCTGATTAAGTATTTAAAAATAAATGCATCCATAACAGGGGAATAGGTTTCATCATAATCAATTCCTGGTCTTTGAGAAAAACATTGATATACAAGTCTAGCTTTATACCTAGTAACTTCATTTTTCTCATTTATTATTCGCACAAAAAATCTATTTATGCCCAACAGGTTTCACATCTTTAGATGTGAGAACGATATATCCGGAAATTTTTCTTTTATTGAGCGATTCAAATTCAGCTCGTATTGCTATTTTCCAATGATCTCAGTCGTGTCTATTTTTCCATGACAGATTTTGTTTCTGGATCATCACCATCATTCATGATGTCATATGCAACATTATATGAAAATATCTCATCAAGATTTTTCATGTCATTTTGGTTCCATAATATTTTTTGAATTTGCATAATTGATTGCAATTTTCGTATTGATATCACCAATCTCCTCTGTAGAAGGAATATTGATTTGTAGTTCTTCTTGAACACTTTCTTTTACCTCATTATCAGCTGATTTTTTTCGAGGATTTTTATCTTTAGAACCAATTGGTCTCCCATGTTTCAGGCGTGGCAAAGACTCGTGAGTGACTTTATTGCCAGCTTTTAGAATTTCAATTCGAGTTGGAGCATTTACTGCTGGTATATATGATTTAGTCACTCTTTTATATCTGTAAATGCATCAGGCAAATTATTTGCAAGTTCTTGCATATGCATTATTTTTTAACTTTCTTTTCGCATTCTTTTATGTGATGATCAAGATACATTAATTTATGTTCATACCATGAAACATCATTTTCTTTATTTATTTTTTTTTATTTCTCCCCCTTATATAGGGAACATTGTCTCATTAAAGTGACAATCAGCAAAACGTGCTGTAAAAATATCACCCGTCATGGGTTCAATATATCTTATGATTGAAGATGTTTCATATCCAACATATATTCCCATCCTTCTTTGAGGACCCATTTTAGTGCATTGTGGTGGTGCGATAGGAACATAAACCGCACAACCAAATGTTCTAAGATGGAAAATATTTGGCTCTCGACCAAAATTAAGTTGGTAATGGAGAATATTTATGACTTGCACTTGGTTTAATGCGAATTAATATCGCATTATGTAAATTTACATGTCCCCATATAAATATTGAGAGTTTTGTACTCATTACCAATTGTCTAGTTATTAGCTGCAAGCGTTTATCTATTGGTTCAGCTAAACCAATTTTGTGTATGCACATGAGCAACTGGATGTTCAACAACAATCCCTGTAGACATACATATAATAATCATTAAATGCTTGAGATGTTAACTCACCAGCATTATCAAGTCTCATCCTTTTAATGGTGTAATCAGAATAATGTGTTCTCAATTTAATAATTTGTGCAAGAAACTTTGCAAATGCCATATTATGGCTTGATAACACACAAACATGAGACCATCTGCTAGATGCGTCTACTAGAACCATGAAATATGAAAATGGTCCACATGATGGATGAATTGGTCCATATATATAACCTTGAATTCTTTCAAGAAACATTGGTGATTCTTTCTCAATATTCTTTTCATTAATCACCATATGTGCTTTTCATTAATCACCATATGTGCTTTTTCATTAATCACTATATGCGCTTTTCATCATATATCCTTTTCACCATATGCGCTTTTAATCATATGCGCTGTGCTTTTCATCATATGCACTTTTCATCATATGCGCTGCGCTTTTCATCATATGCGCTTTTCATCATATGCGCTTTTTATCATATGCGCTTTTAATCATATATCCTTTTCACCATATGCGCTTTTAATCATATGCGCTGTGCTTTTCATCATATGCACTTTTCATCATATACACTTTTAATCATATATCCTTTTCACCATATGCGCTTTTAATCATATGCGTTGTGCTTTTCATCATATGCACTTTTCATCATATACGCTTTTAATCATATATCCTTTTCACCATATGCGCTTTTAATCATATGCGCTGTGCTTTTCATCATATGCGCTTTTCATCATATGCGCTTTTAATCATATGCGCTGCGCTTTTCACCATATGCGCTTTTCGGTGCTATGTAGATATTTCTCATTTTAGGTTATCATTGACTGATAATCATATCCCTTATGATATATATCAGAGAAACTTAACAAATTTCTCTTTGATTTGGGAGAAAACAAGGCATTGTTTATCAGAAAATTCGTACCATTTGGTAATATGAATTTTTTTCCTTTTCTGTTCCTTATATCAAGTTTGCAAGACCTGATATAGTATTTATAATTCCTTCATTTGATTTAAATCAATGAAATATTTCTTAGATTTGATCATAGTGTGTATGTTACCACTATCTGCAATACATAGGTCTTTACCATTTAATTGATGTTATATTTCTGCAGGATTCATACTAAAACTTCAAATAGGATAAGCAAATAATGAGTTATATTTCATCAAGATAATCAAATTATATGACATGCAAACAAGTTACAATCTGAAGTACATAAAAGATAACACTTAATAAACATATGCGTTATGGTCTAAAACCATTTATTTATGAGTGATACATAACAAGCTAGGCATCTTAGAAAATTCAAACCATTCAAGTCTCAAGGTAGCTCAGGGTTTATTTAATCAAGATTTCTCAACAGATTCACTCTCGTTTTCTTTTCTTTTGGGACTTATTTGTAGAGCTAAACAAGATGTTCATGTATTCAAGAAATACTAGACTGATGATCCACATTACCAGATCATTAATAAGAATCTCCGGGATTCTTATAAGATCGTCTACTAACATCTTCAATTTTATTCTTTCATGGATCACCGTTATTTCTTGATAATTAATATCGTATCTATCTTTGAGTATTTTCCATAATACACTTGGAACTTCGATCATATAATATGTAGATTCTAAGGACTCGTCAACATGTTTGCTAAGAAAAATACTTGTTATTGCTTTCTCTTGTTCGGAACAATTGTTATTTTCATTCAGGGTTTCTAAAATACCGATTGATTCGAGATGTTTTTCTACATTCATAACCTATGTTAAGTAGTTGTTCCCACTTGATTCTAAAGGAGCAAATTTAAGCCTTTTCAAATTCGACATTTTCTATTATCAAAAAGATGAACAACATAAATTATAATCATAATCAACTTCTATTCATAGACAAATAATAAAATAAAATTAGAATCATTTTAAATTCATAAGTAGCAAACAACAGAATAATGGCATGATTACAAATGATAAAATTACAAGAGCAGGATAGAATATAGGTTCACCCCGTGGTATATTAGCAACAATGATGATAGTTAGTATGACCAATACAATAGGAAAAATCATCCTTGTGTGAATCATCTTTACAAAAAAAACTTTTTGAGAGTGGTAATCTGAGAAAATGAAGATTGATTTGTGAAAATGTGAAAATGTGAAAACGGAGATGTTTATTTTATATTTGAAAAATATAGGCGTTGTAATGTCGTCAGTTGACGTTAACAACTGTTATGTATATATGACCGTTGTAACGTCGTTAGTTGACGTTAACGACTGTTATGTACTCGTTGTATTAATAATAATTTTAATAAAAGAATTTTATTAGTACAAATACAATTACTATAAATACATTTAGTATAAATACGTTTAGTATAAATACGAAGATTAAGAGAATAAACATATTATGCATAAATAATAAATTTTAAGAATAAACATTAGTATGCATGAAATAAATAATAATTAATTGCATAAGTAATCATAAATGTTAGATAACATAAATATAAATGTTAGTGAAGTTAATATGAGTTAGATTACAGAAATATAATTCAGGCGGTATAACCGACCATATATAACTTAAATAACATAAATATAAATGTTAGTGAAGTTAATAAGAGTTAGATTACAGAAATATAATTCAGGCGGTATAACCGACCATATATAACTTAAATAACATAAATATAAATGTTAGTGAAGCTAATAACATAAATATAAATGTTAGTGAAATTAATAACATAAATATAAATGTTAGTGAAGTTAATAAAAGTTAGATTACATAAATATAATTCAGGCGGTATAACCGACCATATATAACTTAAATAACATAAATATAAATGTTAGTGAAGTTAATAACATAAATATAAATGTTAGTGAAGTTAATAAAAGTTAGATTACATAAATATAATTTTACTTATGATGATAATAATATTTACCTTACTAATAAATAATAGAAGATATCGTTAAAGAATTTCTTACCTTGATTAGTGACTTGTGCTTGCTTAGATAAACCTTGATTATACGGAGTACTTCGTGCTGATAACGTGTTATAATTTAGGAGTTTATGACTACCTTTAGAACCTGATTCTTGATTATAGACTATTAATAAAATTATAAGAGAAGCAGAAAGAGTATATAATTGAGAGTATATTAGAAGATTGTATATGAAAAAGTGAATTTTTACAATCATACATGATGCATATTTATAGCATAAGAAAATATTATACAATTAGGTGGCCTTAAAATTTGCAGGCACTTTTGACTTTGAAAAAAGGACATTTCACAACAGATATATATTTAATATCTAAAGAAACTCCCATTGTAAAATGCGATGGCCAAGTTATACAATTTTCATATTAAACCCTTGAAAATTGATAATTTGCTATAAAGGACAAAATTTAGTGGGGTGGCCAGGGCCCACCCCTGCCCCTATTATACTCCGTCCTTGCTTATCGCAACACCCACCTTGAAACCTCCACACAATTTGTGACCGGCCTCACCAAATCCAACACTTCTAAACCACTAGAACAGCAAACTGACTTGTACCTTTCTATCATCACACCCCTCCCACAACCTACCCTAACCACACGCATGGATTTCACCACCAACAACCAGATTACTAAATTCGTGACTCTATCCCCTGATGCTTTGCATGACACATTTCTGCCACAGTCGCACAGTCCCTTCGTGTGAAGAACAACATCATGGATCATCTAAGTCACCATCCATATTAACTCTGGGTCCAAATGCAATATCCTTCAATCACGGATCACATTCCTCACGGTAATGGTTGGTACTCACTCGTTTATGCATATGCCCGCGGCCAACCAGGAATTCTTTTCACCGGGGGCGAAAGTTTTTGTAAAAGCGTAGCAATTTTTTCTGGACAAAATACGGAGACCTTTGGGCAAAATACGGAGGCTTTTGGGCAAAATACAGAAGCCTTTGGGCAAAATACAGAGGCCTTTGGGCAAAATGCAGAGGTTTTTAAGTAAAATACGGAGACTTTTGGGCAAAATATGGAGACTTTTGAGGAAAAAAATCCAAAGGGGTCAAAATAAAAATATCCAAAATTTTACATTAAAAATTACAAATACACTTAGGGGTCACACCCCTGCCCCTTAGTAATTTCGCTTGTGCCCGCGGTTGTTCTATTCCGGTCAAAAATACAAGCCACCAACTTTTGTGGTTCTTCAATCCTTACAAGAAGAGAATCCAAGATGTATGTTGTCATCAAATAACAGCTTAAATTATTTTCGAGAGTACCGTATGTTTGAAGAGGTTGAAGTTTTTGGTGGATTTTTTCGCTTTTTGTTAATAAATAATTAAATTTACGGTTTATACCCCTGGAGAATTACAAATTTACAAATTGGACCATGAAAGAGGGGGTGGAAGTGAAAATTAGGATGTTGGTGGTGTTGTCGTTTGGAAGGGGAAAAGGGAAAGGAAACGACCCAGTTTTGCTCTCTTGATTGTCTTGTAACTGACAATTTTCTTGTTCATAACTTTCTTTGAATATAGGTGTCATTCAATGACAGTCCATTTTCAGATGGATGGTCCGCACTATAATTGGGACTAGCAAGGAAATTGTTCAAAATACACTTTTTTTTAAGACTTCAAATAAAATACACTTTTTTTTAAAAAAAAATTGTCTTTTTACACCATTCGGAAGACGGGATTTCCGTCTACCACCTTTATCTGTCGTCTACTACCATTTTTACAAAGTAGTAGACGGTGAGATAAAGGTGGTAGACAGACATTTACAAAGTAGTCGACCGTCTACTGCCTTGTTGTTGATGTCTACTGCCTTGTTGTTGCTGTCTACTGCCTTGTAGACACTAACAAGGCAGTAGACAGCAACAACAAGGCAGTAGACAGCAACAACAAGGCAGTAGACGGTCGACTACTTTGTAAATGTCTGTCTACTGCTTTGTTCTCATTGTCTACTAACCCTGCCAGTACACGGGAATTCGTCTACCACCTTTATCTCACCGTCGACTACTTTGTAAAAATGGTAGTAGACGACAGATAAAGGTGGTAGACTGAAATCCCGTCTACCGAATGGTGTAAAAAGATAATTTTTTTTTAAAAAAGTATATTTTGTTTGAAGATTAAAAAAAAGTGTATTTTGATCAATTTCCCAACATTCAATTATGTGTTGGGCTTCCTAATAGAGGCAAGCAATTTCACTCTTTTGATCCTATGCATTGGAGTGCATATCCGCATTGACGAAGTAATATCAAAAACTTCAACTTTCTCAACATATATTTCAATATGTGTTGCTAATTGCGTGCTATAAAAAATCCCTAAAATCTTCTATATCATGAGTAATATCTAATATCAAAAAAATAAACATACTAATTGTATTTCTTTTATTTATCATCCTATTGAACACTTGAAACACATTGGATTGTATTTCTTTTTTCTTTTTCTTTTTTATCATCTTATTGGACACTTGCAACACATTGGATTTATAATGGTCCTTAGAGATAATCCTGAAGTAGGTCTTAAACACATAAATAATCTATTAAATGGTCATAGGTTTAGCGGTATTGAACCGCCCCTTTTTGTGTTATGTGTAAGAAATTGTATTGGGTGTGTGTTTGACTTACTAAAATAATACATATAATGGTAAACAGGTTTTTACCCATCAAATAAATCATCTCTGTAAACAGTTTCAACAATTTAGCAAGTCACTTTGTTTAGCACAAAACCAACTTTTTGTATTACAAAACTACTGTTCTTGGTAAAATAATGCTACTAGAACAAACTTTGTAAGTTACCAACCCCATAATATCTATATACACAATTATATTTGTGGTTTACCAAAATAGTTCATTTCATGTACAAATTACACACGAACATAGACCACCTCACCAGATGGGTGGGTCATCTGTTCCATTATAAGCTTGTACAGTATCATAAACAAGAAATATTAAATAACCTACACTTACTTATCAACTTAATTATTAAGTGTCGTGTCTCATTTCTTCATGGAAAGCGATGAATCCCGGATCATGTTTCTAAGATCTTTTTTGGAATCGACATCAACACCACCCTCCTTTTTGGCTGATGATTGTTCTTTAAGAGCTTCTTTCTCTAATCTTTTCTTTTCGGCATCTGCTTGCTGTTCATTTTCATCACGCGCTTTCTTGAACATCTTAGCAAAGACGGCCAATATTTGTGTTACTGCACAAACACAAAATTTAAAATATGAAAATTTCTTAATTATAATAAGTTTAAATTTCTGATAGTGTAATTAGCATTTTGTCGTCTTTGTTCAGTTTGTTCACCTTAGGTAGGGGAGAAGATTTGTAATATAATCAAGGTTGCAGAAGAGAAGACGTGCGACGAGGTTGAGGCGGTCGTGTCCTAAAAAGGTCGAGACGTTCAACACGGGGTCGAGACGGAGGTCGAGACGGACGTTGACCAAAGTTGACTTTTAAATATATTAGTATATAAATGTATATATGTGTACATATTTTAAAGCCAAAAACTTTAATTGACTAATTTAGACCCATAATCGTTATCATCGTTAATATAATACAGAAAATTCAAACTAAAATACGACAAATTTGACTGATTTTACCGACTTTCTGACTTTTTCGAATTTTGAGAGAATTTAACCTATTTTTTTCAACTTTGACCCGAATTTTGACAGTTGACTGTCATATTAGACGGTTTTTCTTCGAGGCGGGACGGGCTAGTCACCAAACCGTCGCAACGGGCGTCGCAACGGCTCGAGACGGGGTGTTTTGCAACAGTGAATATAATACTCCATTATTATTGAAGGACTCAAGTTGTACTTTCTGCCTAATTCACTATTAGCCAAAAAACAAAATTATATTTTGCACATTAAACCTGGCCGACTCGACCTATCAAGAACCCGACCGACTCGACCTTTCAAGGTCCTGACTGACTCGTCTCCGTCTCGCGTCTTTTCAACCTTTGACTAAGAGTAATGATACAGCAAAGTCTAATGATGTATGCAGGCTTTTTAAATATAAATAAAGAACATAAAAACTAGATTAAACCTTGCTCGAAGGGACAACGAACAGGATCCTCTCCGAAATACTGCGATAGTGAATCTGCACTTCTTCCCTGCAAGCCAAACTTGTCGATTAGTCACGAGTTGACATCACATGTGATTAAGAACGTTGGGGATTCGTAAAAGACTGACCACTTCAGTATACAAGGAGATTAGTGCCCGTACTTCAGCTTCAGCAGTATCAAGAAAACCCTTCAACGCCTGAAATTATGGGTTTTACAAAAATACGAATCAGTTCGAATACATCCACTTTGCCCGACCAAAGTTGGAGAACTCGTAACTCGGGTTCAGTACTTTTTGGAGAGTACTCGGCAACTCAGGGAGTACTCGAATGTTCAAATGTTGACCAAGTTTGACTTTGACCGAGTTTGACAGGATAATCCTGAGTTTTGACCGAGGCTGACTGAGTAATTGAACCGAGTACTCGGACCAATCTTAAAACCGAGAACTCGGCCAGCCATCGCCGTGTTTGACCGAGTTCTACAACCCTGAACCCGACGATATATCCGAATATAGTTCTCGACCCAGGACGTTACCTTTTGAAAGACTACGGATATAGCACCGTCATTCTCAGAAGCAGTGAGTTCCTGCTCAACCTTTTCAAGACCTTTACTCACTGCTTGCATTTCTTCAGCCAACGTCTTCAATTGTATCTATTTATTTCATTGAATGCCGAATTAAAATGATACAGAAACAGGTCAGCAATAAACAGATCATGTAAAAATACGATCCGAAATCCCTAGCTTTCTCATTTTGACATACCTTTGATGCAGCTTCTAAATGAACAAGATCCTTGTCAAAATCTAGCAACTCTGGCAACTTTTCAGCAAGGAGCTAGAAAAAATATCATTATTTACCAAATTAATCACATTTCCATACACGTAAATCAATAATCAATAATAATAATAATAATAATAATAATACTAATAATATATTTATTTATAAAGACAGTTATAAAATATTACAACTCAGCAGCATTCCTACCTTGCACAAATAGTGCATTAGAGTCATCTTGTTGTTCCTCGCACGTGTATCAGACAATTTAAGAAGACTGTCCAATTTGAATCCTACTGCAGATCCTGCAACACAGATCATACATGTCATAGTATATTGTATGAAACAATGAAAAATCACAGCACATTAATATAATTTCAGCTATTAGTATTAACGGTACCTCTAGCAGTTCCCTGGTTTAACGCATTTCCCAGTGTAAGAATAGTCTGCATTATTTGACGCAACTTTGCAGATTCCTTTACCTACATTATACCATATATTATTAGGATATTAGGATTAGGATTTTGACATGAAAAGGAAAATAGAACATTTTCATTTATTTAGAATTTTGATTTTGATTGCAAATTACCTCTTTAGTAGCATCATTGATAGCACTCAGGTTCTTCCTTAAATCACTAACCTGTAAATGTTTAGAACTGAAGGCGTAAGCAACCAAAATTAAAGAGTAACGTTTAGGAAAAAATGTTTTAGGGAAAACGAGGAGGATATCTACCTGACTGGTAAAAGTAATTGTGAATGCGAATACTCGAAGTTTTGATTCAACCCGTGGGACCTTCATTAGTTCCATAAAAAACTACAAGGCCACGGAATACAAAACATGTAATGTAAAATAAAATAAAATATAATAATAATAATAAATCCAGAGAATGTAAAATACCAATTCACACTTTCCAAGCATTTCCTTGTTTCCTGTGTAGTTCTGAGACAATATAAAAACAGAAATATTAGGATAAACGATACGTGAAGAGCTATAGACACAATAAATTAAGGATATGTCAAACTAAATATGGTACGAAGTATGTGATTTAAAATATTAACTTTGTAACAATTAAAAAATATAATAGTATGCAACATGGTAGTCCTGAAACTGATTAGTGGTTTTCATTAGATTCATACCGGTTTGTTTCATCATAGAGATCCTAAGCACAAACTTAGGTAGTTAGGTACCATTCTGAAAGACTGCTTACTACAATTCATTTAGTTGAACTCACCAACTCATATCACCAAAGTACAAGATAGGATGTTCTAATACACATTTAAACATTATCCAGAAACATGAAATCAACAATTTAAACATTATCCAGAAACATGAAATCAACAATTTCCTAAATACATAACTATGCATTTGCATGTAGATCAAAAAAGGAGAGAAATGATAAATATAACGAATGGACGAGAGTACCTTTAGTAACTCCATTTCTTCTTTGGTTGGACAAAACTTGATAAGATTCTCGACTTGATCAATATCCAAAGCAGTAGAGTCCAATGCAAGAATGGCGTTCTAAGATGGAACATTAATAAATTTTTGGTGTTATAATGCAATCTTTAACTTATTTAACTTATAAGAAAAAAATATAAATTTGACCAGTGCTAGCCAAAAGTCAACATTAAGATATTAAGTACTATTTTCTTTTGTTGAATAATTATTAAAAAGTTATAGTGTACTTCTATCCAAAAGATATATGATACAAAAATAAAATAAACTGCTCATAATCATGTGTTGTATTGTATATAAAAATAAATGAAAATAAAGTAGCAAACTTTGCTGAGATATAGTTGTGCTGGGGAAAATGAACTTACAAGCATATCTGGCAGAGGAATCTTGATCTTCGTAAGCATGATTTCACAGTTATATGCTCTACGCAAATCAACCTATAATCATATTTAAGAAAACAAGTCACAAGCAATATAAAACATCAAATACATTTTGCAAAAAACAGTTACAACAATAATACTCTCACGAAATCATGATACATTTACAAGATCGATTCATAGGTAAGTCATAATATAACATCAGATGCTTATTCATTTTTCAGGTTTATTGATTTTTCAGGAATAGATTTCACTAACCAATTGAACTTTTTCAGGTTTATTGATTTTTGACCCTCGCCGGGCTGCACCTTTACTTGCATTATCAGAAACAGAAGCCGCTGAAAATAGAGTCTCAAGCTCCGTTATATCAATTTCAGGAGCCCTGCAAATATTTCTTTCAGGTGACGGTTTGTACAAGACAACAGACAAAACAGTACTTATTTATCACATGTACATACCGTGTCTGGTCTTCTTGCTTTTGATTATCAGCCCATAAACTCCCTTGCATTGCTCGTGTAACTTTTACCCAGTGTAAAGGCTTCAATGATGTTTTTTTGGGAGGAATTGAAGACCCCGAACCTAATTTACTTTTTCCACTACCCAGAGAACCAGAAGAACGTAATCGCCCAATGGATGATGTAGGTTGTTGCAGCCCATTAGAGCCCTTTGTTCCAGGAGGTGGAGGTGGTGACGGACCTGTCCCACCGCTGCGACCTGGAGGTGGTGGCGGACCCGGTATACCAGTGCGGGGTGGAGGTGGTGGCGGTGATGGTGCAGCTGCACCGTTGCGGCCTGGTAGTGGAGGTGGAGGTGGAGGAGGTGCACCAGGTGGCTTGGTTGTTGAAGAAATTGTTCCTTGACGTGGAGCTCCAGTAGGGGGAGGGGGAGGGGGAGGAGGGCCTTTAGAAGAGACGGGTAAAGGTGGCGGTGGAGGTGGTGGAGGGCCTTTAGAAGAAACGGGCAGAGGTGGTGGCCGAGGTAGTGGAGGGCCTTTAGAAGAAACGGGCAGAGGTGGTGGCGGTGGCGGGGGGCCTTTAGAAGAGATGGGCAGAGGTGGTGGCGGAGGTGGCGGGGGGCCTTTAGAAGAGATGGGCAGAGGTGGTGGCGGAGGTGGCGGGGGGCCTTTAGAAGAAACAGGCAAAGGTGGTGTTGGAGGTGGTGGGGGACCTTTAGAAGACACGGGTAGAGGTGGCGGTGGTGGTGGTGGTGGTGGAGGGCCTTTATTAGAAGCATTCAGAGGTGGAGGCGGAGGTGGCGGTGTTACAGTCTTGGCAGAAGTTGAAGTAGAGCGGAGTGAGGGTGGTGGTGGTGGCGGCGGCGGTGGAGGCAGTGGACTCTTAGATATGATATGTGGCAAAGGAGGTGGAGGAGGAGGTGGTGGAGGTGGTGGGGGAGGAGCCACTGCTTGAGGGGCATCACTAGAAGTATTTGTAGCAGGCGCTACCGGGGTTGGTTGTGAACAAGTTAAAACATCTACGTTTGGTGCAATGGCTTCTTTATCAACAACCGAAATTTGATTTGGAGATGTTGGAGTATCGATTCCATTATATAAACCACCACTTCCAGAAGATCGAACACTTGAATCAACTCCATCTGATATTTTATGTTGTAACGGATCATTTGATCCATCCGTAACAGAATTATGGTACGGAGATTCATTAAAAAAGTTCAAAATAGTAGGAGTATGCATATCACTACTCCTTTCAGATTCCAAAAAATCCAAACTGTCAGCAACACTCGAGGCGTTATTATCATCCTCCGAGTCAAAAGGCGAAGAATACGTACTCAGTTTGTTACGCAACATCGATAACTCTTTCGCATCGTTTAAATTCGACAGCTGTTTAACTAGCCATAAAGCAGTGTCATCACCACCATCAGCCCATTCAATCCCATTAAAAAGTTCTTGAACTTTGTTAAAAGCTTCAATCGGTAATCCGCCTTTTTCTTCTCCGTTCAACATTGTGGTTGGAGTTTTCGGTGACGAAACATTGTCAACATCTCCAAAAAGAACCTGATATATCCAAAATGAGTAGTATAACTATATAATAATAAGTTCAATAATCGGTACAATAATATAAATTCATATCTTAAACATAAATATTCACCTCAGCTCGAAACCCTTTTGGGAAACGTGCCTTTGAGTCCCAAAGAGTGTCCAGATTATCACAATTGAGCATCAAAATATTGGATCTGATAAAGGCGGTATTGAACATAATGCGAAACATCATAAGTTCCCTTTCAGACTCGATGTCCAAATGAAGACACTCTAGCACAACATCACCCTCCACTAAACATTGAATATCAATTTTAATAACATCACTTTGTTTCTGCATCATATCACATATATTTGTCAGGTAATTAAATTAATAACTTAAATTAATAAATAAACAAATTCCAAAGTCTTACTTGGCGGTAATGCCGAATATTTCGGCCTCTCCTAGGTGTGGAGTATATCATTTGAGTCAAAAGCCCGTCTTTACTCATAAGATTTCGGCCATAGATTCGAATAATGGGTCTGCACCCATTTTTATTATCGAAATTCGGAATAGCACGAAGAATTAAACAGTCCAAAGACAAAGCTCTTTCAGCGGGAGGCCACTCTTCGGACAAATTTCTCCTCGATATATATTGAAGGTAACGAAGCTGTGACGGGTACGGGTTTAAAGGTGACAATAACTGCGATAAGCCTTTCGGAGCCTCTCGATAGACAATTTCGAGCGTTTTACGCTCCCCCGTATGCATTTTTTTATAAATTAAAATGCTGGCTAATAGGAACGCTAAAATCGGCCATCCACCTCGTTCACAATGAAGTAAAATGACGTTTTGATTGTTGTTTAAAGTAAGCCAGCTGTCACATAAACGAAGAAAATGGTGCACGAGAGATAATGGCAATAAAGGACAGCCCTCGTATTGTTTTGGATAGTCCATAACTGTGATATCATATTCACATAAAATTTCCGAAAATTGGCTTCTTCTTTCACCTTCACGAAAATTGCATGCGAGAAACGAAGATTCGGGGAATTCTTCATGTAATTCGTTACTGATTTCGTGTAAATAAAGTTGGTATAATCCATCTGGTAGTACTTCAGTCGAAAAGCAAGAATCAAAAACTACATATACACCGATAAAACGCAAGTAGTTAGCATCCGTATGTATAAATAAAATAGAAATAATGAGGGGAAAAAAAATGATGAGAAGTTATTGACTAATTGTACACATGGTTCTTTATACCATAGATTCTATCCACGAGCTCAAGCAGACCATCTGGCGGTCTTCTATAAAAGAATCTACTTAGAAGAGACATATCTCATACAAAAAATTAACCACAATTTCTGAAACGCACAAATCGAAAATCATTAATGAAATGGCATATAAGATAACAAAAATGTTAGACTACAAACAACACAATGCGCCAATACCATTAACGTGACTACATTTTTCTATCAACGCACCATTGGATATTTAGTTTTAATCGTCATTCTTCAACTAGATACGAGTCTCTATAGTTTATAAATACCATGAAACTACTAAATTAAACACCTTTTTATGAAAGGAGTATTACATTAATACTTTAATACTTATATGCATTTGGTCTCTGACCGAAATCTTAATAGTACTATACAGTAATGAATAAGAATTAGCACACAGTTAAACACATATCTGTGACCTAATTTTCTACAACTACTCAACAACATCAGTACCACAAATTTCACTAACTTGAAACACAAATTCATTTCACAATTAATTAGAAATCGGAACATGTGAACATTGTTAGATCTTCAATCTCATGACTGTATCATTAATTAGAAATCGGAAGTTAACATAGTGTTGACAAATTAGCGTAAGTCAATTCTGATTTCAAACACTGATTTAAATTAATTAACTGATAAACGGATAGGGTTTAAGAAACAAAAGTAATGAAATTAACCTTGTGGAATTAATCGGAGATGATGCAGTGGTGGTGGTTCAACGACGGTGGCGATGGTGGCGTAGAAACGTCGGTGGAGAGATGACGGTGGTTGTGTGTGAAATATGCACCGTTTGATTTGATTTGATGCGCATCTGAATTTGAAATTTGGGGTTATTTAGTTTCCCCTCTTTTACAGATTTTGAAATCCTTCCTTTAACTTGTTTATTATTGATTAAATTATGAATTATGATATATGATGATATGATGAATGATGATTTAGTGGTTTTGGTTGGACTATTATGTGAGTATGTGACTTTGTTGTTTTCAAGAAATGCTCATTTGGTCGCATTTTAAATCGGATAATTTTGTTAACTTTTTTACTGTGTTACTGCGGGAAAAAAAAAAGTGAATGGGTCGGATGGTAAAAATAGGGTTCAGTGCAGTATTTTTAGGGATGGCAATGAGCGAGAAAAAACCTGTGACCCGCGGGTACCCGACCCGTGATGGGCGGGTAAAATCATTAAATTCTACCCGCGGGCACGGGTACGGGTAAAAAATTATACCCGCCAACGGGTCGCGGGCGGGTCGCGGGTACATACTACCCGTCGCGGGTAAAACCCGATCCGCTAATTGATGAGACTTTTTTTAATTTACCCGCGAGTTTATACATACAATTATCAAATTTAAAAATGATTTTACTTGTAATGCAATAATGATTAAAAAATAATATTAAATATAAGTTAAAAACTTGATTTTCACATGTATCTTGTATATATAGTTCATAAATAATAAAATTATCTAACTTTTCGAAAAGAAATTTAACGAAGTTGTATATTACTATTACCCATGGATTTACCCGCGAGTCATGGGTATTCGCGGGTCACGGGCATGGGCGAAGTGTTTTTACCCGCAGGCGGGTAACGGGTCTCAACGAGCAAAAAAAATCACCCGACGGGCGGGTCGCGGGTATATAGAACCCGTGCCCGTTACCCGCGGGCGCCATCCCTAAGTATTTTGGATATCAGTAATGAAAATAACCAGCTGGACGACCTGGTTTTGTGTCGGTTCTTCACTCTTAGTTAACATTAATTACATATCTAATTATTGAGAAAGTAACTATTTATCTTTTTTTTTTTTTTTTTCGTTTTGTCGAGGAATGACCCAAAATAGTTATGTGATTGATTTGTAATAAGCGTGAAAATAATTATTCATCATTTTTTGTTTTTGTTTTCGTCTTGTCGAGAGAAAAGATCCAAATGCTCAATCAATAAAGTGAGACGTACATCAACGATTGGTACAAACTATTTAATAAAATTGAAAAAAACTATTTATATAATATATATGTGTGTGTGTGTGTGTGTGTGTGTGTGTGTGTGTATATATATATATATATATATATATAACACAATAAAACGGTTATTGAAAAATGAGTTACGTGGTGAATTTGTAATAAGAAAAATAGTTAAACAATAATAAAGTGAAAAATTATGTGATTGATTTAATAATAAATAGTAGTAGTAATAATAATAATAATAATAATAATAATAATAATAATAATAATAATAATAATGTTGATGATGAATAGTTATTAAATAGTGAAAATTATGTGGTCAATTTATAAAGAATGAGAAGTTTTATGGTTAAATTATTAAATGCGAAAAGGTTGTGGTAAGTTTATAAAAGTTGTAAAGCTAACTATTATAAAGGGTGGGGTTGAATTGTAAAAAATAAAAAGGTTGTTGTAAGTTGGTGAAGCTTATGAACGTAACTATTCATTTGGGCTTTGTCTTTTAGATAAATAAATAAATACTGTATTATTTTTCATAAATTAAATTAGTTATATAAATAAATTAAATAATAATATGAAACAAAAAATAATAAATAATTTCTTTATTAATATAATAAAAACTAAAAGTCCTATTAAAGAAACATGCATTAAAAAAAGTACACTTGAGACTTAGACCATTCTTAACCATGACATTATATCATGGTATCACTGACTGTCACATCAACACTTCTTTTCGATCACTAACCAAAGACTAACTGCTAACCCATGACATACCCATCACACACTACCTCGCACCCACTAAATTAATTAATTATTTACGGGTACAAGTTTAAAAGCATTATGTACAACAGAAAAATGCAACCGGTTCGTGATTTAAATTGTCATCCAACGAAAATTTGAAACACGGTGAAACAACCACTAACCACTAGCTTGTTTCTAATATTGGTGTGAGTGGTTGGCAGATCCAACCACGGATCCAACCACGAACCGTTAAGAGTGGCCTTAATAAAATAAATATTACAAGTAATTATAACTTAAAAAAAGATTTACATAAAATCAAATTTTATAGAAAAGGAAAAGGTTATAAAAATCAAAGAGTAATTGTCAATGACATTTGCGTTGATAAAATTGAATGCTTACGTTTCGATTTTTGTGTACTTAGTTATTTATATTATATACATGTACTAGTTAAAGATCTACGGTTTCTCGAGTTTTATTGAAAGATAATATTATAAGACATTAACATTAATAAACAATATAACATTCCAAAGTTTTAAATGTGTAAAAATGTATATAAAAAAATTTTGTTCAAAATAAAGTAACAGACTTGAATTTCGAAAGTAGTACGAAGTAGTAATCAATTGTTCTTATCTACTGTAGGTTTAACCTATAAAGTTGCAGGTGACGATAACAGAACTTTTTTGATGTCTTTCTTAAGTCTTCAGCATAGTTTCCCAAATATTGTAATATTTGTAAGTAACTAGGAAGGGGGGGGGGGGGGGGGGGGACTTTGGGTGGGGTTGGGCAACACAATCTAAAGGGCATCATAGTATTGCTACCGCACGTAGACATCATTTAAGGTGATTTTTAGTTCCGAACATGTGTACTTGAATTGTATTTGTTAAATAAAAATCGGCATGGAGATGAACCGCCTAGCTTGACTAGGTTCCAAACCCCTAAATATTTGTGTTGTGCTATTAATATATTTTGAGGGGGCAGTGGGCATATTTTTGAGATGTTCGCACTGGGCATCCAAATTCTCAGGACCGGACCTTGGGTGTGAATAGTTACTTAATGGTTTCTTAAAACTTTTTCGAAATCTTTAACAATCAAAACGTAAGTTTTAAGTGTGGAAGCATATGTGTTTGTTAATGCAAGTATGTAAAGAATGTAAGTGCACAAACACAAGGATTTATAGTGGTTCGGGTAGATGTTAACTAATCCACCTTAATCCACTCTCCGATTCACTAATCGGGGTTAGCTTCACTGAGCATTTCTCCAAATCCGGTGGAGATCCGTTTACACCAAATGATCTTCAATAAGCCACACCAACACTACTCCTAGGTCACACTCGTCTTCACCTTTGACAAGCATCAATTTCCCAATAGAATTATGAACAACTTTCTAGTTCCCTTTAAGGAAGAAGGATCACTAGATAATATGATGTTCTTATCACAAGATCAATACTACTAACTCAATCTCTCATAGTTCTTCAATAGGTCACATCAACCTTACTTGGATCAAACTTGTCTTCACCTTGGACAAGTATTAATTTCTAATGGAATTATTCAACTTCCTAGATCCCTTTAAGGAAGCTGAATCATAAAGTAAGATGGTGTTTCCTATACAAGAACTATTTAACTTCATTGACCCACTAAGGAAGTTTTCCACAAAGTAAACTTAAAGATGCAAATAATAAGCATAAAGTTTACAATGTGATTCTACTTAGTGTAAGTAGACTCTCTCATTCTCTCTTATAATCTCTCCATAGATGTGTGCTTGAGGTTTGGGAGATCAGTTGATATGACTTTGAAAGTATGTTGGAAAGAGGTGGTCTTCTAGTTTGGCAAAGTGGTGTATTTATATTCCAAGAAAATCTTGACAGACAAAACTGCGGATGATCCACGGTCGACCGTGAAGTCAACCGCGGAGCCTTCTATCAGCTTTTCAATATATCCAATGGAGCTCATTTTTTTTTTGAATTTTTGGCTTTTTTACCCAATATAGAGTCTTCAAAAGATGTTTAATACACCTGGAAGTCCTTGACCTTCATCTTATACTTTGAATGCATTCATTGAAGTGGACATGAGCTTGCAAATGAGGAAATCATCTTCTCTTGAGACTTTTGTCATTGATTCCAAAAATAGATAAGTGCTGATTTTTGCTCCATGACAATCCACAACAAGTCAAACCCCAAATCCCGTGTCTTCATATAATTTGTCTATACTTGAATGGACGCATCTAACCTCATTGGTTATTTGCAACAAGCCAAATGTGACCATTTTAACTTTTGTGAAGAATCTTTGGGAGTTACACTAATCATAAAGAGTTAACCCATTACATTCCAAACCTCATATCTCATGTCTTCACCAACTTGTATTTTCTTTGATGGAAGTATCTAACCTCACTAGTTACTTGCAACAATCCAAATGAGACTAATTTGAACGTTGCAAAGACTTTTTGAAAGTTGCACTAATTACCAAGAATAATCATACTTAAGCATGTAAGTAATGCTTAATGGTTAATCAAGTGGAGAGCACCTCTTTAGTTGGGACATTAATGACCATTCTAATCATATCTACATTTATTTTAGATTTAAAAATATGACTTTGCAAAAAGAACTTTTAGCAATACTTATGTGTTTATTAATCACAAGCTAAAGTGTCATTAAGACGTCATTAAGTGTGATTAACCAAGATTAGCATTTTAGTGACCAAAACTCAGTTGAATTTAAATGAGACAACTATTCTAATTATGTTTAAATAAGTTTCAAAAATTATAGATGTCTCGAAGTGGTCGAACTAAAATTGTATAAAATTCAAACAGTGGAAACTGCGGTGCTGACCGTGGAGTCGATCGTGTATCTTGTTTCGTGAAACCAAGCTACAGGGCATCCCACGGTCAGACCCACTGTAACGTCCTCCCAATAGGGTCTGGAAGGAACGTCACTAATATCAAAACATACCAACATATTATAATAAACGAGAAAAATACTAAATGATGAATTTAACTTTATTGAGTACGCAGCGGAAAATGAAATGTCGTTACAATGACAGGAATAACAATAACGTAAATGTTCACATGCAGAAGTAATAAATGTGATATCTCTTGATCCTATGTCCAAGTAGCATCACATAAGCAGTAAGTATAAGAGCTTGAATCAAACAGCACCTGAGACAAAACATGCTAAAGTGTCAACCAAAAAGGTTGAGTGAAGTTCATAGGTTTAACAAAAGTTTGACCGTTGTTTTAGACCACAAGATTTAGTTTGTAAGTTTGATCTCCCGCAGGATCAAAAAGTTATGCCAATGCGTGATATTTAGACTAAACGTTCAAGTTTGCCCCATGACAAGTTGTGTCTGTCCTTGTCTGTTTAATTTCATTATTAAGTAATACAAAGACTTAGTCAAATGTATCGGGGACGTTACTCCCGATAGGCCTACCCCCAATAATTAAGCATGCCGCAGCAATTAAAAATATCACTGTAGGGACTTAGTCGGACATAGCTGGGTATAGCATAGTTTAACAGTTTGGTACTAGTGTCTAAAGTGTAAAAAGTAAAAACAGCATGTGTCTCACCCCAAGTAAAAGTAAGTAAGTTTGCTAGCAATAAAGAGGGGCTATGAATTCACCTTAGTAAGTAGAGAGAGAGTTATTCCTCGGAATAAAGAGTTGAACGAGTGAGCAGGAATGTCAACCTATTGACATTTAAGAGTAGTTAAGTGTTTTGCCCATGTTTAAGTTTAAGTATGTGTTTAAGTATAGTTTGTTTTACTAAGTTTCTATTCCTAGTAAGTTACTATTTTTATAAAGTTTCCATTTTTAGAAAGTTTCTTATTTTACTAAGTTTCTATGACTAGAGAGTTTCTACTTTTATCAGTGTTTTCCATTATAGGATACTTGCCGTATTAGATAAGCTTCCAATCACCCCTTTCCCTTCGAATGGCTAATTTAGATCTAGGGGCTTGAGCCATAGGACCCTTTAAATCGGAAATCCAAACCCTCTGCCTAGAATCTCATAGAAATCATTCGTCAAGAAAGTTCGAAGATCTATACATCTCTAATACATATCCCAAAATATTTTTATGTTACAATATAAGTAGTAGGTTATAGGTGCTAGTAATAGTAATAGTAATAGTGTATACATGTTATTTATTTTATTTTTAATTGCATATAATTTATAACATTATTTACATGTTTCGGTAAAAATAATAACCGAAGTAAAAAGTAAAAAGTAAAAAGTAAAAAAAATAAAAAGTAAGAAAAGAATACTTACTAGTAGTAATTCTTCAAAGAGAGAATGAGAGAAATTTTGATGTAAGTTTGAATGAGAAATGAGGGGTATTTATACTTGAAAAAATTAGGTAAAAAGAATAAAATAATTAAAAGAAAAAGAAATATTTTAATTCTTAATGGAATTTTAAAATTAAAAAGTATTAAATGTTAGGTCATGGGATAATGCACAAAATAAAATAATAAAAGTAGTTTTTCCATTACAATTTTTAATTAAAAAGTAATTTATTTATTTATTTATTTATTTTTTCATTTATTTTAAGGATTTTTTATATAAATAAACAAATTGATTTAATGCTTTTCCAAGAATATTTATCAATAATATTTTATTTTATTTTATTTTATTTTTTTTATTTAATTAATAAATACAAATTTTGCATAAAAATAATAAATAATTCGGTATTTTGTATTTTTAATAATAATTATGATTTTAATTATTAAACTATAGTTTTAGTAAGTTTGTAAATATTATTACATTTATATATAATTGGATTTATTATATAGTTAAATATATAATACATTAACTAAATAATAAAAGTGATACAAAGTTTATATACTTAGTTAAATTATGTCAAATTATATAAATTAATAATATATTATTTATTTAAGCGTACATTGTTGACTAAAAATTACTATTCGGTCAATATTTAATTGTATATAACAACTCTTAATACATATAGTCAGACATATAACCCTATGGTTAATTCAGTAATTTAGAAGTCGAAAAGTGAGGGTTGTTACAGTACCTCCCCGTTAATAAAAACTTCGTCCCGAAGTTTTAGGTAGACTTCTCGGATGCATCAGCGGTTGAGAAGAGATGGGGATATTTCTGTTTCATTTGGTCTTCACGTTCCCAGGTATACTCGGGGCCACGTCGTGAATTCCAACGAATCTTAACAATAGGTATGGTGCTTTGTTTTAAGCGTTTAGCAGATCGGTCCATGACTTCTATGGGTTCCTCTATGAAGTGCATTTTATCATCAATACGAATGTCATCTAAAGGAATAACGAGAGTGTCATCAGCGAGACACTTTTTAAGATTCGAGACATGAAATACGTCATGTACGCTGCTAAGTTCAGCAGGTAATTCTAATCGATAAGCCACGGGTCCGATCCTTTCAGTAATCTTGAAGGGTCCAACAAAACGCGGACTTAGTTTGCTTCGTTTACCAAAACGAACGACGCCTTTCCAAGGGGATACTTTCAACATGACTTTGTCACCAACTTGGAATTCCAAATCTTTCCGACCTTTATTAGCATAGCTCTTCTGTTGGCTGCGGGCAGTTTCTATTCGTTTCTTAATCTGAACTATCTTTTCGGTTGTCTCGTGTATGATTTCAGGACCAGTTAACTGTCTGTCCTCTAATTCATCCCAGCACAGTGGGGATCTATATTTTCATCCGTATAAGGCCTCAAAAGGTGCAGCCTTAATAATTGAGTGGTAACTATTATTGTAAGAGAATTCAACTAAAGGCAAATGTCTATCCCAGCCTTTGCCGAAGTCGATAACACAAGTGCGAAGCATATCTTCCAATGTTTGAATGGTTCGTTCACTTTGATCATCGGTTTGCAGATGATAAGCAGTACTCATGTCGAGTTGAGTTCCAAGAGCTGTTTGTAAGGATTTTTAGAATCCGGAAGTGAATCTACTGTCGCGATCGGATATGATTGATATAGGAACACCATGACGAGAGACAATTTCTTTGATATACAGTTGTGACAATCTCTCCATCTTGTTGGTCTCCTTGATCGGTAAGAAATGAGCAGATTTAGTAAGACGATCTACTATGACTCATATAGTATCATTCCCACTAGAAGTCTTGGGCAATTTAGTAATAAAGTCCATAGCGATACATTCCCACTTCCACTGCGGAATATCGGGTTGTGTCAACAGACCAGAAGTCTTTTGATGTTCAGCCTTGACTTTTAAACAAGTGAGACACTTACTAACATAAGTAGCAATGTCGGCTTTCATATTAGGCCAAATGTAGAATTCCTTCACATCGTGGTACATCTTACTGGAACCCGGATGAATAGAATACCTAGTCTTATGCGCTTCATCCAAGACTAGTTCACGGAGATTACCGAAGCGAGGAACCCAAATTCTGTTGCTAAAGTACCGTGTACCATTAGCTTTCACTTGGAGTTGGTACTCGAAACCGATAGGTCCTTCACCTTAGATAAGTGTTGGTTTAATGGCTTCCAATTGAGCTTCACAGATTCGTGAGATAAGATTTGATTTGATTTTCAGGTTTAGAGCACGAACACATTTAACATCATCTTTCCGATTAAGGGCATCGGCAACTACATTCGCCTTGCCAGGATGATATTTCAGCTCACAATGATAATCGTTCAATAACTCGAGCCATCGGCTTTGTCTCATGTTCAGCTGTTTTTGATCAAAGATGTGTCGAAGACTTTTATGATCAGTATACACCGTAAAATGGGTACCATACAAATAATGTCTCCATATCTTTAATGCAAATACCACGGCACCTAACTCAAGGTCATGTGTGGTGTAGTTCTCTTCATGTTTCTTCAACTGTCTAGATGCGTAGGCAATAACCTTTTCACGTTGCATTAAAACACAACCAAAGCCTTGCTTTGAGGCATTGCAGTAAACAACAAAATCGTCAGTACCTTCAGGTAAAGATAGAATCGGGGCTGTGGTCAACTTCTCTTTCAAAATCTTGAAAGAAGATTCATATTCTTCGGACCACTCAAATTTCTTCCCTTTTTGTGTTAGCTTCGTAAGAGGTTTGGAAAGAAGGGAAAAATCCTTTATGAATCTCCGATAATAACCGGCAAGTCCCAAAAATTGACGAATATGCTTCGCAGTCTTTGGTATCTCCCAGTTCTGGATAGCGGTAATCTTAGCTGGATCGACATGTATTCCATTACTATCAACAACGTGTCCGAGGAATTGTACAATTTTGAGCCAAAACTCGCACTTAGAAAACTTAGCGTAGAGTTGTTCCTTTCGTAAGAGTTCAAGAATCACGCGCAGATGTTGCTCATGTTCCTTCTCACTCTTGGAGTAGATCAAAATGTCATCAATGAAAACAATGACGAATTTATCGAGATAAGTTTTGCAGATACGGTTCATGAGATCCATGAAAATGGCAGGAGCATTGGTCAAACCAAAAGGCATGACACATAATTCATAGTACCCATAACGAGTGCGAAAAGCAGTCTTAGGAATATCAGATTCCTTGACTCTAAGTTGGTGATATCCGGACCTCAAATCAATCTTTGAATAAACAATTGACCCTTGAAGTTGGTCGAATAGATCATCAATACGTGGCAACGGATAACGGTTCTTGATAGTAAGCTTGTTAAGTTTGCAGTAATCAATGCACATCCTTAACGTACCATCCTTCTTTTTAACAAATAGAATAGGAGCTCCCCATGGGGACGAGCTTGGACGAATGAAACCTTTATCCAATAGTTCTTGGAGCTGGTTGGAAAGTTCCTTCATTTTGGAAGGTGCTAAACGGTATGGTGCTTTAGCAATAGGAGCAGCACCGGGAGCTAAATCAATTTGAAATTCAACTTGTCGAGGAGGTGGAAGACCAGGAAGATCTTCGAGAAACACATCGGGAAAGTCTTTAACCACTGGTACATCTTCAATACACTTCTCTTTCGATTCGATCATCTTAACGTGGGCTAGAATAGCTGGATAACCTTTCATAAGGTATTTGCGAGTTTTAATACAGGAGATGATGTTGAGATTGGAACCACTCTTTTCACCTTGGATGATGAGAGTCTCTCCATTTCCCAATGGAACATGAACAGTTTTATCGTAACAAATGATATAAATAAAACACTTTATTTTATTAAGGAACTAGGCATTAAATAAGCCTTAATACACGATTCGGAATTAGAAATAGTTTTAAGGCATAGCCTTTACATAGATGGAAAAATAGGAAAGATAACTAAAGATTATTAAGATTGAAATAATATTCATATCTCTTCTTTTCGTCCTCAAACTGCTTCATTACTTTTTCCATGTTATTCTTCATAAGTTTTTCTAACCTTTCGGTTTGAGAGTCAAGAGACTCTTTGATAAACTTATCATATCGCTCGTTCTTCCCTTTTTGCTTTTCGTAGAGATATTCAAGATTGTCATAAAGGTTGGTAACACGACTGTTAACGGCATTGATGTCGTATTCCCTTAGGGCAAGTTGCTTGTCGATTCGGCTTCTCTCTATTTTCATTCGGAAGTTAATATCCTCCTGGAGATGAGCAAGTGATTGCTTTCCCCAACGAGTGTTGCGTTCTTCCTCGTACTTTAGGAGTCTTAATTCTTTTCTTAGTTCAACATTTTCCTCCACCAACTTCTTAATTTCGCGGTCCTTCTCATCCATACGGACCTCCACTCTCGCCATGTGGCGAAGCAAACCCTCATACTTAGCAGCATCATTATAAGAAGAAGATCGAACTCTTTTCCTTGATGGACCAGTTTCCTCAGGACGTTTCCCCTTGTCTTCAGTTTTCGGGGTCGGGTAGTGATCGGGAGAATTAGGTAAAGTATCCGGACTATAGTTTGGTGAACGAGGACCACCAAAGCCATGAGGTGGACTTTGGGCTGGTCTTTCAGTGGAAGACCATTTAGTATCTTCTTCGGTCGGCTTGAAAAGAATCATTTTGTTCGTTTGATGAAAATTAGACATTCTAACATTAGGAAAGAGACTTTGATTAGCATTTTAAGCCAAGATTATCAAAGCAAGGTTGTTAAGATTATAAGGTAATACTAAGTGCTTTAAGTCTAAGGCAGGAAAGGTTATAGTTTCCTAGATTGCTAAGGCACCCTAGCTAACACATAAGGCACACACAAAAATGCAATCCTGGTTCTCTATAACAGCCTGGTTATGCTCTGATACCAATCTGTAACGTCCTCCCAATAGGGTCTGGAAGGAACGTCACTAATATCAAAACATACCAACATATTATAATAAATGAGAAAAATACTAAATGATGAATTTAACTTTATTGAGTACGCAGCGGAAAATGAAATGTCGTTACAATGACAGGAATAACAATAACGTAAATGTTCACATGCAGAAGTAATAAATGTGATATCTCTTGATCCTATGTCCAAGTAGCATCACATAAGCAGTAAGTATAAGAGCTTGAATCAAACAGCACCTGAGACAAAACATGCTAAAGTGTCAACCAAAAAGGTTGAGTGAAGTTCATAGGTTTAACAAAAGTTTGACCGTTGTTTTAGACCACAAGATTTAGTTTGTAAGTTTGATCTCCCGCAGGATCAAAAAGTTATGCCAATGCGTGATATTTAGACTAAACGTTCAAGTTTGCCCCATGATAAGTTGTGGCTGTCCTTGTCGGTTTAATTTCATTATTAAGTAATACAAAGACTTAGTCAAATGTATCGGGGACGTTACTCCCGATAGGCCTACCCCCAATAATTAAGCATGCCGCAGCAATTAAAAATATCACTGTAGGGACTTAGTCGGACATAGCTGGGTATAGCATAGTTTAACAGTTTGGTACTAGTGTCTAAAGTGTAAAAAGTAAAAACAGCATGTGTCTCACCCCAAGTAAAAGTAAGTAAGTTTGCTAGCAATAAAGAGGGGCTATGAATTCACCTTAGTAAGTAGAGAGAGAGTTATTCCTCGGAATAAAGAGTTGAACGAGTGAGCAGGAATGTCAACCTATTGACATTTAAGAGTAGTTAAGTGTTTTGCCCATGTTTAAGTTTAAGTATGTGTTTAAGTATAGTTTGTTTTACTAAGTTTCTATTCCTAGTAAGTTACTATTTTTATAAAGTTTCCATTTTTAGAAAGTTTCTTATTTTACTAAGTTTCTATGACTAGAGAGTTTCTACTTTTATCAGTGTTTTCCATTATAGGATACTTGCCGTATTAGATAAGCTTCCAATCACCCCTTTCCCTTCGAATGGCTAATTTAGATCTAGGGGCTTGAGCCATAGGACCCTTTAAATCGGAAATCCAAACCCTCTGCCTAGAATCTCATAGAAACCATTCGTCAAGAAAGTTCGAAGATCTATACATCTCTAATACATATCCCAAAATGTTTTTATGTTACAATATAAGTAGTAGGTTATAGGTGCTAGTAATAGTAATAGTAATAGTGTATACATGTTATTTATTTTATTTTTAATTGCATATAATTTATAACATTATTTACATGTTTCGGTAAAAATAATAACCGAAGTAAAAAGTAAAAAGTAAAAAGTAAAAAAATAAAAAGTAAGAAAAGAATACTTACTAGTAGTAATTCTTCAAAGAGAGAATGAGAGAAATTTTGGTGTAAGTTTGAATGAGAAATGAGGGGTATTTATACTTGAAAAAATTAGGTAAAAAGAATAAAATAATTAAAAGAAAAAGAAATATTTTAATTCTTAATGGAATTTTAAAATTAAAAAGTATTAAATGTTAGGTCATGGGATAATGCACAAAATAAAATAATAAAAGTAGTTTTTCCATTACAATTTTTAATTAAAAAGTAATTTATTTATTTATTTATTTATTTATTTATTTTTTCATTTATTTTAAGGATTTTTTTATATAAATAAACAAATTGATTTAATGCTTTTCCAAGAATATTTGTCAATAATATTTTATTTTATTTTTTTATTTAATTAATAAATACAAATTTTGCATAAAAATAATAAATAATTCAGTATTTTGTATTTTTAATAATAATTATGATTTTAATTATTAAACTATAGTTTTAGTAAGTTTGTAAATATTATTACATTTATATATAATTGGATTTATTATATAGTTAAATATATAATACATTAACTAAATAATAAAAGTGATACAAAGTTTATATACTTAGTTAAATTATGTCAAATTATATAAATTAATAATATATTATTTATTTAAGCGTACATTGTTGACTAAAAATTACTATTCGGTCAATATTTAATTGTATATAACAACCCTTAATACATATAGTCAGACATATAACCCTATGGTTAATTCAGTAATTTAGAAGTCGGAAAGTGAGGGTTGTTACACCCACGGTCGACCGTGGTACTGACCGTGCTTCTTCAGTACATTTCAAATGACTCTTTTGACTTAACGGTTTTGTGTATTGGTCGATTGCTAGATTATGTAGGCTTATGAACTTGTGTTGTTCTATACGTTGTTTAACCACACAAGATTTGGTGTCATCATCAAAACAAAGTGGTTAACATTTGAATATTAATATTGGATCACTAACCAACAATATTTATCTAACCTTTTTTTTAGCCGGTGTATCCTTCATGCTTCCATTTGTTTAGCTTTTAAAAAAAAAAACAAAGAATATACATGCACATTACGATTGTATGGTCGAAATATGGATTAGGGCATATGATATTGCTCAATAACATTATATATATATATATCGCAATATCGTGTAAAATACTCTCGAATCAAGGATACTGAAAGCGTTTCTACAAGTGATAGGCCAAGATATGCAAATTTGTATCGGAGAGTGATTTGTAAAGAGTTTTTGATGACTTATGACCGTGGTTGATCCAGATACAAGTTAAGGTCTAATTAGTGCTCTAAAATGGTAAAACAAGGCTTCAAATGATTGGGAATTCGGCCAAATGAAAGAAGATTGAAAAGAAAACGAAACAGTAAAATTTAGTACAACGGGACGCCGTCCAAGATTGTGAGACGCCGTCCAGCTTTTCATACTTGGACGCCGTCCAAACATTTGGGACGCCGTCCAAGACTTAACAATGGGACGCCGTCCAAGACTTAACAATGGGACGCCGTCCAGAAGATTAGAACGCCGTCCAGAAGTAGGTTTCGGCTACTTTTGACTTTCTGACCTACTTTCTCCACTTTAAAAAGCTACTGATTGAAGACCAGTTTACCAGATACGAACCATAGAGTACAGAGATGTATTTTAGGAGCAATATTGGAGAACTCCAAGCTCTTAGAAGAGGCTCAACATCAAGGCATCAAAGATCAACACCTTCTTCATCCAAGAACTCATTGTTCTTGTAGGTTATTTCTTGTTCTAAAGCAATGATTTCCATTGATAATCTGATTGTTATGTTGTCTGTTACCATGATTGTTGGCTAGTTTCTATAATGTTTGTCTAGATTAATAACCGAGGTATTGGATGTAATCCTATTAATTGTATGTACTATGTGTGAAAGATTGAAGCTTGAATTAAAGAACCATGCTTATTGATGTTTAATCATTTGTATCTAGTTAATTGATACGTTGTTGATAAAGAGAACTCTTGTTGATGTATCATATTGATTTACAATCAACTTGTCTTAGATTGATTGTTTACTAAACCGGACCAAGGGGGTAAATTAGATCAATACGATTAAACGATATAGGAATGAATTGTGTGGAGCGAACGCAAAGACAATTGTTATTTAAGTCTTTGATCTTGCTAATCAACTAGTCACAAACGAAAAGGTCTAGGTAATAGGGAACCCTCACTTAGTACTTATAGTTTGAGTACTCGCTAAAGAGAACTCTTGGCGGGTCGATTTAGGTGATTAGCATATTTTATAGTTATTTGATTACAAACACGAGAACTTTAGAGAAAAGGGAACCATTGATCTTGTAATTGTGTTTGCGTGTTTATGTAAGAGAACTCTTAGTGAACCTATTAGATAACTTACACACATAATCATTCAATCAGGCCTTAGTAGCAAAACTTACATCCAATACCGAGGGTAAAATATCTAGATGAACATTTCATCTCTTTGATCCAAATCAAACTATCTTACTTGCTTTCTTTGCACTTGTTTTCATTATAAACTTAAAAGACCAAAATTATTGTTTTTACTTTTTAACCTTCTCTGATTTGGCTAAATCGTTAAATAGCCACAAAAACATAATATCTTGTACTTTTAAGTTTCATTTACTTAGTTAATCATAATATAGTTTCTAATTCAAGTTTGACTAATACAACTGTCCTTGGAACGATACACGGAACTAAACCATTATTTATACTACTACACGATCGGGTACACTGCCCGTTAGTGTGTAACAGTCTTTTTAATCGGTATTTTTCCATATAATAATTTATATACCTGATTTCGCACATCAAGTTTTTGGCACCGCTGTAGCGACCCCGACAAATCGTCAAATGACGGCGTCATCTACGTATGGTCCCATTACATGGTCGTAAGTCTTTATAACAAAGTTTGACCGAAAAGTATGTCGCATTCATTTCATAAATAAGGGTGTTTCAAAGTTTACAAAAGTAGTTTCCATAACAAGTACATAACAATGTTTAAAGTTTGTATGAAACACGTGCGACACGATTAAAAGTAGTCAAAAAGACGCTCCACGTATGCAAGTATACTCGACATTCAATGCAAGTATCAAAAGTATGTGCGGAAGCATATATCACCTAAGTTCAAGGACCTGAGAAAAACATAGAGAATCTGTCAACGAAAACGTTGGTGAAATCACAGGTTTAAATAAGTAAGTGAGTAAAAGTAAGTTGAACCACAAGATTTGCAACATCGATAAAGTCATAGTACATTCTAAAAGTTAATATTCACGAGCACCCAATTATCAAAGCTTAACATTCCGTCCGTTGAATACCCCATAAATTAGTGCTAGAACAACACTGTTTCCCGAAAATATATTTCATCCGTAGACGGTAGCGAACCGTCAAAGATGAGGGTTGTCAACCCATATGGCCATATAACATAAGTTCTCGCTTACACCATCTGATGTAACTAATGATAATAGGATTGAGGATTTTCGTTCTAAACTCGTATGTAGAATGTTTGTTTTCCCGTTCTTGCGTTCACTTAGTTCAAAAGAATCGTTTATGTTTTCTCATCCCAAAAGTAAGTTTAAAAGAGTAAAAGTGGGACTATGATCTCACCTTTGATTGTAAGAGTGAAATAGTACTTCAACAAGTAAACGTGCAAAGAACAATGCTAGTCTTGACCTAAACAATTAGGTTGTATCAATATCGATAGTCACGAAAGGTCAAAGATGTTCAATTAGTCCTATGGCTCAATACGACTCGATTAATATAGCATGTGAAGCAAATTGTCAAGTTTCATGCACGTTACAAGTAGTTAAACATGTTAGAACGATTGTATAATTGTTTGGTTAAGTTTGACTAAAGTCAAACTTGGTCAAAGTCAAAGTCAACGGGGTCGGGTCGGGTGTCCGACAATTTTCTCATGATGAGAAATCATATATGAGCATAATAGTCAAGTCTCATGGTAAACAGGATTATAGTTAAGCGGGAACATTTTGTGATATGAAAAACAAAGACAAAAATGAGCTGGACCAAATGCGCGGCACGCAGTGGGTTGCGCGGCGCGCACCCAAGTGTAAATCCTGGTCAGAAACTAACCAAGAAGGCAGACATCTGGGATTTTTGATTATGCGCGGCGCGCAGGTATGTGCGCGGCGCGCACTACCTGGGAAACATGTTGTTTGCAGAAAATTGGTCTAAGTCACGACCCAAAACACAATTTAACACATTTCATGCACCGAAAACATTTAAAACGCATATCATATATCATTAGAAAGGTAATTTGACAAGGAAGATAACTAAATGCATTTACTCAATCAAAACCAAACAAACTCATATCAAAATCACCATTAATGCTCACATTTATTACTTCCAAGTTCATAAATGCAATTTAATGATTCAGAAATTTAATACACCCATTTAATACGCCGTTGTGTAGATAATCACGCATACAATGTATCTAAACACTTACAAACAACATTACATGTCATTCAAAGCATTACAAAACCATTTCAAGTTCATGAAACCCTAACCCATATTCACCAAATTTCATAATCAAGTTTATGAACTAATCCATGTCAAACTACATACCAATTTGAAGCTAGTGATGTTAGGAACACAATTAAAACATGAATTTTCATCATCAAATAACATATGTACACCTAAAACTCAAGATTAAACAAGCATTCTTTCAATATGAGCTAGTTACACCAAAATAGCAAGAACAAGCATACAAAACACATAATCATACTAGACTTGAGCCATAGACACTAATTAACAACCTTTTAACTCAAAAACCTCAAGAACACATAAAATTAGTGATTTTAGAAAGTTACCCAAAATTGATGAAATCGGTATGGAATCGAAGAGGAGATCACGAGGAGTTCAAATATGTAATTTGTTTGGCAAGATGACCGCTAGCTCGATTTTGGATGATGAATCTTTGTATAGAAGTTGAGAGAAAAGTTGAAGTAGTAAGAGTGAAAGAGATGAGATTGAATGGATGAGGATGAGGGTTGACTCTTTGACCTAGTCAAAAGTTTCAACCCTTGGCAAGTTTGGTCCCTTAACTTTAAAACGGGTGTGGGAATTACCTAAACAAGATAATTCAAACACGTATCAACGAGACGTGTTATAAACATATAACGGAACATAAATAGTTAAACGGAAAAGTTGACGGAAAAAGGCGGGATGTTACAACCGCTGCCGGGGACAGTTTTGTGTCAAAATAGAATTATTGACTAATTTGTGATTAAGTAGTTTCTTAATTATTTTAAATTATTAATAGTCTTTGAATTTTAGACTTATAGAATCGGTGCATTTAATAGTTTTGTTAGTTGTGTGATTGACAGATTTTAGGTTGCATATGCCACATACCCGAAGTTTAGATTCTCCATTACTTACACCGCTTACGGAACCTGATAGAAAGCTTGGTAGGATCCCGAAAGAAGTACTTGAACTTTTTGAATCTTCATCAAAGCAGGAAACTTTTGAGTCGGAATCAAGTACAACCAAGCCGAGATATTCTGAATTTGGTGAGCCCGTTCCTCCTCCAAAATTTGAAATGGAAGGAGAAGCAAGACCGGTGATACAAAGACAATCAATGGCAGCCAAGATAAAGGCAACCCGAACCGAACAAGGTAGTGCCATTACTCCACCCACTGGTGAGGTAAATTTTGAAATAAAAGGACCTATTCTCCAAATGATTAATAACAGGTGTCAATTTGGTGGTGGTCCGAATGAAGATGCAAACGAACATATTCATCTTTTTCAAGAGATATGTCTTCTTTTCAAACTTAAACCAGAAACTGACCAGGCCATATTTTTAAGACTTTTCCCATGGACACTCCACGGGGAAGCACGAAGTTGGTTAGATTCATTCGCCGAGGCTACGATAGAAACATGGGATGGTATGTTGGAAAAATCTCTTAAGAAATATTTTCCAGCTTCTAAGTCCGCGAGACTCCAACACGAAATTACCCAATTCTATCAAAAGCCGATGGAAACCTTGTACGAAGCATGGAATCGATTTTCCAAAATGCTGAGAGGTTGTCCAAACCATGGTTTGGATACCTTCCAAAAAGTCCAAATCTTTTACAAGGGTTGTGATGTTGCAACTCGAATTTCCATTGATCAAGCGGCCGGAGGTTCACTCATGGACAAAACCGAGCAAGAGGCTTATGAGATAATCGAGAAGCTAGCTGATTATTTGTAGTGACCCGAACTTTTCCATGTTTATATATATTAAATGAAATTGTTATTTACTTGATTAAGTGTTTCTAACATGTTAAGCAATCAAACTTGTTAAGACTTGATTAATTGAAATAGGTTTCATATAGACAATTGACCACCCAAGTTGACCGGTGATTCACGAACGTTAAAACTTATAAAAACTATATGATGACATATATATGGATATATATATATAGTTAACATGATATTATGATAAGTAAACATATCATTAAGTATATTGACAATGAAATACATATGTAAAAATAAGACTACTAACTTAATGATTTCGAAACGAGACATATATGTAACGATTATCGTTGTAACGACATTTAACTATATATACATCATACTAAGATATATTATATATCATAATATCATGATAATATAACAATTTAACATCTCATTTGTTATAATAAACAATGGGTTAACAACATTCAACAAGATCGTTAACCTAAAGGTTTCAAAACAACATTTACATGTAACGACTAACGATGACTTAACGACTCAGTTAAAATGTATATACATGTAGTGTTTTAATATGTATTCATACACTTTTGAAAGACTTCAAGACACTTATCAAAATACTTCTACTTAACAAAAATGCTTACAATTACATCCTCGTTCAGTTTCATCAACAATTCTACTCGTATGCACCCGTATTCGTACTCGTACAATACACAGCTTTTATATGTATGTACTATTGGTATATACACTCCAATGATCAGCTCTTAGCAGCCCATGTGAGTCACCTACCACATGTGGGAACCATCATTTGGCAACTAGCATGAAATATCTCATAAAATTACAAAAATATGAGTAATCATTCATGACTTATTTACATGAAAACAAAATTACATATCCTTTATATCTAATCCATACACCAACGACCAAAAACACCTACAAACACTTTCATTCTTCAATTTTCTTCATCTAATTGATCTCTCTCAAGTTCTATCTTCAAGTTCTAAGTGTTCTTCATAAATTCCAAAAGTTCTAGTTTCATAAAATCAAGAATACTTCCAAGATTGCAAGTTTACTTCCAAGTTTTCTAAATCCATTCCAACTAATCATCCAAGATCAAGAAACCTTTGTTACTTACAGTAGGTTATCTTTCTAATACAAGGTAATAATCATATTCAAACTTTAATTCAATTTCTATAACTATAACAATCTTATTTCGGGTGGAAATCTTACTTGAAATTGTTTTCGTGTCATGATTCTGCTTCAAGAACTTTCAAGTCATCCAAGGATCCTTTGAAGCTAGATCTATTTTTCTCATTTCCAGTAGGTTTATCCAAGGAACTTGAGGTAGTAATGATGTTCATAACATGATTCGATTCATACATATAAAGCTATCTTATTTCTAAGGTTTAAACTTGTAATCACTAGAACATAGTTTAGTTAATTCTAAACTTGTTCGCAAATAAAAGTTAATCCTTCTAACTTGACTTTTAAAATTAACTAAACACATTTTCTATATCTATATGATATGCTAACTTAATGATTTAAAACCTGGAAACACGAAAAACACCGTAAAACCGGATTTACGCCGTCGTAGTAACACCGCGGGCTGTTTTGGGTTAGTTAATTAAAAACTATGATAAACTTTGATTTAAAAGTTGTTATTCCGAGAAAATGATTTTTATTATGAACATGAAACTATATCCAAAAATTATGGTTAAACTCAAAGTGGAAGTATGTTTTCTAAAATGGTCATCTAGACGTCGTTCTTTCGACTGAAATGACTACCTTTACAAAAATGACTTGTAACTTATTTTTCCGACTATAAACCTATACTTTTTCTGTTTAGATTCATAAAATATAGTTCAATATAAAACCATAGCAATTTGATTCACTCAAAACGGATTTAAAATGAAGAAGTTATGGGTAAAACAAGATTGGATAATTTTTCTCATTTTAGCTACGTGAAAATTGGTAACAAATCTATTCCAACCATAACTTAATCAACTTGTATTGTATATTATGTAATCTTGAGATACCATAGACACGTATACAATGTTTCGACCTATCATGTCGACACATCTATATATATTTCGGAACAACCATAGACACTCTATATGTGAATGTTGGAGTTAGCTATACAGGTTTGAGGTTGATTCTAAAATATATATAGTTTGAGTTGTGATCAATACTGAGATACGTATACACTGGGTCGTGGATTGATTCAAGATAATATTTATCGATTTATTTCTGTACATCTAACTGTGGACAACTAGTTGTAGGTTACTAACGGGGACAGCTGACTTAATAAACTTAAAACATCAAAATATATTAAAAGTGTTGTAAATATATTTTGAACATACTTTGATATATATGTATATATTGTTATAGGTTCGTGAATCAACCAGTGGCCAAGTCTTACTTTCCGACGAAGTAAAAATCTGTGAAAGTGAGTTATAGTCCTACTTTTAAAATCTAATATTTTTGGGATGAGAATACATGCAGGTTTTATAAATGATTTACAAAATAGACACAAGTACGTAAAACTACATTCTATGGTTGAATTATCGAAATCGAATATGCCCCTTTTTATTAAGTCTGGTAATCTAAGAATTAGGGAACAGACACCCTAATTGACGCGAATCCTAAATATAGATCTATTGGGCCTAACAAACCCCATCCAAAGTACCGGATGCTTTAGTACTTCGAAATTTATATCATATCCGAAGGGTGTCCCGGAATGATGGGGATATTCTTATATATGCATCTTGTTAATGTCGGTTACCAGGTGTTCACCATATGAATGATTTTTATCTCTATGTATGGGATGTGTATTGAAATATGAAATCTTGTGGTCTATTGTTACGATTTGATATATATAGTTTAAACCTATAACTCACCAACATTTTTGTTGACGTTTAAAGCATGTTTATTCTCAGGTGAATACTAAGAGCTTCCGCTGTTGCATACTAAAATAAGGACAAGATTTGGAGTCCATGTTTGTATGATATTGTGTAAAAACTGCATTCAAGAAACTGATTTCGATGTAACATATTTGTATTGTAAACCATTATGTAATGATCGTGTGTAAACAGGATATTTTAGATTATCATTTAATCTACGTAAAGCTTTTTAAACCTTTATTTATGAAATAAAGGTTATGGTTTGTTTTAAAAATGAATGCAGTCTTTGAAAAACGTCTCATATAGAGGTCAAAACCTCGCAACGAAATCAATTAATATGGAACGTTTTTAATCAATAAGAACGGGACATTTCAGTTGGTATCCGAGCGTTGGTCTTAGAGAACCAGAAAATTTGCATTAATGTGTCTTATCGAGTTTGTTAGGATGCATTAGTGAGTCTGGAATTCGACCGTGTTTTCTTTAAAAATGATTGCTTAACATTTTTGTTGGAAACTATATATTATTAACATGTATATATTATGTGATATATTAATCTCTTAACATGTTTGATATTATGTGATAGATGTCTACCTCTAGCACAAATCCCATTGACTCACCTAATAATAACGAAGAGTCGAATATATATTGGACTGATTCACAAGTTCCTGAAGAGGAACTGGAAGAAGAATCAGAACCGGAAGAAGAATCAGAATCGGAAGAGGAGGAATCGGAGGAGGAAATAGAACCGGTGGGGAAATAATAAAACGGTTAAGTAAAAGAAAATCATCAACCAACCGACCAAGGTTAATTATGGTCAATGGTGTTTCCGCCAAGGAAGCAAAATATTGGGAGGATTACCAATTCTCCGATGAATCGGATTCCGACGAGAATTTCGATGATGTTATAGAAATTACCCCAACTGAATTTAAAAAGGCAAAAGAAAATAATAAGGGAAAGGGCATAAAAATAGAGAAATCTAATTCCAACCCCGATGAACTTTATATGTATCGTCAACCCCCGAAGCCCTTAAGTTGTAACAATGACCCGGGAACCTCTAAACCACCAGGTTTTTCTAAACCGTTGTGGAAAACGACAGCTCGTATTAGGGGAACATCATATATCCCTAGAAACTTGGCAAAACGAACCAAAACCGAAGAAGAAGAAATGAGCGAGTCGGAATAAGATAGTTGTATTCGTGTGGTGTAATATATGTAATATAGTGTGCTTATGCTTTACGATATATGTAAAAATTGTTTGTATTAATAAGTATTTTTTTATGAATCTAACTCTTGTCTATTTTACAGTATAAAAACACAAAATGGATAGACAACCCAATATTTTAAGAGACCTACCCGGAGACATGATTGATGAAATCTTGTCTAGAGTCGGTCAGAATTCTTCGGCACAACTATTTACGGCGAAATCAGTTTGTAAGACATTCGAAGAACGTTCCAAGAATGTCTTGGTTTATAAGAGACTTTCGTTTGAAAGATGTGGGATATCACATTGGGAAACCCATAAGTTACGATGTGTTTACTTTGACGCATATATTGCGGGGAACCCAAATGCTATTTTACGCAACGGGTTAAGAAATTATTTTGACTCAATGTATCCGAATATAGGACTTCATGATTTAGAAAAAGCGGCTAACATGCAACATAAAGAAGCATGCTATGCTTACGGGTTAGTAATGTTCGCTTCTCACCAAAGTGAGAAAAAGAACATCGGGCTACAACTATTAAACAAAACGTTCCCACAAGTGACGGAGTCGGTAATTGGGGTAAGAAATGAGGTTTTTAGGTTATTACGAGACTGTTGGTCATTACGTAACCCTCGTCCCTTTGACGACATTACAACACGCTGTCTTATCAACGGCCATAACGGTTATGTTCCACAAGACCAAGGATGGGAAGTAGTCCTAGTAAAACCAGAATGCATGACTTGTTTCTGGACGTATGAATTACGTGTCTTTATTGCCTTTGCTGAACGACTTGTGTACTAGCTAGAATTATCTTCACAACTATCTTGTATCAAAGTTATTGTGTGCTATATTTCATGCTTTATGTAAAATAAGCGGTATTGTAAGTTTGTAAAATATTGTATAAAAGTTTGAACGCGAAATATTATTATAATCAGTTTTTCATATAGAATTGTAGTAGTTGAATTGTATATTAGCTACTAAGTATGAACTTAACGGGTAGGTACTACCCGAATTTAAACTTATAAAACGCTAATATGAAGAAAAAGCTTTTATAAATGAGTTCATATTATGCTACGAAATACTATTAACTACTCTTAATATTCTGTATGATTAACTTGTTCCATTTCACTATTTTGAAGGAAATGGCACCGACTACTCGACACACCGTGAATATGAATGAAGAGGAATTCCGTACTTTTCTAGCTTCAAACATAGCCGCAGTACAGGCTGCGCTACATACCAACAATAACCTTGGATCTAGCAGTACAGGAAATCGTGTAGGATGCACCTACAAAGAATTCACTGCCTGCAAACCTTTGGAATTTGATGGAACCGAAGGACCGATCGGATTGAAACGGTGGACCGAGAAGGTCGAATCGGTGTTTTCCATAAGTAAGTGTACTAAAGAGGACAAAGTGAAGTACGCTACGCATACCTTCACAGGTTATGCGTTAACATGGTGGAATACCTATCTAGAGCAAGTGGGACAAGATGATGCGTACGCACTACCGTGGTCAGCATTCAAGCACTTGATGAACGAGAAGTACCGTCCCAGAACCGAGGTCAATAAGCTCAAGACAGAACTTAGAGGGTTACGAACCCAAGGATTTGATATTACCACGTACGAAAGACGATTCACAGAATTGTGCCTATTGTGTCCGGGAGCGTTCGAAGATGAGGAAGAGAAGATCGACGCGTTTGTGAAAGGATTACCGGAAAGAATCCAAGAAGATATAAGTTCACATGAGCCCACCTCCATACAACAGGCATGCAGAATGGCTCACAAACTAGTGAACCAGATTGAGGAAAGAATTAAAGAACAGACGGCTAAAGAGGCCAATGTGAAGCAAGTCAAAAGAAAGTAGGAGGAAAACGGTGATAAGAATCACCAATACAACAACAACAGCAATTACAATAATAATCGCAACAATTATCCCAACAATCGCAACATCAATCGCAACTACAACAAACGGCCCAACAACAACAACAACAACAACAACAACAACAACAACAACAACAACAACAACAACAACAACAACAATAACAGCAACTACAACAATCATCCCAACAACAATAACAACCGCAACAACAACAACAATCAGAAGCAGCTATGCCAAAGGTGTGAAAAGTATCACTCGGGGTTCTGCACCAAATTTTGCAACAAGTGTAAAAGAAATGGTCATAGCGTGGCGAAGTGTGAGGTCTACGGACCAGGGGTTAACAGAACGAAAGGAACAAATGGTGTCAGAACGAGTAATGGCGGAGCAAGTAGTGTCGGAGCAAGTTATGCCAATGTAGTTTGTTATAAATGTGGAAAACCGGGCCACATTATTAGAAATTGCCCGAACCAGGAGAACACGAATGGACAAGGCCGCGGAAGATTTTTCAATATTAATGCGGTAGAGGCACAGGAAGACCCGGAGCTTGTTACGGGTACGTTTCTTATTGACAATAAATCTGCTTACGTTTTATTTGATTCGGGTGCGGATAGAAGCTATATGAGTAGAGATTTTTGTGCTAAATTAAGTTGTCCATTGACGCCGTTGGATAGTAAATTTTTACTCGAATTAGCAAACGGTAAATTAATTTCAGCAGATAATATATGCCGGAATCGAGAAATTAAACTGGGTAGCGAAATATTTAAGATTGATTTGATACCAGTAGAGTTAGGGAGTTTTGATGTAATAGTTGGCATGGACTGGCTGAAGAAGGTGAAAGCAGAGATCGTATGTTATAAAAATGCAATTCGCATTGTACGAGAAGAAGGAGAACCCTTAATGGTGTACGGAGAAAAGGGCAACATGAAGCTACATCTTATTAGTAATTTGAAGGCACAAAAACTAATAAGAAAAGGTTGCTATGCTGTTCTAGCACACGTCGAGAAAGTACAAACTGAAGAAAAGAGCATCAATGATGTTCCCGTCACAAAAGAATTTCCCGATGTATTTCTGAAAGAATTACCAGGACTACCTCCACATCGATCTGTTGAATTTCAAATAGATCTTGTACCAGGAGCTGCACCAATAGCTCGTGCTCCTTATAGACTCGCACCCAGCGAGATGAAAGAACTGCAAAGCCAACTGCAAGAACTATTAGAACGTGGTTTCATTCGACCAAGCACATCACCATGGGGAGCTCCTGTTTTGTTTGTCAAGAAGAAGGATGGTACATTTAGGTTGTGTATTGACTACAGAGAGTTGAACAAACTTACCATCAAAAACCGTTATCCACTGCCGAGAATTGACGACTTATTTGATCAACTACAAGGCTCGTCGGTTTATTCGAAGATCGATTTACGTTCTGGATATCATCAAATGCGAGTAAAGGAGGATGATATTCCAAAAACTGCTTTTAGGACGCGTTATGGTCATTACGAGTTTATGGTTATGCCGTTTGGATTGACTAACGCACTAGCTGTGTTCATGGACCTTATGAACCGAGTGTGTGGGCCATATCTTGACAAGTTTGTCATTGTTTTCATCGATGACATACTTATTTACTCAAAGAATGATCAAGAGCACGAAGAACATTTGAGAAAAGTGCTAGAAATATTGAGGAAAGAAAAACTGTACGCTAAGTTTTCAAAGTGTGCATTTTGGTTGGAAAAAGTTCAATTCCTCGGTCATATAGTGAACAAAGAAGGTATCCAGGTAGACCCGGCAAAGATCGAAACCGTTGAAAAGTGGGAAACCCCAAAAACTCCGAAGCATATACGTCAATTTTTAGGATTGGCTGGTTACTAAAGAAGATTCATCCAAGATTTCTCCAAAATAGCAAAACCCTTGACTGCATTAACGCATAATGGGAAGAAATTTGAATGGAAGGATGAACAAGATAAGGCGTTTCAATTATTGAAGAAAAAGCTAACTACGGCACCTATATCGTCATTGCCTGAAGGGAATGATGATTTTGTGATTTATTGTGACGCATCAAAGCAAGGTCTCGGTTGTGTATTAATGCAACAGACGAAGGTGATTGCTTATGCGTCTAGACAATTGAAGATTCACGAACAAAATTATACGACGCATGATTTGGAATTAGGCGCGGTTGTTTTTGCATTAAAGACTTGGAGGCACTACTTATATGGGGTCAAAAGTATTATATATACCGACCACAAAAGTCTTCAACACATATTTAATCAGAAACAACTGAATATGAGGCAGCGTAGGTGGATTGAATTGTTGAATGATTACGACTTTGAGATTCGTTACCACCCGGGAAAGGCAAATGTGGTAGCCGACGCCTTGAGCAGGAAGGACAGAGAACCCATTCGAGTAAAATCTATGAATATAATGATTCACAATAACCTTACTACTCAAATAAAGGAGGCGCAACAAGGAGTTTTAAAAGAGGGAAATTTAAAGGTTGAAATACCCAAAGGATCGGAGAAGCATCTTAATATTCAGGAAGACGGAACCCGGTATAGGGCTGAAAGGATTTGGGTACCAAAATTTGGAGATATGAGAGAAATGGTACTTAGAGAAGCTCATAAAACCAGATACTCAATACATCCTGGAACGGGGAAGATGTACAAGGATCCCAAGAAACATTTTTGGTGGCCGGGTATGAAAGCCGATGTTGCTAAATACGTAGGAGAATGTTTGACGTGTTCTAAGGTCAAAGCTGAGCATCAGAAACCATCAGGTCTACTTCAACAACCCGAAATCCCGGAATGGAAATGGGAAAACATTACCATGGATTTCATCACTAAATTGCCAAGGACTGCAAGTGGTTTTGATACTATTTGGGTAATAGTTGATCGTCTCACCAAATCCGCACACTTCCTACCAATAAGAGAAGATGACAAGATGGAGAAGTTAGCACGACTGTATTTGAAGGAAGTAGTCTCCAGACATGGAATACCAATCTCTATTATCTCTGATAGGGATGGCAGATTTATTTCAAGATTCTGGCAGACATTACAGCAAGCATTAGGAACTCATCTAGACATGAGTACTGCCTATCATCCACAAACTGATGGGCAGAGCGAAAGGATGATACAAATGCTTGAATACATGCTACGAGCATGTGTTATTGATTTCGGAAACAGTTGGGATCGACATCTACCATTAGCAGAAATTTCCTACAACAACAGCTACCATTCAAGCATTGAGATGGCGCCGTTTGAAGCACTTTATGGTAGAAAGTGCAGGTCTCCGATTTATTGGAGTGAAGTGGGGGATAGACAGATTACGGGTCCGGAGATAATACAAGAAACTACCGAGAAAATCATCCAAATTCAACAAAGATTGAAAACCGCCCAGAGTCGACAAAAGAGCTACGCGGACAGTAAAAGAAAAGATATAGAGTTTGAAATTGGAGAAATGGTCATGCTTAAAGTTGCACCTTGGAAAGGCGTTGTTCGATTTGGTAAACGAGGGAAATTAAATCCGAGGTATATTGGACCATTCAAGATTATTGATCGTGTCGGACCAGTAGCTTACCGACTTGAGTTACCTCAACAACTCGCGGCTGTACATAACACTTTCCACGTCTCGAATTTGAAGAAATTTTTTGCTAAAGAAGATCTCACTATTCCGTTAGATGAAATTCAAATCAACGAAAAACTTTAATTTATCGAAGAACCCGTCGAAATAATGGATCGTGAGGTTAAAAGACTTAAGCAAAATAAGATACCAATTGTTAAGGTTCGATGGAATGCTCGTAGAGGACCCGAGTTCACCTGGGAACGAGAAGATCAGATAAAGAAGAAATACCCGCACTTATTTCTAGAAGATACGTCAACACCTCCAACTGCTTAAAATTTCGGGACGAAATTTATTTAACGGGTAGGTACTGTAGTGACCCGAACTTTTCCATGTTTATATATATTAAATGAAATTGTTATTTACATGATTAAGTGTTTCCAACATGTTAAGCAATCAAACTTGTTAAGACATGATTAATTGAAATAGGTTTCATATAGACAATTGACCACCCAAGTTGACCGGTGATTCACGAACGTTAAAACTTGTAAAAACTATATGATGACATATATATGGATATATATATATATATATATAGTTAACATGATATTATGATAAGTAAACATATCATTAAGTATATTGACAATGAAATACATATGTAAAAATAAGACTACTAACTTAATGATTTCGAAACGAGACATATATGTAACGATTATCGTTGTAACGACATTTAACTGTATATACATCATACTAAGATATATTATATATCATAATATCATGATAATATAACAATTTAACATCTCATTTGTTATAATAAACAATGGGTTAACAACATTCAACAAGATCGTTAACCTAAAGGTTTCAAAACAACATTTACATGTAACGACTAACGATGACTTAACGACTCAGTTAAAATGTATATACATGTAGTGTTTTAATATGTATTCATACACTTTTGAAAGACTTCAAGACACTTATCAAAATACTTCTACTTAACAAAAATGCTTACAATTACATCCTCGTTCAGTTTCATCAACAATTCTACCCGTATGCACCCGTATTCGTACTCGTACAATACACAGCTTTTATATGTATGTACTATTGGTATATATACTCCAATGATCAGCTCTTAGCAGCCCATGTGAGTCACCTAACACATGTGGAAACCTTCATTTGGCAACTATCATGAAATATCTCATAAAATTACAAAAATATGAATAATCATTCATGACTTATTTACATGAAAACAAAATTACATATCCTCTATATCTAATCCATACACCAACGACCAAAAACACCTACAAACACTTTCATTCTTCAATTTTATTCATCTAATTGATCTCTCTCAAGTTCTATCTTCAAGTTCTAAGTGTTCTTCATAAATTCCAAAAGTTCTAGTTTCATAAAATCAAGAATACTTCCAAGATTGCAAGTTTACTTCCAAGTTTTCTAAATCCATTCCAACTAATCATCCAAGATCACGAAACCTTTGTTACTTACAGTAGGTTATCTTTCTAATACAAGGTAATAATCATATTCAAACTTTAATTCAATTTCTATAACTATAACAATCTTATTTTGAGTGGAAATCTTACTTGAAATTGTTTTCGTGTCATGATTCTGCTTCAAGAACTTTCAAGTCATCCAAGGATCCTTTGAAGCTAGATCTATTTTTCTCATTTCCAGTAGGTTTATCTAAGGAACTTGAGGTAGTAATGATGTTCATAACATCATTCGATTCATACATATAAAGCTATCTTATTCGAAGGTTTAAACTTGTAATCACTAGAACATAGTTTAGTTAATTCTAAACTTGTTCGCAAATAAAAGTTAATCCTTCTAACTTGAATTTTAAAATTAACTAAACACATGTTCTATATCTATATGATATGCTAACTTAATGATTTAAAACCTGGAAACACGAAAAACACCGTAAAACCGGATTTACGCCGTCGTAGTAACATCGCGGGCTGTTTTGGGTTAGTTAATTAAAAACTATGATAAACTTTGATTTAAAAGTTGTTATTCTGAGAAAATAATTTTTATTATGAACATGAAACTATATCCAAAAATTATGGTTAAACTCAAAGTGGAAGTATGTTTTCTAAAATGGTCATCTAGACGTCGTTCTTTCGACTGAAATGACTACCTTTACAAAAACGACTTGTAACTTATTTTTCCGACTATAAACCTATACTTTTTCTGTTTAGATTCATAAAATAGAGTTCAATATAAAACCATAGCAATTTGATTCACTCAAAACGGATTTAAAATGAAGAAGTTATGGGTAAAACAAGATTGGATAATTTTTCTCATTTTAGCTACGTGAAAATTGGTAACAAATCTATTCCAACCATAACTTAATCAACTTGTATTGTATATTATGTAATCTTGAGAAGATTGAAAATCTATTCCAATAATGATTGGGAATTCGGCCAAATGAAAGAAGATTGAAAAGAAAACGAAACAGTAAAATTTAGTACAACGGGACGCCGTCCAAGATTGTGAGACGCCGTCCAGCTTTCATACAAGGACGCCGTCCAAACATTTGGGACGCTGTCCAAGACTTAACAATGGGACGCCATCCAGAAGATTAGGATGCCGTCCAGAAGTAGGTTTCAGCTACTTTTGACTTTCTGACCTACTTTCTCCACTTTAAAAAGCTACTGATTGAAGACCAGTTTACCAGATACGAACCAGAGAGTACAGAGATGAATTTTAGGAGCAATATTGGAGAACTCCAAGCTCTTGGAAGAGGCTCAACATCAAGGCATCAAAGATCAAAACCTTCTTCATCCAAGAACTCATTGTTCTTGTAGGTTATTTCTTGTTCTAAAGCAATGATTTCCATTGATAATCTGATTGTTATGTTGTCTGTTACCATGATTGTTGGCTAGTTTCTATAATGTTTGTCTAGATTAATAACCGAGGTATTGTATGTAATCCTATTGATTGTATGTACTATGTGTGAAAGATTGAAGCTTGAATTAAAGAACCATGCTTATTGATGTTTAATCATTTGTATCTAGTTAATTGATACGTTGTTGATAAAGAGAACTCTTGTTGATGTATCATATTGGTTTATAATCAACTTGTTTTAGATTTATTGTTTACTAAACCGGACCAAGGGGGTAAATTAGATCAATACGATTAAACGATATAGGAATGAATTGTGTAGAGCGAACGCAAAGACAATTGTTATTTAAGTCTTTGATCTTGCTAATCAACTAGTCACAAACGAAAAGGTCTAGGTAATAGGGAACCCTCACTTAGTACTTATAGTTTGAGTACTCGCTAAAGAGAACTCTTGGCGGGTCGATTTAGGTGATTAGCATATTTTATAGTTATTTGATTACAAACACGAGAACTTTAGAGAAAAGGGAACCCTTGATCTTGTAATTGTGTTTGCGTGTTTATGTAAGAGAACTCTTAGTGAACCTATTAGATAACTTACACACATAATCATTCAATCAGGCCTTAGTAGCAAAACTTACATCCAATACCGAGGGTAAAATATCTAGATGAACATTTCATCTCTTTGATCCAAATCAAACTATCTTACTTGCTTTCTTTGCACTTGTTTTCATTATAAACTTAAAAGACCAAAATTATTGTTTTTACTTTTTAACCTTCTCTGATTTGGCTAAATCGTTAAATAGCCACAAAAACATAATATCTTGTACTTTTAAGTTTCATTTACTTAGTTAATCATAATATAGTTTCTAATTCAAGTTTGACTAATACAACTGTCCTTGGAACGATACACGGAACTAAACCATTATTTATACTACTACACGATCGGGTACACTGCCCGTTAGTGTGTAACAGTCTTTTTAATCGGTATTTTTCCATATAATAATTTATATACCTGATTTCGCACATCAAGTTTTTGGCGCCGCTGCCGGGGACAGTTTTGTGTCAAAATAGAATTATTGACTAATTTGTGATTAAGTAGTTTCTTAATTATTTTAAATTATTAATAGTCTTTGAATTTTAGACTTATAGAATCGGTGCATTTAATAGTTTTGTTAGTTGTGTGATTGACAGATTTTAGGTTGCATATGCCACATACCCAAAGTTCAGATTCTCCATTACTTACACCGCTTACGAAACCTGATAGAAAGCTTGGTAGGATCCCGAAAGAAGTACTTGAACTTTTTGAATCTTCATCAAAGCAGGAAACTTTTGAGTCGGAATCAAGTACAACTAAGCCGAGATATTCTGAATTTGGTGAGCCCGTTCCTCCTCCAAAATTTGAAATGGAAGGAGAAGCAAGACCGGTGATACAAAGACAATCAATGGCAGCCAAGATGAAGGCAACCCGAACCGGACAAGGTAGTGCCATTACTCCACCCACTGGTGAGGTAAATTTTGAAATAAAAGGACCTATTCTCCAAATGATTAATAACAGGTGTCAATTTGGTGGTGGTCCGAATGAAGATGCAAACGAACATATTCGTCTTTTTCAAGAGATATGTCTTCTTTTCAAACTTAAACCAGAAACTGACCAGGCCATATTTTTAAGACTTTTCCCATGGACACTCCACGGGGAAGCACGAAGTTGGTTAGATTCATTGGCCGAGGCTACGATAGAAACATGGGATGGTATGTTGGAAAAATCTCTTAAGAAATATTTTCCAGCTTCTAAGTCCGCGAGACTCCAACACGAAATTACCCAATTCTGTCAAAAGCCGATGGAAACCTTGTACGAAGCATGGAATCGATTTTCCAAAATGCTGAGAGGTTGTCCAAACCATGGTTTGGATACCTTCCAAAAAGTCCAAATCTTTTACAAGGGTTGTGATGTTGCAACCCGAATTTCCATTGATGAAGTGGCCGGAGGTTCACTCATGGACAAAACCGAGCAAGAGGCTTATGAGATAATCGAGAAGCTAGCCGATTATTTGTAGTGACCCGAACTTTTCCATGTTTATATATATTAAATGAAATTGTTATTTACATGATTAAGTGTTTCCAACATGTTATGCAATCAAACTTGTTAAGACTTGATTAATTGAAATAGGTTTCATATAGACAATTGACCACCCAAGTTGACCGGTGATTCACGAACGTTAAAACTTGTAAAAACTATATGATGACATATATATGGATATATATATATAGTTAACATGATATTATGATAAGTAAACATATCATTAAGTATATTGACAATGAAATACATATGTAAAAATAAGACTACTAACTTAATGATTTCGAAACGAGACATATATGTAACGATTATCGTTGTAACGACATTTAACTATATATACATCATACTAAGATATATTATATATCATAATATCATGATAATATAACAATTTAACATCTTATTTGTTATAATAAATAATGGGTTAACAACATTCAACAAGATCGTTAACCTAAAGGTTTCAAAACAACATTTACATGTAACGACTAACGATGACTTAACGACTCAGTTAAAATGTATATACATGTAGTGTTTTAATATGTATTCATACACTTTTGAAAGACTTCAAGACACTTATCAAAATACTTCTACTTAACAAAAATGCTTACAATTACATCCTCGTTCAGTTTCATCAACAATTCTACTCGTATGCACCCGTATTCGTACTCGTACAATACACAGCTTTTATATGTATGTACTATTGGTATATACACTCCAATGATCAGCTCTTAGCAGCCCATTTGAGTTACCTAACACATGTGGGAACCATCATTTAGCAACTAGCATGAAATATCTCATAAAATTACAAAAATATGAGTAATCATTCATGACTTATTTACATGAAAACAAAATTACATATCCTTTATATCTAATCCATACACCAACGACCAAAAACACCTACAAACACTTTCATTCTTCAATTTTCTTCATCTAATTGATCTCTCTCAAGTTCTATCTTCAAGTTCTAAGTTTTCTTCATAAATTCCAAAAGTTCTAGTTTCATAAAATCAAGAATACTTCCAAGATTGCAAGTTTACTTCCAAGTTTTCTAAATCCATTCCAAGTAATCATCCAAGATCAAGAAACCTTTGTTACTTACAGTAGGTTATCTTTCTAATACAAGGTAATAATCATATTCAAACTTTAATTCAATTTCTATAACTATAACAATCTTATTTCGAGTGGAAATCTTACTTGAAATTGTTTTCGTGTCATGATTCTGCTTCAAGAACTTTCAAGTCATCCAAGGATCCTTTGAAGCTAGATCTATTTTTCTCATTTCCAGTAGGTTTATCCAAGGAACTTGAGGTAGTAATGATGTTCATAACATCATTCGATTCATACATATAAAGCTATCTTATTTCTAAGGTTTAAACTTGTAATCACTAGAACAAAGTTTAGTTAATTCTAAACTTGTTCGCAAATAAAAGTTAATCCTTCTAACTTGACTTTTAAAATTAACTAAACACATGTTCTATATCTATATGATATGCTAACTTAATGATTTAAAACCTGGAAACACGAAAAACACCGTAAAACCGGATTTACGCCGTCGTAGTAACACCGCGGGCTGTTTTGGGTTAGTTAATTAAAAACTATGATAAACTTTGATTTAAAAGTTGTTATTCTGAGAAAATGATTTTTATTATGAACATGAAACTATATCCAAAAATTATGGTTAAACTCAATGTGAAAGTATGTTTTCTAAAATGGTCATCTAGACGTCGTTCTTTCGACTGAAATGACTACCTTTACAAAAACGACTTGTAACTTATTTTTCCGACTATAAACCTATACTTTTTCTGTTTATATTCATAAAATAGAGTTCAATATAAAACCATAGCAATTTGATTCACTCAAAACGGATTTAAAATGAAGAAGTTATGGGTAAAACAAGATTGGATAATTTTTCTCATTTCAGCTACGTGAAAATTGGTAACAAATCTATTCCAACCATAACTTAATCAACTTGTATTGTATATTATGTAATCTTGAGATACCATAGACACGTATACAATTTTTCGACCTATCATGTCGACACATCTATATATATTTCGGAACAACCATAGACACTCTATATGTGAATGTTGGAGTTAGCTATACAGGGTTGAGGTTGATTCCAAAATATATATAGTTTGAGTTGTGATCAATACTGAGATACGTATACACTGGGTCGTGGATTGATTCAAGATAATATTTTTTGATTTATTTCTGTACATCTAACTGTGGACAACTAGTTGTAGGTTACTAACGAGGACAGCTGACTTAATAAACTTAAAACATTAAAATATATTAAAAGTGTTGTAAATATATTTTGAACATACTTTGATATATATGTATATATTGTTATAGGTTCGTGAATCAACCAGTGGCCAAGTCTTACTTCCCGACGAAGTAAAAATCTGTGAAAGTGAGTTATAGTTCCACTTTTAAAATCTAATATTTTTGGGATGAGAATGCATGCAGGTTTTATAAATGATTTACAAAATAGACACAAGTACGTAAAACTACATTCTATGGTTGAATTATCGAAATCGAATATGCCCCTTTTTATTAAGTCTGGTAATCTAAGAATTAGGGAACAGACACCCTAATTGACGCGAATCCTAAATATAGATCTATTGGGCCTAACAAACCCCATCCAAAGTACCGGATGCTTTAGTACTTCGAAATTTATATCATATCCGAAGGGTGTCCCTGAATGATGGGGATATTCTTATATATGCATCTTGTTAATGTCGGTTACCAGGTGTTCACCATATGAATGATTTTTATCTCTATGTATGGGATGTGTATTGAAATATGAAATCTTGTGGTCTATTGTTACGATTTGATATATATAGGTTAAACCTATAACTCACCAACATTTTTGTTGACGTTTAAAGCATATTTATTCTCAGGTGAATACTAAGAGCTTCCGCTGTTGCATACTAAATTAAGGACAAGATTTGGAGTCCATGTTTGTATGATATTGTGTAAAAACTGCATTCAAGAAACTGATTTCGATGTAACATATTTGTATTGTAAACCATTTGATGATGTAGCGTGAGGGTACGAAATAGTATTATTTTTACTAGGAAATACTACAAAATATGACACAAGTTTTATTAATTTACGGATGGGATATACCTAAACCTTGCTACAACACTATAGGCAGTGTACCTAATCGTAGAGTAGTGTAGTTTTTAGTAAGTCCGGTTCGTTCCACAGGGAGCTAGTGATTACGTACTATATTTTTATAAAACTATATTTATATAAATATATATATATATATATATATATAAGTAGTAATATTATTATAAAAGGGGGGTTTTTACCGTTTAATGACCGGTTTGTCGATTTTATATTTTTAAGCGTAAAGATAAATGACAATAATTAAAGTGCGTAAAATAAATAAATGACGATAAATAAAATAACAATAAATAAAATTGCGATAAAATATGAAATAAAAGGATTATGCTTATTTAAACTTCCGTAATCATGATGTTTGACGTTTTGATTTTAATTAATTGTTACTCGGGTTAATTGTCCTTTGTCATGGTTTATTTGATACCTATCTGGTTTTTATCCATAATAGTCCATCGGTCATAAATATAAAGTGCGAGTGTCCTCGTCAAATTACCCTTATACCCGAAGTCAAATATTCCAACTAATTAAGGATTTAAACTGTGACGCAGTTATCACTTCTGTCAACAATTACACCAGTTATCACTGTATGTAATCTACCCCTGTTTTGATTAGATATGAATATTAATTTACCCACTTGATCAGTTTGAATAATCAATTACCCAACCCGAATAATTAATTAAATAATTATAATAGATTCCATATGAACGTCACTAAATAGGACAACCATAATCATTATTAATTATTAGGATAATTAATTTGAAGATAGGTTCGACAGACTCCAATGAGTTGTCACTCAATTAGACAATACCCCCCATCTATTAATAGTCAATAGTCCAATATCCACAAGTGTCGGTCTTTTGCCCAAACCTTAATTATGGTACAAAGCCCAATTACCCAATTTTAGTAATTAGCCCAACATCATGATTACTTCGTTTTAAATAAGCATAATAATAACTTAGCTACGAGACATTAATATAAAAAGGTTGAACATAACTTACAATGATTAAAAATAGCATAGCGTTACACGGACAGAATTTCGACTTACATACTCAAACGATCTCTATCATAAATCTTATTATTATCATAATTTAAAATTAAAATTAAGATTATTGTTATATCTTATTAAGTTAACATTATGATAGAGATATAGAATATAGATATTGATAATAGATAGATGGATCGATATATAGATTTAGGATAGAAAAATATATATTTCAATTGATCGTTACATAGCCTTTTATAGGCGAAATTAGAAATTGAATTTTCATTTATGACCCCTGAACTATGCTCAATTAACAACTTTTTATTATTTAATATTATTCTTATTATGAATTATTTAAATATTATATTTTATTCTTGTGCATAGTTGACTCGTAATTTTTACACCGTTGCGTCGAGCGTTGAGAGTTGACTCATGTCCCGGTTCCGGATTTTCGAACGTCCTTGCGTACTATTTTATATCGTGTACTTTGCGTTTTGTAACTTGTACTCTTGTCATTTTTAGACGTTCTTCATCAATAATTTGAACCTTTTTAATTGTATCTTGTACTTTTGAGCTTTTTGGACCTTTTTGTCTTCAATTTGTCGAATCTGCCTTTTGTCTTCGCACTTATTTAATATAAACGAATATCACTTGAAAATGGAACAATTGCAACTAAAATCTTGTCTTTCTTGGGGGATAATGCTATGAAATATATGTTCCTTTTTAGCCTTATCAATATCCCCACACTTGAGCGTTGCTTGTCCTCAAGCAATATAGTCTTGAAATACTAGAATCACTTCTTTATTCTTCACACTTTGTACATCAGTGATTTTGATATGGCGGTATAAACAATGGTAGTAACGATATGGTTTACAGTCCCACATGACTATAAAAATTTAGATCCATTAAGGAAATTGGATCTTTATGAAAACATTTGATCTTTTGAAAATTCATTCTAGCTTTTACCCTAGATAAGTTTTCTGATTTGATCCATCATCGGTGTTGCAAAATATATTTGTGGATCAATATTTTGGCTAAAACTTTTAGGTTCGTGTAATCCACTGCTATCCCGGTATCGGAAAGCACACATCCAGTTTACTTGTTCCGTATATTACCTTTCGGTAAACTACCGTCCGGTTGTAAAGGAAAGCGATGAACAAGAAACTGTTAAGGCAATGTCCCGTGACATGCAGATGATTATGGTCTTATTAACGTGTCGGATGCTAGAACTATCCTTGGTAGGAGCAATAGTAAAGATCATCCTATGATTTTTCGGTCTGGCACAAGGTCCTATCTCCGACCATGCTATGCAACCACCGTTCTTACGGTTGACACCCGATTTGGTTCAGGTGACCTAATGAATTCCAGTTGAATTCCTAGGATTTTACGTTCAATGGTAATGAACGCATTGAAAATGGGTTTTTAGAAAACAAATCGGTTTGTAATTTTGATCAAAATATTTTCTCGTTCAAGCTCGAGTTTAGATATCATCGAATTCCATGAGTTTGAATTCTCAATCTTTAAGGTCAATCTCAAGGATTGAGTAATATCAGTCTTAAAAGCTGATTTTTAATCTTTTAAGGAGATTATCCTTTCTGGGGATCTGATTCATTAGTCTTATCAAGCTAATTTGCACGGTGCCTCCCCATTGTACGAGATAAATCCTTCTCATGGTTAGGATAAATCTGACCACTTGGCGACCCTGTTTGATGCTGAGGTCCGTGGATTTCCTGCTGATTTTAGAGATGACTTTTCTAGATTTTTCGTCAACCTACAGCTGGTCTGGACGACAACTTCATGACCTAAATCAAGAAGCGCGTGTCTTTTTCGGAAGACTTTACTTCCTTTTAATGATGGAATTGATTCATCGTGTAGATCCATCTTTCTTTCAAATGTATTACAGTAAACCGGGTAAAACTGATTAGTATCGTCCAAAGCAAAAGTACCTGCAATAATCTTGTACAAAAATATGTGATATATGTTTTAAATTGAATAACTTGGTACATTCTTCCCACACTTAGTTTCTTTCTTTGCCTTTTTATTTTCTTCTATTTCATTTTAAATGAATTCAAGCGTTTTAGGCTCGTTTCTTAATTTATGTCCTTTCCGAGGTAACGATAATTTCGGTATTATCACCTAGTTTTCACCGTTCATAAATATGTATAAACATGATTTTGACTTCATTTAATTGAAAATTTTTCAAATTTTCACAAAATTTGGCAAATAAACCAAGTATAAACCTGAGAGAATTTATAACCCTTCCCCACACTTAAGATCATGCAATGCCCTCATTTGCATGAAATCAGACTATAATTTAAATTCATGAGGGTGATTAGCGTAGAAAAGTGATTAAAAATACCGAGTTTGTAATTACAAAGCTCGTCGAATGATAGATGGCGCCTCATCGTTCATTCCTTCATTTGTTATATCATATTTGTTGTTTTGCGTCTTGTTGTCAAAATTAGTACCTTTTGCTTAACTTTAATGACAGTCTTTGAAAGTGCATTGTTTTACCCTGTTTTGTACATAAGATAAAATACAAACATATATATATATATATATTTTTGAAGTTTGGTTTATAACCCCACTTTTCAAAAATTTATAAAGTATAATATTTTTGGCATACTTTAAATCAATAAAATTAAAAACAATGATAACAAAATTTGTCGCCCCGCCCTCGGGTAAAGTAATTTCGGCTTAATGACCTAGTCTTCAACTCACGACGAATTTTAGAAATCATTTTTTAAACTTAATGAATTAAAGTAAATTTTGTTTTTAAAAACTTAAATTAAAATGCATATTAATTTCATAAAAAAAAACTACAAAACAAAAATTCAGAATGGAGGGAGAAAACTAGTTCTTTAGTGTCTGCTAGCGGAAAAGACCAATCGGGTTCCATTCTCGGAACTACACGAGAACAGAACAACTAACTCTAGATAGCATTTTCTTTTTAGAACATTTGAATCTCCCCACACTTAGGTAGCCGTGGTGTCAAAATTGTTATTAACTTCATCGTTAATTTCTCTTGGTCCATAATCAACTTGCATATCCGTGACTTTTTCTTTAAGCCATTGGTCGGATTCCTGTGTAATATCCACAATTTTAACTAGTTTCTCCTTTTCTTTAGGTGATAGATTGGATACTAACCGGTTACATAACTTAAAGTTCCTCTTGGTTCTAGCATCGCGAATCCGTTTAATAAGTTTCTTCATTGAACTATTAATAACGGGATCATTTAATTTCGTATCAACAACGGGGTTCTTTGTTATCATGTCATCATTAGGTGTTACTTCATTTTCCCCACACTTAGGCGTTTCATTATTGCTAAGTATTACCGTTGGAGTTGGTAAAAGCACATGGTTCTTACCAATCGTTTTTGCTGGTTCAACGGTTTTGGTTGGTGGAGATTTAGTCTTTCGAATCATAAAGGTGATCGATTTGTCACCACTTTTAAGTGTCATTCTTCCATTTCCTACATCAAATAACGCCTTGGTGGACGCTAAGAATGGCCGACCTAAAATTAGAGGAATGTTTGGGTCCTCTTCTATGTCAATGACAATAAATTCGACTAGAAAGGTTAAATTGCCTACTTGAACGGGTAGGTTGTCAGCAATTCCAACTGGGTGCTTAATGGTTTGATCAAAGAGTCGAACACTCATATCCGTTGGACTTAACTTACCTACACCTAATCTCTTATATAAGGAAAGAGGCATAACACTTACACTCGCACCTAAATCTGCTAGTGCATCATACATGACACAATCACTAAGTAGACAAGGAACAATAAATTCACCCGGATCACCTATCCTAGGAGGAGGTTTTGGTGGAACTGTCTTCACCGGGTTTACTTCTACGGCTTTTGTTTCTTGCACTTTCTTATTCTTCTTCTTCTTCTTCTTTCCAATGGTATCACCAACTTTATTACCTATCACTTGCTCATACTCCACTCCTTTTCTTGGAAACGGGATGGGTGGTTTGTATGGTGCCACCACTGGCTTTACATACTCGGGTGGTGGTGGTGTAACTTCTTCATTGTTACTCTCATCTAAAACCTTCCCATCTTCTGGTGCTGGTTTTTCAGAATTCGTTGAAACCATATTAACATTCTCATTCCGAGGATTTACTTCAGTATTACTCGGTAGCTTTCCTTGTTCCCTCTCACTCATCATGCTAGCAAGAGTACCTACGTGTTTTTCTAGATTCAAAATGGAAGCTTGTTGAGTTCTTAATGACTGATCAAATCTCTCGTTCGTTTGGGTTTGAGTTTCAATAAATTGTGTTTGAGATTCAACTAGCTTGAATACCACGTCTTCCATATTTGACTTTTTCTCTTCGGTTTGTTGTTGTGGTTTATATAAGCCAGGTCTTTGTTGATTGAAAGTGTTGTTTTGAGTTGGTTGGTTATTCGGACCTTGTTGGTTATACCAGTTATTTTCGGGTCCTTTTGGATTGTAAAGAATGTTTTGATTTCGATTGAAGTTTAGCTTTGGCGGTTGATAATTATTTTGATAATTATTTCCAGGCCTTTGGTTCATATAGGAAACATTCTCTCGTTGTTCCAATGTTGGTTCAATGTGACAATCTTTCAATAAGTGTGGTCCACCGCATAGCTCACAACTGATTCGTATTGCGTGAATATCTTTATTCATCTTTTCCATTCGTCTTTCGAAAGCATCTATTTTTGCTGAAACAGAATCAAAGTCATGGCTAGAATCGGCTCTAGCCACTTTAGATGAACGAAAAATATCTTTTTCTTGGTGCCCCTCATGCGAGTGGGAGGCTGTATTATCAATAATTTTGTAAGCTTCAGTTGCGGTTTTCTTCATAATGGAACCACCAGCTGTTATGTCGATGTCTTTTCGTGTAGCAACGTTGACACCTTGGTAGAATATTTGTACTATTTGGTAAGTGTCTAAACCGTGTTGAGGACATCCTCTCAACATCCTTCCGAATCTTGTCCACGCCTCATATAATGTTTCATTTGGCTTTTGCGCGAACGTAACAATTTCTCCTTGAAGTCTCACGGCTTTAGATGCCGGAAAGAATTGTTTAAGAAATTTTTCAACTAAAACATCCCATGTATCAATCGCCCCTTCAGGTAACGATTCTAACCAATCTTTGGCTTCTCCCTTTAAAGTTCAGGGAAACAACATGAGATAGATCTGCTCATCTTCCACTTCTCGGATTTTGAATAGTGTACAAATTCTTTTAAACGTACGAAGGTGTTCGTTAGGATCTTCATTCGGTGCACCACTGAATTGGCATTGGTTAGTTACCATGTGTAGAATTTGTCCTTTGATTTCATAATCTGGCGCATTAACTTCTGGCTTAATAATGGCGTGACCTTGGCCCGTGCGTGTGGCTCTCATTCGATCTTCCATACTTAGAGGTTCCGTTACTTCCATAATTGAATTTGTTGAATACGAATCACTAGAGGATTCTGATTTAATGGTTTGTGGCTCAGGAGGAATAATTAGTGGTTCAAGATCTTGGAATTGTCCTTGAATATGCTCCGGGTTCTTAATTGTGAAGTCGGGTTCAAAAGATGGATTATCGGAAATTTGAGTTGGAGTTCTTGTTCGACTAGATGACGATTCTAAAGAAAAATCAACGGCGACAATATTTGCTAGATGTCTTGATCGAGTTACAGGTGGTGAACGTATGACCGGCGGCGAACGTCTTGCTCGGTGCATTCACTGAATATCCTATTAGTTTTTAAAAAGGAAAGAAAAATTATATAAGTTATCCAATAAATAGACTTTTCTGATTTTGCCCACGTTTCGAATAGCCAAAAGATGCAGCAGAGGGGCAGGATTCGTTTGGTCTCAATATAATTGAGTACTGTTTGGCTCCAATAACCCGGTCCACGTACAAATCCAACTATTACTACGAACTAGAAAATTTTGATGTCTATCAATTTAACCACTTAAAATAAATTTTCGTAATTTTAAGAAATTTAGAGAAGAAGTAGAAAAAAATCTAAGTCCTAAAAACTAGAATGACGAGAAATAAGAGAGAAAAAGAGTGCGCGTCGAAAAGTGTCGAAAAATGAAAAAGACGAAGAGTGGTTTGTAAACACGCGGTTAATCCAACCTTATAACGATCACTATCTTAAAATTAAAGCTACAAATGGAGATCACTAATTGGAATTGTAATTGATACATAGGTAAACGCGTCGAAAAATAAAAATAAGAAAATAGCGCGAAAAATGGCGTCGCAAAATTTTAAAGCACCTAAAACTTAGTCTAAGGAATAAGCACTTAAGGGATTTTACGGCAAAGCCTAAAAATTCTAGAAATAAAAATAACTATGGCAAAACTAAACTTAATACTAAAAATTGTAACTATAGTCTAAAAATATAAAGGTAATAAAACTAAAAAAAAAAATTATAATTTATTATATTTTAAAAAAAAAAATTTTTTTTTTTTAAATTTTTTTTTAAATTTTTTTTTTTTTTTTTAAAAACGAATTTTTTTTTCTTAAAAAAAAAACGTTTTTTTTACAATTTTTTTTTTTTAAAAAAACGAATTTTTTTTTACAAATTAATACTTTTTTTTATAATTATTATTTTTTTTCAAAACTTTTTTTTAATTCATTTACTATTCATGAATAGTAAATGAAAAGAAATTAATTAATTTACTATTCACATGAAAGCGACATGATAGAAATTATTAATTACAAGTTACATAATATACCCCTGAAGTATTTAATAAATACGACTTTTTAAAACTTTTACGATTCAAAATATATTCTAAAATATTATTATATTATTATATTCTATTTCAATATTATTATATTATTATATTCTATTTCAATATTATTATATTATTATATTTTATTTCAATATTATTATATTATTATATTTATTAAATTATTATTATAATTAAAAATATAGCGTTTTAGCGCTCCCCGGCAGCGGCGCCAAAAACTTGATGTCGTAGGGGGTGTATACAAAATAGTATTATTTTTACTAGGAAATACTACAAAATATGACACAAGTTTTATTAATTTACGGATGGGATATACCTAAACCTTGCTACAACACTATAGGCAGTGTACCTAATCGTAGAGTAGTGTAGTTTTTAGTAAGTCCGGTTCGTTCCACAGGGAGCTAGTGATTACGTACTATATTTTTATAAAACTATATTTATATAAATATATATATATATATAAGTAGTAATATTATTATAAAAGGGGGGTTTTTACCGTTTAATGACCGGTTTGTCGATTTTATATTTTTAAGCGTAAAGATAAATGACAATAATTAAAGTGCGTAAAATAAATAAATGACGATAAATAAAATAACAATAAATAAAATTGCGATAAAATATGAAATAAAAGGATTATGCTTATTTAAACTTCCGTAATCATGATGTTTGACGTTTTGATTTTAATTAATTGTTACTCGGGTTAATTGTCCTTTGTCATGGTTTATTTGATACCTATCTGGTTTTTATCCATAATAGTCCATCGGTCATAAATATAAAGTGCGAGTGTCCTCGTCAAATTACCCTTATACCCGAAGTCAAATATTCCAACTAATTAAGGATTTAAACTGTGACGCAGTTATCACTTCTGTCAACAATTACACCAGTTATCACTGTATGTAATCTACCCCTGTTTTGATTAGATATGAATATTAATTTACCCACTTGATCAGTTTGAATAATCAATTACCCAACCCGAATAATTAATTAAATGATTATAATAGATTCCATATAAACGTCACTAAATAGGACAACCATAATCATTATTAATTATTAGGATAATTAATTTGAAGATAGGTTCGACAGACTCCAATGAGTTGTCACTCAATTAGACAATACCCCCCATCTATTAATAGTCAATAGTCCAATTTCCACAAGTGTCGGTCTTTTGCCCAAACCTTAATTATGGTACAAAGCCCAATTACCCAATTTTAGTAATTAGCCCAACATCATGATTACTTCGTTTTAAATAAGCATAATAATAACTTAGCTACGAGACATTAATATAAAAAGGTTGAACATAACTTACAATGATTAAAAATAGCGTAGCGTTACACGGACAGAATTTCGACTTACATACTCAAACGATCTCTATCATAAATCTTATTATTATCATAATTTAAAATTAAAATTAAGATTATTGTTATATCTTATTAAGTTAACATTATGATAGAGATATAGAATATAGATATTGATAATAGATAGATGGATCGATATATAGATTTAGGATAGAAAAATATATATTTCAATTGATCGTTACATAGCCTTTTATAGGCGAAATTAGAAATTGAATTTTCATTTACGACCCCTAAACTATGCTCAATTAACAACTTTTTATTATTTAATATTATTCTTATTATGAATTATTTAAATATTATATTTTATTCTTGTGCATAGTTGACTCGTAATTTTTACACCGTTGCGTCGAGCGTTGAGAGTTGACTCATGTCCCGGTTCCGGATTTTCGAACGTCCTTGCGTACTATTTTATATCGTGTACTTTGTGTTTTGTAACTTGTACTCTTGTCATTTTTAGACGTTCTTCATCAATAATTTGAACCTTTTTAATTGTATCTTGTACTTTTGAGCTTTTTGGACCTTTTTGTCTTCAATTTGTCGAATCTGCCTTTTGTCTTCGCACTTATTTAATATAAACGAATATCACTTGAAAATGGAACAATTGCAACTAAAATCTTGTCTTTCTTGGGGGATAATACTATGAGTATAAAGTGCGAGTATCCTCGTCAAATTATTCTTATACCCGAAGTTAAATATTCCAACTAATTGGGGACTTAAACTTAACAAGATTTTAATACTTTTTTAATAATTACACCAGGTTATCGACTGAGTGTAACCCAAGGTTTTAATACTTAGTTATCAATTATGCCAAGTGTCCTTGTACATAATTTCACCCCTGTTTTAATAATTCTAGTGGCTATTAATCCATTCCCGTGTCCGGTTAAATGAACGATTATTCGTACATATAAATATCCCGCCCATCGTGTCAGATTGAGTGTATATGGTTATTTATAGGGACGTCCAATTGTAAATCTTTATATTAAAATTAACAAACTATCATTTAGTTAAACAAATATAAAGCCCATTAATAGCTCATAGTCTAATTTCCACAAGAGTCGTTCTTTTGTCCAAACCCCAATTATGGTACAAAGCCCAATTACCCAATTTTAGTAATTAGCCCAACATCACGATTACTTCGTTTAAAATAAGCATAATAATAACTTAGCTACGAGACATTAAATAAAAAAGGTTGAACATAACTTACAATGATTAAAAATAGCGTAGTGTTACACGGAAAGAATTTCGACTTACACCCTTACAACATTCGCTAACATACCCTTATTATTAGAATTAAAATTAAAATTAAAATTAAAATTAAAATATAAATTATAAATATAAATATTACGTATAGATATAGAGAGGATGGATATATGATATTAAAAATGATCAAACTGCGTTGCCTTTTATAGGGATTTGAGTCCAGGGAATCTCCACGACTCGCGGCACTTTTCCTCTTCAAACTCCGCGAGTCGCGGAGTTTGATTTTACAGCTCACTCCATTTTGGCTCCTTTCTTGCCGACGGATTTTTATATAAATATAATATATATATAATTTATATAATTAATTATATATTATATTATATTTATATACATAGTTAACTTTTAATTTTTAGTCCATTGCGTCGAGCGTTGAGAGTTGACTCTGGTCCCGGTCCCGGATTTTCGAACGTCCTTGCGTACAATTTAATATCTTGTACTTTGCGATTTGAATCTTGTACTCTTGTAATTTCGAGACGTTTCTTATCAATAATTGGAACCACTTTGATTGTATTTTGTACTTTTGAGCTTTTTGGACCTTTGCGTCTTCAATTCGTCGAATCTGTCTTTTGTCTTCACCTTTTATTATTTAAACGAATATCACCTGTAAATAGAACAATTGCAACTAAAAGCTTGTCTTTCTTGAGGAATAATGCTATGAAATATATGTTCGTTTTTAGCATTATCAAGGGTATAAGTCCCTCTTATTGTACGCATAAGATTTTAATGGAAGATGACTATAAGCCATGTGTACAAAGGAAAAGGCGACTGAACCCTAATATGCAAAAAGTCGTTAAAAAGGAGATTGTCAAACTCCTTAATGCAGGTCTTATTTACCCAATTTCGGATAGTCCTTGGGTGAGTCCGGTCCAATGTGTACCCAAAAAGGGTGGCATGACCGTTATCACCAACGAAAACGATCAATTAATTTCCACTAGGACTGTCACGGGTTGGAGGGTATGTATTGATTACAGAAAATTAAATGATGCTACCCGAAAAGACCATTTTCCCCTTCCTTACATTGATCAAATGTTGAAAAGGTTGGCAGGAAAGAATTTTTATTGTTTTCTTGACGGTTTCTCGGGATATTTCCAAATCCCTATAGCACCCGAGGACCAAGAGAAAACAACCTTTACATGCCCTTATGGTACTTTCTCCTATCGACGTATGCCCTTTGGCTTATGCAATGCTCCTGCCACCTTCCAAAGGTGTATGGTAGCTATTTTTCATGATATGATTGAAGACTTTATGGAAGTATTCATGGATGACTTTTCAGTCTTCGGTGATTCTTTTGACTCATGTCTTCATAATCTTGAGCGTATGTTGATTAGGTGTGAAGAATCTAATCTTGTGCTTAACTGGGAAAAATGCCATTTCATGGTAAGAGAGGGCAATGTATTAGGTCATAAAATTTCTTGTGCAGGATTGGAGGTGGATAGAGCTAAAGTGGAAGTCATAGCCAAATTACCACCCCCGACAAATGTGAAAGGTGTAAGAAGTTTTCTGGGGCAAGCCGGTTTTTACCGTCGGTTCATTAAAGATTTTTCTAAAATTGCGACCCCAATGAACAAACTTCTTGAAAAAGACGCTCCATTTGTCTTTACGGACGAATGTCTTAACGCCTTTAACCTCCTTAAAGCAAAACTCACGCAATCACCCATTCTCATATCGCCGAATTGGTCAATTCCATTCGAACTTATGTGTGATGCTAGTGACTTTGCTATTGGTGCCGTCTTGGGGCAAAGAATTGAAAAACATTTTCAGCCCATTTATTATGCTAGTAAGACATTGCAAGGAGCCCAACTTAATTACACTACCACCGAGAAGGAACTCCTGGCAATTGTCTTTTCGTTTGATAAATTCCGATCTTATTTAGTACTAGCAAAGATGGTTGTCTATACAGACCATTCAGCATTAAAGTACTTGCTTGCTAAGCAAGATGCTAAACCTCGGTTATTACGTTGGGTCTTGCTTTTGCAAGAATTCGACATTGATATTAAAGACAAAAAGGGGGCCGAAAACCTAGCTGCCGATCACCTTTCTCGACTTGAGAACCCGAATCTTGATGTTCTCCATGAGACTGTTATCCAAGATAACTTTCCGGACGAAAATCTCATGAAAATTGAGAAAATTGATGATCCCTGGTTTGTTGACATAGCCAACTATCTTGTTGGAGGGTACTTAGAAACCGGTTGGTCACATCAGAAAAGAAAAAAATTCTTTAGTGACCTGAAATACTACTTCTGGGAAGACCCTTATCTTTTTAGGCGTTGCGCGGATGGTATGATTCTGTAACATCCCGCCTTTTTCTGGTTACTTTCAATTTAACTATTTTAAAGTCCGTTATATATTTATAACATCTTTCGTTAATACGCGTTTTAAATTATCTCGATTAGGTAATTCACGCACCCGATTCAAACTTGAGGGACTAAAATTGACACGGGGCAAACTAGTTGACTAGGTCAACTAGTCCACCCCAATCACCACCATTCAGCCATCTCAATCTCTCTCTCTAGCAAGAACACACACACAATTACCAAATTCATTCAATCATCATCTAAATTCGATCTAGGAGGCTTACAACAAAATAAATTACATATTCGTGATCCTCTCTTCATCCTCTTCATTTTGGTACCAACTTCATCTCGTTTGGGTAACATTTCTAAAACTCTAGATTTCTCTAAATTCGTGTTTTTGACTTGAAATGGTGTTAGTTAGTGTCTATGGCTCATTGTGATGTCGTGTATGTAATTTGTAGGCTCGATCTTGTTATTTGGTGTAACTAGCATGAACACTTGAAATGGGTTAGTTTAACCTTTGATTTTGAATGATAAAATGTGTTTAGATGTTAATGGTTGTGTGTTCAAAGTGTTAGTTACTTCATTAACTTCGTTTTGGTGTGTTGATTGACATGAAAACCTTACATTAACATGATTATTGGTTTTGAGATTTTGGTTAGGGTTTGATAAGCTTTATATGAACTTTTGATGTATCAAATGCTATGAAATATTGTTGAAAAGTGTTTTGTTGCAACGTGTGTTTGATTACCTTCGAAACGGCATATCATACATGTAAATTGGTTACCCGAATCATGAAATGCGTTTTAGAACTTGAACCTTTGATTATGAACGTTTAATGCGGTTTTGGGTTGTTGTAGGTGTTAAATTACTTGTTGAAATGTGTCTAGTCGTTTTCTTCGTCAAATTACCTTCCCAACGGTATAAAATACTTGACTTGATTGTTTGCGGATCATAAATTGTGTTTATTTGGTTTTTGGTTCGTGCACTTAGGAGTTCTGCATCAGACTTGAAATCCAACCTGGACGCCGTCCAGATACTTGGATGCCGTCCCAGTATTCAAAGTTGGACGCCGTCCAGAAAGTCTGGACGCCGTCCCAGCCTTCAAAGCTGGACGCCGTCCAGAAAATCTGGACGCCGTCCAGATGCACTGGCAGGCTACTGTCCTCGTTGGTCATTTTACGGAAAATGTTTGCTATGCTATGGACCTCCGATTCACATGTAACTTGTTCTAACATGCTCATATATGATTAAAAACCTCAGAAAAATAGTTCGGGACCTGACCCGAACGTGTTGACTTTTTCGTTGACTTTGACCGACCAAAGTTTGACTTTTTGTCAAACTTAACCAAATGATTATGCAACATTCCTAACTTGTTTCTATACTTGTATCTTGCATGAAACTTGACAAATTGATTCACATGCTACGTAATCGAGTCGTAACGAGCCATAGGACTAATTGAACATCTTTGACCTTTTGTGTTTACCGTTGTTGATACGACCTATTTGTTTAGGTCAAGACTAGCATTGTTCTTTGCACACGTTTACTTGTTGAAGTACTTTACTACTCGTGCACTCAAGGTGAGATCATATTCCCACTTTTACTCTTTTTGAACTTACATTTGGAATGAGAAAACATAAACATTTCTTTTACTAAGTGAACACAAGTACAGGAAAACAAACATTCTACATACGAGTTTAGAACAAAATCCTCAATTCGATTATCATTAGTTACACTTGCCGGGTGTAAGCGAGAACTTATGTTGTATGGATCCATATGGGTTTGACAAACCCTCATTCAAACGGTTCGCTACCGTTTACGAATGAAATATATTTTCGAGAAACAGTGTATGTTCTAGCACTAAGTGATGGGGTTCAATGGAAGGAATGTTAAGCATTGATAATTGGGTGCTCGTGAAACAAACTTTTGGAATGTATTACTATTATCTCGTTGTTGCAAATCTTGTGGTTCACTTGTACTTACTTACTCAAACCTATGATTTCACCAACGTTTTCGTTGACAGATTTCTATGTTTTTCTCAGGTCCTTGAACGATACATGATACATGCTCCCGCTCATTATTTTGATACCTGCATTGGATGTCGAGTATTTATGCATACATGGAGCGTCTTTTGGCTACTTTTAAATTGTGTCGCATAAGTTTCATTTGTACTTATAACTTTGTAACGTAACTTGTGGTGGAACTATTCTTGTAAACTTTGAACAATCTTTACATTTGAAATGAATGCGACATATCTTTTGGTCAAACGTTGTTTTAAAGACTTATGACCACGTGACGGGACCTAAGTAGACGGCGGCGTCAATGACGATTTTGTCGGGTAGCTACAGATGGTATCAGAGCGTTGGTTGTAGGGATTTAGAGTTCATTGGTGTCAACCTCGAGTCATAGGGTACATTGATGAGTCTAGACTACAACCGGCATATAGACTTGAAGTAGGAATTACTTGACTACTTGTGCATTTATACTCGAATGCTTCTACTCATATCTACTCTTAGTTCATCTTAATCTCACGTTGTTTAAATTGATTGACACGCCACCTTGACTTTATAGAATAATGTCGAATGCACATATGAATCAGGGTAATATAATTGTCGGGATTATATTACGGTGACTCATATGAACGTTCCGACATTATGACATAAAGAATTTAAGGCGAGTCGAGGAAAAACTTCTCTTTATCTTTATTCTATATCACGGTTAGTATTATTGAGAATACTAATCAATGATATTCTTGTGTCTTGAAGGAACAATGGCTCCTCGTCGTGTACGCCGCAATGAAACTCCCGAACAAGCTCTCGAACGGATGATAGCCACCGCCGTAGATGCGGCCATGGCCGGTCACTCATCCAACAACAACAACAATAATAACAACAACCACAACAACAACAACAATGGAGCCGGTAACTCAAACGAGGGATGCTCCTATAAAGCTTTCATGGGGTGCAAACCTCACACTTTCGATGGAACCGGGGGACCGGTCGTGCTCACCCGATGGTTTGAGCAAACGGAAGCCATCTTTAGCATAAGCGGTTGTCGGGACCAAGACAAGGTCAAATACTCCACTCACACCTTCGCCGGTGTCGCTCTTACATGGTGGAATACTTATGTACAATCGGTGGGTACCGATGAAGCTCACACCCTCTCTTGGGCCGACTTGAGGGAAAAGATGATTGTCGAATATTTCCCTCGTGAAGAAACCTGAAGGCTCGAACAAGAGCTAAGAACTTTAAAGGCGATCGGAAATGACCTCAAGGCTTATAATCAACGATTTTCCGAACTAGCCTTGATGTGCCCAAATCTTGTGAACCCCGAAGCTTTAAGGGTTGAACTTTACATGGATGGTCTTCCAAAGAGCATCAAACACAGAGTAATGTCATCCAAACCCCCTAATCATCAAGAAGCTTTGAACATGGCCGCAAATTGATAGAGACGGTGGACGAAATCATAGTACCGGCACCTAAAGCCGAAGACAAGTCGGGTAACAACAAAAGAAAATGGGAAGCTCTCCAATCAAGCAACCACAACTTTGCCAAGAAATCTTTCACCTCCGACGGCAAGAAGGGTTATGCCGGGAACCTACCTCTTTGCAACAAATGCAACAAACATCACTTTGGCGAATGTAGTAAGCTAATTTGCCACCGGTGCCAAGGAATTGGTCATAAGGCCAACGATTGTAAAAGTGCCACTCCCGTCGCTCGAAAGTGGCCCAATGCACCAAAGACGGGCACTTGTTACGAATGTGGCCAAACGGGTCATTATAGAAATGCATGCCCAAAGAAGAAAGATAACCCCAACACGTGCGGCCGAGCTTTCAACATCAACACCGAGAAAGCCTGGGATGACACTGAACTAGTCACGGGTACGTTTCTTCTCAACAATTCTTATGTCTCTTGTTTATTCGATTCGGGTGCCGATAAATGCTTTGTATCCAAGACTTTGACTCATTCTTTTAGCACTCCACCTCTTCCATTAGATACCACTTATACCATTAAAGTGGCTAACGGGAAACTATTAAGTGCCGACACATATTACCGGGGGTGTACGTTAAACATTTTGGGTAAGGAATTTGAAATTGACTTGATACCCATGGAACTAGGAAGCTTCGATGTAATAATCTGTATGAATTGGTTAGTCAAAACGAAATCTCACATCCTTTGTGATCTTAACGCAATCCGAATTCCTATCGAGAATGGTGAACCTTTGATTGTTTATGGCGATAAGAGTTGCACCAGACTCAACCTCGTTTCATGCCTTAAAGTTAGAAAACTACTCCGTAAGGGTTTTTTTGCGATCCTTGCCCACGTTAAGAAAGTCGAGTCCGATGAGAAGCACATCGATGATGTGCCAATTGTTAGTGACTATTCCGATGTATTTCCCGACGAATTGCCGGGTCTTCCGCCTCATCGACCGGTAGAATTCCAAATCGATCTTATTCCGGGAGCCGCACCCGTAGCACGTGCACCGTATAGACTTGCTCCATCCAAAATGCAAGAATTGCAAAGTCAAATCCAAGAACTACTTGACCGTGGTTTTATCCAACCTAGCCATTCACTATGGGGTGCTCCGATTTTGTTTGTTAAAAAGAAAGACGGATCCCTACGAATGTGCATTGATTATCGTGAACTAAATAAATTGACGGTTAAGAACCGATATCCTCTTCCTCGCATCGATGACCTCTTTGATCAACTACAAGGGTCTTGTGTATATTCGAAAATCGATCTCCGCTCGGGTTATCATCAATTAAGGGTTAAGGGGGAAGATGTCTCCAAAACCGCTTTCCGGACTCGTTATGGTAGTTATGAATTCCTTGTCATGCCATTTGGTCTCACTAACGCACCGGCGGTGTTCATGGATCTTATGAACCGCGTGTGCAAACCGTATCTCGATAAATTCGTTATTGTGTTCATCGATGACATATTGACTATTCTAAAAATGAAGAAGAGCACGAACAACATCTCCGACTTGTGCTTGAACTCTTGAGACAAGAACGACTTTATGCCAAATTCTCCAAGTGTGAATTTTGGTTGAAGGAAGTTCAATTTCTTGGTCATGTTGTAAGTGATCAAGGTATTAAAGTCGATCCCACGAAAATCGAAGCCATTAGTAAATGGGAGACTCCTACTACTCCTACTCACATTCGTCAATTCTTGAGTCTCGCCGGGTACTATTGTAGATTCATCGAAAACTTCTCTTTGGTTGCACATCCTCTAACCGCATTAACTCACAAGGGAAAGAAATTCATTTGGGCGACCGAACATGAATCCGCATTCCAAATCTTGAAAACGAAGCTAACCACCGCTCCTATCTTGTCACTTCCCGAAGGCAATGATGACTTTGTTGTATATTGCGATGCCTCGAAACATGGTTTTGGGTGTGTATTGATGCAACGAATGAAAGTCATTGCTTATGCTTCTCGACAACTCAAAATTCATGAACGAAACTATACGACACATGATCTCGAACTCGGAGCCGTTGTCTTTGCACTTAAAATGTGGAGACACTATCTTTATGGAACCAAGAGTACTATCTTCACCGATCACAATAGCCTTCAACACATTTTCGATCAAAAGCAACTAAACATGAGACAACGAAGGTGGATTGAAACCTTAAACGATTACGATTGCGAGCTTCGTTACCATCCCGGGAAGGCAAACGTAGTAGCCGATGCCTTAAGTCGAAAAGAAAGAGCGGTGCCTCTTCGTGTCCGAGCTTTAAACATCACCATTCACACCAACCTCAATAGTCAAATTCGGGTAGCCCAAGATGAGGCTCTCAAGGATGAAAACCTTTCACACGAGCTCTTGAACATTCTCGTCTCTCGATTCGAAATTTGGGAGACCGGACTCCGATATTACGCCGGAAGGATTTGGGTGCCTAGTTATGGGGACCTACGAAGCCTTATTTTAGACGAAGCCCATAAGTCACGATACTCGATTCACCCCGGTGCCAATAAGATGTACCACGACCTTAAACAACTATATTGGTGGCCGAACATCAAAAGGGACGTAGCTACTTATGTTTCCAAGTGTTTGACATGTTCCAAAGTCAAAGCCGAACACCAAAGACCGTCCGGACTACTTCAACAACCCGAGATCCCGCAATGGAAGTGGGAAAGGATAACGATGGATTTTATCACCAAGCTACCAAAAACGACGGGCGGTTATGATACCATTTGGGTTATTGTTGACCGTCTCACCAAATCCGCACACTTCCTTGCCATGAAAGAAACGGACAAAATGGAGAAACTTGCACAACTTTACATTAAGGAAATCGTAGCCCGACACGGTGTACCTTTATCGATTATCTCCAACCGAGATGGCCGTTTCGTTTCTAGATTTTGGCGTACATTGCAAGAAGCGTTGGGAACGCGTTTAGACATGAGCACCGCATATCATCCTCAAACCGATGGACAAAGCGAACGTACAATTCAAACCTTAGAGGACATGTTACGAGCTTGCGTGGTTGATTTCGGAAAAGCTTGGGACAAGCACTTACCTCTCGCCGAGTTCTCTTACAACAATAGTTATCACGCGAGTATTAAAGTCGCACCTTTTGAAGCGCTATATGGCCGAAAATGTCGTTCACCTCTTTGTTGGGCTGAGGTAGGCGACGTGCAAATTACCGGACCCGAACTCATTCACGAAACCACCGAGAAAATCGTTCAAATCCGAGATAGGCTTAGGACGGCCCGAAGTCGTCAAAAGTGCTATACCGACAAAAGACGCAACGACCTTGAATTTCAAGTCGGTGACCGCGTCATGTTAAAAGTCGCACCTTGGAAGGGTGTAATCCGCTTTGGGAAACGCGGGAAGCTAAATCCGCGGTATATTGGTCCTTTCGAAATCTTGGAGCGTATTGGAACCGTTGCTTATCGTTTAGATCTTCCGCCTCAATTGAGCTCCGTTCATCCTACCTTCCATGTATCTAACTTGAAAAAGTGTCTTGCCGAACCCGATATCGTCATCCCTCTCGAGGAACTTACTATTGATGACAAACTTCATTTTGTGGAGGAACCGGTTGAAATTGTGGACACCTCCGTCAAGACATTGAAACAAAGCCGAATCCCGATTGTTAAAGTCCGTTGGAACGCCAAAAGGGGACCCGAGTTTACTTGGGAAAGACAACCATCAAAGATTAACGAGCAATATTCACTATTTAGAATAGTACAACGATTCAATTGTCATGTTAGTATTGAGATTTAAGGGTCTAAAACGAACAATGTTTACTATTTGAGAATTGAACACCGAACCTTATGAACATTGTTTAATATTATCATCATTACAACTATTCAGTTAATCGTTATGTTATCTAATGGACTTATGACTCACACATTAACGAACAACGTTTACTATTTAAGATTTGAGCATCGAATGTGAATGAACAATGTTTACTATCTAGATTAGAAGAATTGCTAAATTACTAAACATGACTTGATATTTATAATCGATATGTAAACAAGTTTATATTATGTATACGTATATATGATATATGTATGTATATAATAAACTTGTTTACAAACTCAATTATAGATATTAAGTTATATGTATAATTATATGATTATTAAATTAAAAATCACATATTATTATTAAATAAAAAATATAATAAATTCTCCTAACTAAAACAGATATATAAATATGTTACTCCGTAATATATAAATATGTTAATTTTAAACGTAATATATTTTTATTTATAACGGAAACTAAATTTATATTTATATAAGTAATATATTATACTTTGAAGTATAATAATAAATATATAGGTCTCTATGTGAAAAAATTAATTTTAAATGATATTCATTTTTTTCATTATAAGATAATCCTGACAGGTAGATTTTATATATATTCAATAATACTAAATTAAGGCAATAACTTCTATGGTGTGCTGGTAAAGTGTGTTGCCTATTTCCTCTTTGTCGAGAGTTCGAGTCCTTGTTGCTCAACTAATTGCATTTTTCATACAAAAGCATTGCGCTCTTATAAGTGGTGGCTCGCTTGCTCGACTCGACTAACGAACTATTCGAGTCATTAATGCTCGATTAACTCGTTCGATTATTAAACGAGTATTCGAGCTAATCGAGTCGAATATTAACTTTTTCATACTCGGCTCGTGAAACTAATCAAACAAAACTTTTTGTTCGAACTCGACTCGAATTCAAACTCGTTAAACTCGAGCTCGAAATAAACGAGCTCGAATTCGAATAGCTCGTTAAAAGCTCGGTTCGTTAACAGCCCTATTTAGAACTGAAGCCACTTCCAAGTCACTTGGAATATGCTTACCTTCAAGAGGATTCTACTCTCCCGGTTATCATTTCATCCGAACTCTCTGTAAGTGAGAAGTCTAAACTTGTTTCCATGTTAAAAGCCCATAAACCGGCTCTAGCATGGAAAATACATGACATCAAGGGTTGGTGTTATGCGAGGTGTATATAAAATAGCTTTATATTTTACTAGAAAATACTATTAAATGCGATACAATTTTACACAAGATATTTATTTATTTATAGAATGGATATACTTAAACCTTGCTACAACACTTATAGGCAGTGTACCTAATCGTACAGTAGTGTAGTTTTTAGTAAGTCCGGTTCATTCCACAGGGGAAAAAAATCTTTAAACAAAGCTTAACGCTATATTAGTTTAATTTATAAAAATACAAATATATATATATATATAAGTAATATTATTATTATAAAAGGGGGTTTTTACCGTTTAATGACCGGTTTGTCGATTTTTAAAACTTTAGTCGCAGTTAAAACAAAATGTAAAATATTAAATAAATAAAAGACTTAATTTAAAGCGTAAAATAAATAACGATAATGAAATTTCGATAAATAAAAGTGCGATAATTAAAAAGTACGATAATTAAAAGTGCAATTAAATACAATAACAATAAAATAAAGTGCGATAATTAGAAGTGCAATTAAATATAAAATAAAGGAAATTAAATATGAAATAAAAGAATTATGCTTATTTAAACTTCCGTAATCATGATGTTTGACGTGTTGATTTTAGTTTTATGCCCATGGGTTAATTGTCCTTTGTCCTGGATTATTTAATATGTCCGTATGGTTTTTGTCCATAACAGTCCATCAGTCATAAATATAAAGTGCGAGTATCCTCGTCAAATTATTCTTATACCCGTAGTAAAATATTCCAACTAATTGGGGACTTAAACTTAACAAGATTTTAATACTTTTTTAATAATTACACCAGGTTATCGACTGAGTGTAACCCAAGGTTTTAATACTTAGTTATCAATTATGCCAAGTGTCCTTGTACATAATTTCACCCCTGTTTTAATAATTCTAGTGGGTATTAATCCATTCCCGTGTCCGGTTAAATGAACGATTATTCGTACATATAAATATCCCGCCCATCGTGTCAGATTGAGTGTATATGGTTATTTATAGGGACGTCCAATTGTAAATCTTTATATTAAAATTAACAAACTATCATTTAGTTAAACAAATATAAAGCCCATTAATAGCTCATAGTCTAATTTCCACAAGAGTCGTTCTTTTGTCCAAACCCCAATTATGGTACAAAGCCCAATTACCCAATTTTAGTAATTAGCCCAACATCACGATTACTTCGTTTAAAATAAGCATAATAATAACTTAGCTACGAGACATTAAATAAAAAAGGTTGAACATAACTTACAATGATTAAAAATAGCGTAGTGTTACACGGAAAGAATTTCGACTTACACCCTTACAACATTCGCTAACATACCCTTATTATTAGAATTAAAATTAAAATTAAAATTAAAATTAAAATATAAATTATAAATATAAATATTACGTATAGATATAGAGAGGATGGATATATGATATTAAAAATGATCAAACTGCGTTGCCTTTTATAGGGATTTGAGTCCAGGGAATCTCCACGACTCGCGGCACTTTTCCTCTTCAAACTCCGCGAGTCGCGGAGTTTGATTTTACAGCTCACTCCATTTTGGCTCCTTTCTTGCCGACGAATTTTTATATAAATATAATATATATATAATTTATATAATTAATTATATATTATATTATATTTATATACATAGTTAACTTTTAATTTTTAGTCCATTGCGTCGAGCGTTGAGAGTTGACTCTGGTCCCGGTCCCGGATTTTCGAACGTCCTTGCGTACAATTTAATATCTTGTACTTTGCGATTTGAATCTTGTACTCTTGTAATTTCGAGACGTTTCTTATCAATAATTGGAACCACTTTGATTGTATTTTGTACTTTTGAGCTTTTTGGACCTTTGCGTCTTCAATTCGTCGAATCTGTCTTTTGTCTTCACCTTTTATTATTTAAACGAATATCACCTGTAAATAGAACAATTGCAACTAAAAGCTTGTCTTTCTTGAGGAATAATGCTATGAAATATATGTTCGTTTTTAGCATTATCAAGGGTATAAGTCCCTCTTATTGTACGCATAAGATTTTAATGGAAGATGACTATAAGCCATGTGTACAAAGGAAAAGGCGACTGAACCCTAATATGCAAAAAGTCGTTAAAAAGGAGATTGTCAAACTCCTTGATGCAGGTCTTATTTACCCAATTTCGGATAGTCCTTGGGTGAGTCCGGTCCAATATGTACCCAAAAAGGGTGGCATGACCGTTATCACCAACAAAAACGATCAATTAATTTCCACTAGGACTGTCACGGGTTGGAGGGTATGTATTGATTACAGAAAATTAAATGATGCTACCCGAAAAGACCATTTTCCCCTTCCTTACATTGATCAAATGTTGAAAAGGTTGGCAGAAAAGAATTTTTATTGTTTTCTTGACGGTTTCTCGGGATATTTCCAAATCCCTATAGCACCCGAGGACCAAGAGAAAACAACCTTTACATGCCCTTATGGTACTTTCTCCTATCGACGTATGCCCTTTGGCTTATGCAATGCTCCTGCCACCTTCCAAAGGTGTATGGTAGCTATTTTTCATGATATGATTGAAGACTTTATGGAAGTATTCATGGATGACTTTTCAGTCTTCGGTGATTCTTTTGACTCATGTCTTCATAATCTTGAGCGTATGTTGATTAGGTGTGAAGAATCTAATCTTGTGCTTAACTGGGAAAAATGCCATTTCATGGTAAGAGAGGGCAATGTATTAGGTCATAAAATTTCTTGTGCAGGATTGGAGGTGGATAGAGCTAAAGTGGAAGTCATAGCCAAATTACCACCCCCGACAAATGTGAAAGGTGTAAGAAGTTTTCTGGGGCACGCCGGTTTTTACCGTCGGTTCATTAAAGATTTTTCTAAAATTGCGACCCCAATGAACAAACTTCTTGAAAAAGACGCTCCATTTGTCTTTACGGACGAATGTCTTAACGCCTTTAACCTCCTTAAAGCAAAACTCACGCAATCACCCATTCTCATATCGCCGAATTGGTCAATTCCATTCGAACTTATGTGTGATGCTAGTGACTTTGCTATTGGTGCCGTCTTGGGGCAAATAATTGAAAAACATTTTCAGCCCATTTATTATGCTAGTAAGACATTGCAAGGAGCCCAACTTAATTACACTACCACCGAGAAGGAACTCCTGGCAATTGTCTTTTCGTTTGATAAATTCCGATCTTATTTAGTACTAGCAAAGACGGTTGTCTATACAGACCATTCAGCATTAAAGTACTTGCTTGCTAAGCAAGATGCTAAACCTGGGTTATTACGTTGGGTCTTGCTTTTGCAAGAATTCGACATTGATATTAAAGACAAAAAGGGGGCCGAAAACCTAGCTGCCGATCACCTTTCTCGACTTGAGAACCCGAATCTTGATGTTCTCCATGAGACTGTTATCCAAGATAACTTTCCAGACGAAAATCTCATGAAAATTGAGAAAATTGATGATCCCTGGTTTGTTGACATAGCCAACTATCTTGTTGGAGGGTACTTAGAAACCGGTTGGTCACATCAGAAAAGAAAAAAAATTCTTTAGTGACCTGAAATACTACTTCTGGGAAGACCCTTATCTTTTTAGGCGTTGCGCGGATGGTATGATTCTGTAACATCCCGCCTTTTTCTGGTTACTTTCCGTTTAACTATTTTAAAGTCCGTTATATATTTATAACATCTTTCGTTAATACGCGTTTTAAATTATCTCGATTAGGTAATTCACGCACCCGATTCAAACTTGAGGGACTAAAATTGACACGGGGCAAACTAGTTGACTAGGTCAACTAGTCCACCCCAATCACCACCATTCAACCATCTCAATATCTCTCTCTAGCAAGAACACACACACAATTACCAAATTCATTCAATCATCATCTAAATTCGATCTAGGAGGCTTACAACAAAATAAATTACATATTCGTGATCCTCTCTTCATCCTCTTCATTTTGGTACCAACTTCATCTCGTTTGGGTAACATTTCTAAAACTCTAGATTTCTCTAAATTCATGTTTTTGACTTGAAATAGTGTTAGTTAGTGTCTATGGCTCATTGTGATGTCGTGTATGTAATTTGTAGGCTCGATCTTGTTATTTGGTGTAACTAGCATGAACACTTGAAATGGGTTAGCTTAACCTTTGATTTTGAATGATAAAATGTGTTTAGATGTTAATGGTTGTGTGTTCAAAGTGTTAGTTACTTCATTAACTTCGTTTTGGTGTGTTGATTGACATGAAAACCTTACATTAACATGATTATTGGTTTTGAGATTTTGGTTAGGGTTTGATAAGCTTTATATGAACTTTTGATGTATCAAATGCTATGAAATATTGTTGAAAAGTGTTTTGTTGCAACGTGTGTTTGATTACCTTCGAAACGGCATATCATACATGTAAATTAGTTACCCGAATCATGAAATGCGTTTTAGAACTTGAACCTTTGATTATGAACATTTAATGCGGTTTTGGGTTGTTGTAGGTGTTAAATTACTTGTTGAAATGTGTCTAGTCGTTTTCTTCGTCAAATTACCTTCCCAACGGTATAAAATACTTGACTTGATTGTTTGCGGATCATAAATTGTGTTTATTTGGTTTTTGGTTCGTGCACTTAGGAGTTCTGCATCAGACTTGAAATCCAACCTGGACGCCGTCCAGATACTTGGACGTCGTCCCAGTATTCAAAGCTGGACGCCGTCCAGAAAGTCTGGACGCCATCCCAGCCTTCAAAGCTGGACGCCGTCCAGAAAATCTGGACGCCGTCCAGATGCACTGGCAGGCTACTGTCCTCGTTGGTCATTTTACGGAAAATGTTTGCTATGCTATGGACCTCCGATTCACATGTAACTTGTTCTAACATGCTCATATATGATTAAAAACCTCAGAAAAATAGTTCGGGACCTGACCCGAACGTGTTGACTTTTTCGTTGACTTTGACCGACCAAAGTTTGACTTTTTGTCAAACTTAACCAAATGATTATGCAACCTTCCTAACTTGTTTCTATACTTGTATCTTGCATGAAACTTGACAAATTGATTCACATGCTACGTAATCGAGTCGTAACGAGCCATAGGACTAATTGAACATCTTTGACCTTTTGTGTTTACCGTTGTTGATACGACCTATTTGTTTAGGTCAAGACTAGCATTGTTCTTTGCACACGTTTACTTGTTGAAGTACTTTACTACTCGTGCACTCAAGGTGAGATCATAGTCCCACTTTTACTCTTTTTGAACTTACATTTGGGATGAGAAAACATAAACATTTCTTTTACTAAGTGAACACAAGTACAGGAAAACAAACATTCTACATACGAGTTTAGAACAAAATTCTCAATTCGATTATCATTAGTTACACTTGCCAGGTGTAAGCGTGAACTTATGTTGTATGGATCCATATGGGTTTGACAAACCCTCATTCAAACGGTTCGCTACCGTTTACGAATGAAATATATTTTCGAGAAACAGTGTATGTTCTAGCACTAAGTGATGGGGTTCAATGGAAGGAATGTTAAGCATTGATAATTGGGTGCTCGTGAAACAAACTTTTGGAATGTATTACTATTATCTCGTTGTTGCAAATCTTGTGGTTCACTTGTACTTACTTACTCAAACCTATGATTTCACCAACGTTTTCGTTGACAGATTTCTATGTTTTTCTCAGGTCCTTGAACGATACATGATACATGCTCCCGCTCATTATTTTGATACCTGCATTGGATGTCGAGTATTTATGCATACATGGAGCGTCTTTTGGCTACTTTTAAATTGTGTCGCATAAGTTTCATTTGTACTTATAACTTTGTAACGTAACTTGTGGTGGAACTATTCTTGTAAACTTTGAACAATCTTTAAATTTGAAATGAATGCGACATATCTTTTGGTCAAACGTTGTTTTAAAGACTTATGACCACGTGACGGGACCTAAGTAGACGGTGCCGTCAATGACGATTTTGTCGGGTAGCTACAGATGGTATCAGAGCGTTGGTTGTAGGGATTTAGAGTTCATTGGTGTCAACCTCGAGTCATAGGGTACATTGATGAGTCTAGACTACAACCGGCATATAGACTTGAAGTAGGAATTACTTGACTACTTGTGCATTTATACTCGAACGCTTCTACTCATATCTACTCTTAGTTCATCTTAATCTCACGTTGTTTAAATTGATTGACACGCCACCTTGACTTTATAGAATAATGTCGAATGCACATATGAATCAGGGTAATATAATTGCCGGGATTATATTACGGTGACTCATATGAACGTTCCGACATTATGACATAAAGAATTTAAGGCGAGTCGAGGAAAAACTTCTCTTTATCTTTATTCTATATCACGGTTAGTATTATTGAGAATACTAATCAATGATATTCTTGTGTCTTGAAGGAACAATGCCTCCTCGTCGTGTACGCCGCAATGAAACTCCCGAACAAGCTCTCGAACGGATGATAGCCACCGCCGTAGATGCGGCCATGGCCGGTCACTCATCCAACAACAACAACAATAATAACAACAACCACAACAACAACAACAATGGAGCCGGTAACTCAAATGAGGGATGCTCCTATAAAGCTTTCATGGGGTGCAAACCTCACACTTTCGATGGAACCGGGGGACCGGTCGTGCTCACCCGATGGTTTGAGCAAACGGAAGCCGTCTTTAGCATAAGCGGTTGTCGGGACCAAGACAAGGTCAAATACTCCACTCACACCTTCGCCGGTGTCGCTCTTACATGGTGGAATACTTATGTACAATCGGTGGGTACCGATGAAGCTCACGCCCTCTCTTGGGCCGACTTGAGGGAAAAGATGATTGTCGAATATTTCCCTCGTGAAGAAACCCGAAGGCTCGAACAAGAGCTAAGAACTTTAAAGGCGATCGGAAATGACCTCAAGGCTTATAATCAACGATTTTCCGAACTATCCTTGATGTGCCCAAATCTTGTGAACCCCGAAGCTTTAAGGGTTGAACTTTACATGGATGATCTTCCAAAGAGCATCAAACACGGAGTAATGTCATCCTAACCCCCTAATCATCAAGAAGCTTTAAACATGGCCCGCAAATTGATTGAGACGGTGGACGAAATCGTAGTACCGGCACCTAAAGCCGAAGACAAGTCGGGTAACAACAAAAGAAAATGGGAAGCTCCCCAATCAAGCAACCACAACTTTGCCAAGAAATCTTTCACCTCCGACGGCAAGAAGGGTTATGCCGGGAACCTACCTCTTTGCAACAAATGCAACAAACATCACTTTGGCGAATGTAGTAAGCTAATTTGCCATCGGTGCCAAGGAATTGGTCATAAGGCCAACGATTATAAAAGTGCCACTCCCGTCGCTCGAAAGTGGCCCAATGCACCAAAGACGGGCACTTGTTACGAATGTGGCCAAACGGGTCATTATAGAAATGCATGCCCAAAGAAGAAAGATAACCCCAACACGTTACGTTTCTTCTCAACAATTCTTATGTCTCTTGCTTATTCGATTCGGGTGCCGATAAATGCTTTGTATCCAAGACTTTGACTCATTCTTTTAACACTCCACCTCTTCCATTAGATACCACTTATACCATTGAAGTGGCTAACGGGAAACTATTAAGTGCCGACACATATTACCGGGGGTGTACGTTAAACATTTTGGGTAAGGAATTTGAAATTGACTTGATACCCATGGAACTAGGAAGCTTCGATATAATAATCGGTATGAATTAGTTAGTCAAAATGAAATCTCACATCCTTTGTGATCTTAACGCAATCCGAATTCCTATCGAGAATGGTGAACCTTTGATTGTTTATGGCGATAAGAGTTGCACCAGACTCAACCTCGTTTCATGCCTTAAAGTTAGAAAACTACTCCATAAGGGTTTTTTTGCGATCCTTGCCCACGTTAAGAAAGTCGAGTCCGATGAGAAGCACATCGATGATGTGCCAATTGTTAGTGACTATTCAGATGTATTTCCCGACGAATTGCCGGGTCTTCCGCCTCATCGACCGGTAGAATTCCAAATCGATCTTATTCCGAGAGCCGCACCCGTAGCACGTGCACCGTATAGACTTGCTCCATCCGAAATGCAAGAATTGCAAAGTCAAATCCAAGAACTACTTGACCGTGGTTTTATCCAACCTAGCCATTCAATATGGGGCGCTCCGATTTTGTTTGTTAAAAAGAAAGACGGATCCCTACGAATGTGCATTGATTATCGTGAACTAAATAAATTGACGCTTAAGAACCGATATCCTCTTTCTCGCATCGATGACCTCTTTGATCAACTACAAGGGTCTTGTGTATATTCGAAAATCGATCTCCGCTCGGGTTATCATCAATTAAGGGTTAAGGGGGAAGATGTCTCCAAAACCGCTTTCCGGACTCGTTATGGTAGTTATGAATTCCTTGCCATGCCATTTGGTCTCACTAACGCACCGGCGGTGTTCATGGATCTTATGAACCGCGTGTGCAAACCGTATCTCGATAAATTCGTTATTGTGTTCATCGATGACATATTGATCTATTCTAAAAATGAAGAAGAGCACGAACAACATCTCCGACTTGTGCTTGAACTCTTGAGACAAGAACGACTTTATGCCAAATTCTCCAAGTGTGAATTTTGGTTGAAGGAAGTTCAATTTCTTGGTCATGTTGTAAGTGATCAAGGTATTAAAGTCGATCCCACAAAAATCGAAGCCATTAGTAAATGGGAGACTCCTACTACTCCTACTCACATTCGTCAATTCTTGGGTCTCGCCGGGTACTATCGTAGATTCATCGAAAACTTCTCTTTGGTTGCACGTCCTCTAACCGCATTAACTCACAAGGGAAAGAAATTCATTTGGGCGACCGAACATGAATCCGCATTCCAAATCTTGAAAACGAAGCTAACCACCGCTCCTATCTTGTCACTTCCCAAAGGCAATGATGACTTTGTTGTATATTGCGATGCCTCGAAACATGGTTTTGGGTGTGTATTGATGCAACGAACGAAAGTCATTGCTTATGCTTCTCGACAACTCAAAATTCATGAACGAAACTATACGACACATGATCTCGAACTCGGAGCCGTTGTCTTTGCACTTAAAATGTGGAGACACTATCTTTATGGAACCAAGAGTACTATCTTCACCGATCACAAAAGCCTTCAACACATTTTCGATCAAAAGCAACTAAACATGAGACAACGAAGGTGGATTGAAACCTTAAACGATTACGATTGCGAGCTTCGTTACCATCCCGGGAAGGCAAACGTAGTAGAAAAGGTGTTGAAAAGGTGTTGAAGAGATATGGAGTAATCTATAAAATTTTAACATCTTATCATCCCTAAACAAGTGGGCAAGTGGAGAATACCAACAGGTCGTTAAAACGCATACTTGAAAAGACCGTTGGTGCGAATCCAAAAGAGTGGTCATTTATGTTAAACGATGCATTGTGGGCCTTTAGCACGGCCTACAAAACACCAATTGGAACCACTCCTTTCCGTATGGTATACGGAAAAGCATGCCATCTCCCTTTGGAGATTGAACACAAAGCGCATTGGGCGCTTGATGTTATGCGAGGTGTATATGAAATAGCTTATATTTTACTAGGAAAAACTATTAAATACGATACAATTTTACACAAGATATTTATTTATTTATAGAATGGATATACTTAAACCTTGCTACAACACTTATAGGCAGCGTACCTAATCGTACAGTAGTGTAGTTTTTAGTAAGTCCGGTTCGTCCACAGGGAATCTTTTAAACAAAGCTTAACGCTATATTAGTTTTTACCGTTTATAAAGGGGGGTTTTACCGTTTAAAAATAAATACAAGATTTAATTTAAAGCGTAAAGTAAATAATGATAATGAAATTGTGATAAATAAAAGTGTGATAAAATAAAATTGCAATAATTAAAAAATACGATAATTAAAAGTGCAATTAAATAACAATAAATAAAAGTGCTATAATTATAAGTGCAATTAAATATAAAATAAAGGAAATTAAATATGAAATAAAAGAATTATGCTTATTTAAACTTCCGTAATCATGATGTTTGACGTGTTGATTTTAGTTTTATGCCCATGGGTTAATTGTCCTTTGTCCTGGATTATTTAATATGTCCGTCTGGTTTTTGTCCATAACAGTCCATCAGTCATAAATATAAAGTGCGAGTATCCTCGTCAAATTATCCTTATACCCGAAGTTAAATATTTTAACTAATTGGGGACTTAAACTGTAACAAGGTTTTAATACTTTGTTTAATAATTACACCAGGATATCGACTGAGTGTAACCCAAGGTTTTAATACTTTGTTATCAATTATGTAGTGACCCGAACTTTTCCATGTTTATATATATTAAATGAAATTGATATTTACATGATTAAGTGTTTCCAACATGTTAAGCAATCAAACTTATTAAGACTTGATTAATTGGAATAGGTTTCATATAGACAAATGACCACCCAAGTTGACCGGTGATTCACGAACGTTAAAACTTGTAAAAACTATACGATGACATATATATGGTTATATATATAGTTAACATGATTTTATTATAAATATGTATCTCATTAGGTATTTTAACAATGAGTTATATACATAAAAATGAGACTATTAAATTAAGAAACTCGAAAACGATATATATAATGATTATCGTTATAACGTCTTACTAGGTACATATAAATCATATTAAGATATTGATACACTTGGTTAATTATATTAAATGATAAGTAAATATATCATTAAGTGTATTAACAATGAACTACATATGTAAAAATAAGACTACTAACTTAATGATTTTGAAACGAGACATATATGTAACGATTATCGTTGTAACGACATTTAATGTATATAGATCATATTAAGAGATATTCGTATATCATAATATTATGATAATATAATAATTTAAAATCTCATTTGATATTATAAACATTGGGTTAACAACATTTAACAAGATCGTTAACCTAAAGGTTTCAAAACAACATTTACATGTAACGACTAACGATGACTTAACGACTCAGTTAAAATGTATATACATGTAGTGTTTTAATATGTATACATACACTTTTGAAAGACTTCAAGACACTTATCAAAATACTTCTACTTAACAAAAATGCTTACAATTACATCCTCGTTCAGTTTCATCAACAAATCTACTTGTATGCACCCGTATTCGTACTCGTACAATACACAGCTTTTAGATGTATGTACTATTGGTATATACACTCCAATAATCAGCTCTTAGAAGCCCATATGAGTCACCTAACACATGTGGGAACCATCATTTGGCAAGTAGCATGAAATATCTCATAAAATTACAAAAATATGAGTAATCATTCATGACTTATTTACATGAAAATAAAATTACATATCCTTTATATCTAATCCATACACCAACGACCAAAAACACCTACAAACACTTTCATTCTTCAATTTTCTTCATCTAATTGATCTCTCTCAAGTTCTATCTTCAAGTTCTAAGTGTTCTTCATAAATTCCAAAAGTTCTAGTTTCATAAAATCAAGAATACTTCCAAGATTGCAAGTTTACTTCCAAGTTTTCTAAATCCATTCCAAGTAATCATCCAAGATCAAGAAACCTTTGTTACTTACAGTAGGTTATCTTTCTAATACAAGGTAATAATCATATTCAAACTTTAATTCAATTTCTATAACTATAACAATCTTATTTCGAGTGGAAATCTTACTTGAAATTGTTTTCGTGTCATGATTCTGCTTCAAGAACTTTCAAGCCATCCAAGGATCCTATGAAGCTAGATCCATTTTTCTCATTTCTAGTAGGTTTATCCAAGGAACTTGAGGTAGTAATGATGTTCATAACATCATTCGATTCATACATAAAAAGCTGTCTTATTCAACGTTATAAACTTGTAATCACTAGAACATAGGTTTAGTTAATTCTAAACTTGTTCGCAAATAAAGTTAATCCTTCTAACTACACTTTTAAAATCAACTAAACACATGTTCTATATCTATATGATATGCTAACTTAATGATTTAAAATCCGGAAACACGATAAACACCATAAAACTGGATATACGCCGTCGTAGTAAAACCGGGGGCTGTTTTGGTTGGGATAATTAAAAGCTAAGAAGAACTTTGATTTAAAAGCTATACTTCTGGAAAAATGATTTTTCTTATGAACATGAAACTATATCCAAAAATCATGGTTAAACTCAAAGTGAAAGTATGTTTTTCAAAATGGTCATCAAGATGTCGTTCTTTCGACGGAAATGACTACCTCTTTCAAAAACAACTTGTAACTTGTATTTATGACTATAAACTTATACTTTTTCTATTTAGATTCATAAATTTAAGTTCAATACGAAATCGTGGCCACTAGAATCACTCAAAATGGATTAGAAACGAAGAAATGGCGAGTAAAACAAGATTGATAAAAGCTACTCATTTTACCTACGTGAAAGTTAGTAATAAATCTATTCCAACCATAACCTAATCAACTTATATTGTATATTATGTAATCTTGAGATACCATAGACACGTATACAATATTTTGACCTATCATTTTACCTACGTGAAAGTTAGTAATAAATCTATTCCAACCATAACCTAATCAACTTATATTGCGGAACAACCATAGACACTCTATATGTGAATGTTGGAGTTAGCTATACAGGGTTGAGGTTGATTCCAAAATATATATATAGTTTGAGTTATGATCAATACTGAGATACGTATACACTGGGTCGTGGATTGATTCAAGATAATATTTATCGATTTATTTCTGTACATCTAACTGTGGACAACTAGTTGTAGGTTACTAACGAGGACAGCTGACTTAATAAACTTAAAACATCAAAATGTATTAAAAGTATTGTAAATATATTTTGACCATACTTTGATATATATGTATATATTGTTATAGGTTCGTGAATCAACCAGTGGCCAAGTCTTACTTCCCGACGAAGTAAAAATCTGTGAAAGTGAGTTATAGTCCCATTTTTAAAATCTAATATTTTTAGGATGAGAATACATGCAGGTTTTATAAATGATTTACAAAATAGACACAAGTACGTGAAACTACAATCTATGGTTGAATTATCGAAATCGAATATGCCCCTTTTTATTAACCAATCTAAGAATTAGGGAACAGACACCCTAATTGACGCGAAACCTAAAGATAGATCTATTGGGCCTAACAAAGCCCATCCAAAGTACCGGATGCTTTAGTACTTCGAAATTTATATCATATCCGAAGGGTGTCCCGGAATGATGGGGATATTCTTATATATGCATCTTGTTAATGTCGGTTACCAGGTGTTCACCATATGAATGATTTTTATCTCTATGTATGGGATGTGTATTGAAATATGAAATCTTGTGGTCTATTGTTACGATTTGATATATATAGGTTAAACCTATAACTCACCAACATTTTTGTTGACGTTTAAAGCATGTTTATTCTCAGGTGAATACTAAGAGCTTCCGCTGTTGCATACTAAAATAAGGACAAGATTTGGAGTCCATGTTTGTATGATATTGTATAAAAACTGCATTCAAGAAACTGATTTCGATGTAACATATTTGTATTGTAAACCATTAGGTAACGGTCGTGTGTAAACAGGATATTTTAGATTATCATTATTTGATAATCTACGTAAAGCTTTTTAAACCTTTATTTATGAAATAAAGGTTATGGTTTGTTTTAAAAATGAATGCAGTATTTGAAAAAACATCTCATATAGAGGTCAAAACCTCGCAACGAAATCAATTAATATGGAACGTTTTTAATCAATAAGAATGGGACATTTCAGTTGGTATCTGAGCGTTGGTCTTAGAGAACCAGAATTTTGTATTAGTGTGTCTTATCGAGTTTGTTAGGATGCATTAGTGAGTCTGGACTTCGACCGTGTTTACTTGAAAAATGATTGCTTAACAAATTTTGTTGGAAACTATATATTTTTAACATGTGAATATTATGTGATATATTAATCTCTTAACGTGTTTGATATTATGTGATAGATGTCTACCTCTAATACAAGTCCTATTGACTCACCTAATAATAACGAAGAGTTAAATGTAATTTGGAATGATTCGTGGACTGATTCACAAGTTCCCGAAGAGGAACCGGAAGAAGAATCGGAACCGGAAGAAGAATCGGAACCGGAGGAGGAGGAATCGGAAGAAGAAATAGAACCGGTGGGGAAAATAATAAAACGGTTAAGTAAAAGAAAATCCTCAACCAACCGACCAAGGTTAATTATGGTCAACGGTGTTTCCGCCAAGGAAGCAAAATATTGGGAGGATTACCAATTCTCCGATGAATCGGATCCCGACGAGGATTCCGATGATGTTATAGAAATTACCCCATCTGAATTTAAAAAGGCAAAAGAGAATAATAAGGGAAAGGGCATAAAAATAGAGAAATCTGATTCCAACCTCGATGAACTTTATATGTATCGTCAACACTCGTATTTCTTAAGTTGTAACAATAACCCGGGAACGTCTAAACCACCAGGTTTTTCTAGACCAATGTGGAAAACGACGGCTCGTATTAGGGGAACATCATATATCCCTAAAAACTTAGCAAATAGAACTAAGTTCGAAAAAGAAGAAACGAGTGAGTCAGAATAAGATAGTTGTATTTGTGCGGTGTAATATATGTAATATAGTGTGCTTATGCTTTACGATATATGTAAAAATTGCTTGCATTAATAAGTATCTTTTATGAATCTAACTCTTGTCTATTTTACAGTATAAAAACACAAAATGGATAGACAACCCAATATTTTAGAAGACTTACCCGGAGACATGATTGATGAAATCTTGTCTAGAGTCGGTCAGAATTCCTCGACACAACTATTTATGGCAAAATCAGTTTGTAAGACATTCGAAGAACGTTCCAAGAATGCCTTGGTTTATAAAAGGCTTTCGTTTGAAAGATGGGGGATATCACATTGGGAAACCCATAAGTTACGATGTGTTTACTTTGACGCATATATTGCGGGGAACCCAAATGCTATTTTACGCAACGGGTTAAGAAATTATTTTGACTCAATGTATCCAAATATAGGACTTCATGATTTAGAAAAAGCGGCTAAAATGCAACATAAAGAAGCATGTTATGCTTACGGGTTAGTAATGTTCGCTTCTCACCAAAGTGAGAAAAAGAACATCGGGCTACAACTATTAAACAAAACGTTCCCACAAGTGACGGAGTCGGTAATTTGGGTAAAAAATGAGGTTTTTAGGTTATTACGAGACTGTTGGTCATTACGTAACCTTCGTCCCTTTGACGACGTTACAACACGTTGTCATACTATCGATCACAATGGTTACGTTCCACGAGACCAAGGATGGGAAGTGGTATTAGTAAAAACAGAATGCATGACTTGTTTCTGGAAGTATGAATTACGTGTCTTTGTTGCCTTTGCTGAACGCCTTATTTATTAACTAGAATTATCTTCGCAACTACTTTGTATCAAAGTTTTATGTGCTATATTTCATGCTATATGTAAAATAGCGGTATTGTAAGTTTGCAAGTTATTGTATAAAGGTTTGAATATGATATATATTTTTTTGTGATTAGTTTTTCATATAGAATTGTAGTAGTTGAAATGGTATGTTAGCTACTAAGTATGAACTTAACGGGTAGGTACTACCCGAATTAAAGAGTATAAAACGCTAATATGAAGAAAGAGCTTTTATAAATAAGTTCATATTACGCTACGAAATACTATTGACTACTCTTGATATTCTATATGATTAACTCGTTTCATTCGACTATTTTGAAGGAAATGGCACCGAATACTCGACACACCTTGAATATGAGTGAAGAGGAATTTCGTGCCTTTCTTGCTTCAAACATAGCCGCAGTACAGGCCGCGCTACATACCAACAATAACCTTGGATCTAGCAGTATAGGAAATCGTGTAGGATGCACCTACAAAGAATTCACTGCCTGCAAACCTTTGGAATTTGATGGAACCGAAGGACCGATCGGATTGAAACGGTGGACCGAGAAGGTCGAATCGGTGTTTGCCATAAGTAAGTGTACTGAAGAGGACAAAGTGAAGTACGCTACGCATACCTTCACAGGTTCTGCGTTAACATGGTGGAATACCAATCTAGAGCAAGTGGGACAAGATGATGCTTACGCACTACCGTGGTCAGCATTCAAGCACTTGATGAACGAGAAGTACCGTCCCAGAACCGAGGTCAATAAGCTCAAGACAGAACTTAGAGGGTTACGAACCCAAGGATTTGATATTACCACGTACGAAAGACGATTCACAGAATTATGCCTATTGTGTCCGGGAGCGTTCGAAGATGAGGAAGAGAAGATCGACGCATTTGTGAAAGGATTACCGGAAAGAATCCAAGAAGATATAAGTTCACACGTGCCAGACTCCATACAACAAGCATGTAGAATGGCTCACAAACTAGTGAACCAGATTAAGGAAAGAATTAAAGAACAGGCGGCTGAAGAGGCCAATGTGAAGCAAGTCAAAAAAAAGTAGGAGAAAAATGGTGATAAGAATCACCAATACAACAACAACAGCAATTACAACAATAATCGCAACAACTATCCTAACAATCGCAACATCAATCGCAACTACAACAAACGGCCCAACAACAACAACAACAACAACAACAACAACAACAACAACAATAACAACAGCAACTACAACAATCATCCTAACAACAATAACAACCGCAACAATAACTATAATCAGAAGCAGCTATGCCAAAGGTGTGAAAAGTATCACTCGGGGTTCTGCACCAAATTTTGCAACAAGTGTAAAAGAAATGGTCATAGCACGGCGAAGTGTGAGGTCTATGGACCAGGGGTTAACAGAACGAAAGGAACAAATGGTGTCGAAACGAGTAATGGTGGAGCAAGTAGTGTCGGAGCAAGTTATGCCAATCTAGTTTGTTATAAATGTGGAAAACCGGGCCACATTATTAGAAATTGCCCGAACCAGGAGAACACGAATGGACAAGGCCGCGGAATAGTTTTCAATATTAATGCGGCAGAGGCACAGGAAGACCCAGAGCTTGTTACGGGTACGTTTCTTATTGACAATAAATCTGCTTACGTTTTATTTGATTCGGGTGCGGATAGAAGCTATATGAGTAGAGATTTTTGTGCTAAATTAAGTTGTCCATTGACGCCGTTGGATAGTAAATTTTTACTCGAATTAGCAAACGGTAAATTAATTTCAGCAGATTATATATGCCGGAATCGAGAAATTAAACTGGGTAGCGAAATATTTAAGATTGATTTGATACCAGTAGAGTTAGGGAGTTTTGATGTAATAGTTGGCATGGAATGGCTGAAGAAGGTGAAAGCAGAGATCGTATGTTATAAAAAATGCAATTCGCATTGTACGAGAAGAAGGAGAACCCTTAACGGTGTACGGAGAAAAGGGCAACACGAAGCTACATCTTATTAGTAATTTGAAGGCACAAAAACTAATAAGAAAAGGTTGCTATGCTGTTCTAGCACACGTCGAGAAAGTACAAACTGAAGAAAAGAGCATCAATGATGTTCCCGTCGCAAAAGAATTTCCCGATGTATTTCCGAAAGAATTACCGGGATTACCCCCACATCGATCCGTTGAATTTCAAATAGATCTTGTACCAGGAGCTGCACCAATAGCTCGTGCTCCTTACAGACTCGCACCCAGCAAGATGAAAGAACTGCAAAGTCAATTAAAAGAACTTTTAGAGCGTGGTTTCATTCGACCAAGCACATCACCGTGGGGAGCTCCTGTTTTGTTTGTCAAGAAGAAAGATGGTACATTCAGGTTGTGTATCGACTACCGAGAGTTGAACAAACTTACCATCAAGAACCGCTACCCACTACCGAGAATCGACGACTTATTTGATCAACTACAAGGCTCGTCTGTTTATTCAAAGATTGACTTACGTTCCGGGTATCATCAAATGCGGGTGAAAGAAGATGATATTCCAAAGACTGCTTTCAGAACACATTACGGTCATTACGAGTTTATGGTCATGCCGTTTGGTTTAACTAATGCACCAGCTGTGTTCATGGGCCTTATGAACCGAGTGTGTGGACCATACCTTGACAAGTTTGTCATTGTTTTTATTGATGACATACTTATTTACTCAAAGAATGACCAAGAACACGGTGAACATTTGAGAAAGGTGTTAGAAGTATTGAGGAAGGAAGAATTGTACGCTAAATTTTCAAAGTGTGCATTTTGGTTGGAAGAAGTTCAATTCCTCGGTCACATAGTGAACAAAGAAGGTATTAAGGTGGATCCGGCAAAGATAGAAACTGTTGAAAAGTGGGAAACCCCAAAAACTCTGAAACACATACGCCAGTTTTTAGGACTAGCTGGTTACTACAGAAGGTTCATCCAAGACTTTTCCAGAATAGTAAAACCCTTGACTGCATTAACGCATAAAGGGAAGAAATTTGAATGGAAGGATGAACAAGAGAAAGCGTTTCAGTTATTGAAGAAAAAGCTAACTACGGCACCTATATTGTTATTGCCTGAAAGGAATGATGATTTTGTGATTTATTGTGACGCATCAAAGTAAGGTCTCGGTTGTGTATTAATGCAACGAACGAAGGTGATTGTTTATGCGTCTAGACAATTGAAGATTCACGAACAAAATTATACGACGCATGATTTGGAATTAGGCGCGGTTGTTTTTGCATTAAAGACTTGGAGGCATTACTTATATGGGGTCAAAAGTATTATATATACCGACCACAAAAGTCTTCAACACATATTTAATCAGAAACAACTGAATATGAGGCAGCGTAGGTGGATTGAATTGTTGAATGATTACGACTTTGAGATTCGTTACCACCCGGGGAAGGCAAATGTGGTAGCTGACTCCTTGAGCAGGAAGGACAGAGAACCCATTCGAGTAAAATCTATGAATATAATGATTCACAATAACCTTACTACTCAAATAAAGGAGGCGCAACAAGGAGTTTTAAAAGAGGGAAATTTAAAGGATGAAATACCCAAAGGATCGGAGAAGCATCTTAATATTCGGGAAGACGGAACCCGGTATAGGGCTGAAAGGATTTGGGTACCAAAATTTGGAGATATGAGAGAAATGGTACTTAGAGAAGCTCATAAAACCAGATACTCAATACATCCTGGAACGGGGAAGATGTACAAGGATCTCAAGAAACATTTTTGGTGGCCGGGTATGAAAGCCGATGTTGCTAAATACGTAGGAGAATGTTTGACGTATTCTAAGGTCAAAGCTGAGCATCAGAAACCATCAGGTCTACTTCAACAACCCGAAATCCCGGAATGGAAATGGGAAAACATTACCATGGATTTCATCACTAAATTGCCAAGGACTGCAAGTGGTTTTGATACTATTTGGGTAATAGTTGATCGTCTCACTAAATAAGCACACTTCCTGCCAATAAGAGAAGATGACAAGATGGATAAGTTAGCACGACTGTATTTAAAGGAAGTCGTCTCCAGACATGGAATACCAATCTCTATTATCTCTGATAGGGATGGCAGATTTATTTTAAGATTCTGGCAGACATTACAGCAAGCATTAGGAACTCGTCTAGACATGAGTACTGCCTATCATCCACAAACTGATGGGCAGAGCAAAAGGACGATACAAACGCGTGAAGACATGCTACGAGCATGTGTTATTGATTTCGGAAACAGTTGGGATCGACACCTACCGTTAGCAGAATTTTCCTACAACAACAGTTATCATTCTAGTATTGAGATGTCACCGTTTGAGGCACTTTATGGTAGAAAGTGCAGGTCTCCGATTTGTTGGAATGAAGTGGGGGATAGACAGATTACGGGTCCGAAGATAATACAAGAAACTACCGAGAAAATCATCCAAATTCAACAAAGATTGAAAACCGCCCAGAGTCGACAAAAGAGCTACGCGGACAGTAAAAGAAAAGATATAGAGTTTGAAATTGGAGAAATGGTCATGCTTAAGGTTTCACCTTGGAAAGGCGTTGTTCGATTTGGTAAACGGGGGAAACTAAATCCGAGGTACATTGGACCATTCAAGATTATAGATCGTGTCGGACCAGTAGCTTACCAACTGGAGCTACCTCAACAACTCGCGGCTGTACATAACACTTTCCACGTCTCAAATTTGAAGAAATGTTTTGCTAAAGAAGATCTCACTATTCCGTTGGACGAAATCCAAATCAATGAAAAACTTCAATTCATTGAAGAACCCGTCGAAATAATGGATCGTGAGGTTAAGAGACTTAAACAAAACAAGATACCGATTGTTAAGGTTCGATGGAATGCTCGTAGAGGACCCGAGTTCACCTGGGAGCGTGAAGATCAGATGAAGAAGAAATACCCGCATCTATTTCTAGAAGATTCGTCAACACTTTCAACAGCTTAAAATTTCGGGACGAAATTTATTTAACGGGTAGGTACTGTAGTGACCCGAACTTTTCCATGTTTATATATATTAAATAAAATTCATATTTACATGATTAAGTGTTTCCAACATGTTAAGCAATCAAACTTATTAAGACTTGATTAATTGGAATAGGTTTCATATAGACAAATGACCACCCAAGTTGACCGGTGATTCACGAACGTTAAAACTTGTAAAAACTATACGATGACATATATATGGTTATATATATAGTTAACATGATTTTATTATAAGTATGTATCTCATTAGGTATTTTAACAATGAGTTAAATACATAAAAATGAGACTATTAAATTAAGAAACTCGAAAACGATATATATAACGATTATCGTTATAACGTCTTACTAGGTACATATGAATCATATTAAGATATTGATACACTTGGTTAATTATGTTAAATGATAAGTAAATATATCATTAAGTGTATTAACAATGAACTACATATGTAAAAATAAGACTACTAACTTAATGATTTTGAAACGAGACATATATGTAACGATTATCGTTGTAACGACATTTAATGTATATAGATCATATTAAGAGATATCCGTACATCATAATATCATGATAATATAATAATTTAAAATCTCATTTGATATTATAAACATTGGGTTAACAACATTTAACAAGATCGTTAACCTAAAGGTTTCAAAACAACATTTACATGTAACGACTAACGATGACTTAACGACTCAGTTAAAATGAATATACATGTAGTGTTTTAATATGTATTCATACACTTTTGAAAGACTTCAAGACACTTATCAAAATACTTCTACTTAACAAAAATGCTTACAATTACATCCTCGTTCAGTTTCATCAACAAATCTACTCGTATGCACCCGTATTCGTACTCGTAAAATACACAGCTTTTAGATGTATGTACTATTGGTATATACACTCCAATGATCAGCTCTTAGAAGCCCATGTGAGTCACCTAACACATGTGGGAACCATCATTTGGCAACTAGCATGAAATATCTCATAAAATTACAAAAATATGAGTAATCATTCATGACTTATTTACATGAAAACAAAATTACATATCCTTTATATCTAATCCATACACCAACGACCAAAAACACCTACAAACACTTTCATTCTTCAATTTTATTCATCTAATTGATCTCTCTCAAGTTCTATCTTCAAGTTCTAAGTGTTCTTCATAAATTCCAAAAGTTCTAGTTTCATAAAATCAAGAATACTTCCAAGATTGCAAGTGTACTTCCAAGTTTTCTAAATCTATTCCAAGTAATCATCCAAGATCAAGAAACCTTTGTTACTTACAGTAGGTTATCTTTCTAATACAAGGGAATAATCATATTCAAACTTTAATTCAATTTCTATAACTATAACAATCTTATTTCGAGTGGAAATCTTACTTGAAATTGTTTTCGTGTCATGATTCTGCTTCAAGAACTTTCAAGCCATCCAAGGATCCTTTGAAGCTAGATCCATTTTTCTCATTTCCAGTAGGTTTATCCAAGGAACTTGAGGTAGTAATGATGTTCATAACATCATTCGATTCATACATAAAAAGCTGTCTTATTCAACGTTATAAACTTGTAATCACTAGAACATAGGTTTAGTTAATTCTAAACTTGTTCGCAAATAAAGTTAACCCTTCTAACTAGACTTTTAAAATCAACTAAACACATGTTCTATATCTATATGATATGCTAACTTAATGATTTAAAATCCAGAAATACGATAAACACCATAAAACTGGATATACGCCGTCGTAGTAAAACCGGGGGTTGTTTTGGTTGGGATAATTAAAAGCTAAGAAGAACTTTGATTTAAAAGCTATACTTCTGGAAAAATTATTTTTCTTATGAACATGAAACTATATCCAAAAATCATGGTTAAACTCAAAGTGAAAGTATGTTTTTCAAAATGGTCATCAAGATGTCGTTCTTTCGACGGAAATGACTACCTCTTTCAAAAATGACTTGTAACTTGTATTTTCGACTATAAACTTATACTTTTTCTATTTAGATTCATAAATTTAAGTTCAATACGAAACCGTGGCCACTGGAATCACTCAAAACGGATTAGAAACGAAGAAATGGCGAGTAAAACAAGATTGATAAAAACTACTCATTTTACCTACGTGAAAGTTAGTAATAAATCTATTCCAACCATAACCTAATCAACTTATATTGTATATTATGTAATCTTGAGATACCATAGACACGTATACAATGTTTCGACCTATCATGTCGACCCATCTATATATATTGCGGAACAACCATAGACACTCTATATGTGAATGTTGGAGTTAGCTATACAGGGTTGAGGTTGATTCCAAAATATATATATAGTTTGAGTTGTGATCAATACTGAGATACGTATACACTGGGTCGTGGATTGATTCAAGATAATATTTATCGATTTATTTCCGTACATCTAACTGTGGACAACTAGTTGTAGGTTACTAACGAGGACAGCTGACTTAATAAACTTAAAACATCAAAATGTATTAAAAGTATTGTAAATATATTTTGAACATACTTTGATATATATGTATATATTGTTATAGGTTCGTGAATCAACCAGTGGCCAAGTCTTACTTCCCGATGAAGTAAAAATCTGTGAAAGTGAGCTATAGTCCCATTTTTAAAATCTAATATTTTTGGGATGAGAATACACGCAGGTTTTATAAATGATTTACAAAATAGACACAAGTACGTGAAACTACATTCTATGGTTGAATTATCGAAATCGAATATGCCCCTTTTTATTAAGTCTGGTAATCTAAGAATTAGGGAACAGACAACCTAATTGAAGTGAAACCTAAAGATAGATCTATTGGGCCTAACAAACCCCATCCAAAGTACCGGATGCTTTAGTACTTCGAAATTTATATCATATCCGAAGGGTGTCCCGGAATGATGGGGATATTCTTATATATGCATCTTGTTAATGTCGGTTACCAGGTGTTCACCATATGAATGATTTTTATCTCTATGTATGGGATGTGTATTGAAATATGAAATCTTGTGGTCTATTGTTACGATTTGATATATATAGGTTAAACCTATAACTCACCAACATTTTTGTTGACGTTTAAAGCATGTTTATTCTCAGGTGAATACTAAGAGCTTCCGCTGTTGCATACTAAAATAAGGACAAGATTTGGAGTCCATGTTTGTATGATATTGTGTAAAAACTGCATTCAGGAAACTAATTTCGATGTAACATATTTGTATTGTAAACCATTATGTAATGGTCGTGTGTAAACAGGATATTTTAGATTATCATTATTTGATAATCTACGTAAAGCTTTTTAAACCTTTATTTATGAAAAAAAGGTTATGGTTTGTTTTAAAAATGAATGCAGTCTTTGAAAAAACGTCTCATATAGAGGTCAAAACCTCGCAACGAAATCAATTAATATGGAACGTTTTTAATCAATAAGAACGGGACATTTCAAATTATGCCAAGTGTCCTTATACATAATTTTACCCCTGTTTTAATAATTCTAGTGACTATTAATCCATTCCCGTGTCCGGTTAAATGAACGATTATTCGTACATATAAATACCCCGCCCATCGTGTCCGATCGAGTGTATATGGTTATTTATGGGTACGTCCAATTGTAAATCTTTATATTAAAATTAACAAACTATCATTTAGTTAAACAAATATAAAGCCCATTAATAGCCCATAGTCTAATTTCCACAAGTGTCGTTTTTTTGTCCAAACCCCAATTATGGTACAAAGCTCAATTGCCCAATTTTAATATTTTTAACCCAACATCATGATTACTTCATCTTAAATAAGCATAATAATAATTTAGCTACGAGACATTAAATTAAAAAGGTTGAACATAACTTACAATGATTAAAAATAGCGTAGGGTTACACGGACATAATTTCGACTTACACCCTTACAATATTCGCTAACATACCCTTATTATTGGAAATTAAAATTAAAATTAAAATTAAAATTAAAATTAAAATATGAATTATATATATATATATATTTACGTATATAGAGAGATAGATAGAATTAGGATATATAAAACGTTCAGAATGCGTTGCCTTTTATAGGCATTTTCGAATTTGGCTGCTCCGCGAGTCGCGGCACTCTTGCTCTTCAAACTCCCCAAGTCGCGGAGTTCATAAATCCAGCTCACACAAGTTTGGATCCTAGTCTGCCGACGGATTTTAATAATATAAATATAATATAAATATATAATTTATATAATTAATTATATATTATATTATATTTATATACATAATTAATTTGTAACTTTCGGTCCATTGCGTCGAGCGTTGAGAGTTGACTCATGTCCCGGTTCTGGATTTTCGAATGTCCTTGCGTACAATTTAATATCTTGTACTTTGCGTTTTGAATCTTGTACTCTTGTAATTTCGAGACGTTTCTTATCAATAATTGGAACCACTTTGATTGTATTTTGTACTTTTGAGCTTTTTGGTCGTTTGCGTCTTCAATTCATCGAATCTGTCTTTTGTCTTCACCTTTTATTATTTAAACGAATATTACTTGTAAATAGGACAACTTCAACTAAAAGCTTGTCTTTCTTGAGGGATAATGTTATGAAATATATGTTCGTTTTTAGCATTATCAGCGCTAAGGGCATGTAATTTGGATTACCAAGAGGCGGTTACGTTTGACCCAGTTAAATGAATTAGACGAGTTGAGGCTTGAAGCCTATGACAACTCTCTAATTTACAAAGAAAAAACCAAACAATGGCACGATAAGAGATTGAAAAATCCAAAAGAATTCATGGAAGGGGATCGTGTCCTTGTTTACAATTCCGTTTCAAGTTATCACCAGAAAAGCTTAAGTTCCGATGGACGGGACCATTTGTTGTAAGAAAGGTGTACCCTTATGGTACAATTGAAATGGTGAACTGGAAGGGTGATACTTTTAAAGTGAATGGCCACCGGGTCAAGCACTATGTTGATGGTCCCCTGGAAATCGAAGATGAGGTTAGCCTCAACTTCGACAACAAAGCATAAATCGATATGGGGACGAGTTGGGTGAACGACTTGTAGTGACCCGAACTTTTCCATGTTTATATATATTAATTGAGATTGATATTTACATGATTAAATGTTTCCAACATGTTAAGCAATCAAACTTGTTAAGACTTGATTAATTGAAATATGTTTCATATAGACAATTGACCACCCAAGTTGACCGGTGATTCACGAACGTTAAAACTTGTAAAAACTATATGATGACATATATATGGATATATATATATAGTTAACATGATACTATGATAAGTAAACATATCATTAAGTATATTAACAATGAACTACATATGTAAAAACAAGACTACTAACTTAATGATTTTTAAACGAGACATATATGTAACGATTATCGTTGTAAAGACATTTAATGTATATATATCATATTAAGAGATATTCATACATGATAATATCATGATAATATAATAATTTAAAATCTCATTTGATATTATAAACATTGGGTTAACAACATTTAACAAGATCGTTAACCTAAAGGTTTCAAAACAACACTTACATGTAACGACTAACGATGACTTAACGACTCAGTTAAAATGTATATACATGTAGTGTTTTAATATGTATTTATACACTTTTGAAAGACTTCAATACACTTATCAAAATACTTCTACTTAACAAAAATGCTTACAATTACATCCTCGTTCAGTTTCATCAACAATTCTACTCGTATGCACCCGTATTCGTACTCGTACAATACACAGCTTTTAGATGTATGTACTATTGGTATATACACTCCAATGATCAGCTATTAGCAGCCCATGTGAGTCACCTAACACATGTGGGAACCATCATTTGGCAACTAGCATGAAATATCTCATAAAATTACAAAAATATGAGTAATCATTCATGACTTATTTACATGAAAACAAAATTACATATCCTTTATATCTAATCCATACACCAACGACCAAAAACACCTACAAACACTTTCATTCTTCAATTTTCTTCATCTAATTGATCTCTCTCAAGTTCTATCTTCAAGTTCTAAGTGTTCTTCATAAATTCCAAAAGTTCTAGTTTCATAAAATCAAGAATACTTTCAAGTTTGCTAGCTCACTTCCAATCTTGTAAGGTGATCATCCAACCTCAAGAAATCTTTGTTTCTTACAGTAGGTTATCATTCTAATACAAGGTAATAATCATATTCAAACTTTGGTTCAATTTCTATAACTATAACAATCTTATTTCAAGTGATGATCTTACTTGAACTTGTTTTCGTGTCATGATTCTGCTTCAAGAACTTCGAGCCATCCAAGGATCCATTGAAGCTAGATCCATTTTTCTCTTTTCCAGTAGGTTTATCCAAGGAACTTAAGGTAGTAATGATGTTCATAACATCATTCGATTCATACATATAAAGCTATCTTATTCGAAGGTTTAAACTTGTAATCACTAGAACATAGTTTAGTTAATTCTAAACTTGTTCGCAAACAAAAGTTAATCCTTCTAACTTGACTTTTAAAATCAACTAAACACATGTTCTATATCTATATGATATGCTAACTTAATGATTTAAAACCTGGAAACACGAAAAACACCGTAAAACCGGATTTACGCCGTCGTAGTAACACCGCGGGCTGTTTTGGGTTAGTTAATTAAAAACTATGATAAACTTTAATTTTAAAGTTGTTATTCTGAGAAAATGATTTTTATTATGAACATGAAACTATATCCAAAAATTATGATTAAACTCAAAGTGGAAGTATGTTTTCTAAAATGGTCATCTAGACGTCGTTCTTTCGACTGAAATGACTACCTTTACAAAAACGACTTGTAACTTATTTTTCCGACTATAAACCTATACTTTTCTGTTTATATTCATAAAATAGAGTTCAATATGAAACCATAGCAATTTGATTCACTCAAAACGGATTTAAAATGAAGAAGTTATGGGTAAAACAAGATTGGATAATTTTTCTCATTTTAGCTACGTGAAAATTGGTAACAAATCTATTCCAACCATAACTTAATCAACTTGTATTGTATATTATGTAATCTTGAGATACCATAGACACGTATACAATGTTTCGACCTATCATGTCGACACATCTATATATATTTCGGAACAACCATAGACACTCTATATGTGAATGTTGGAGTTAGCTATACAGGGTTGAGGTTGATTCCAAAATATATATAGTTTGAGTTGTGATCAATACTGAGATACGTATACACTGGGTCGTGGATTGATTCAAGATAATATTTATCGATTTATTTTTGTACATCTAACTGTGGACAACTAGTTGTAGGTTACTAACGAGGACAGCTGACTTAATAAACTTAAAACATCAAAATATATTAAAAGTGTTGTAAATATATTTTGAACATACTTTGATATATATGTATATATTGTTATAGGTTCGTGAATCAACCAGTGGCCAAGTCTTACTTCCTGACGAAGTAAAAATCTGCGAATGTGAGTTATAGTCCCACTTTTAAAATCTAATATTTTTGGGATGAGAATACATGCAGGTTTTATAAATGATTTACAAAATAGACACAAGTACGTGAAACTACATTCTATGGTTGAATTATCGAAATCGAATATGCCCCTTTTTATTAAGTCTGGTAATCTAAGAATTAGGGAACAGACACCCTAATTGACGCGAATCCTAAAGATAGATCTATTGGGCTTAACAAACCCCATCCAAAGTACCGGATGCTTTAGTACTTCGAAATTTATATCATATCCGAAGGGTGTCCCGGAATGATGGGGATATTCTTATATATGCATCTTGTTAATGTCGGTTACCAGGTGTTCACTATATGAATGATTTTTATCTCTATGTATGGGATGTGTATTGAAATATGAAATCTTGTGGTCTATTGTTACGATTTGATATATATAGGTTAAACTTATAACTCACCAATATTTTTGTTGACGTTTAAAGCATGTTTATTCTCAGGTGAATATTAAGAGCTTCCGCTGTTGCATACTAAAATAAGGACAAGATTTGGAGTCCATGTTTGTATGATATTGTGTAAAAACTGCATTCAAGAAACTGATTTTGATGTAACATATTTGTATTGTAAACCATTATGTAATGGTCGTGTGTAAACAGAATATTTTAGATTATCATTATTTGATAATCTACGTAAAGCTTTTTAAACCTTTATTTATGAAATAAAGGTTATGGTTTGTTTTAAAAATGAATGCAGTCTTTGAAAAACGTCTCATATAGAGGTCAAAACCTCGCAACGAAATCAATTAATATGGAACGTTTTTAATCAATAAGAACGGGACATTTCAGTTGGTATCCGAGCGTTGGTCTTAGAGAACCATAATTTTTCATTAGTGTGTCTTATCGAGTTTGTTAGGATGCATTAGTGAGTCTGGACTTCGACCGTGTTTACTTGAAAAATGATTGCTTAACAAATTTTGTTGGAAACTATATATTTTTAACATGTGAATATTATGTGATATATTAATCTCTTAACACGTTTGATATTATGTGATAGATGTCTACCTCTAGAACAAGTCCCATTGACTCACCTAATAATAATGAAGAGTCAAATGTAAATTGGAATGATTCGTGGACTGATTCACAAGTTCCCGAAGAGGAACCGGAAGAAGAGTCGGAACCGGAAGAAGAATCGGAACCGGAAGAAGAATCGGAACCGGATGAAGAAATAGAACCGGTGGGGGAAATAATAAAACGGTTAAGTAAAAGAAAATCCCCAACCAACCGACCAAGGTTAATTATGGTCAATGGTGTTTCCGCCAAGGAAGCAAAATATTGGGAGGATTACCAATTCTCCGATGAATCGGATTCCGACGAGAATTTCGATGATGTTATAGAAATTACCCCAACTGAATTTAAAAAGGCAAAAGAAAATAATAAGGAAAAGGGCATAAAAATAGAGAAATCTAATTCCAACCCCGATGAACTTTATATGTATCGTCAACGCCCGAAGTCCTTAAGTTGTAACAATGACCCGGGAACCTCTAAACCACCAGGTTTTTCTAAACCAATGTGGACAACGACGGCTCGTATTAAGGGAACATCATATATCCCTAGAAACTTGGCAAAACGAACCAAAACCGAAGAAGAAGAAACGAGCGAGTCGGAATATGATAGTTGTATTCGTGTGGTGTAATATATGTAATATAGTGTTCTTATGCTTTATGATATATGTAAAAATTGCTTGTATTAATAAGTATTTTTTTATGAATCTAACTCTGTCTATTTTACAGTTTAAAAACACAAAATGGATAGACAACCCAATATTTTAAGAGACCTACCCGGAGACATGATTGATGAAATCTTGTCTAGAGTCGGCCAGAATTCCTCGGCACAACTATTTAAGGCGAGATCAGTTTGTAAGACATTCGAAGAACGTTCCAAGAATGTCTTGGTTTATAAGAGACTTTTGTTTGAAAGATGGGGGATATCACATTGGGAAACCCATAAGTTACGATGTGTTTACTTTGACGCATATATTGCGGGGAACCCAAATGCTATTTTACGCAACGGGTTAAGAAATTATTTTGACTCAATATATCCGAATATTGGACTTCGTGATTTAGAAAAAGCGGCTAACATGCAACATAAAGAAGCATGTTATGCTTACGGATTAGTAATGTTCGCTTCTCACCAAAGTGAGAACAAGAACATCGGGCTACAACTATTAAACAAAACGTTTCCACAAGTGACGGAGTCGGTAATTGGGGTAAGAAATGAGGTTTTTAGATTATTACGGGACTGTTGGACATTACGTAACCCTCGTCCCTTTGACGACGTTACAACACGCTGTCTTATCAACGGCCATAACGGTTATGTTGCACAAGACCAAGGATGGGAAGTAGTCCTAGTAAAACCAGAATGCATGACTTGTTTCTGGATGTATGAATTACGTGTCTTTATTGCCTTTGCTGAACGACTTGTGTACTAGCTAGAATTATCTTCACAACTATCTTGTATCAAAGTTATTGTGTGCTATATTTCATGCTTTATGTAAAATAAGCGGTATTGTAAGTTTATAAAATATTGTATAAAAGTTTGAACGCGAAATATTATTATAATCAGTTTTTCATATAGAATTGTAGTAGTTGAATTGTATATTAGCTACTAAGTATGAACTTAACGGGTAGGTACTACCCGAATTTAAACTTATAAAACGCTAATATGAAGAAAAAGCTTTTATAAATGAGTTCATATTATGCTACGAAATACTATTAACTACTCTTAATATTCTGTATGATTAACTTGTTCCATTTAACTATTTTAAAGGAAATGGCACCGACTACTCGACACACCGTGAATATGAATGAAGAGGAATTCCGTACTTTTCTAGCTTCAAACATAGCCGCAGTACAGGCTGCGCTACATACCAACAATAACCTTGGATCTAGCAGTACAGGAAATCGTGTAGGATGCACCTACAAAGTATTCACTGCCTGCAAACCTTTGGAATTTGATGGAACCGAAGGACCGATCGGATTGAAACGGTGGACCGAGAAGGTCGAATCGGTGTTTGCCATAAGTAAGTGTACTGAAGAGGACAAAGTAAAGTACGCTACGCATACCTTCACAGGTTCTGCGTTAACATGGTGGAATACCTATCTAGAGCAAGTGGGACAAGACGATGCGTACGCACTACCGTGGTCAGCATTCAAGCAATTGATGAACGAGAAGTACCGTCCCAGAACCGAGGTCAATAAGCTCAAGACAGAACTTAGAGGGTTACGAACCCAAGGATTTGATATTACCACGTACGAAAGACGATTCACAGAATTGTGCCTATTGTGTCCGGGAGCATTCGAAGATGAGGAAGAGAAGATCGACGCGTTTGTGAAAGGATTACCGGAAAGAATCCACGAAGATATAAGTTCACACGAGCCCGCCTCCATACAACAGGCATGTAGAATGGCTCACAAACTCGTGAACCAAATTGAAGAAAGAATTAAAGAACAGACTGCTGAAGAGGCCAATGTGAAGCAAGTCAAAAGAAAGTGGGAGGAAAACGGTGATAAGAATCACCAATACAACAACAACAGCAATTACAACAATAATCGCAACAATTATCCCAACAATCGCAACATCAATCGCAACTACAACAAACGGCCCAACAACAACAACAACAACAACAACAGCAACTACAACAATCATCCCAACAACAATAATAACCGCAACAACAACAACAATCAGAAGCAGCTATGCCAAAGGTGTGAAAAGAATCACTCGGGGTTCTGCACCAAATTTTGCAACAAGTGTAAAAGAAATGGTCATAGCGCGGTGAAGTGTGAGGTCTACGGACCAGGGGTTAATAGAACGAAAGGAACAAATGGTGTCGGAATGAGTAATGGCGGAGCAAGTAGTGTCGGAGCAAGTTATGCCAATGTAGTTTGTTATAAATGTGGAAAACCGGGCCACATTATTAGAAATTGCCCGAACCAGGAGAACACGAATGGACAAGGCCGTGGAAGAGTTTTCAATATTAATGCGGCAGAGGCACAGGAAGACCCGGAGCTTGTTACGGGTACGTTTCTTATTGACAATAAATCTGCTTACGTTTTATTTGATTCGGGTGCGGATAGAAGCTATATGAGTAGAGATTTTTGTGCTAAATTAAGTTGTCCATTGACGCCTTTGGATAGTAAATTTTTACTCGAATTAGCAAATGGTAAATTAATTTCAGCAGATAATATATGTCGGAATCGAGAAATTAAACTGGTTAGCGAAACATTTAAGATTGATTTGATACCAGTAGAGTTAGGGAGTTTTGATGTGATAATCGGTATGGACTGGTTGAAAGAAGTGAAAGCGGAGATCGTTTGTTACAAAAATGCAATTCGCATTATACGAGAAAAAGGAAAACCCTTAATGGTGTACGGAGAAAAGGGCAACACGAAGCTACATCTTATTAGTAACTTGAAGGCACAAAAACTAATAAGAAAAGGTTGCTATGCTGTTCTAGCACACGTCGAGAAAGTACAAACTGAAGAAAAGAGCATCAATGATGTTCCCGTCGCAAAAGAATTTCCTGATGTATTTCCGAAAGAATTACCGGGATTACCCCCACATCGATCCGTTGAATTTCAAATAGATCTTGTACCAGGAGCTGCACCAATAGCTCGTGCTCCTTACAGACTCGCACCCAGCGAGATGAAAGAACTACAAAGCCAATTACAAGAACTTTTAGAGCGTGGTTTCATTCGACCAAGCACATCACCGTGGGGAGCTCCTGTTTTGTTTGTCAAGAAGAAAGATGGTACATTCAGGTTGTGTATCGACTACCGAGAGTTGAACAAACTTACCATCAAGAACCGCTACCCACTACCGAGAATCTATGACTTATTTGATCAACTACAAGGCTCGTCTGTTTATTCAAAGATTGACTTACGTTCCGGGTATCATCAAATGCGGGTGAAAGAAGATGATATTCCAAAGACTGCTTTCAGAACACGTTACGGTCATTACGAGTTTATGGTCATGCCGTTTGGTTTAACTAATGCACCAGCTGTGTTCATGGACCTTATGAACCGAGTGTGTGGACCATACCTTAACAAGTTTGTCATTGTTTTCATTGATGACATACTTATTTACTCAAAGAATGACCAAGAACATGGTGAACATTTGAGAAAGGTGTTAGAAGTATTGAGGAAGGAAGAATTGTACGCTAAGTTTTCAAAGTGTGCATTTTGGTTGGAAGAAGTTCAATTCCTCGGTCACATAGTGAACAAAGAAGGTATTAAGGTGGATCCGGCAAAGATAGAAACTGTTGAAAAGTGGGAAACCCCGAAAACTCCGAAACACATACGCCAGTTTTTAGGACTAGCTGGTTACTACAGAAGGTTCATCCAAGACATTTCCAGAATAGCAAAACCCTTGACTGCATTAACGCATAAAGGGAAGAAATTTTAATGGAATGATGAACAAGAGAAAGCGTTTCAGTTATTGAAGAAAAAGCTAACTACGGCACCTATATTGTCATTGCCTGAAGGGAATGATGATTTTGTGATTTATTGTGATGCATCAAAGCAAGGTCTCGGTTGTGTATTAATGCAACGAACGAAGGTGATTGCTTATGCGTCTAGACAATTGAAGATTCACGAACAAAATTATACGACGCATGATTTGGAATTAGGCGCGGTTGTTTTTGCATTAAAGACTTGGAGGCACTACTTATATGGGGTTAAAAGTATTATATATACCGACCACAAAAGTCTTCAACACATATTTAATCAGAAACAACTGAATATGAGGCAGCGTAGGTGGATTGAATTATTGAATGATTACGACTTTGAGATTCGTTACCACCCGGGGAAGGCAAATGTGGTAGCCGATGCCTTGAGCAGGAAGGACAGAGAACCCATTCGAGTAAAATCTATGAATATAATGATTCATAATAACATTACTACTCAAATAAAGGAGGCGCAACAAGGAGTTTTAAAAGAGGGAAATTTAAAGGATGAAATACCCAAAGGATCGGAGAAGCATCTTAATATTCGGGAAGACGGAACCCGGTATAGGGCTGAAAGGATTTGGGTACCAAAATTTGGAGATATGAGAGAAATGGTACTTAGAGAAGCTCATAAAACCAGATACTCAATACATCCTGGAACGGGGAAGATGTACAAGGATCTCAAGAAACATTTTTGGTGGCCGGGTATGAAAGCCGATGTTGCTAAATACGTAGGAGAATGTTTGACATGTTCTAAGGTCAAAGCTGAGCATCAGAAACCATCAGGTCTACTTCAACAACCCGAAATCCCGGAATGGAAATGGGAAAACATTACCATGGATTTCATCACTAAATTGCCAAGGACTGCAAGTGGTTTTGATACTATTTGGGTAATAGTTGACCGTCTCACCAAATCAGCACACTTCTTGCCAATAAGAGAAGATGACAAGATGGAGAAGTTAGCACGACTGTATTTGAAGGAAGTCATCTCCAGACATGGAATACCAATCTCTATTATCTCTGATAGGGATGGCAGATTTATTTCAAGATTCTGGCAGACATTACAGCAAGCATTAGGAACTCGTCTAGACATGAGTACTGCCTATCATCCACAAACTGATGGGCAGAGCGAAAGGACGATACAAACGCTTGAAGACATGCTACGAGCATGTGTTATTGATTTCGGAAACAGTTGGGATCGACATCTACCGTTAGCAGAATTTTCCTACAACAACAGCTACCATTCAAGCATTGAGATGGCGCCGTTTGAAGCACTTTATGGTAGAAAGTGCAGGTCTCCGATTTGTTGGAGTGAAGTGGGGGATAGACAGATTACGGGTCCGGAGATTATACAAGAAACTACCGAGAAGATCATCCAAATTCAACAACGGTTGAAAACCGCCCAAAGTCGACAAAAGAGCTACGCTGACATTAAAAGAAAAGATATAGAATTTGAAATTGGAGAGATGGTCATGCTTAAAGTTGCACCTTGGAAAGGCGTTGTTCGATTTGGTAAACGAGGGAAATTAAATCCAAGGTATATTGGACCATTCAAGATTATTGATCGTATCGGACCAGTAGCTTACCGACTAGAGTTACCTCAACAACTCGCGGCTGTACATAACACTTTCCACGTCTCGAATTTAAAGAAATGTTTTGCTAAAGAAGATCTCACTATTCCGTTAGATGAAATCCAAATCAACGAAAAACTTCAATTCATCGAAGAACCCGTCGAAATAATGGATCGTGAGGTTAAAAGACTTAAGCAAAACAAGATACCAATTGTTAAGGTTCGATGGAATGCTCGTAGAGGACCCGAGTTCACCTGGGAGCGTGAAGATTAGATGAAGAAGAAATACCCGCATCTATTTCCAGAAGATTCGTCAACACCTTCAACAGCTTAAAATTTCGGGACGAAATTTATTTAACGGGTAGGTACTGTAGTGACCCGAACTTTTCCATGTTTATATATATTAATTGAGATTGATATTTACATGATTAAATGTTTTCAACATGTTAAGCAATCAAACTTGTTAAGACTTGATTAATTGAAATATGTTTCATATAGACAATTGACCACCCAAGTTGACCGGTGATTCACGAACGTTAAAACTTGTAAAAACTATATGATGACATATATATGGATATATATATATATAGTTAACATGATACTATGATAAGTAAACATATCATTAAGTATATTAATAATGAACTACATATGTAAAAACAAGACTACTAACTTAATGATTTTTAAACGAGACATATATGTAACGATTATCGTTGTAAAGACATTTAATGTATATATATCATATTAAGAGATATTCATACATGATAATATCATGATAATATAATAATTTAAAATCTCATTTGATATTATAAACATTGGGTTAACAACATTTAACAAGATCGTTAACCTAAAGGTTTCAAAACAACACTTACATGTAACGACTAACGATGACTTAACGACTCAGTTAAAATGTATATACATGTAGTGTTTTAATATGTATTTATACACTTTTGAAAGACTTCAATACACTTATCAAAATACTTCTACTTAACAAAAATGCTTACAATTACATCCTCGTTCAGTTTCATCAACAATTCTACTCGTATGCACCCGTATTCGTACTCGTACAATACACAGCTTTTAGATGTATGTACTATTGGTATATACACTCCAATGATCAGCTCTTAGCAGTCCATGTGAGTCACCTAACACATGTGGGAACCATCATTTGGCAACTAGCATGAAATATCTCATAAAATTACAAAAATATGAGTAATCATTCATGACTTATTTACATGAAAACAAAATTACATATCCTTTATATCTAATCCATACACCAACGACCAAAAACACCTACAAACACTTTCATTCTTCAATTTTCTTCATCTAATTGATCTCTCTCAAGTTCTATATTCAAGTTCTAAGTGTTCTTCATAAATTCCAAAAGTTCTAGTTTCATAAAATCAAGAATACTTTCAAGTTTGCTAGCTCACTTCCAATCTTGTAAGGTGATCATCCTGTAGTGACCCGAACTTTTCCATGTTTATATATATTAATTGAGATTGATATTTACATGATTAAATGTTTCCAACATGTTAAGCAATCAAACTTGTTAAGACTTGATTAATTGAAATATGTTTCATATAGACAATTGACCACCCAAGTTGATCGGTGATTCACGAACGTTAAAACTTGTAAAAACTATATGATGACATATATATGGATATATATATATAGTTAACATGATACTATGATAAGAAAACATATCATAAAGTATATTAACAATGAACTACATATGTAAAAACAAGACTACTAACTTAATGATTTTTAAACGAGACATATATGTAACGATTATCGTTGTAACGACATTTAATGTATATATATCATATTAAGAGATATTAGTACATCATAATATCATGATAATATAATAATTTAAAATCTCTTTTGATATTATAAACACTGGGTTAACAACATTTAACAAGATCGTTAACCTAAAGGTTTCAAAACAACATTTACATGTAACGACTAACGATGACTTAACGACTCAGTTAAAATGTATATACATGTAATGTTTTAATATGTATTCATACACTTTTGAAAGACTTCAAGACACTTATCAAAATACTTCTACTTAACAAAAATGCTTACAATTACATCCTCGTTCAGTTTCATCAACAATTCTACTCGTATGCACCCGTATTCGTACTCGTACAATACACAGCTTTTAGATGTATGTACTATTGGTATATACACTCCAATGATCAGCTCTTAGCAGCCCATGTGAGTCACCTAACACATGTGGGAACCATCATTTGGAAACTAGCATGAAATATCTCATAAAATTACAAAAATATGAGTAATCATTCATGACTTATTTACATGAAAACAAAATTACATATCCTTTATATCTAATCCATACACCAACGACCAAAAACACCTACAAACACTTTCATTCTTCAATTTTCTTCATCTAATTGATCTCTCTCAAGTTCTATCTTCAAGTTCTAAGTGTTCTTCATAAATTCCAAAAGTTCTAGTTTCATAAAATCAAGAATACTTTCAAGTTTGCTAGCTCACTTCCAATCTTGTAAGGTGATCATCCAACCTCAAGAAATCTTTGTTTCTTACAGTAGGTTATCATTCTAATACAAGGTAATAATCATATTCAAACTTTGGTTCAATTTCTATAACTATAACAATCTTATTTCAAGTGATGATCTTACTTGAACTTGTTTTCGTGTCATGATTTTGCTTCAAGAACTTTGAGCCATCCAAGGATCCATTGAAGCTAGATCCATTTTTCTCTTTTCCAGTAGGTTTATCCAAGGAACTTAAGGTAGTAATGATGTTCATAACATCATTCGATTCATACATATAAAGCTATCTTATTCGAAGGTTTAAACTTGTAATCACTAGAACATAGTTTAATTAATTCTAAACTTGTTCGCAAACAAAAGTTAATCCTTCTAACTTGACTTTTAAAATCAACTAAACACATGTTCTATATCTATATGATATGCTAACTTAATGATTTAAAACCTGGAAACACGAAAAACACCGTAAAACCGGATTTACGCCGTCGTAGTAACACCGCGGGCTGTTTTGGGTTAGTTAATTAAAAACTATGATAAACTTTGATTTAAAAGTTGTTATTCTGAGAAAATGATTTTTATTATGAACATGAAACTATATGTAAAAATTATGGTTAAACTCAAAGTGGAAGTATGTTTTCTAAAATGGTCATCTAGACGTCGTTCTTTCGACTGAAATGACTACCTTTACAAAAACGACTTGTAACTTATTTTTCCGACTATAAACCTATACTTTTTCTGTTTAGATTCATAAAATAGAGTTCAATATGAAACCATAGCAATTTGATTCACTCAAAACGGATTTAAAATGAAGAAGTTATGGGTAAAACAAGATTGGATAATTTTTCTCATTTTAGCTACGTGAAAATTGGTAACAAATTTATTCCAACCATAACTTAATCAACTTGTATTGTATATTATGTAATCTTGAGATACCATAGACACGTATACAATGTTTCGACCTATCATGTCGACACATCTATATATATTTCGGAACAACCATAGACACTCTATATGTGAATGTTGGAGTTAGCTATACAGGGTTGAGGTTGATTCTAAAATATATATAGTTTGAGTTGTGATCAATACTGAGATACGTATACACTGGGTCGTGGATTGATTCAAGATAATATTTATCGATTTATTTCTGTACATCTAACTGTGGACAACTAGTTATAGGTTACTAACGAGGACAGCTGACTTAATAAACTTAAAACATCAAAATATATTAAAAGTGTTGTAAATATATTTTGAACATACTTTAATATATATGTATATATTGTTATAGGTTCGTGAATCAACAGTGGCCAAGTCTTACTTCCCGACGAAGTAAAAATCTGTGAAAGTGAGTTATAGTCCCACTTTTAAAATCTAATATTTTTGGGATGAGAATACATGCAGGTTTTATAAATGATTTACAAAATAGACACAAGTACGTGAAACTACATTCTATGGTTGAATTATCGAAATCGAATATGCCCCTTTTTATTAAGTCTGGTAATCTAAGAATTAGGGAACAGACACCCTAATTGACGCGAATCCTAAAGATAGATCTATTGGGCCTAACAAACCCCATCCAAAGTACCGGATGCTTTAGTACTTCGAAATTTATATCATATCCGAAGGGTGTCCCGGAATGATGGGGATATTCTTATATATGCATCTTGTTATTGTCGGTTACCAGGTGTTCACCATATGAATGATTTTTATCTCTATGTATGGGATGTGTATTGAAATATGAAATCTTGTGGTCTATTGTTACGATTTGATATATATAAGTTAAACCTATAACTCACCAACATTTTTGTTGACGTTTTAAGCATGTTTATTCTCAGGTGATTATTAAGAGCTTCCGCTGTCGCATACTTAAATAAGGACAAGATTTGGAGTCCATGCTTGTATGATATTGTGTAAAAACTGCATTCAAGAAACATATTTTGTTGTAACATATTTGTATTGTAAACCATTATGTAATGGTCGTGTGTAAACAGGATATTTTAGATTATCATTATTTGATAATCTACGTAAAGCTTTTTAAACCTTTATTGATGAAATAAAGGTTATGGTTTGTTTAAAAATGAATGCAGTCTTTGAAAAACGTCTCATATAGAGGTCAAAACCTCGCAACGAAATCAATTAATATGGAACGTTTTTAATCAATAAGAACGGGACATTTCAGTTGGTATCCGAGCGTTGGTCTTAGAGAACCAGAAAATTTGCATTAGTGTGTCTTATCGAGTTTGTTAGGATGCATTAGTGAGTCTGGACTTCGACCGTGTTTTCTTTAAAAATGATTGCTTAACATTTTTGTTGGAAACTATATATTTTTAACATATGAATATTATGTGATATATTAATCTCTTAACGTGTTTGATATTATGTGATAGATGTCTACCTCTAGAACAAGTCCCATTGACTCACCTAATAATAATGAAGAGTCAAATGTAAATTGGAATGATTCGTGGACTGATTCACAAGTTCCCGAAGAGGAACCGGAAGAAGAGTCGGAACCGGAAGAAGAATCGGAACCGGAAGAAGAATCGGAACCGGTGGGGGAAATAATGAAACGGTTAAGTAAAAGAAAATCCTCAACCAACCGACCAAGGTTAATTATGGTCAATGGTGTTTCCTCCAAGGAAGCAAAATATTGGGAGGATTACCAATTCTCCGATGAATCGGATTCCGACGAGAATTCCGATGATGTTATAGAAATTACCCCAACTGAATTTAAAAAGGCAAAAGAAAATAATAAGGGAAAGGGCATAAAAATAGAGAAATCTAATTCCAACCCCGATGAACTTTATATGTATCGTCAACCCCCGAAGTCCTTAAGTTGTAACAATGACCTGGGAACCTCTAAACCACCAGGTTTTTCTAAACCAATGTGGATTACGACGGCTCGTATTAGGGGAACATCATATATCCCTAGAAACTTGGCAAAACGAACCAAAACTGAAGCAGAAGAAACAAGCGAGTCGGAATAAGATAGTTGTATTCGTGTGGTGTAATATATGTAATATAGTGTGCTTATGCTTTATGATATATGTAAAAATTGCTTGTATTAATAAGTATTTTTTTTTATGAATCTAACTCTTGTCTATTTTACAGTATAAAAACACAAAATGGATAGACAACCCAATATTTTAAGAGACCTACCCAGAGACATGATTGATGAAATCTTGTCTAGAGTCGGTCAGAATTCTTCGGCACAACTATTTAAGGCGAGATCAGTTTGTAAGACATTCGAAGAACGTTCCAAGAATGCCTTAGTTTATAAGAGACTTTCGTTTGAAAGATGGGGGATATCACATTGGGAAACCCATAAGTTACGATGTGTTTACTTTGACGCATATATTGCGGGGAACCCAAATGCTATTTTACGCAATGGGTTAAGAAATTATTTTGACTCAATATATCCGAATATTGGACTTCGTGATTTAGAAAAAGCGGCTAACATGCAACATAAAGAAGCATGTTATGCTTACGGATTAGTAATGTTCGCTTCTCACCAAAGTGAGAACAAGAACATCGGGCTACAACTATTAAACAAAACGTTTCCACAAGTGACGGAGTCGGTAATTGGGGTACGAAATGAGGTTTTTAGATTGTTACGGGACTGTTGGACATTACGTAACCCTCGTCCCTTTGACGACGTTACAACACGCTGTCTTATCAACGGCCATAACGGTTATGTTGCACAAGACCAAGGATGGGAAGTAGTCCTAGTAAAACCAGAATGCATGACTTGTTTCTGGACGTATGAATTACGTGTCTTTATTGCCTTTGCTGAACGACTTGTGTACTAGCTAGAATTATCTTCACAACCATCTTGTATCAAAGTTATTGTGTGCTATATTTCATGCTTTATGTAAAATAAGCGGTATTGTAAGTTTGTAAAATATTGTATAAAAGTTTGAACGCGAAATATTATTATAATCAGTTTTTCATATAGAATTGTAGTAGTTGAATTGTATATTAGCTACTAAGTATGAACTTAACGGGTAGGTACTACCCGAATTTAAACTTATAAAACGCTAATATGAAGAAAAAGCTTTTATAAATGAGTTCATATTATGCTACGAAATACTATTAACTACTCTTAATATTCTGTATGATTAACTTGTTCCATTTAACTATTTTGAAGGAAATGGCACCGACTACTCGACACACCGTGAATATGAATGAAGAGGAATTCCGTACTTTTCTAGCTTCAAACATAGCCGCAGTACAGGCTGCGCTACATACCAACAATAACCTTGGATCTAGCAGTACAGGAAATCGTGTAGGATGCACCTACAAAGAATTCACTGCCTGCAAACCTTTGGAATTTGATGGAACCGAAGGACCGATCGGATTGAAACGGTGGACCGAGAAGGTTGAATCGGTGTTTGCCATAAGTAAGTGTACTGAAGAGGACAAAGTGAAGTACGCTACGCATACCTTCACAGGCTCTGCGTTAACATGGTGGAATACCTATCTAGAGCAAGTGGGACAAGATGATGCGTACGCACTACCGTGGTCAGCATTCAAGCACTTGATGAACGAGAAGTACCGTCCCAGAACCGAGGTCAATAAGCTCAAGACAGAACTTAGAGGGTTACGAACCCAAGGATTTGATATTACCACGTACGAAAGACGATTCACAGAATTGTGCCTATTGTGTCCGGGAGCATTCGAAGATGAGGAAGAGAAGATCGACGCGTTTGTGAAAGGATTACCGGAAAGAATCCAAGAAGATATAAGTTCACACGAGCCCGCCTCCATACAACAGGCATGTAGAATGGCTCACAAACTAGTGAACCAGATTGAAGAAAGAATTAAAGAACAGACTGCTGAAGAGGCCAATGTGAAGCAAGTCAAAAGAAAGTGGGAGGAAAACGGTGATAAGAATCACCAATACAACAACAACAGCAATTACAACAATAATCGCAACAATTATCCCAACAATCGCAACATCAATCGCAACTACAACAAACGGCCCAACAACAACAACAACAACAACAACAGCAACTACAACAATCATCCCAACAACAATAATAACCGCAACAACAACAACAATCAGAAGCAGCTATGCCAAAGGTGTGAAAAGAATCACTCGGGGTTCTGCACCAAATTTTGCAACAAGTGTAGAAGAAATGGTCATAGCGCGGCGAAGTGTGAGGTCTACGGACCAGGGGTTAATAGAACGAAAGGAACAAATGGTGTCGGAACGAGTAATGGCGGAGCAAGTAGTGTCGGAGCAAGTTATGCCAATGTAGTTTGTTATAAATGTGGAAAACCGGGCCACATTATTAGAAATTGCCCGAACCAGGAGAACACGAATGGACAAGGCCGTGGAAGAGTTTTCAATATTAATGCGGCAGAGGCACAGGAAGACCCGGAGCTTGTTACGGGTACGTTTCTTATTGACAATAAATCTGCTTACGTTTTATTTGATTCGGGTGCGGATAGAAGCTATATGAGTAGAGATTTTTGTGCTAAATTAAGTTGTCCATTGACGCCTTTGGATAGTAAATTTTTACTCGAATTAGCAAATGGTAAATTAATTTCAGCAGATAATATATGTCGGAATCGAGAAATTAAACTGGTTAGCGAAACATTTAAGATTGATTTGATACCAGTAGAGTTAGGGAGTTTTGATGTGATAATCGGTATGGACTGGTTGAAAGAAGTGAAAGCGGAGATCGTTTGTTACAAAAATGCAATTCGCATTATACGAGAAAAAGGAAAACCCTTAATGGTGTACGGAGAAAAGGGCAACACGAAGCTACATCTTATTAGTAATTTGAAGGCACAAAAACTAATAAGAAAAGGTTGCTATGCTGTTCTAGCACACGTCGAGAAAGTACAAACTGAAGAAAAGAGCATCAATGATGTTCCCATTGCAAAAGAATTTCCCGATGTATTTCCGAAAGAATTACCGGGATTACCCCCACATCGATCTGTTGAATTTCAAATAGATCTTGTACCAGGAGCTGCACCAATAGCTCGTGCTCCTTACAGACTCGCACCCAGCGAGATGAAAGAACTACAAAGCCAATTACAAGAACTTTTAGAGCGTGGTTTCATTCGACCAAGCACATCACCGTGGGGAGCTCCTGTTTTGTTTGTCAAGAAGAAAGATGGTACATTCAGGTTGTGTATCGACTACCGAGAGTTGAACAAACTTACCATCAAGAACCGCTACCCACTACCGAGAATCGATGACTTATTTGATCAACTACAAGGCTCGTCTGTTTATTCAAAGATTGACTTACGTTCCGGGTATCATCAAATGCGGGTGAAAGAAGATGATATTCCAAAGACTGCTTTCAGAACACGTTACGGTCATTACGAGTTTATGGTCATGCCGTTTGGTTTAACTAATGCACCAGCTGTGTTCATGGACCTTATGAACCGAGTGTGTGGACCATACCTTGACAAGTTTGTCATTGTTTTCATTGATGACATACTTATTTACTCAAAGAATGACCAAGAACACGGTGAACATTTGAGAAAGGTGTTAGAAGTATTGAGGAAGGAAGAATTGTACGCTAAGTTTTCAAAGTGTGCATTTTGGTTGGAAGAAGTTCAATTCCTCGCTCACATAGTGAACAAAGAAGGTATTAAGGTGGATCCGGCAAAGATAGAAACTGTTGAAAAGTGGGAAACCCCGAAAACTCCGAAACACATACGCCAATTTTTAGGACTAGCTGGTTACTATAGAAGGTTCATCCAAGACTTTTCCAGAATAGCAAAACCCTTGACTGCATTAACGCATAAAGGGAAGAAATTTGAATGGAATGATGAACAAGAGAAAGCGTTTCAGTTATTGAAGAAAAAGCTAACTACGGCACCTATATTGTCATTGCCTGAAGGGAATGATGATTTTGTGATTTATTGTGACGCATCAAAGCAAGGTCTCGGTTGTGTATTAATGCAACGAACGAAGGTGATTGCTTATGCGTCTAGACAATTGAAGATTCACGAACACAATTATACGACGCATGATTTGGAATTAGGCGCGGTTGTTTTTGCATTAAAGACTTGGAGGCACTACTTATATGGGGTCAAAAGTATTATATATACCGACCACAAAAGTCTTCAACACATATTTAATCAGAAACAACTGAATATGAGGCAGCGTAGGTGGATTGAATTATTGAATGATTACGATTTTGAGATTCGTTACCACCCGGGGAAGGCAAATGTGGTAGCCGATGCCTTGAGCATGAAGGATAGAGAACCCATTCGAGTAAAATCTATGAATATAATGATTCATAATAACATTACTACTCAAATAAAGGAGGCGCAACAAGGAGTTTTAAAAGAGGGAAATTTAAAGGATGAAATACCCAAAGGATCGGAGAAGCATCTTAATATTCGGGAAGACGGAACCCGGTATAGGGCTGAAAGGATTTGGGTACCAAAATTTGGAGATATGAGAGAAATGGTACTTAGAGAAGCTCATAAAACCAGATACTCAATACATCCTGGAACGGGGAAGATGTACAAGGATCTCAAGAAACATTTTTGGTGGCCGGGTATGAAAGCCGATGTTGCTAAATACGTAGGAGAATGTTTGACGTGTTCTAAGGTCAAAGCTGAGCATCAGAAACCATCAGGTCTACTTCAACAACCCAAAATCCCGGAATGGAAATGGGAAAACATTACCATGGATTTCATCACTAAATTGCCAAGGACTGCAAGTGGTTTTGATACTATTTGGGTAATAGTTGATCGTCTCACCAAATCAGCACACTTCCTACCAATAAGAGAAGATGACAAGATGGAGAAGTTAGCACGACTGTATTTGAAGGAAGTCGTCTCCAGACATGGAATACCAATCTCTATTATCTCTGATAGGGATGGCAGATTTATTTCAAGATTCTGGCAGACATTACAGCAAGCATTAGGAACTCGTCTAGACATGAGTACTGCCTATCATCCACAAACTGATGGGCAGAGCGAAAGGACGATACAAACGCTTGAAGACATGCTACGAGCATGTGTTATTGATTTCGGAAACAGTTGGGATCGACATCTACCGTTAGCAGAATTTTCCTACAACAACAGCTACCATTCAAGCATTGAGATGGCGCCGTTTGAAGCACTTTATGGTAGAAAGTGCAGGTCTCCGATTTGTTGGAGTGAAGTGGGGGATAGACAGATTACGGGTCCGGAGATTATACAAGAAACTACCGAGAAGATCATCCAAATTCAACAACGATTGAAAACCGCCCAAAGTCGACAAAAGAGCTACGCTGACATTAAAAGAAAAGATATAGAATTTGAAATTGGAGAGATGGTCATGCTTAAAGTTGCACCTTGGAAAGGCGTTGTTCGATTTGGTAAATGAGGGAAATTAAATCCAAGGTATATTGGACCATTCAAGATTATTGATCGTGTCGGACCAGTAGCTTACCGACTAGAGTTACCTCAACAACTCGCGGCTGTACATAACACTTTCCACGTCTCGAATTTGAAGAAATGTTTTGCTAAAGAAGATCTCACTATTCCGTTAGATGAAATCCAAATCAACGAAAAACTTCAATTCATCGAAGAACCCGTCGAAATAATGGATCGTGAGGTTAAAAGACTTAAGCAAAACAAGATACCAATTGTTAAGGTTCGATGGAATGCTCGTAGAGGACCCGAGTTCACCTGGGAGCGTGAAGATCAGATGAAGAAGAAATACCCGCATTTATTTCCAGAAGATTCGTCAACACCTTCAACAGCTTAAAATTTCGGGACGAAATTTATTTAACGGGTAGGTACTGTAGTGACCCGAACTTTTCCATGTTTATATATATTAATTGAGATTGATATTTACATGATTAAATGTTTCCAACATGTTAAGCAATCAAACTTGTTAAGACTTGATTAATTGAAATATGTTTCATATAGACAATTGACCACCCAAGTTGATCGGTGATTCACGAACGTTAAAACTTGTAAAAACTATATGATGACATATATATGGATATATATATATAGTTAACATGATACTATGATAAGAAAACATATCATAAAGTATATTAACAATGAACTACATATGTAAAAACAAGACTACTAACTTAATGATTTTTAAACGAGACATATATGTAACGATTATCGTTGTAACGACATTTAATGTATATATATCATATTAAGAGATATTAGTACATCATAATATCATGATAATATAATAATTTAAAATCTCTTTTGATATTATAAACACTGGGTTAACAACATTTAACAAGATCGTTAACCTAAAGGTTTCAAAACAACATTTACATGTAACGACTAACGATGACTTAACGACTCAGTTAAAATGTATATACATGTAATGTTTTAATATGTATTCATACACTTTTGAAAGACTTCAAGACACTTATCAAAATACTTCTACTTAACAAAAATGCTTACAATTACATCCTCGTTCAGTTTCATCAACAATTCTACTCGTATGCACCCGTATTCGTACTCGTACAATACACAGCTTTTAGATGTATGTACTATTGGTATATACACTCCAATGATCAGCTCTTAGCAGCCCATGTGAGTCACCTAACACATGTGGGAACCATCATTTGGAAACTAGCATGAAATATCTCATAAAATTACAAAAATATGAGTAATCATTCATGACTTATTTACATGAAAACAAAATTACATATCCTTTATATCTAATCCATACACCAACGACCAAAAACACCTACAAACACTTTCATTCTTCAATTTTCTTCATCTAATTGATCTCTCTCAAGTTCTATCTTCAAGTTCTAAGTGTTCTTCATAAATTCCAAAAGTTCTAGTTTCATAAAATCAAGAATACTTTCAAGTTTGCTAGCTCACTTCCAATCTTGTAAGGTGATCATCCAACCTCAAGAAATCTTTGTTTCTTACAGTAGGTTATCATTCTAATACAAGGTAATAATCATATTCAAACTTTGGTTCAATTTCTATAACTATAACAATCTTATTTCAAGTGATGATCTTACTTGAACTTGTTTTCGTGTCATGATTTTGCTTCAAGAACTTTGAGCCATCCAAGGATCCATTGAAGCTAGATCCATTTTTCTCTTTTCCAGTAGGTTTATCCAAGGAACTTAAGGTAGTAATGATGTTCATAACATCATTCGATTCATACATATAAAGCTATCTTATTCGAAGGTTTAAACTTGTAATCACTAGAACATAGTTTAGTTAATTCTAAACTTGTTCGCAAACAAAAGTTAATCCTTCTAACTTGACTTTTAAAATCAACTAAACACATGTTCTATATCTATATGATATGCTAACTTAATGATTTAAAACCTGGAAACACGAAAAACACCGTAAAACCGGATTTACGCCGTCGTAGTAACACCGCGGGCTGTTTTGGGTTAGTTAATTAAAAACTATGATAAACTTTGATTTAAAAGTTGTTATTCTGAGAAAATGATTTTTATTATGAACATGAAACTATATCCAAAAATTATGGTTAAACTCAAAGTGGAAGTATGTTTTCTAAAATGGTCATCTAGACGTCGTTCTTTCGACTGAAATGACTACCTTTACAAAAACGACTTGTAACTTATTTTTCCGACTATAAACCTATACTTTTTCTGTTTAGATTCATAAAATAGAGTTCAATATGAAACCATAGCAATTTGATTCACTCAAAACGGATTTAAAATGAAGAAGTTATGGGTAAAACAAGATTGGATAATTTTTCTCATTTTAGCTACGTGAAAATTGGTAACAAATTTATTCCAACCATAACTTAATCAACTTGTATTGTATATTATGTAATCTTGAGATACCATAGACACGTATACAATGTTTCGACCTATCATGTCGACACATCTATATATATTTCGGAACAACCATAGACACTCTATATGTGAATGTTGGAGTTAGCTATACAGGGTTGAGGTTGATTCCAAAATATATATAGTTTGAGTTGTGATCAATACTGAGATACGTATACACTGGGTCGTGGATTGATTCAAGATAATATTTATCGATTTATTTCTGTACATCTAACTGTGGACAACTAGTTATAGGTTACTAACGAGGACAGCTGACTTAATAAACTTAAAACATCAAAATATATTAAAAGTGTTGTAAATATATTTTGAACATACTTTAATATATATGTATATATTGTTATAGGTTCGTGAATCAACAGTGGCCAAGTCTTACTTCCCGACGAAGTAAAAATCTGTGAAAGTGAGTTATAGTCCCACTTTTAAAATCTAATATTTTTGGGATGAGAATACATGCAGGTTTTATAAATGATTTACAAAATAGACACAAGTACGTGAAACTACATTCTATGGTTGAATTATCGAAATCGAATATGCCCCTTTTTATTAAGTCTGGTAATCTAAGAATTAGGGAACAGACACCCTAATTGACGCGAATCCTAAAGATAGATCTATTGGGCCTAACAAACCCCATCCAAAGTACCGGATGCTTTAGTACTTCGAAATTTATATCATATCCGAAGGGTGTCCCGGAATGATGGGGATATTCTTATATATGCATCTTGTTATTGTCGGTTACCAGGTGTTCACCATATGAATGATTTTTATCTCTATGTATGGGATGTGTATTGAAATATGAAATCTTGTGGTCTATTGTTACGATTTGATATATATAAGTTAAACCTATAACTCACCAACATTTTTGTTGACGTTTTAAGCATGTTTATTCTCAGGTGATTATTAAGAGCTTCCGCTGTCGCATACTTAAATAAGGACAAGATTTGGAGTCCATGCTTGTATGATATTGTGTAAAAACTGCATTCAAGAAACATATTTTGTTGTAACATATTTGTATTGTAAACCATTATGTAATGGTCGTGTGTAAACAGGATATTTTAGATTATCATTATTTGATAATCTACGTAAAGCTTTTTAAACCTTTATTGATGAAATAAAGGTTATGGTTTGTTTAAAAATGAATGCAGTCTTTGAAAAACGTCTCATATAGAGGTCAAAACCTCGCAACGAAATCAATTAATATGGAACGTTTTTAATCAATAAGAACGGGACATTTCACATCCAACCTCAAGAAATCTTTGTTTCTTACAGTAGGTTATCATTCTAATACAAGGTAATAATCATATTCAAACTTTGGTTCAATTTCTATAACTATAACAATCTTATTTCAAGTGATGATCTTACTTGAACTTGTTTTCGTGTCATGATTCTGCTTCAAGAACTTCGAGCCATCCAAGGATCCATTGAAGCTAGATCCATTTTTCTCTTTTCCAGTAGGTTTATCCAAGGAACTTAAGGTAGTAATGATGTTCATAACATCATTCGATTCATACATATAAAGCTATCTTATTCGAAGGTTTAAACTTGTAATCACTAGAACATAGTTTAGTTAATTCTAAACTTGTTCGCAAACAAAAGTTAATCCTTCTAACTTGACTTTTAAAATCAACTAAACACATGTTCTATATCTATATGATATGCTAACTTAATGATTTAAAACCTGGAAACACGAAAAACACCGTAAAACCGGATTTACGCCGTCGTAGTAACACCGCGGGCTGTTTTGGGTTAGTTAATTAAAAACTATGATAAACTTTGATTTTAAAGTTGTTATTCTGAGAAAATGATTTTTATTATGAACATGAAACTATATCCAAAAATTATGATTAAACTCAAAGTGGAAGTATGTTTTCTAAAATGGTCATCTAGACGTCGTTCTTTCGACTGAAATGACTACCTTTACAAAAACGACTTGTAACTTATTTTTCCAACTATAAACCTATACTTTTATGTTTAGATTCATAAAATAGAGTTCAATATGAAACCATAGCAATTTGATTCACTCAAAACGGATTTAAAATGAAGAAGTTATGGGTAAAACAAGATTGGATAATTTTTCTCATTTTAGCTACGTGAAAATTGGTAACAAATCTATTCCAACCATAACTTAATCAACTTGTATTGTATATTATGTAATCTTGAGATACCATAGACACGTATACAATGTTTCGACCTATCATGTCGACACATCTATATATATTTCGGAACAACCATAGACACTCTATATGTGAATGTTGGAGTTAGCTATACAGGGTTGAGGTTGATTCCAAAATATATATAGTTTGAGTTGTGATCAATACTGAGATACGTATACACTGGGTCGTGGATTGATTCAAGATAATATTTATCGATTTATTTCTATACATCTAACTGTGGACAACTAGTTGTAGGTTACTAACGAGGACAGCTGACTTAATAAACTTAAAACATCAAAATATATTAAAAGTGTTGTAAATATATTTTGAACATACTTTGATATATATGTATATATTATTATAGGTTCGTGAATCAACCAGTGGCCAAGTCTTACTTCCCGACGAAGTAAAAATCTGCGAATGTGAGTTATAGTCCCACTTTTAAAATCTAATATTTTTGGGATGAGAATACATGCAGGTTTTATAAATGATTTACAAAATAGACACAAGTACGTGAAACTACATTCTATGGTTGAATTATCGAAATCGAATATGCCCCTTTTTATTAAGTCTGGTAATCTAAGAATTAGGGAACAGACACCCTAATTGACGCGAATCCTAAAGATAGATCTATTGGGCTTAACAAACCCCATCCAAAGTACCGGATGCTTTAGTACTTCGAAATTTATATCATATCCGAAGGGTGTCCCGGAATGATGGGGATATTCTTATATATGCATCTTGTTAATGTCGGTTACCAGGTGTTCACTATATGAATGATTTTTATCTCTATGTATGGGATGTGTATTGAAATATGAAATCTTGTGGTCTATTGTTACGATTTGATATATATAGGTTAAACCTATAACTCACCAACATTTTTGTTGACGTTTAAAGCATGTTTATTCTCAGGTGAATATTAAGAGCTTCCGCTGTTGCATACTAAAATAAGGACAAGATTTGGAGTCCATGTTTGTATGATATTGTGTAAAAACTGCATTCAAGAAACTGATTTCGATGTAACATATTTGTATTGTAAACCATTATGTAATGGTCGTGTGTAAACAGGATATTTTAGATTATCATTATTTGATAATCTACGTAAAGCTTTTTAAACCTTTATTTATGAAATAAAGGTTATGGTTTATTTTAAAAATGAATGCAGTCTTTGAAAAACGTCTCATATAGAGGTCAAAACCTCGTAACGAAATCAATTAATATGGAACGTTTTTAATCAATAAGAACGGGACATTTCAGTTGGTATCCGAGCGTTGGTCTTAGAGAACCAGAATTTTTCATTAGTGTGTCTTATCGAGTTTGTTAGGATGCATTAGTGAGTCTGGACTTCGACCGTGTTTACTTGAAAAATGATTGCTTAACAAATTTGGTTGGAAACTATATATTTTTAACATGTGAATATTATGTGATATAATAATCTCTTAACACGTTTGATATTATGTGATAGATGTCTACCTCTAGAACAAGTCCCATTGACTCACCTAATAATAATGAAGAGTCAAATGTAAATTGGAATGATTCGTGGACTGATTCACAAGTTCCCGAAGAGGAACCGGAAGAAGAGTCGGAACCGGAAGAAGAATCGGAACCGGAAGAAGAATCGGAACCGGATGAAGAAATAGAACCGGTGGGGGAAATAATAAAACGGTTAAGTAAAAGAAAATCCCCAACCAACCGACCAAGGTTAATTATGGTCAATGGTGTTTCCGCCAAGGAAGCAAAATATTGGGAGGATTACCAATTCTCCGATGAATCGGATTCCGACGAGAATTCCGATGATGTTATAGAAATTACCCCAACTGAATTTAAAAAGGCAAAAGAAAATAATAAGGGAAAGGGAATAAAAATAGAGAAATCTAATTCCAACCCCGATGAACTTTATATGTATCGTCAACGCCCGAAGTCCTTAAGTTGTAACAATGACCCGGGAACCTCTAAACCACCAGGTTTTTCTAAACCAATGTGGACAACGACGGCTCGTATTAAGGGAACATCATATATCCCTAGAAACTTGGCAAAACGAACCAAAACCGAAGAAGAAGAAACGAGCGAGTCGGAATAAGATAGTTGTATTCGTGTGGTGTAATATATGTAATATAGTGTTCTTATGCTTTATGATATATGTAAAAATTGCTTGTATTAATAAGTATTTTTTTATGAATCTAACTCTGTCTATTTTACAGTTTAAAAACACAAAATGGATAGACAACCCAATATTTTAAGAGACCTACCCGGAGACATGATTGATGAAATCTTGTCTAGAGTCGGCCAGAATTCCTCGGCACAACTATTTAAGGCGAGATCAGTTTGTAAGACATTCGAAGAACGTTCCAAGAATGTCTTGGTTTATAAGAGACTTTTGTTTGAAAGATGGGGGATATCACATTGGGAAACCCATAAGTTACGATGTGTTTACTTTGACGCATATATTGCGGGGAACCCAAATGCTATTTTACGCAACGGGTTAAGAAATTATTTTGACTCAATATATCCGAATATTGGACTTCGTGATTTAGAAAAAGCGGCTAACATGCAACATAAAGAAGCATGTTATGCTTACGGATTAGTAATGTTCGCTTCTCACCAAAGTGAGAACAAGAACATCGGGCTACAACTATTAAACAAAACGTTTCCACAAGTGACGGAGTCGGTAATTGGGGTAAGAAATGAGGTTTTTAGATTATTACGGGACTGTTGGACATTACGTAACCCTCGTCCCTTTGACGACGTTACAACACGCTGTCTTATCAACGGCCATAACGGTTATGTTGCACAAGACCAAGGATGGGAAGTAGTCCTAGTAAAACCAGAATGCATGACTTGTTTCTGGACGTATGAATTACGTGTCTTTATTGCCTTTGCTGAACGACTTGTGTACTAGCTAGAATTATCTTCACAACTATCTTGTATCAAAGTTATTGTGTGCTATATTTCATGCTTTATGTAAAATAAGCGGTATTGTAAGTTTATAAAATATTGTATAAAAGTTTGAACGCGAAATATTATTATAATCAGTTTTTCATATAGAATTGTAGTAGTTGAATTGTATATTAGCTACTAAGTATGAACTTAACGGGTAGGTACTACCCGAATTTAAACTTATAAAACGCTAATATGAAGAAAAAGCTTTTATAAATGAGTTCATATTATGCTACGAAATACTATTAACTACTCTTAATATTCTGTATGATTAACTTGTTCCATTTAACTATTTTGAAGGAAATGGCACCGACTACTCGACACACCGTGAATATGAATGAAGAGGAATTCCGTACTTTTCTAGCTTCAAACATAGCCGCAGTACAGGCTGCGCTACATACCAACAATAACCTTGGATCTAGCAGTACAGGAAATCGTGTAGGATGCACCTACAAAGTATTCACTGCCTGCAAACCTTTGGAATTTGATGGAACCGAAGGACCGATCGGATTGAAACGGTGGACCGAGAAGGTCGAATCGGTGTTTGCCATAAGTAAGTGTACTGAAGAGGACAAAGTAAAGTACGCTACGCATACCTTCACAGGTTCTGCGTTAACATGGTGGAATACCTATCTAGAGCAAGTGGGACAAGATGATGCGTACGCACTACCGTGGTCAGCATTCAAGCAATTGATGAACGAGAAGTACCGTCCCAGAACCGAGGTCAATAAGCTCAAGACAGAACTTAGAGGGTTACGAACCCAAGGATTTGATATTACCACGTACGAAAGACGATTCACAGAATTGTGCCTATTGTGTCCGGGAGCATTCGAAGATGAGGAAGAGAAGATCGACGCGTTTGTGAAAGGATTACCGGAAAGAATCCACGAAGATATAAGTTCACACGAGCCCGCCTCCATACAACAGGCATGTAGAATGGCTCACAAACTCGTGAACCAAATTGAAGAAAGAATTAAAGAACAGACTGCTGAAGAGGCCAATGTGAAGCAAGTCAAAAGAAAGTAGGAGGAAAACGGTGATAAGAATCACCAATACAACAACAACAGCAATTACAACAATAATCGCAACAATTATCCCAACAATCGCAACATCAATCGCAACTACAACAAACGGCCCAACAACAACAACAACAACAACAACAGCAACTACAACAATCATCCCAACAATAATAATAACCGCAACAACAACAACAATCAGAAGCAGCTATGCCAAAGGTGTGAAAAGAATCACTCGGGGTTCTGCACCAAATTTTGCAACAAGTGTAAAAGAAATGGTCATAGCGCGGTGAAGTGTGAGGTCTACGGACCAGGGGTTAATAGAACGAAAGGAACAAATGGTGTCGGAACGAGTAATGGCGGAGCAAATAGTGTCGGAGCAAGTTATACCAATGTAGTTTGTTATAAATGTGGAAAACCGGGCCACATTATTAGAAATTGCCCGAACCAGGAGAACACGAATGGACAAGGCCGTGGAAGAGTTTTCAATATTAATGCGGCAGAGGCACAGGAAGACCCGGAGCTTGTTACGGGTACGTTTCTTATTGACAATAAATCTGCTTACGTTTTATTTGATTCGGGTGCGGATAGAAGCTATATGAGTAGAGATTTTTGTGCTAAATTAAGTTGTCCATTGACGCCTTTGGATAGTAAATTTTTACTCGAATTAGCAAATGGTAAATTAATTTCAGCAGATAATATATGTCGGAATCGAGAAATTAAACTGGTTAGCGAAACATTTAAGATTGATTTGATACCAGTAGAGTTAGGGAGTTTTGATGTGATAATCGGTATGGACTGGTTGAAAGAAGTGAAAGCGGAGATCGTTTGTTACAAAAATGCAATTCGCATTATACGAGAAAAAGGAAAACCCTTAATGGTGTACGGAGAAAAGGGCAACACGAAGCTACATCTTATTAGTAATTTGAAGGCACAAAAACTAATAAGAAAAGGTTGCTATGCTGTTCTAGCACACGTCGAGAAAGTACAAACTGAAGAAAAGAGCATCAATGATGTTCCCGTCGCAAAAGAATTTCCTGATGTATTTCCGAAAGAATTACCGGGATTACCCCCACATCGATCCGTTAAATTTCAAATAGATCTTGTACCAGGAGCTGCACCAATAGCTCGTGCTCCTTACAGACTCGCACCCAGCGAGATGAAAGAACTACAAAGCCAATTACAAGAACTTTTAGAGCGTGGTTTCATTCGACCAAGCACATCACCGTGGGGAGCTCCTGTTTTGTTTGTCAAGAAGAAAGATGGTACATTCAGGTTGTGTATCGACTACCGAGAGTTGAACAAACTTACCATCAAGAACCGCTACCCACTACCGAGAATCGATGACTTATTTGATCAACTACAAGGCTCGTCTGTTTATTCAAAGATTGACTTACGTTCCGGGTATCATCAAATGCGGGTGAAAGAAGATGATATTCCAAAGACTGCTTTCAGAACACGTTACGGTCATTACGAGTTTATGGTCATGCCGTTTGGTTTAACTAATGCACCAGCTGTGTTCATGGACCTTATGAACCGAGTGTGTGGACCATACCTTGACAAGTTTGTCATTGTTTTCATTGATGACATACTTATTTACTCAAAGAATGACCAAGAACACGGTGAACATTTGAGAAAGGTGTTAGAAGTATTGAGGAAGGAAGAATTGTACGCTAAGTTTTCAAAGTGTGCATTTTGGTTGGAAGAAGTTCAATTCCTCGGTCACATAGTGAACAAAGAAGGTATTAAGGTGGATCCGGCAAAGATAGAAACTGTTGAAAAGTGGGAAACCCCGAAAACTCCGAAACACATACGCCAGTTTTTAGGACTAGCTGGTTACTACAGAAGGTTCATCCAAGACTTTTCCAGAATAGCAAAACCCTTGACTGCATTAACGCATAAAGGGAAGAAATTTGAATGGAATGATGAACAAGAGAAAGCGTTTCAGTTATTGAAGAAAAAGCTAACTACGGCACCTATATTGTCATTGCCTGAAGGGAATGATGATTTTGTGATTTATTGTGATGCATCAAAGCAAGGTCTCGGTTGTGTATTAATGCAACGAACGAAAGTGATTGCTTATGCGTCTAGACAATTGAAGATTCACGAACAAAATTATACGACGCATGATTTGGAATTAGGCGCGATTATTTTTGCATTAAAGACTTGGAGGCACTACTTATATGGGGTCAAAAGTATTATATATACCGACCACAAAAGTCTTCAACACATATTTAATCAGAAACAACTGAATATGAGGCAGCGTAGGTGGATTGAATTATTGAATGATTACGACTTTGAGATTCGTTACCACCCGGGGAAGGCAAATGTGGTAGCCGATGCCTTGAGTAGGAAGGACAGAGAACCCATTCGAGTAAAATCTATGAATATAATGATTCATAATAACATTACTACTCAAATAAAGGAGGCGCAACAAGGAGTTTTAAAAGAGGGAAATTTAAAGGATGAAATACCCAAAGGATCGGAGAAGCATCTTAATATTCGGGAAGACAGAACCCGGTATAGGGCTGAAAGGATTTGGGTACCAAAATTTGGAGATATGAGAGAAATGGTACTTAGAGAAGCTCATAAAACCAGATACTCAATACATCCTGGAACGGGGAAGATGTACAAGGATCTCAAGAAACATTTTTGGTGGCCGGGTATGAAAGCCGATGTTGCTAAATACGTAGGAGAATGTTTGACATGTTCTAAGGTCAAAGCTGAGCATCAGAAACCATCAGGTCTACTTCAACAACCCGAAATCCCGGAATGGAAATGGGAAAACATTACCATGGATTTCATCACTAAATTGCCAAGGACTGCAAGTGGTTTTGATACTATTTGGGTAATAGTTGACCGTCTCACCAAATCAGCACACTTCTTGCCAATAAGAGAAGATGACAAGATGGAGAAGTTAGCACGACTGTATTTGAAGGAAGTCATCTCCAGACATGGAATACCAATCTCTATTATCTCTGATAGGGATGGCAGATTTATTTCAAGATTCTGGCAGACATTACAGCAAGCATTAGGAACTCGTCTAGACATGAGTACTGCCTATCATCCACAAACTGATGGGCAGAGCGAAAGGACGATACAAACGCTTGAAGACATGCTACGAGCATGTGTTATTGATTTCGGAAACAGTTGGGATCGACATCTACCGTTAGCAGAATTTTCCTACAACAACAGCTACCATTCAAGCATTGAGATGGCGCCGTTTGAAGCACTTTATGGTAGAAAGTGCAGGTCTCCGATTTGTTGGAGTGAAGTGGGGGATAGACAGATTACGGGTCCGGAGATTATACAAGAAACTACCGAGAAGATCATCCAAATTCAACAACGGTTGAAAACCGCCCAAAGTCGACAAAAGAGCTACGCTGACATTAAAAGAAAAGATATAGAATTTGAAATTGGAGAGATGGTCATGCTTAAAGTTGCACCTTGGAAAGGCGTTGTTCGATTTGGTAAACGAGGGAAATTAAATCCAAGGTATATTGGACCATTCAAGATTATTGATCGTATCGGACCAGTAGCTTACCGACTAGAGTTACCTCAACAACTCGCGGCTGTACATAACACTTTCCACGTCTCGAATTTAAAGAAATGTTTTGCTAAAGAAGATCTCACTATTCCGTTAGATGAAATCCAAATCAACGAAAAACTTCAATTCATCGAAGAACCCGTCGAAATAATGGATCGTGAGGTTAAAAGACTTAAGCAAAACAAGATACCAATTGTTAAGGTTCGATGGAATGCTCGTAGAGGACCCGAGTTCACCTGGGAGCGTGAAGATCAGATGAAGAAGAAATACCCGCATCTATTTCCAGAAGATTCGTCAACACCTTCAACAGCTTAAAATTTCGGGACGAAATTTATTTAACGGGTAGGTACTGTAGTGACCCGAACTTTTCCATGTTTATATATATTAATTGAGATTGATATTTACATGATTAAATGTTTTCAACATGTTAAGCAATCATACTTGTTAAGACTTGATTAATTGAAATATGTTTCATATAGACAATTGACCACCCAAGTTGACCGGTGATTCACGAACGTTAAAACTTGTAAAAACTATATGATGACATATATATGGATATATATATATAGTTAACATGATACTATGATAAGTAAACATATCATAAAGTATATTAACAATGAACTACATATGTAAAAACAAGACTACTAACTTAATGATTTTTAAACGAGACATATATGTAACGATTATCGTTGTAAAGACATTTAATGTATATATATCATATTAAGAGATATTCATACATGATAATATCATGATAATATAATAATTTAAAATCTCATTTGATATTATAAACATTGGGTTAACAACATTTAACAAGATCGTTAACCTAAAGGTTTCAAAACAACACTTATATGTAACGACTAACGATGACTTAACGACTCAGTTAAAATGTATATACATGTAGTGTTTTAATATGTATTTATACACTTTTGAAAGACTTCAATACACTTATCAAAATACTTCTACTTAACAAAAATGCTTACAATTACATCCTCGTTCAGTTTCATCAACAATTCTACTCGTATGCACCCGTATTCGTACTCGTACAATACACAGCTTTTAGATGTATGTACTATTGGTATATACACTCCAATGATCAGCTCTTAGCAGCCCATGTGAGTCACCTAACACATGTGGGAACCATCATTTGGCAACTAGCATGAAATATCTCATAAAATTACAAAAATATGAGTAATCATTCATGACTTATTTACATGAAAACAAAATTACATATCCTTTATATCTAATCCATACACCAACGACCAAAAACACCTACAAACACTTTCATTCTTCAATTTTCTTCATCTAATTGATCTCTCTCAAGTTCTATCTTCAAGTTCTAAGTGTTCTTCATAAATTCCAAAAGTTCTAGTTTCATAAAATCAAGAATACTTTCAAGTTTGCTAGCTCACTTCCAATCTTGTAAGGTGATCGTCCAACCTCAAGAAATCTTTGTTTCTTACAGTAGGTTATCATTCTAATACAAGGTAATAATCATATTCAAACTTTGGTTCAATTTCTATAACTATAACAATCTTATTTCAAGTGATGATCTTACTTGAACTTGTTTTCGTGTCATGATTCTGCTTCAAGAACTTCGAGCCATCCAAGGATCCATTGAAGCTAGATCCATTTTTCTCTTTTCCAGTAGGTTTATCCAAGGAACTTAAGGTAGTAATGATGTTCATAACATCATTCGATTCATACATATAAAGCTATCTTATTCGAAGGTTTAAACTTGTAATCACTAGAACATAGTTTAGTTAATTCTAAACTTGTTCGCAAACAAAAGTTAATCCTTCTAACTTGACTTTTAAAATCAACTAAACACATGTTCTATATCTATATGATATGCTAACTTAATGATTTAAAACCTGGAAACACGAAAAACACCGTAAAACCGGATTTACGCCGTCGTAGTAACACCGCGGGCTGTTTTGGGTTAGTTAATTAAAAACTATGATAAACTTTAATTTTAAAGTTGTTATTCTGAGAAAATGATTTTTATTATGAACATGAAACTATATCCAAAAATTATGATTAAACTCAAAGTGGAAGTATGTTTTCTAAAATGGTCATCTAGACGTCGTTCTTTCGACTGAAATGACTACCTTTACAAAAACGACTTGTAACTTATTTTTCCAACTATAAACCTATACTTTTCTGTTTAGATTCATAAAATAGAGTTCAATATGAAACCATAGCAATTTGATTCACTCAAAACGGATTTAAAATGAAGAAGTTATGGGTAAAACAAGATTGGATAATTTTTCTCATTTTAGCTACGTGAAAATTGGTAACAAATCTATTCCAACCATAACTTAATCAACTTGTATTGTATATTATGTAATCTTGAGATACCATAGACACGTATACAATGTTTCGACCTATCATGTCGACACATCTATATATATTTCGGAACAACCATAGACACTCTATATGTGAATGTTGGAGTTAGCTATACAGGGTTGAGGTTGATTCCAAAATATATATAGTTTGAGTTGTGATCAATACTGAGATACGTATACACTGGGTCGTGGATTGATTCAAGATAATATTTATCGATTTATTTCTGTACATCTAACTGTGGACAACTAGTTGTAGGTTACTAACGAGGACAGCTGACTTAATAAACTTAAAACATCAAAATATATTAAAAGTGTTGTAAATATATTTTGAACATACTTTGATATATATGTATATATTGTTATAGGTTCGTGAATCAACCAGTGGCCAAGTCTTACTTCCCGACGAAGTAAAAATCTGCGAATGTGAGTTATAGTCCCACTTTTAAAATCTAATATTTTTGGGATGAGAATACATGCAGGTTTTATAAATGATTTACAAAATAGACACAAGTACGTGAAACTACATTCTATGGTTGAATTATCGAAATCGAATATGCCCCTTTTTATTAAGTCTGGTAATCTAAGAATTAGGGAACAGACACCCTAATTGACGCGAATCCTAAAGATAGATCTATTGGGCTTAACAAACCCCATCCAAAGTACCGGATGCTTTAGTACTTCGAAATTTATATCATATCCGAAGGGTGTCCCGGAATGATGGGGATATTCTTATATATGCATCTTGTTAATGTCGGTTACCAGGTGTTCACTATATGAATGATTTTTATCTCTATGTATGGGATGTGTATTGAAATATGAAATCTTGTGGTCTATTGTTACGATTTGATATATATAGGTTAAACCTATAACTCACCAACATTTTTGTTGACGTTTAAAGCATGTTTATTCTCAGGTGAATATTAAGAGCTTCCGCTGTTGCATACTAAAATAAGGACAAGATTTGGAGTCCATGTTTGTATGATATTGTGTAAAAACTGCATTCAAGAAACTGATTTCGATGTAACATATTTGTATTGTAAACCATTATGTAATGGTCGTGTGTAAACAGGATATTTTAGATTATCATTATTTGATAATCTACGTAAAGCTTTTTAAACCTTTATTTATGAAATAAAGGTTATGGTTTGTTTTAAAAATGAATGCAGTCTTTGAAAAACGTCTCATATAGAGGTCAAAACCTCGCAACGAAATCAATTAATATGGAACGTTTTTAATCAATAAGAACGGGACATTTCACGACTCGTTAAAAAATGGTTCACAAGTGTAAATATTTTGAATTGTGTGTACGATTGTTTTTAGTTTTGTGCAAAATGATTTACGTTTGGATTTTAAACTGGCGAGTGTCGAAAAATCGGGTCCGTAAGGTTTAGTTCATTTGGACGCCGTCCTAACCATCTGGACGTCGTCCCATTTTTAAAACCTGGACGCCGTCCAAAATTCCAGACGCCGTGCCACTCTTTAAACTTGCACGCCGTCCCATTTTCTGGACGCCGTCCAAAGTGTCTGACTCAGAAAAAAAATACGCGTTTTAAACCCTATCCACCCCATTTTTCAACCACAAAACACACTTCTATCAAATTTTCTCTGCCAAACACGAACCCACTCCCAAAAACCCTAATTTCTTACTTCAAATTCGTGATTTCTTTTATCAATTCCAAGCTCGAATCATGTTTTCTAGGGTATGGTTACTTGATTTTCACACTTTTCTTTCTCAATTACTTGAATTGTATGTTTATATGTATACATTGGTGAAAGATAAGTAAGGGGTGTTTGATTTTCATGATTCTTGTTAAGATTAACATACCTTAGTTGTTTAATTACCCATATTGTCTTGATTTTGCAAAAATTACATGTTTTTAGGGGTATGCTCATGATTCTAGGGTTCGTAGTAATTGAATCCGAATTTAGGGTAATTAAGTCAAGATATTGAGTTTGTGTATGATGTTAATGAAGCTTGTAAAGTGTTTAAACGTTGTTGATGATATAGATGTCATATTGGTCGGGTCATAATTTGAATGTTCTTGAATTTTTAGCATATTTTTGAATTGTAATGAACTTGTGAAATATGTATGCTTGACTTTCACTTGTTTAGGCTTGTTGAAGTAGATTGATGGTATGGAATGCTATAATGTTGTGGCGACCCCGTCAAAACACTTAACGGATCCGTCAGTTGGTCCCACAACTTGATCGGACTTAAATGAATTAAATAAACAAAGTTGCATTCTTTTATCTCAAAAGTTTCCCAAAAAGGAAACAAACCAAAATATGTAGTTTTAAACAACCAACCATAGTAATAAACCAAAAGTTGACACAAAACCTTGCCAACAAACCCACAATTTAAATTATCCAAAAATAGAATGCCAACTTAAGTTTCATAAATTGTTTCATAAAATCTGCCCAAATGCATGCAGACTCTTCTAAAGACAGCGGAAGCATCATATAACTTAAGTACCTGTGAAAACATGCAAGTAAACTGTCAACACAAAGGTTGAGTGAATTATAGGTTTAAGTAAATAAGTAAACTTTAGACCACAAGATTTAAAAATGTTAGAAAACATTAAACATTATTCCATTATCAATGAGCCACCTGGTAACCACTTAACCCTTTATTTACCCTTGCCAAACACAATAAAAATATACACTTGGACAGTGTATCTACAACAAATTACGAAGTACTAAACATTCCGATTATAAATTGCTAGCGCGACTAGCTCGAAATGGGTTTGTCACACCCGATAAATCTATCCGTAGGATTCGCATTCACCAGTATAAACCAATGATTACAGTTACCAGACTAGGGAATAATTTTGTCCAACTCACAATGAATAATTACATTTAATTGTTACTTGTGTCTAAACGTAAATAAAAATGCATGTAATCACATCCCAAAAAGTATACTTTGAAAAGTAAGTTAAAACGGGACTATAACTCACCTTAAAAGCAACTGAAGAAACCACACAAACAAGCGAACAGCAAGTAAAGTAAAGTAAAGTGATCAAGAAAGATCACAACGCCGACCTATAAATAAAGCAAGTCGATATAAATAACTAACTTAGGTCAAGTCTTAGTATGATAGCTATTGTACATGTTGCAAGTAGACATAGAACAATACTCGGCAAGCATCGGTTTGACTGAAACAGCGTACGGACACATACTTTCTATTTATAGAAAGTTTCTATTTTTAGCAGGTTTCCATTTTTGGAAAGTTTCTATTTTTAGAAAGTTTCTATTTTTGGAAAGTTTCTATTTTTGGAAAGTTTTTAAGTTAGGAAAGTTTCCTTATTTAGAAAGTCAACAAAAGTCAACTGAAAGTCAAAGTCAACTGAAAGTCAACTCAAAAGTCAACCTTAGTCAAACATAGTCAACATTACTTTGAGAAGTGTAAATTATAATAATAACATAAGTTATAACGTTTATTAAAGTTAAAAGTGTATAATTATGTCATAACATAAGTTTAATTAAATTAAATGAATTATTAAAGTTAATATAAGTTGAAATGATATAATTAATATAACATAAGTATTTAATTAATTAATTAAATATTAATCATAATATAAGTATTATTAATTAATAATAAATTTTAAATCATATCATAAGTATTATTAATTAATAATGAATTATTAATCATATCATAAGTTTCTAATTATAATTATTAAATCATAAGTATTTAATAATTAAATCATAATTAAATAATAATTAAGTCTTATAATAATTAAATAATTATTTAATCTTTATTATAAGTCTTATAATAATATTCTTATAAAATAAATTTAATACTTATCATAAGTATTTTCCATTAATAATAAAAGTGTCATTAATCATAAGTTAAATTAAAATGTTAATTAAATCATAAATAATAATTAAATGATATAATAAATATTTATATCATAAGTCTTAAATAATAATAATTACCTCTTTTATCATAAGTAATTAATTAATAATGAAATTCATTATTTTTATCATAAGTTTTAGAATTAATCATAAGTTTTAATTCAAAAGTTCATCGGGTCGTATTTTGAGCCCCGGGTGTCGATTTCTGGCGAGCCTTATATGCATCTCCGCCTATCCAAACCACCCGACACAATGGTGTACTCAAGAACACTCCAAGAACAGTCCCTAGGTCGTGGTAATCATCAATGACACCACTTGGGACTTCAATTTACTCAATACAGTGATTTAGGCACAACGGGTGAACCGTGGCTCGGATTTAGGTGACCCGAACATGAAAATTCGTTCCACCATCAGTCCTAACCAAATGAAACACCCCAAAGACACCAAGGATGGACACAAAGTCGGACCCAACATGGTTCTTGTCCATAACACAATTCAATTTTAACAAAAAGTAATTTGATCATAACTAGGGCTCCGGGAATCGAAACGACATGAATCCGGAGTCTAAAATTAATGTCTTGATGAGAGGAACTCATCTAGATAGATTATTTTAACTTTTATATCAGTTACAAACCCAGAAATCACGAAATAGCTGCTGTCCAGAAATTTACAAACCGAAAACATGCAATTTTGAGTACATCTATGCATACAAACACCATTACAATAATCCACAAACATCATACTATCAATTAAACATCAAAATATAGTAAATAAATGAAAAATAGAAAATTCTAGGGTTAGGGTTTATACCCTGATCGAGAAACAAACAACGTAGTCGCGTAGAGAAAGACGAGAGGAATCCGATTATACTAGTTATCTCTTGATCCAAGCTTGAAAATTGATGAAGATGGTGGTTTATGGTGGTGATGGCGATGGCACAAGGGGAAGAGGAGAAGGAGAAGATCAAAATTAATAAGTTTAGGTTTAGATTAATTGTGGAATAATTAAAATGGAATGTCAAAAAAAAGAAAACAAGGGATATACTCCCCCCTCCCATGAGGCTTCGGCCGAAAAAATTAGTGGGGTGGGCCCCACTTGGTCCATCTCACTTAAATGTATATTCCTTGTGGCCCGAAAGCCCGAACGAGTCCCGAAACGCGAAAACGCACTTACGCGATTTAAAAATCCGGAAAGATAACAAACGCGCGACGAAAAATAAATATAAATACACTATATAATAATATGATCTTAAAATATCATATTTAAAATATTTAGGATTTAAATGTCCTAAAAACTCGACCGTTGGTTTGAAAACCAAAAAGATTCGCCGGATGGAAATCCGCGAGACGTAGAAACGTATAAATTAAAATATGAATACAAATATTCACAAAACACATAATAATTAATATATATATATTATTACAAATAATAATATAGGTCATAGAAATGACGTGGCACACTAACAGTTAACGGTCGTTAAATAATTAACTGAAAAGATAACAGAAAAAGTAGGGTCGTGACAGTACCTTCCCGTTACGGAAATTTCGTCCCGAAATTTAAGCAGGCGCAGGGGTTGACTCAGCATCTGAGAACAAATGCGGGTATTTCTGCTTCATCTGGTCTTCACGCTCCCAAGTGAACTCGGGACCGCGTCTAGCGTTCCATCTGACCCGAACAATATGAATCCTGCTCTGTTTAAGAGTCTTAACCTCTCGGTCCATGATTTCAACAGGCTCCTCAATAAAATGCAATTGCTTATCAACTTGAAGTTCCTCCAAAGGAATAGTCTGATCAAATTCAGCCAAGCACTTCTTTAAATTCGAAATATGGAAAACATCGTGAACAGCACTGAGTTCTTGTGGCAATTTCAAACGATAAGCCACCGGTCCAACTCTTTCAATGATCTCAAAAGGTCCCACGAAACGAGGACTTAACTTCCCTCTTTTACCAAAACGGATTACGCCCTTCCAAGGCGAAACCTTTAACATAACACGATCACCAACTTGAAATTCAACATCTTTCCTTCCCTTATCGGCATAACTCTTTTGCCGACTTCTAGCAGTTCTCAACCTTTCTTTAATTTGTACAATCTTCTCAGTAGTCTCGTGAATAATCTCTGGACCTGTAAGTTGAGCATCCCCAACCTCATTCCAACAAATAGGAGACCTACATTTCCTACCATACAAAGCTTCAAACGGTGCGGCTTTAATACTTGCGTGGTAACTGTTGTTATAAGAAAACTCAGCTAACGGCAAATATTTATCCCACCCATTTCCAAAATCAATGACGCACGCTCGCAACATATCTTCTAATGTCTGAATGGTCCTTTCACTTTGACCATCCGTTTGAGGGTGATAAGCGGTGCTCATATCCAACCTAGTACCCAAGGCTTCCTGTAAAGATCGCCAAAACCTCGACACAAATCGACTGTCTCGGTCGGAAATAATGGACACGGGAACACCATGCCTAGAAACAATCTCTTTCAAATACAAATGGGTGAGTTTCTCCATCGAATCTGTTTCCCTAATCGGCAAAAAGTGAGCCGACTTAGTGAGTCGATCTACAATCACCCAAATCGCATCATAGCCACCCGAAACTCTTGGTAACTTAGTAATAAAATCCATAGTGATACCTTCCCACTTCCACTCGGGAATTTCTGGTTGCACCAAAAGTCCAGACGGTTTTTGATGTTCAGCTTTGACCTTAGCACAGGTCAAACACTTAGTCACATACTTAGCTACATCACCTTTCAAATTATACCACCAATACAGCTCCTTAAGATCCTGATACATCTTTCCTGAACCAGGATGAATAGAGTATCTAGACTTATGAGCCTCATCCAAAACAAGTTGTCGAAGACCTCCAAATTTCGAAACCCAAAGACGTCCCGCAAAATACCTAGTACCATTAGCACGAATTTCAAACTTCTTAGCTACCTTTTCTACATTCTCCTTCACGAAATTCTCCTCCTTTAAGGCTTCTTGTTGTGCCTCAAGAATCTGCCTTGCGAGGTTTGATCTAACTGTCATATTCAAGGCCCTAACCCTGCGAGGTTCAGTCCTTTCTTTACGACTCAATGCATCAGCCACAACATTGGCCTTACCCGGGTGATACAAAAGGTCACAATTATAATCATTCAACGTCTCAATCCATCTTCGTTGTCTCATGTTCAACTGTTTCTGATCGAGGATATGTTGAAGACTCTTGTGATCGGTGTACACAGTACTCTTGACACCATAAAGATAGTGTCTCCAAATTTTAAGCGCAAAAACAACAGCCCCCAACTCTAAATCATGAGTTGTATAGTTCCGTTCGTGAATCTTCAACTGTCATGACGCATACACAATAACCTTCTTTCGTTGCATCAAAACGCAACCATAGCCTTGTCGCGATGCATCACAATAAACAACAAAATCGTCATTACCCTCTGGTAGTGACAAAATCGGAGCGGTAGTCAACTTCTTATTCAAAATCTGAAAAGCATTCTCTTGTTCATCCTTCCACTCATACTTCTTCCCCTTATGCGTTAAAGCAGTCAGAGGTTTCGAAATACGAGAGAAATCCTGAATGAACCTTCGATAGTAACCTGCCAACCCTAAGAACTGACGAATCTGAGTAGGAGTTTTCGGGGTTTCCCACTTTTCAATAGCCTCAATTTTAGCAGGATCAACTTGTATTCCTTGTTTGTTAACAATATGACCAAGGAACTGAACTTCTCTTAACCAAAAAGCACACTTAGAGAACTTAGCGTACAACTCTTCTTTCATTAACAAATCAAGCACTAACCTCAAGTGTTCTTCGTGCTCTTCATCACTCTTAGAATAGATAAGGATGTCGTCGATGAAAAAAATAACGAACTTGTCCAGATAGGGTCTACACACACGGTTCATGAGGTCCATGAACACAGCAGGTGCATTTGTCAATCCGAACGGCATAACAAGAAATTCAAAGTGACCGTAACGGGTGCGAAAAGTAGTTTTCGAAACATCAGATTCTTTAACACGCAACTGATGATAGCCAGAACGAAGATCAATTTTTGAATAAACAGAAGAACCCTGAAGTTGATCGAACAGATCATCAATTCTCTGAAGAGGATAATGATTTTTAACAGTGAGCTTATTCAGTTCACGATAATCAATGCCTAAACGAAAGGAACCATCTTTCTTCTTAACAAACAGAACGGGAGCTCCCCAAGGGGACGAACTAGGACGAATAAAACCTTTGTCTAACAACTCACGAAGTTGACTCGACAATTCTTGAAGTTCGGAAGGCGCAAGACGATAAGGAGCACGTGCTACAGGAGCAGCGCCGGGAACAAGATCAATCTGAAATTCTACCGTGCGTTGCGGCGGAAGGCCAGGTAAGTCATCGGGAAACACCTCGGGAAAATCCCTAACAATGTGAACGTCATCAACGTTCTTTACTTCCTTACTAGGATCAACAACATGAGCAAGAATAGCATGACAGCCTTTGCGGAGATGTTTACGAACTTTCATACAGCTAATAAGGTTTAACTGTGTGCATTTCTTATCTCCAAAGACCATCAGTGGCTCTCCAATCACATCAGTAATACGAATAGCCTTATCATAACACACGATCTCAGCACGGTTCGCAGACAACCAATCCATACCAATAACAATATCAAAACTACCAAGTTCAATCGGTATCAAATCTATCTCGAAATCCCTACCACCCAGATTAATGTTACATTTACGATGTACAGTCTTAGCAGTAAGTTCCTTACCATTAGCTACTTCAACAACATAAGTATTGTCTAAGAGAGTTAACGGCGTTTTGATTCTCAGACTTAATTTACTCGACACGAAATTTAAATCAGCCCCTGAATCAAATAACACATAAACTGATAAATCGTTGACTGAGAACGTACCAGTAACAAGCTTAGGATCTTCCTCCGCATCCTTAGCATTAATTTTGAACGCTCGACCGCGTGCAGTCTCTGCAGTCTTCTTGTTGGGACAAGCATCTCGGAAATGCCCCAGCTTCCCACACTCATAACAAACCCTTGTATTACCTCCATTATTCGATTTTCCATTACCGTTACCGTTACCACCTCTATTACCAACATTATTATTATTACCACCAGTCGAGGGAGTAGCAGCCCCCGGCAAAAGCACTGTACACTCTTTAGCAATGTGCCCTTGCTTAGAGCACCTCTTACAAGTAACTGTGCAGTAACCATCATGAGCTTTATAGCAACGAGGACACACACGCTCATTTCTGTTATTAGCACCTGAGGTATCCTGTTTCTTCTGCTGATTTTGGTTTTGATTGCGGTTGTTATCCCACTTTCGTTTCCCATTATCAGCCTTCTTGACAACCTCCTCACTACTTTCAACAACTGTAGTCTTGCTTCTTCTCAACACCTTGTCATTAAGTTTGTGGGCCATAGACATAGCCGGCTCAATAGTCTGGGGTTCACTAGACTCAACCCCGTGTTCAATCTTCTCGGACAAACCATCAATGTAAGCCTCAATTTTGCGGTCCTCATCCGCATAAACCCTAGGACACAGCAAAGTTAACTCGAAAAACCTTCGTTCATAGGCATCTAACTTGGTGCCATGCATTTTCAAATTCTTGAGCTCAACCTCTAGCTTCTTAAGCTCACCCCGAGGTCTATAGCGGGTGATCAATCTTTCCTTAAAATCATTCCAGGCCAACCCATAAGCTACATCGTTCCCCAAACTACTAACCAGATTGTTCCACCATGTCAAGGCACTATCCTTGAGAGTGCAACTAGCGAAACTAACTTTGTCCTCTTCACGGACCCGACTGACCCTGAAAATAGATTCGATTTTCTCGAACAAACGAGTAAGCCCTATTGGTCCTTCCGTACCACTGAATTCTTGGGGTCGACCAGCCATAAAAGTTTTGTGGGAGCATCCCACGTTGTTGTTCACATTGGCGTTAACATTAGCATTTGCTGCCATAGCAGCAGCAATTCCTTCATTGATCAGGCGTTGCATACGCGCTTCAGTGGACTCTCTTGGAGGCATGATCTTCAAAATAGAATAACACATCCGTTAGTACCAAGAATAATACTAGTGTCATAAAGGAATAGATCAAAACACGAGAAGACTAACCATTAAGATATTAGTCAACTAACACTATGAGTAATAACATGACAGTTATGATTGTTATAGAAATAACCATCACATGCATACATATTTTATGATAACATCATACAACATACATAGCACCTAACATACATGAACATATATTACGCATAATATAACATGCCAAGAGCCACAACATCAGAAATAAAACATGATAATGATAATAGATGTCATAAAAATAACCATCCATACATAATGAAAAATATCCCATAACAAAATCTTAATAAAATCCTCGGCAAAACGCCGTACATAACCCAAAATGTATGTATAAAAAGGACATTAAGTCTGATAAAATAGATAATCAATATGAATAATCACATCACATTCGCTTAGAGCGGGTGTGATAAGCTGGTCCAGCATGAGTCTCAGCAGGATCCTCATACTTACGCAACTTCCCTTTCACAACATCCAGCTCTTCCTTCAACATACGAACAGTGCTCTCGAGAGCCTCGAACTTAGCCTTAACTTCTCGATCACGCTTACGGTTCTCATCCTCAACCCTATGCTTGAAAGTGATAAAGTTACCCATGTCGGCACGAATCTCGTCCATAACTTCATTATGTGGCAAGGTGCGCAAACAATCACTAAGGGAGTTAATACGTGTCACCTCATTATAAGCCCGGTTCATATGAGTAATGGTAGAAAAATAGTAATGAACAGGATCATCGATCTCTGGTTGATTAGCACGACGTCTAGCAGGAGACGGTGGAGCAGGAGCAGCAACAGAGTTATCGCTCGAAGTCGACATCTGCAAACAGCAAAACCGCAAACCACATACCAAAAAGATATAAAAGCTAATAATATAACTTATACGAAATGAAATGCATATTAATGCTATAGCAAAAAGGTCGGGCTGTAGACTAGACTCTAATGCACCCTAATAATCATTGGTTGACCACATTAAGACCGCCTAGTTCTCTACAACCAACGCTCTGATACCACATGTGGCGACCCCGTCAAAACACTTAACGGATCCGTCAGTTGGTCCCACAGCTTGATCGGACTTAAATGAATTAAATAAACAAAGTTGCATTCTTTTATCTCAAAAGTTTCCCAAAAAGGAAACAAACCAAAATATGTAGTTTTAAACAACCAACCATAGTAATAAACCAAAAGTTGACACAAAACCTTGCCAACAAACCCACAATTTAAATTATCCAAAAATAGAATGCCAACTTAAGTTTCATAAATTGTTTCATAAAATCTGCCCAAATGCATGCAGACTCTTCTAAAGACAGCGGAAGCATCATATAACTCAAGTACCTGTGAAAACATGCAAGTAAACTGTCAACACAAAGGTTGAGTGAATTATAGGTTTAAGTAAATAAGTAAACTTTAGACCACAAGATTTAAAAATGTTAGAAAACATTAAACATTATTCCATTATCAATGAGCCACCTGGTAACCACTTAACCCTTTATTTACCCTTACCAAACACAATAAAAATATACACTTGGACAGTGTATCTACAACAAATTACGAAGTACTAAACATTCCGATTATAAATTGCTAGCGCGACTAGCTCGAAATGGGGTTGTCACACCCGATAGATCTATCCGTAGGATTCGCGTTCACCAGTAGAAACCAATGATTACAGTTACCAGACTAGGGAATATTTTTGTCCAACTCACAATGAATAATTAAATTTAACTGTTACTTGTGTCTAAACGTAAATAAAAATGCATGTAATCACATCCCAAAAAGTATACTTTGAAAAGTATGTAAAAACGGGACTATAACTCACCTTAAAAGCAACTGAAGAAACCACACAAACAAGCGAACAGCAAGTAAAGTAAAGTAAAGTGATCAAGAAAGATCACAACGCCGACCTATAAATAAAGCAGGTCGATATAAATAACTAACTTAGGTCAAGTCTTAGTATGATAGCTATTATACATGTTGCAAGTAGACATAGAACAATACTCGGCAAGCATCGGTTTGACTGGAACAGCGTACAGACACATACTTTCTATTTATAGAAACTTTCTATTTTTAGCAGGTTTCCATTTTTGGAAAGTTTCTATTTTTGAAAAGTTTCTATTTTTGGAAAGTTTCTATTTTTGGAAAGTTTTTAAGTTAGGAAAGTTTCCTTATTTAGAAAGTCAACTGAAAGTCAAAGTCAACCGAAAGTCAACTCAAAAGTCAACCTTGGTCAAACATAGTCAACATTACTTTGAAAAGTGTAAATTATAATAATAACATAAGTTATAACGTTTATTAATGTTAAAAGTGTATAATTATGTCATAACATAAGTTTAATTAAATAAAATGAATTATTAAAGTTAATATAAGTTGAAATGATATAATTAATATAACATAATTATTTAATTAATTAATTAAATATTAATCATAATATAAGTATTATTAATTAATAATAAATTTTAAATCATATCATAAGTATTATTAATTAATAATGAATTATTAATCATATCATAAGTTTCTAATTATAATTATTAAATCATAAGTATTTAATAATTAAATCATAATTAAATAATAATTAAGTCTTATAATAATTAAATAATTATTTAATCTTTATTATAAGTCTTATAATAATATTCTTATAAAATAAATTTAATACTTATCATAAGTATTTTCCATTAATAATAAAAGTGTCATTAATCATAAGTTAAATTAAAATGTTAATTAAATCATAAATAATAATTAAATGATATAATAAATATTTATATCATAAGTCTTAAATAATAATAATTACCTCTTTTATCATAAGTAATTAATTAATAATGAAATTCATTATTTTTATCATAAGTTTTAGAATTAATCATAAGTTTTAATTCAAAAGTTCATCGGGTTGTATTTTGAGCCCCGGGTGTCGATTTCTGGCGAGCCTTATATGCATCTCCGCCTATCCAAACCACCCGAAACAATGGTGTACTCAAGAACACTCCAAGAATAGTCCCTAGGTCGTGGTAATCATCAATGACACCACTTGGGACTTCAATTTACTCAATACAGTGATTTAGGCACAACGGGTGAACCGTGGCTCGGATTTAGGTGACCCGAACATGAAAATTCGTTCCACCATCAGTCCTAACCAAATGAAACACCCCAAAGACACCAAGGATGGACACAAAGTCGGACCCAACATGGTTCTTGTCCATAACACAATTCAATTTTAACAAAAAGTAATTTGATCATAACTAGGGCTCCGGGAATCGAAACGACATGAATCCGGAGTCTAAAATTAATGTCTTGATGAGAGGAACTCATCTAGATAGATTATTTTAACTTTTATATCAGTTACAAACCCAGAAATCACGAAATAGCTGCTGTCCAGAAATTTACAAACCGAAAACATGCAATTTTGAGTACATCTATGCATACAAACACCATTACAATAATCCACAAACATCATACTATCAATTAAACATCAAAATACAGTAAATAAATGAAAAATAGAAAATTCTAGGGTTAGGGTTTATACCCTGATCGAGAAACAAACAATGTAGTCGCGTAGAGAAAGACGAGAGGAATCCGATTATACTAGTTATCTCTTGATCCAAGCTTGAAAATTGATGAAGATGGTGGTTTATGGTGGTGATGGCGACAGCACAAGGGGAAGAGGAGAAGGAGGAGAGCAAAATTAATAAGTTTAGGTTTAGATTAATTGTGGAATAATTAAAATGGAATGTCAAAAAAAAGAAAACAAGGGATATACTCCCCCCTCCCATGAGGCTTCGGCCTAAAAAATTAGTGGGGTGGGCCCCACTTGGACCATCTCACTTAAATGTATATTCCTTGTGGCCCGAAAGCCCGAACGAGTCCCGAAACGCGAAAACGCACTTACGCGATTTAAAAATCCGGAAAGATAACAAACGCGCGACGAAAGATAACAAACGCGCGACGAAAAATAAATATAAATACACTATATAATAATATGATCTTAAAATATCATATTTAAAATATTTAGGATTTAAATGTCCCAAAAACTCGACCGTTGGTTTGAAAATCAAAAAGATTCGCCGGATGGAAATCCGCGAGACGTAGAAACGTATAAATTAAAATATGAATACAAATATTCACATAACACATAATAATTAATATATATATGTATTATTACAAATAATAATATAGGTCATAGAAATGACGTGGCACACTAACAGTTAACGGTCGTTAAATAATTAACTGAAAAGATAACGGAAAAAGTAGGGTCGTGACAAATGTAGTGGCGTTATAATGGTCCTTTTGAGCTAAAATTGTGAAAAATTGTGTTATGATTTGTGATGAATATCATTAGAATGCAAGTTTAAATGTTATGACCTATGAACGCAACATGCCTAAGTCCTAAGTTGATGCTAAATTGTGAATTTGTGATCTTCATTTTTTTTGAAAGTGTATTAGCAAGTTTATGTTGACTTTGGTTAAAAAATTTGAACATACGCTTTTGTTTAAATGAATCATAATGCTTATGAACTCTGAATGGAATGACTAAGTGCTCTTGCTATCCGGTTATGTTTTTAGCTAACATTAACACAACGGTTTCTATGTTCTTTTGGTTTGGTGTTATTATGTTTTGCAGGGACAATCTAGCCGAAGAGGTCAACCAAAGAGAGGCAGGACCTCAGGTTTGGTTCCACCACCACCACCACAACAACATTCATCATCATCATCTGGCGAAGAAGAAGAGGAGGATCAAAATGATCCTAGAGTTTGGTTGAGACAAGTTCAAAACGACAACGATTACGCAGAAACATTTGATAGGATAAACAGTAGGCCTATAAATGCCACGTGGTACTTTATTTGGGGCCCATTGGATGAGGCGAATATGCACCAACATGTTTCCTGTTTGCTAGCCATCCCCTACGATAGGATCGTTACCTACGCATGGGAGCACATTTTTAGCATCCGCGAACCAATTTTTTCGGTGTTGCTAAAAGAATTTTACTCAACTGTACGGTTTAATAATGTTCGGGATTATTTGTCGAATGATTTTCTTCGGTTTCGGTTAGGGGGCGAATATAGAGGGATAAGCAGATTTGAGTTATGCAGAGTGTTGGGGAATTTTGAGGAACTTACCGACAACCAATTGGGTGATTACTTGCGGGGTTTCGATTACGTTGGTCGAGTTCCCTTTAATGAGATTGCTTATTGGCGAAGAATTTGTGGGCCAAATGCATCTACACCATTCAAATCGAGCAGACACAGGTATAATGAGATTGCATCCCGGGATGATAGACTTCTTCATCGACTTATCGCATGCACTTTCAATGCGAGAGTCGAAGGCAATGAAAAGGTTAAAACGTTAGATCTATGGATAATGGATCAAATAAAACGGGGTTGCTATACTGATATTCCTGGATTGATAGAAAAATATTTTCTGGCCATCGCTACCGAGACACGGAGAGAAAAGCCGCTTCTTGGAGGCCACAATATCACGAGGATTGCTCGTCACTTCAACATAGATTTCAGCCGATTGATGGAGTGTACTAACGTCATGAAACCATTAAAGAAAATTTCTTATATCAACGCTGAAATTCTTATGAAGGATGGAAATGGGCATTTAGTGCCTTTTGTGGCAGGTGGCGCGAGTAGTAGTGGAGCAAACGTGCAGCAGGAACAGCAGGCAGAGGAAGAAGCAGAAATGGAAGCCCAGACAAATGTTCAAGGTCAAGGTCCTTGGTATCTGTCTCAATCTGGTTGGGATGATTTGGTAAACAGTATGAACAGTATTAGGTTGGGTCAGCAAGATATGGAGCAATGCCAGATTGCTCAAGTACATAACCAGGGATGGAACAGTTATGGTATTGATTAGAATAACCATAACACCGAGTTATATTATTCCAACCCCGATCAGTACTATGGCACAACACGTCTGACACCCCAATACTACACTGATCCAGAACACCCACCTCCGCCTTACCCAATTTATAATACTAATGATGTGATGCAGGATGCCAGGAGCCGATTTGAGCAGGAATACCCACGAGGACGCCGAAGCAGAGATGGCTCAGAAAACTACTTTTGGCCTTACGATAACTGAAGGCCTGCGTGTAGTGACCCGAACTTTTCCATGTTTATATATATTAATTGAGATTGATATTTACATGATTAAATGTTTCCAATATGTTAAGCAATCAAACTTGTTAAGACTTGATTAATTGAAATATGTTTCATATAGACAATTGACCACCCAAGTTGACCGGTGATTCACGAACGTTAAAACTTGTAAAAACTATATGATGACATATATATGGATATATATATAGTTAACATGATACTATGATAAGTAAACATATCATTAAGTATATTAACAATGAACTACATATGTAAAAACAAGACTACTAACTTAATGATTTTTAAACGAGACATATATGTAACGATTATCGTTGTAAAGACATTTAATGTATATATATATCATATTAAGAGATATTCATACATGATAATATCATGATAATATAATAATTTAAAATCTCATTTGATATTATAAACATTGGGTTAACAACATTTAACAAGATCGTTAACCTAAAGGTTTCAAAACAACACTTACATGTAACGACTAACGATGACTTAACGACTCAGTTAAAATGTATATACATGTAGTGTTTTAATATGTATTTATACACTTTTGAAAGACTTCAATACACTTATCAAAATACTTCTACTTAACAAAAATGCTTACAATTACATCCTCGTTCAGTTTCATCAACAATTCTACTCGTATGCACCCGTATTCGTACTCGTACAATACACAGCTTTTAGATGTATGTACTATTGGTATATACACTCCAATGATCAGCTCTTAGCAGCCCATGTGAGTCACCTAACACATGTGGGAACCATCATTTGGCAACTAGCATGAAATATCTCATAAAATTACAAAAATATGAGTAATCATTCATGACTTATTTACATGAAAACAAAATTACATATCCTTTATATCTAATCCATACACCAACGACCAAAAACACCTACAAACACTTTCATTCTTCAATTTTCTTCATCTAATTGATCTCTCTCAAGTTCTATCTTCAAGTTCTAAGTGTTCTTCATATATTCTACAAGTTCTAGTTACATAAAATCAAGAATACTTTCAAGTTTGCTAGCTCACTTCCAATCTTGTAAGGTGATCATCCAACCTCAAGAAATCTTTGTTTCTTACAGTAGGTTATCATTCTAATACAAGGTAATAATCATATTCAAACTTTGGTTCAATTTCTATAACTATAACAATCTTATTTCAAGTGATGATCTTACTTGAACTTGTTTTCGTGTCATGATTCTGTTTCAAGAACTTCGAGCCATCCAAGGATCCGTTGAAGCTAGATCCATTTTTCTCTTTTCCAGTAGGTTTATCCAAGGAACTTAAGGTAGTAATGATGTTCATAACATCATTCGATTCATACATATAAAGCTATCTTATTCGAAGGTTTAAACTTGTAATCACTAGAACATAGTTTAGTTAATTCTAAACTTGTTCGCAAACAAAAGTTAATCCTTCTAACTTGACTTTTAAAATCAACTAAACACATGTTCTATATCTATATGATATGCTAACTTAATGATTTAAAACCTGGAAACACAAAAACACCGTAAAACCGGATTTACGCCGTCGTAGTAACACCGCGGGCTGTTTTGGGTTAGTTAATTAAAAACTATGATAAACTTTGATTTAAAAGTTGTTATTCTGAGAAAATGATTTTTATTATGAACATGAAACTATATCCAAAAATTATGGTTAAACTCAAAGTGGAAGTATGTTTTCTAAAATGGTCATCTAGACGTCGTTCTTTCGACTGAAATGACTACCTTTACAAAAACGACTTGTAACTTATTTTTCTGACTATAAACCTATACTTTTTATGTTTAGATTCATAAAATAGAGTTCAATATAAAACCATAGCAATTTGATTCACTCAAAACGGATTTAAAATGAAGAAGTTATGGGTAAAACAAGATTGGATAATTTTTCTCATTTTAGCTACGTGAAAATTGGTAACAAATCTATTCCAACCATAACTTAATAAACTTGTATTGTATATTATGTAATCTTGAGATACCATAGACACGTATACAATGTTTCGACCTATCATGTCGACACATCTATATATATTTCGGAACAACCATAGACACTCTATATGTGAATGTTGGAGTTAGCTATACAGAGTTGAGGTTGATTCCAAAATATATATAGTTTGAGTTGTGATCAATACTGAGATACGTATACACTGGGTCGTGGATTGATTCAAGATAATATTTATCGATTTATTTCTGTACATCTAACTGTGGACAACTAGTTATAGGTTACTAACGAGGACAGCTGACTTAATAAACTTAAAACATCAAAATATATTAAAAATGTTGTAAATATATTTTGAACATACTTTAATATATATGTATATATTGTTATAGGTTCGTGAATCAACAGTGGCCAAGTCTTACTTCCCGACGAAGTAAAAATCTGTGAAAGTGAGTTATAGTCCCACTTTTAAAATCTAATATTTTTGGGATGAGAATACATGCAGGTTTTATAAATGATTTACAAAATAGACACAAGTACATGAAACTACATTCTATGGTTGAATTATCGAAATCGAATATGCCCCTTTTTATTAAGTCTGGTAATCTAAGAATTAGGGAACAGACACCCTAATTGACGCGAATCCTAAAGATAGATCTATCGGGCCCAACAAGCCCCATCCAAAGTACCGGATGCTTTAGTACTTCGAAATTTATATCATATCCGAAGGGTGTCCCGGAATGATGGGGATATTCTTATATATGCATCTTGTTAATGTCGGTTACCAGGTGTTCACCATATGAATGATTTTTATCTCTATGTATGGGATGTGTATTGAAATATGAAATCTTATGGTCTATTATTATGATTTGATATATATAGGTTAAACCTATAACTCACCAACATTTGTGTTGACGTTTTAAGCATGTTTATTCTCAGGTGATTATTAAGAGCTTCCGCTGTCGCATACTTAAATAAGGACGAGATTTGGAGTCCATGCTTGTATGATATTGTGTAAAAACTGCATTCAAGAAACTTATTTTGTTGTAACATATTTGTATTGTAAACCATTATGTAATGGTCGTGTGTAAACAGGATATTTTAGATTATCATTATTTGATAATCTACGTAAAGATTTTTAAACCTTTATTGATGAAATAAAGGTTATGGTTTGTTTTAAAATGAATGCAGTCTTTGAAAAACGTCTCATATAGAGGTCAAAACCTCGCAACGAAATCAATTAATATGGAACGTTTTTAATCAATAAGAACGGGACATTTCAGTTGGTATCCGAGCGTTGGTCTTAGAGAACCAGAATTTTGCATTAGTGTGTCTTATCAAGTTTGTTAGGATGCATTAGTGAGTCTGGACTTCGACCGTGTTTACTTGAAAAATGATTGCTTAACAAATTTTGTTGGAAACTATATATTTTTAACATGTGAATATTATGTGATATATTAATCTCTTAACGCGTTTGATATTATGTGATAGATGTCTACCTCTAGAACAAGTCCCATTGACTCACCTAATAATAATGAAGAGTCAAATGTAAATTGGAATGATTCGTGGACTGATTCACAAGTTCTCGAAGAGGAACCGGAAGAAGAGTCGGAACCGGAAGAAGAATCGGAACCGGAAGAAGAATCGGAACCAGATGAAGAAATAGAACCGGTGGGAGAAATAATAAAACGGTTAAGTAAAAGAAAATCCTCAACCAACCGACCAAGGTTAATTATGGTCAATGGTGTTTCCGCCAAGGAAGCAAAATATTTAGAGGATTACCAATTCTCCGATGAATCGGATTCCGACGAGAATTCCGATGATGTTATAGAAATTACCCCAACTGAATTTAAAAAGGCAAAAGAAAATAATAAGGGAAAGGGCATAAAAATAGAGAAATCTAATTCTAACCCCGATGAACTTTATATGTATCGTCAACCCCCGAAGTCCTTAAGTTGTAACAATGACCCGGGAACCTCTAAACCACCAGGTTTTTCTAAACCAATGTGGAAAATTACGGCTCGTATTAGGGGAACATCATATATCCCTAGAAACTTGGCAAAACGAACCAAAACCGAAGAAGAAGAAACAAGCGAGTCGGAATAAGATAGTTGTATTCGTGTGGTGTAATATATGTAATATAGTGTGCTTATGCTTTATGATATATGTAAAAATTGCTTGTATTAATAAGTATTTTTTTTTATGAATCTAACTCTTGTCTATTTTACAGTATAAAAACACAAAATGGATAGACAACCCAATATTTTAAGAGACCTACCCGGAGACATGATTGATGAAATCTTGTCTAGAGTCGGTCAGAATTCTTCGGCACAACTATTTAAGGCGAGATCAGTTTGTAAGACATTCGAAGAACGTTCCAAGAATGCCTTGGTTTATAAAAGGCTTTCGTTCGAAAGATGGGGGATATCACATTGGGAAATCCATAAGTTACGATGTGTTTACTTTGACGCATATATTGCGGGGAACCCAAATGCTATTTTACGCAATGGGTTAAGAAATTATTTTGACTCAATATATCCGAATATTGAACTTCGTGATTTAGAAAAAGCGGCTAATATGCAACATAAAGAAGCATGTTATGCTTACGGATTAGTAATGTTCGCCTCTCACCAAAGTGAGAACAAGAACATCGGGCTACAACTATTAAACAAAACGTTTCCACAAGTGACGGAGTCGGTAATTGGGGTAAGAAATGAGGTTTTTAGATTGTTACGGGACTGTTGGACATTACGTAACCCTCGTCCCTTTGACGACGTTACAACACGCTGTCTTATCAACGGCCATAACGGTTATGTTCCACAAGACCAAGGATGGGAAGTAATCCTAGTAAAACCAGAATGCATGACTTGTTTCTGGACGTATGAATTACGTGTCTTTATTGCCTTTGCTGAACGACTTGTGTACTAACTAGAATTATCTTCACAACCATCTTGTATCAAATTTATTGTGTGCTATATTTCATGCTATATGTAAAATAAGCGGTATTGTAAGTTTGTAAAATATTGTGTAAAAGTTTGAACGCGAAATATTATTATAATCAGTTTTTCATATAGAATTGTAGTAGTTGAATTGTATATTAGCTACTAAGTATGAACTTAACGGATAGGTACTACCCGAATTTAAACTTATAAAACGCTAATATGAAGAAAAAGCTTTTATAAATGAGTTCATATTATGCTACGAAATACTATTAACTACTCTTAATATTCTGTATGATTAACTTGTTCCATTTGACTATTTTGAAGTAAATGGTACCGACTACTCGACACACCGTGAATATGAATGAAGAGGAATTCTGTACTTTTCTAGCTTCAAACATAGCCGTAGTACAGGCTGCGCTACATACCAACAATAACCTTGGATCTAGCAGTACAGAAAATTGTGTAGGATGCACCTACAAAGAATTCACTGCCTGCAAACCTTTAGAATTTGATGGAACCGAAGGACCGATCGGATTGAAACGGTGGACCGAGAAGGTCGAATCGGTGTTTGCCATAAGTAAGTGTACTGAAGAGGACAAAGTGAAGTACGCTACGCATACCTTCACAGGTTCTGCGTTAACATGGTGGAATACCTATCTAGAGCAAGTGGGACAAGATGATGCGTACGCACTACCGTGGTCAGCATTCAAGCACTTGATGAACGAGAAGTACCGTCCCAGAACCGAGGTCAATAAGCTCAAGACAGAACTTAGAGGGTTACGAACTCAAGGATTTGATATTACCACGTACGAAAGACGATTCACAGAATTGTGCCTATTGTGTCCGGGAGCTTTCGAAGATGAGGAAGAGAAGATCGACGCGTTTGTGAAAGGATTACCGAAAAGAATCCAAGAAGATATAAGTTCACACGAGCCCACCTCCATACAACAGGCATGTAGAATGGCTCACAAACTAGTGAACCAGATTGAAGAAAGAATTAAAGAACAGACTGCTGAAGAGGCTAATGTGAAGCAAGTCAAAAGAAAGTGGGAGGAAAACGGTGATAAGAATCACCAATACAACAACAACAGCAATTACAACAATAATCGCAACAATTATCCCAACAATCGTAACATCAATCGTAACTATAACAAACGACCCAACAACAACAACAACAACAACAGCAACTACAACAATCATCCCAACAACAATAATAACCGCAACAACAACAACAATCAGAAGCAGCTATGCCAAAGGTGTGAAAAGTATCACTCGGGGTTCTGCACCAAATTTTGCAACAAGTGTAAAAGAAATGGTCATAGCGCGGCGAAATGTGAGGTCTACGGACCAGGGGTTAACAGAACGAAAGGAACAAATGGTGTCGGAACGAGTAATGGCGGAGCAAGTAGTGTCGGAGCAAGTTATGCCAATGTAGTTTGTTATAAATGTGGAAAACCGGGCCACATTATTAGAAATTGCCCAAACCAGGAGAACACGAATGGACAAGGCCGCGGAAGAGTTCTCAATATTAATGCGGCAGAGGCACAGGAAGACCCGGAGCTTGTTACGGGTACGTTTCTTATTGACAATAAATCTGCTTACGTTTTATTTGATTCGGGTGCGGATAGAAGCTATATGAGTAGAGATTTTTGTGCTAAATTAAGTTGTCCATTGACGCCTTTGGATAGTAAATTTTTACTCGAATTAGCAAATGGTAAATTAATTTCAGCAGATAATATATGTCGGAATCGAGAAATTAAACTGGTTAGCGAAACATATAAGATTGATTTGATACCAGTAGAGTTAGGGAGTTTTGATGTGATAATTGGTATGGACTGGTTGAAAGAAGTGAAAGCAGAGATCGTTTGTTACAAAAATGCAATTCGCATTATACGAGAAAAAGGAAAACCCTTAATGGTGTACGGAGAAAAGGGCAACACGAAGCTACATCTTATTAGTAATTTGAAGGCACAAAAACTAATAAGAAAAGGTTGCTATGCTGTTCTAGCACACGTCGAGAAAGTACAAACTGAAGAAAAGAGCATCAATGATGTTCCCATTGCAAAAGAATTTCCTGATGTATTTCCGAAAGAATTACTAGGATTACCCCCACATCGATCAGTTGAATTTCAAATAGATCTTGTACCAGGAGCTGCACCAATAGCTCGTGCTCCTTACAGACTCGCACCCAGCGAAATGAAAGAACTGCAAAGCCAATTACAAGAACTTTTAGAGCGTGGTTTCATTCGACCAAGCACATCACCGTGGGGAGCTCCTGTTTTGTTTGTCAAGAAGAAAGATGGTACATTCAGGTTGTGTATCGACTACCAAGAGTTGAACAAACTTACCATCAAGAACCGCTACCCACTACCGAGAATCGACGATTATTTGATCAACTACAAGGCTCGTCTGTTTATTCAAAGATTGACTTACGTTCCGGGTATCATCAAATGCGGGTGAAAGAAGATGATATTCCAAAGACTGCTTTCAGAACACGTTACGGTCATTACGAGTTTATGGTCATGCCGTTTGGTTTAACTAATGCACCAGCTGTGTTCATGGACCTTATGAACCGAGTGTGTGGACCATACCTTGACAAGTTTGTCATTGTTTTCATTGATGACATACTTATTTACTCAAAGAATGACCAAGAACACGGTGAACATTTGAGAAAGGTGTTAGAAGTAGTGAGGAAGGAAGAATTGTACGCTAAGTTTTCAAAGTGTGCATTTTGGTTGGAAGAAGTTCAATTCCTCGGTCACATAGTGAACAAAGAAGGTATTAAGGTGGATCCAGCAAAGATAGAAACTGTTGAAAAGTGGGAAACCCCGAAAACTCCGAAACACATACGCCAGTTTTTAGGACTAGCTGGTTACTACAGAAGGTTCATCCAAGACTTTTCCAGAATAGCAAAACCCTTGACTGCATTAAAGCATAAAGGGAAGAAATTTGAATGGAATGATGAACAAGAGAAAGCGTTTCAATTATTGAAGAAAAAGCTAACTACGGCACCTATATTGTCATCGCCTGAAGGGAATGATGATTTTGTGATTTATTGTGACGCATCAAAGCAAGGTCTCGGTTGTGTATTAATGCAACGAATGAAGGTGATTGCTTATGCGTCTAGACAATTGAAGATTCACGAACAAAATTATATGACGCATGATTTGGAATTAGGCGCGGTTGTTTTTGCATTAAAGACTTGGAGGCACTACTTATATGGGGTCAAAAGTATTATATATACCGACCACAAAAGTCTTCAACACATATTTAATCAGAAACAACTGAATATGAGGCAGCGTAGGTGGATTGAATTATTGAATGATTACGACTTTGAGATTCGTTACCACCCGAAAAAGGCAAATGTGGTAGCCGATGCCTTGAGCAGGAAGGACAGAGAACCCATTCGAGTGGAATCTATGAATATAATGATTCATAATAACCTTACTACTCAAATAAAGGAGGCGCAACAAGGAGTTTTAAAAGAGGGAAATTTAAAGGATGAAATACCCAAAGGATAGGAGAAGCATCTTAATATTCGGGAAGACGGAACCCGGTATAGGGCTGAAAGGATTTGGGTACCAAAATTTGGAGATATGAGAGAAATGGTACTTAGAGAAGCTCATAAAACCAGATACTCAATACATCCTGGAACGGGGAAGATGTACAAGGATCTCAAGAAACATTTTTGGTGGCCAGGTATGAAAGCCGATGTTGCTAAATACGTAGGAGAATGTTTGACGTGTTCTAAGGTCAAAGCTGAGCATCAGAAACCATCAGGTCTACTTCAACAACCCGAAATCCCGGAATGGAAATGGGAAAACATTACCATGGATTTCATCACTAAATTGCCAAGGACTGCAAGTGGTTTTGATACTATTTGGGTAATAGTTGATCGTCTCACCAAATCAGCACATTTCCTGCCAATAAGAGAAGATGACAAGATGGAGAAGTTAGCACGACTGTATTTGAAGGAAGTCATCTCCAGACATGGAATACCAATCTCTATTATCTCTGATAGGGATGGCAGATTTATTTCAAGATTCTGGCAGACATTACAGCAAGCATTAGGAACTCGTCTAGACATGAGTACTGCCTATCATCCACAAACTGATGGGCAGAGCGAAAGGACGATACAAACGCTTGAAGACATGCTATGAGCATGTGTTATTGATTTCGGAAACAGTTGGGATCGACATCTACCGTTAGCAGAATTTTCCTACAACAACAGCTACCATTCAAGCATTGAGATGGCGCCGTTTGAAGCACTTTATGGTAGAACGTGCAGGTCTCCGATTTGTTGGAGTGAAGTGGGGGATAGACAAATTACGGGTCCGGAGATTATACAAGAAACTACCGAGAAGATCATCCAAATTCAACAACGGTTGAAAACCGCCCAAAGTCGACAAAAGAGCTACGCTGACATTAAAAGAAAAGATATAGAATTTGAAATTGGAGAGATGGTCATGCTTAAAGTAGCACCTTGGAAAGGCGTTGTTCGATTTGGTAAACGAGGGAAATTAAATCCAAGGTATATTGGACCATTCAAGATTATTGATCGTGTCGGACCAGTAGCTTACCGACTTGAGTTACCTCAACAACTCGCGGCTATACATAACACTTTCCACGTCTCGAATTTGAAGAAATGTTTTGCTAAAGAAGATCTCACTATTCCGTTAGATGAAATCCAAATCAACGAAAAACTTCAATTCATCGAAGAACCCGTCGAAATAATGGATCGTGAGGTTAAAAGACTTAAGCAAAACAAGATACCAATTGTTAAGGTTCGATGGAATGCTCGTAGAGGACCCGAGTTCACCTGGGAGCGTGAAGATCAGATGAAGAAGAAATACCCGCATCTATTTCCAAAAGATTCGTCAACACCTTCAACAGCTTAAAATTTCGGGACGAAATTTATTTAACGGGTAGGTACTGTAGTGACCCGAACTTTTCCATGTTTATATATATTAATTGAGATTGATATTTACATGATTAAATGTTTCCAACATGTTAAGCAATCAAACTTGTTAAGACTTGATTAATTGAAATATGTTTCATATAGACAATTGACCACCCAAGTTGACCGGTGATTCACGAACATTAAAACTTGTAAAAACTATATGATGACATATATATAGATATATATATAGTTAACATGATACTATGATAAGTAAACATATCATTAAGTATATTAACAATGAACTACATATGTAAAAACAAGACTACTAACTTAATGATTTTTAAACGAGACATATATGTAACGATTATCGTTGTAAAGACATTTAATGTATATATATCATATTAAGAGATATTCATACATGATAATATCATGATAATATAATAATTTAAAATCTAATTTGATATTATAAACATTGGGTTAACAACATTTAACAAGATCGTTAACCTAAAGGTTTCAAAACAACACTTACATGTAACGACTAACGATGACTTAACAACTCAGTTAAAATGTATATACATGTAGTGTTTTAATATGTATTTATACACTTTTGAAAGACTTCAGTACACTTATCAAAATACTTCTACTTAACAAAAATGCTTACAATTACATCCTCGTTCAGTTTCATCAACAATTCTACTAGTATGCACCCGTATTCGTACTCGTACAATACACAGCTTTTAGATGTATGTACTATTGGTATATACACTCTAATGATCAGCTCTTAGCAGCCCATGTGAGTCACCTAACACATGTGAGAACCATCATTTGGCAACTAGCATGAAATATCTCATAAAATTACAAAAATATGAGTAATCATTCATGACTTATTTACATGAAAACAAAATTACATATCCTTTATATCTAATCCATACACCAACGACCAAAAACACCTACAAATACTTTCATTCTTCAATTTTCTTCATCTAATTGATCTCTCTCAAGTTCTATCTTCAAGTTCTAAGTGTTCTTCATATATTCTACAAGTTCTAGTTACATAAAATCAAGAATACTTTCAAGTTTGCTAGCTCACTTCCAATCTTGTAAGGTGATCATCCAACCTCAAGAAATCTTTGTTTCTTACAGTAGGTTATCATTCTAATATAAGGTAATAATCATATTCAAACTTTGATTCAATTTCTATAACTATAACAATCTTATTTCAAGTGATGATCTTACTTGAACTTGTTTTCGTGTCATGATTCTGTTTCAAGAACTTCGAGCCATCCAAGGATCCGTTGAAGCTAGATCCATTTTTCTCTTTTCTAGTAGGTTTATCCAAGGAACTTAAGGTAGTAATGATGTTCATAACATCATTCGATTCATACATATAAAGCTATCTTATTCGAAGGTTTAAACTTGTAATCACTAGAACATAGTTTAGTTAATTCTAAACTTGTTCGCAAACAAAAGTTAATCCTTCTAACTTGACTTTTAAAATCAACTAAACACATGTTCTATATCTATATGATATGCTAACTTAATGATTTAAAACCTGGAAACACAAAAACACCGTAAAACTGGATTTACGCCGTCGTAGTAACACCGCGGGCTGTTTTGGGTTAGTTAATTAAAAACTATGATAAACTTTGATTTAAAAGTTGTTATTCTGAGAAAATGATTTTTATTATGAACATGAAACTATATCCAAAAATTATGGTTAAACTCAAAGTGGAAGTATGTTTTCTAAAATGGTCATCTAGACGTCGTTCTTTCGACTGAAATGACTACCTTTACAAAAACGACTTGTAACTTATTTTTCCGACTAAAACCTATACTTTTTCTATTTAGATTCATAAAATAGAGTTCAATATGAAACCATAGCAATTTGATTCACTCAAAACGGATTTAAAATGAAGAAGTTATGGGTAAAACAAGATTGGATAATTTTTCTCATTTTAGCTAAGTGAAAATTGGTAACAAATCTATTCCAACCATAACTTAATCAACTTGTATTGTATATTATGTAATCTTGAGATACCATAGACACGTATACAATGTTTCGACCTATCATGTCGACACATCTATATATATTTCGGAACAACCATAGACACTCTATATGTGAATGTTGGAGTTAGCTATACAGGGTTGAGGTTGATTCCAAAATATATATAGTTTGAGTTGTGATCAATACTGAGATACGTATACACTGGGTCGTGGATTGATTCAAGATAATATTTATCGATTTATTTCTGTACATCTAACTGTGGACAACTAGTTATAGGTTACTAACGAGGACAGCTGACTTAATAAACTTAAAACATCAAAATATATTAAAAGTGTTGTAAATATATTTTGAACATACTTTAATATATATGTATATATTGTTATAGGTTCGTGAATCAACAGTGGCAAAGTCTTACTTCCCGACGAAGTAAAAATCTGTGAAAGTGAGTTATAGTCCCACTTTTAAAATCTAATATTTTTGGGATGAGAATACATGCAGGTTTTATAAATGATTTACAAAATAGACACATGTACGTGAAACTACATTCTATGGTTGAATTATCGAAATCGAATATGCCCCTTTTTATTAAGTCTGGTAATCTAAGAATTAGGGAACAGACACCCTAATTGACGCGAATCCTAAAGATAGATCTATCGGGCCCAACAAGCCCCATCCAAAGTACCGGATGCTTTAGTACTTCGAAATTTATATCATATCCGAAGGGTGTCCCGGAATGATGGGGATATTCTTATATATGCATCTTGTTAATGTCGGTTACCAGGTGTTCACCATATGAATGATTTTTATCTCTATGTATGGGATGTGTATTGAAATATGAAATCTTGTGGTCTATTATTATGATTTGATATATATAGGTTAAACCTATAACTCACCAACATTTTTGTTGACGTTTTAAGCATGTTTATTCTCAGGTGATTATTAAGAGCTTCCGCTATCGCATACTTAAATAAGGACGAGATTTGGAGTCCATGCTTGTATGATATTGTGTAAAAACTGCATTCAAGAAACTTATTTTGTTGTAACATATTTGTATTGTAAACCATTATGTAATGGTCGTGTGTAAACAGGATATTTTAGATTATCATTATTTGATAATCTACGTAAAGCTTTTTAAACCTTTATTGATGAAATAAAGGTTATGGTTTGTTTTAAAATGAATGCAGTCTTTGAAAAACGTCTCATATAAAGGTCAAAACCTCGCAACGAAATCAATTAATATGGAACGTTTTTAATCAATAAGAACGGGACATTTCACTGCGAGCCTTTGATCATCTTGTTACATTTTCAAACAATCTAGTTATTTGTTATGGTGTGTATTAAAACAATGTTTGGTTTGTAATATTAACTAATCGTGTGGTTTGATAAACGGTTGTGGTTGTAAAAACACCGTTATTTTTATTATTATTTGTGTAGTTTGTTATTTTGTGCAGCGTGGTTGAACTTCAAAGACTGGCATTAAGTTCAGCAACATTTGATATTATGATGTATGTATGTTGATAATCGAGGAATGGACGATGCTCTTATGCTGGCAGTAAGTTCAGCGGCATTCGTCTACATGTTCCACGATTTACAGGTCAAAAATTTAAAAATTTCTAAAAACACCCTATCACTTTGCCCTCTAAATTTAATCATTTTTTTGATTTCATGCAATGAGGGCCTTGCATGATCTTAAGTGTGGGGTGGGAGATAGAAATTTATCAGGAATTCGTTTTACAAAAATAAGGCATTTATGATCAAAATTTTAAATTTTTTTTTTCCTCAAGTAGCCTTAGAAACGAAAATTGTCCAAAACCATTTTACATACATTGAATTCTAAATCTAGAAAAGAAATGTTGAATTATGTTTTAAATTATTAATAGTCTTTGAAGCTGTACTATCATTCAATTATTTGAATGAAAATCCTACTAGTTTAGTAAAGCTAACTTGTAGGTCACTTGTACCAAAACGAGTGTAAACCGTGAGAGATCGGTGATTGCATAGTGTGGTCGGAAATCGGATCTCTCGCCAGATCGAAAACCCTAAGGACGATCCTCATTGTTTCTCCTAACAAGGACAATGTTGCGTCCGACCACTTCTTATGACCAATAGGATGTATCTATTCCATCCTCAAGGAAGTAAAGTCTTCCGAATGACACACTTACTGATTCAATTCAGAAGATGTAGTCCAGACCAGTTGTAGGGTGACGAAAAATCAGGAAAAGTCATTGCTAAAATCGACTGGAAATCTACCAGGCCTCAACATCAAACAGGGAAACTGGTAGTCAAAGCTTTTCTCAATGAGGGAGAATTGCTGGCCAAATGGGAAGCGCACCATGATACACAAAATGTTAGTGAATTGATCAGATTCCCAGTGGATAACCTCCGGAAAGGTAAGATATCAGCTTTTAAGCCTGATGAGCCTCAATCTTTATGGTTGACTTAACGGATTAGATGATTACCGCATGATTATCGATGATATCTAGACGTAATGTGTATCCTCCTAAACGCATTATTTTCTTACCAACATCTAACGATGTTAGGTACCGTGGGAGGGATTGGCTTGACCAATAGCGGGAAACCCGCACTCATTTTTCAAAATTCAGAAAATCCGACAAAATCGGAAAACGTGCCTAGTATTAAAACTAGCATGATATTTTCAAAACCATAAAACGTTTTCATCAAGGTCCTGATTTCCCTAGGATCAAATTTTGCGGATACTTGGCTCTAATCTCCCAGAAATGTGTGTGTGTGTGTGTTTTCATTGTGTATATAGCGTGAGTGTGATTACAATAAAGTGGTGTTATACTTAAAGCGTGTGTTTCATATAGCGTGAGTTGTGTTTCAAAAGAACGTGTGTGTTTCGTGTGCTTCGAGTGATTTGTGTAATGTTTGTAATCTATATTGTGTAAGTATGTTTGATATTGTTCTACTTTGTAAAGAAAGAATTGCTTGAGGACAAGCAAGGTTTAAGTGTGGGGTGTTTTGATACAGTGAAACCTCTATAAATTAATAATGTTGGGACCGAGATATTTTATTAATTTAGCGAGATATTATTAAATGGATAAATTAATAATTTATTAATTTAAAAAATTGGCTTATATTTGTGAGCAAGTCTCAAATTAATGCATCAACATTCGAAATTATCATGTCCGTTTAGTTTACCTATTTGAATAAAACATAAACAAGGACCTTCAAAATTCTCATGTATGTACATTCACACATTAATGAATTTGTCAAGTTCAATGAATGTTAGGATTTAAAAAAAAAATAGTAATTATTAATTTATAGTTTTGCTGGGACCAATATATTTACATTGGGATTTAAAAAAAATTATTATCTTATTATTTTATCGATTGGGGTCCAAATTTGTACTGGTCCCAAGTTGGGACCGGACAAATTATTAATTTTATCGAGGTTATTAATTTATCGAGTATTAAATTACAAAGGTTATACTGTATTGCTCAATAACATTATATATATCTATCGCAATATCGTGTAAAATACTCTCGAATCAAGGATACTGAAAGCGTTTCTACAAGTGATAGGCCAAGATATGCAATTTTGTATCGGAGAGTGATTTGTAAAGAGTTTTTGATGATTTATGACCGTGGTTGATCCCGATACAAGTTAAGGTCTAATTAGTGCTCTAAAATGGTAAAACAAGGCTTCAAATGATTGGGAATTCGGCCAAATGAAAGAAGATTGAAAAGAAAACGAAACAGTAAAATTTAGTACAACGGGACGCCGTCCAAGATTGTGGGACGCCGTCCAGCTTTTCATACTTGGACGTCGTCCAAACATTTGGGACGCCGTCCAAGACTTAACAATGGGACGCCGTCCAGAAGATTAGGACGCCGTCCAGAAGTAGGTTTCAGCTACTTTTGGCTTTCTGACCTACTTTCTCCACTTTAAAAAGCTACTGATTGAAGACCAGTTTACCAGATACGAACCAGAGAGTACAGAGATGAATTTTGGGAGCAATATTGGAGAACTCCAAGCTCTTGGAAGAGGCTCAACATCAAGGCATCAAAGATCAAAACTTTCTTCATCCAAGAACTCATTGTTCTTGTAGGTTATTTCTTGTTCTAAAGCAATGATTTCCATTGATAATCTGATTGTTATGTTGTCTGTTACCATGATTGTTGGCTAGTTTCTATAATGTTTGTCTAGATTAATAACCGAGGTATTGGATGTAATCCTATTGATTGTATGTACTATGTGTGAAAGATTGAAGCTTGAATTAAAGAACCATGCTTATTGATGTTTAATCATTTGTATCTAGTTAATTGATATGTTGTTGATAAAGAGAACTCTTGTTGATGTATCATATTGATTTACAATCAACTTGTCTTAGATTGATTGTTTACTAAACCGGACCAAGGGGGTAAATTAGATCAATACGATTAAACAATATAGGAATGAATTGTGTAGAGCGAACGCAAAGACAATTGTTATTTAAGTCTTTGATCTTGCTAATCAACTAGTCATAAACGAAAAGGTCTAGGTAATAGGGAACCCTCACTTAGTACTTCTAGTTTGAGTACTCGCTAAAGAGAACTCTTGGCGGGTCGATTTAGGTGATTAGCATATTTTATAGTTATTTGATTACAAACACGAGAACTTTAGAGAAAAGGGAATCCTTGATCTTGTAATTGTGTTTGCGTGTTTATGTAAGAGAACTCTTAGTGAACCTATTAGATAACTTACACACATAATCATTCAATCATGCCTTAATAGCAAAACTTACATCCAATACCGAGGGTAAAATATCTAGATGAACATTTCATCTCTTTGATCCAAATCAAACTATCTTACTTGCTTTCTTTGCACTTGTTTTCATTATAAACTTAAAAGACCAAAAATATTGTTTTTACTTTTTAACCTTCTCTGATTTGGCTAAATCGTTAAATAGCCACAAAAACATAATATCTTGTACTTTTAAGTTTCATTTACTTAGTTAATCATAATATAGTTTCTAATTCTAGTTTGACTAATACAACTGTCCTTGGAACGATACACGGAACTAAACCATTATTTATACTACTACACGATTGGGTACACTGCCCGTTAGTGTGTAACAGTCTTTTTAACCGGTATTTTTCCATACAATAATTTATATACCTGATTTCGCACATCAGCATATTATAACAATAAATGAGTAAACACACCATTAGTATAAAATCAATAACTGTACAATAGATTATTTCATAACCAAAGCTATTAAACACAATCAAATTGTCTACAACATTATCAAAAACCCAATAAGGATTCTATCTATCTATCTATCTATCTTCAGAACATGGATTTAGTGTTCTATGTGGTTTATATATTTGAAGCATTTCTTTCGTGTCAACAATTTTATTTTTCATTATTTGTTAACTTGGCATATGAACATGGGTTTAGTAGGCACAACTTAAGAACAGTATGCTTTAAATGTTAATCACAAGGTTTATTTGCTTCTATTTTTTGCTTAAAAATGCACATATGTCACCTTTTTGGTTTATAGAATCATGTACCATTAGTTTTTCTTTAAAATCACGTGGTTTATTTGTTTCTATTCTCATGATGAATTCACCCCAGCCTTTTAGGATTTCAATTTCACAGACAAAATAAAGATAGAATGTACGTCCTAGAATGCAATTGGTTGTCTTCATTAACATTTAACCCAAAGAAACGCTGAAAGTGATGCTTTGCAGCCTTAGACTTTCTATTGTAGGGAAGAAGGTTGTTTAAATTATGCATCAGTTTCACTAAGAATCAAGAGGTGTTAATCATAGATGTCTTCTTTTGATTTAGTTATTTTAGGAATTTTTTGCTTGATTGTTAGTTATATTTGGTTATTTCAAGGTTTTTCGATGAATCAATGTAGAGTAACAGGTCATTATGTTCTCTTTTTGATGTTGATCTTTTTAGGACCACCACTTATAAATTGATATTAAGAAATGGTGAGCGAGAGGCCGTATCTCAAACAATGTGGGTGCTTTATTATAAATGATGTTAATAGATGATGTTAATGATTCTCAAATTTCTTAAAATTTGATGGGCTTTTTTTTTACCTGATGCACTTTGTTATTTTGAGAGTAAGGAGTAAGAAGGGATTAAAAGTACTTATTTGTGATAAATATATGAATGTTGGTATTACTACAACCAGTTTAGTTTACAAATAAGTCTTACAAAGGTTATGATAATAATTAATACTTTTCACCAGGTATGCTAACTTTCACTTTATGCTGAACACCCTTTTGTTATAATTGGTTTAGATTTCTTAATACAATTCATGTTCTTTTGAAGGGAATGCTATTACCATTTAACCAATAACCATATATGATATTTGCTGAAAGCAACATTATAATCAAATGAGATAATTGACTTTTTCTCTGTAACGTTATATGTGCAGCAGTTCCACTACTTGAAAGGATGCCACTTGATTGCCAGTAAATGGATATTAGCAACCAAACACACAGAAAGAATACACAACTATGGAGTATTGTTCCACCTCTGTAAACATAGGTCTTATTATTAAGGTTTTAGATTATAAAACATAATGCACGTTCTTATGTTTATACAATTTCTATGCATGTTAAGAATTTGAATTTTGTTCGAATTGAATATGCCCATTTGATATTTGATCCCCACGTTTAAAAGAGAGTGGTGTTAATGATTGGATCATGAACCATACCCAAGTTACAATGGTTTTTAACCAATCCCGTGAATTCACGGGTCACTAAACTAGTTAGTAAACAAAATCCCACTTTGGATTCTTCCAAAAGAGGATGTTGTTCATATGAATTGGTTCAAGGGATGAGAAAAAATGGTTTTGTATCTTGGCGGAACAACTTAAAGTTTGCCACTATGATGATTCGTATTCTCTTTCCTCATTTTACCCACTTATCTTGAGCATACGCCTTATGTTTTACAAATTACCCGTCCTTATCTAAACTTCTCAAAGCAATCATGGATACGCAAACCAACCAAACTAGGCTTCTAATTGAGACCCGAATTACCCAATTCCACCCGATTCCATGTAATATCCGAATGTTATCATAATTACGACCACCATTACGTAATAAAACTAACAGAAACAAAATTGCAGGTACTATTTTTTTTCTTTATTGCAGGTAATATCATGTGTTATCGACGCTCAAGAGACTTACGATACAATATTTTATGGCTTTCCTTCTTTAAATATTGCATTCACAATCGTTAGAGGTATGAATTTTATTATTTTCTTACGATTTTTCTCCCCACAATCCCACAATGTATATATACGTTTGAACTACTATTATTTTTATACTTATTTATTTATTTATTTGTTTCCTGTATTTTACAACTGTCAAATACACTTATACATATGTATGATTTTGCTGCTGATATCGTGTCTTAATGTACTATTGTGGTAACCATTTTTACTGCTATTTATAACCATGTAATGTTTTGCATTCCTTCATGGTGTTGCTCCTATTGTGGGTTAAGAAAGATTGAGGTTATTTCATACAACAATTTATTTTGTGTGTTTTCTCTTGTATACCTGGGATTTCTTGTTCAACGATTCAGGTACCAAATGATCAGCATAACGATTGTTTTTATGACATAAATCGGATGTGATAAAGTGTCATTTTTTTTTTATCAATTGGAGATGTGATTAATAGGTGTATCAGAAGTCTTGAACTATGTTGTATGTACCACTAGACGATGTGTCAATGTGGAGCATTCAATATGACAACTAGGATCAAGAATGTTAAGAATACTATAGGATGTCGACTATTTTTAACTTGTGATCATGTGTTTTTAGATATATATCGTTATGTAAATAACATGTAACACCCTATCGAAGATGATAAGCGTATTTTAGTTTTCATATAATTTTGGTGTTCATAATGTATTGTTTTGCAGTCATGAGACAAATGCGATACGATATGTTATATGCAGGTGGTCGCTGCAAGGCGAGGCTGACAACCTGCTTATTGGTATTGTTATTATTTGTATTCTTATTCTTATTATATTATTTATTATTATTGTTATTATTAAATGGTTTGTACGAATCGTGATGTACCTTTTGTATTGAGTATATTAACCCCTCATCTAAAACACAAAAATTATGAACAATTTTTTTTTTTTTTTTCATTTTTGTTTTTCAGTTTCCGACCTTTCTGTTATTAAAATATCTGCTTTTGCTTTTCCTTCCTGATATCTAACTTTACATGTTTTTTAAATTAGCTCCAAAGAACTCTATTCATCACATTCGGTCATATATCCACACTACTCATCCCCTTGTCATTTCAATTTTTTTCAGGGGATTGTTGAGTTTTTCATTCACTTCAATTTGTTTTTTTTTTTTTTTTTTTTGCTTATATTTTTTTCTTCCTTTTTGTCTATCAAATTAAACAAACATTATCCTGACACAGCGCGAGGCAACCCACATCGTTGTGACCTATAACATAATATTACTTTATACTACTATATATATATATATATATATATATATATATATATATATATATATATATATATATATATATATATATATATATTATATTTTATTATATAAATATAATATAATTATATAAGTTGTTAAATCTCTTTACATAATGTGTTTTTAAATTATTTCAACATTTGTCTTAAAATTAAATTAAAATAGTTAAGTTAAATATACAACTAAATTGCAGATGCCATAAATTTTTGGGAGATGATTCTCACACACTGTTTTTTGATCCTCACATACCCTTTTACCCTATTATTAGGGATGAGTTCAAGTAAATTGGTGTGTGATGATCAAAAAACAGTGTGTGAGAATCATCCCCCTAACTTTTTACAACATAGAACATAACTAGTTATTATTTTATTTTATTACTATATACTACTTTCCATAATTGGAAATACTAAGTGAATAGTAACCGTTTTACGCTTTATCGACTTGTACATTACGCAAATTGTACCCACAATTTAGAATTTAGATTTGATATAAATAAATATATAAATATACATAAAGTTATAATAATAGTAATCTTTATGGTTCAAGTGGGCCTCCATATAAATAGATATACACGTAGTATTATTTTAGTTCTTGAGCTAGTTGCGAAGCCCTCGCTTCGCGTCGGGGGGCTCCGTTTTAATGCGAGTTAAAAAAATTCCTGATCTATTTTTTAAAAAGAATTTTTTCGACATCTAACATTGAAAGGTTGTTCCTTTTGTGAAAGTTGCTTCTTTTAGCGTTGTTTTTTTATTTGTTTTTTAGAAAGTTAGTTGATCTATTTTGTAAAAAATAATGTTTTTCGACATCTTTTGTTAGAATTGAAGGGTTGTTCTTTTTATGAAAGTTAAGGGAAAAAAAAGAAAAAAAAAGTTAGTTGATTTTTTTGTAAAAAAGAATTTTTTTCGACATCTTTTGGTAACATAGAAGGGTTGGTTCTTTTACAAAAGTTGCTTCTTTTATCGTTGGAGACAAAAAAAAAGGGTGAAATGACAAAAATACCTATGATTACTATTGGTTAATAGTGCTAAAGTGTTTTGGCTATTAGATATATAGATAACTAGTCCGGGTCCGGCCCGCGCGTTGCGGCGGGGGCTTTCGGCTGGCGTATTCATATTTAACGCAGTTTTATTTACAGGAGGGAAAACGGTCCATGTGTTTCGTTGTCTTTAGTGTTTTTTAAAATCTGTCCGGTTCGAACGTAATTAGTTTTGTTTTGTTGATGAAATTATTTCTAGCCTAATGGTGCTGGCGAAAAAATTTAACTCCCGGTGAGCAGGAAGATATGGGCTGTCGTTGTGTTTAGTGTTTTTTAAAATCTGTCCGTTTTGAACGTAGTTAGTATCGTTTTGTTCATAAAATTATTTTGAGTCTGACGTTGCTGTCGGAAAAATTTAACTCGCGGCGAGCGGGAAGATACGGGCTGTCGTTGTGTTTAGCATTTTTTTAAAAAGTGTCCGTTTTGAACGTAGTTAGTATCGTTTTGTTCATAAAATTATTTCGAGTTTAACAGAGTGATTGGTGAAATTTAACTCGGAGCGAGGCGGAAGATACGGGCTGTCGAAGTGGTTGGGTGGAGTTTTTATTTTAATTTAGGGAATTTACATTTTACCCCCATGAAATTTGGTGTAATTTTCGCAAGTTGACTATAAGTGAGGGGAGAAGAATGAAAATTGAAGTGTGAAAAGGGCGTACTACTGTTGTCGTTTTGGTATTGTGGAAACGACCATGAATCCCAGGGTTTGTAGGATATAAAGGATTAAGTATTGTGAAAACGACCATGAATCCCAGGGTTTTTAGGATATAAAGGATTAATTAATTGTTTCACGTTATAAGTTAGGGGGATGATTCTCACACACACTTTTTTGATCCTCACACACCAATTGAGTATTATTAGAAAAGTAAAAGGTTAAAATAGGTGTGTGAGGATCAAAAAAGTGTGTATAAGAATAATCCCCGTATAAGTTATGGTTTAAACAAACATTATATATATATATATTATATTATATTTTCCCAGGTCAAACAGCCATCTACACCTACTTTCTCAAGATCTCACCCAAAAAGCCATTTCAAAAGCCTGCCACACCTTTCATTACAAAACAAAAACATCTTCATGGATTCTTCTGCTTCATTTACCAAGATCAAATACTCCTAAACCCCATTTCACTTCACACTCATATCAACACAACTTTTTACACAAACCCCAATTTCATATATATCTTATCATTTTCTTGATCTTTGAAAATATGGATACACAAGAAAAACATCAAGAAAGCTATGAACAAGTACTGAGTTCATATCTGGGTTTAAGTTTTGCAATCTTTTTAGGGTTTATTCCAAAAAAGTCACTATCTTTAATCCCAACTTTACAAACCCATAATGAATTGTTGACTAAAAAGCTATTACAAGCTGAAGAACAGCTTGAACAATTATTTTCAAGAAGAAAAGAAGATGCAAAAGCAAATGCTAGGGTTGTTGAAATCTTTGCTAGCCACAGACATGGGTGGCAGCAAGAAGAGAAGAAGCTACTTAGACAAATTGATGAAAATGTTGAAGAGATTGCTAATTTAAGAGCTAAAATTGAGGATCTTGAAATTAGGGTTGATGAGTTGAAAAGGGAAGTAAATGAGAGAGATGATTTGTTAAATTTTATGGCTAATAGGGATGATAACGGTGGCAGTTATGGCGGTGACGGTGGCGGTTACGGCGGTGATGGTGGTGGAGAGTTTTATGGTGATATATTGGGGTCTAGGTTTGGTAAATTGAGGGTTTCAAATGAGGGGACTAATCATAACCATAATTTTAATTATAAGCATAATGGTAATTATGGTACTAATAATGTTATGGATGATTGTTATATGGATAAGGGAGTTCATAATGTGGATGATTTTGGGTCAATATATGATGGTCATAGTCTGTTTAACCCTTCAGAGTTTCCGAATTCCGGTTTTTCGAAATTCTTGTCAGAAAGATCAAATCTTTGGCAGGTTTGGTTCATCTTTTTCTATATTCATGCTGATCTTTGTTAAAGTTTTAGACTTTTAGTGCGTGTGATACCAAGTAATTTCATAAAGTTACAATACTAGTATGTTAAGTTATTTTGATTAAACTGTTACATTATGGTGCAATTGATGGAGATTTAGGTTTAGATTGGTTACCGATAATTTAATTCCTTACATTTATTATATTGTAAAAATCCAGCCTTAATCTTAGTGGTCACTATCAACTATCAAGAACAGGTTGGCATTAATTTATCTTCTACATAAATGTTAAACTTGGCATTATGGATATAGTTCTGTTTGTGATACTTACAAGTATTAGGATGATAAATAGAAAACCACTTTTTGGTTTGGTGGTGGTGGTTGATTCAATCAATTACAGTTTTTGTACTGTAAATGAAAGATGGACCACTTCATCAATAGCAACAACTGCCTATCAAGTCTTCCATTATTGACTATCGTGCTCCAAACTCAAATCTCGAAACAAATTATTCGAGAAACTATAACTCGTTTACTAACCGTGCGAAATTAGTGTTTATAAATTTCATTTTGAAATTCATTTTTTAATAGATAATGTATAGGAATGCTGATAGAGGCAGGTGACTTTTTCATTACATTAAAAGCCAGAGGTTTTGTCCCTTTGTATGGCTATATTATGTCTAACTTGTTCTCTTAAATACTTTCAATTCCCAAATAAAGTCGAATTTTGACTTTGGAAGTCAAACTAGAATTGTAAAGAGAAGTTGAATTACTTTTAATGTCAAATGCTATGCTTCCCAAGTCCTGGTCATGCAATAATTTAGAACTAAGTTATATTTTGTATATGTGCTGACGATAAATCATATAATAACTTGTTGACCATTGGGTTGACTTATTTTAACTCTTAACTTCTGCAGGGTGTACAATACGAATCCGTGGAACAAGTTCACGATCTAAAGCATTATGGAACTAGGTACTTTTTGTTAGATGCATATGTTTCTGAAAACATGTGGATTTTATTGTTTCTTTTTATTTATTAATTATTATTATATTATATAATTGAAACAAAGTTTTTTGAACAGGAGAGAGTCCCCATGGAAGGTAGATGGTGATTCATCAGGGGTTTCTGCAAAACTGAAATTGCTCGAACAAGAGCTTCAAAATTTGGAAAATGTCGTTGCTAATGATTTGTCAAAAGTACCATCGTTAATGAAAAAACAAGCAAAAAGATATCAAGCTCTTGCTGGAAAAATTGACGATCTTTGCAGAAGAATGGTACCGACTCAACTGTATTTTCTTGCACCGTTTTTATTATTATAGTCATACATATACATATAAAACCTTTTCAAATACAATTACGAAAATTAGACCTAATTTTTTACTTGGTATATTATTATTCTTTGGAAAAACTTGGAATAGTATGATTTAAATCACCAACAAAAATTAATTGTATTTGTCTATTAGAGGATAAAACATAAACCAAATCGACCCATTAATAAGTAAATGGGTCTAAATTACTACCTATAGTTATGGGAAGCGGGTAATGGGTCTAAACAGTGTTGTAAGTCTCGTTATCTCTCCCCGAGATCTCGTTTTTGGAAGGCATCCGAAACGAGATGTTCATCTCCCGAGATTTCTCGGTCAACAGGGTCAAACTTGGTCAAAGCCAAGATTTTTCGGATTTTCTCGCTCATTTCTCGAATTTTCTCGTAAAATCTCGTATTTTCTCGCTCATTTCTTGAATTTTATTGTGAAATCTTGTAAAAATGTATATTAAAATATACATAGATTAATTCTTTTTTATATATTTATATTAAAAAAACAAAAAAGTCAACCTAAGTCAACGTCCGAGATCTCCCCGAGATTTTCTTGAGATGCCGAGATCTCCCCAAAAATGTCCGAACGAGATCTCCCGAGATCCGAGCTCTCCAATCTTGGGTCTAAATTACTATATAGCGATGGGAAGTGGGTAATGGGTCTAAATTACTACCCATAGTGATGGGAAGCGGGTTATCTTGGGATTATTATAGATTTCATAACACATACTGTAGTATCTTAAAGTTATCAAATTCAACATTAAAATATATCCCATAGTAAACATTTGGTGTGAATATAAGTATATTTAGTACATACACATTTGTGTTACGCGTGTGAAATTGTTAATAACAATCTGTGGTTTAATATTACAGCAGGAGAACGATCCTTGTGAACTAAACGCGGGTTTAGAGTTTCGAACACAGAGACAAACCGAGTTTTTACTAGAAGCATTACGGCTTCAACAACGTGCATCAGAAACAGGGCAGAAATTAATGGCATTACAAACAGAAACAGGGACAGGTTTTAGTTATGGGAGTGATCTAGTGGAAGGCCGTGCACGATTAACCACTAGACTCTCATTAAACTCTATAAGAAACAATTTTAGGGATATTCAAAGAAATTTGGAGATATGGTTAGCGAGAATTATTGGAGACGTTGAAGGGATTTTAGCGAGAGATGGTGCTTCGCGTGTGAACGAGTATTATGTACCTACAAGATACCCTTTTGTACCTCAAGAAAGATTTTTAGTTTAGTCTTTTACTTGTTAACAAATTATTAGAAGTGATTGATTAATGGCTTAATTTGTACATGTTTTTTTGGCCTCTAAATCCCAGATTGTTGACCTCCCTTTTTTCATGTAAATTTGCATTGGGTTATTTTGCCCTAACTGCAAATGCAAATACTCTGTAAATATTGTCGAATTAGTGCAGTACCGTTTCTAATTCACTTTAACGTTGTTTGAAATTTAAACTCACCCTTTTATTTTGTCATGGTCATCTTTGATAATCAACTTTGCATCACATTCAATAACAATACGTAACTTTTATTTTTAAAGTAACTGCACCTTTATATGAAAAAAGGCGTGTTTTTGCTTTTACTTGACTCAATAATTTCTAGTTTAGCTTCTTGCAATGATCTAATTACATACCGATAAACATATGTTGAATGGATAACCCCGTCCACGTATAAAATTGGGTGGTGATCCACACACCACCAATTTTAGCCAAACACCACTGAATATGCATTAGTGTTGTACAGTACAATACTTTAATGCACGTTTGGTGGTGTATGTCTAATATCAAGTGATGTACTGATCATCAGCCTATTAAATTTTGACAGGAAATAGTGAAAACGTATGTTTGAACTGATTACTTATGTCATCACACTAACACCAATAAATAGGCACGATATGAAAACTAAAATGCAACATCATATACGATATATAACTAACATACGGTTAGCAGCTGCATAGCATAGAAATCAAATCACAAACAAATGTAAAACGCAGAAACTTTCATACTGCTTATTAGCATGAATTGCCCTCAAGCAGCAGCAGCTGCTTCTTCGAGCAATTGTTTCACCTTGGTGATGTAGTCACTCATTGCTTCATCCTTGGATTTTGCTGCCAAGGGTAAAAAAAAATACCCAACTCAGCACAAAACAAAATGATATTTAAAATAATAATCTTAATAATATATTAATTTTTTAGGGTTGTTAACAAGTCAATTTATTCGAGCTTGACTCTTTAAAAACTGGATTAGATTCGAGCTCAGGCTCGAGCCGCTCGAACATATTCTAATATCGTTTAGTAAACGAACTCGAGCTTCTTATATCGAGTTTGATCCGAGCGTCAGTTTATATAACTACCAAATGAGACAAGCTTGAACTTATTATAGTAGGTTCGAAACAAAACGAGTTCGAGCTCTTTAAATTTTAAACGAACAGAGTTCGAGCTCTTTTAATTTTAAAAGAGATAAAGAGACGAGGTCGAGCTCTTTGAACTTTAGTCCATACGAGTTCGAGCTTTTTCAATATTATATGAGCCGAGCTCGAGCTCAGTCAAGCTTAACTTGTTTACATCCCAAATTGTTCTGAAAAAAAAAAGAAAAAAAAATACCTTCAACTGCCTTCCAAGCATCCCATTTAGCCCTATCTCTCATGTTAAACATACCGGGACGGCCTGTAAAAAAAAAAATTCAAAATAAAATTAAACAAATTAGAATGTAGTTATAAGATCAGTAATCACGAGACTACACAGATCAACGATCCATACTTGTGTTCACTGGCCCAACAGTTGCTTGCTTGTACAATCCGTACAGCACCAGCAGGTCCTCATTTGAGGGGCTTTGGGTTAGAGTCTTGATTTTTTCAGCATGCTCCTCAAATTCCTCCTATAAGTTATCAATTTGAAGCATAAAACAACAGATCTGCTTGTCATAATAATAATAAATATATGCAACTTTAATTGATCACACAAATATAAAATTTGGAAGAAAAATCAATATATATCAGCGAGAAATTAAAATTAACTGAAATGAATGAGGAAGGAAACATGAATACCTTCAAACCCATTTGTTAAAGAAAAATGTATTGTAAATGATTTTAGTTGGTAGCGAAGGTCTCACGATGAGTGCGCGAAGGATGATTGTTAGTTTTTGCTCAATTTATAGGAAAAAAGCAATTGTGTTCGAGTTTTTCAAGCGGAGACTTCAATAAAATAGTCCCCAAGTTTCAATAACATTACAATTGTAACCCAAGATGTTAGATGTTAGACTGCTACAACCATGACATCGACATCACTTCCTTACCATAACTAGTTGTCAGATCAACGTCATATCAGGACTTCTTCACCAGAATTAATTCATGACTAAACATTTTCAATCATAACATACTTCCTCGAATAAATTAGGACCCACTATATTAATTAATTATTTTGTAATACAAATATTAAAAATAAATGTACAAGTCAATAAAACCTTTTCTTCCATATATTTCTGTCCTGCAATCTGCTTGAGAAACACAAAACATAGGGCGAGGAAGCACGGCGGAGTGCTGGGCGCTTTGGTGCCAACGGCGTGGTGCTGGGCGGAGAGGAGGAAGGCATCGTTGAGAGCCCTCTTAGTGATGCTAAACAAACATTTGGTTTCACAATTAGTCAATTGTATTATATATTATAATTAACCTTTTATTAACGGCAGAAGACATAAAGTATATTAAAACTAACGCGAAACTAGAGAAAATCAAAATTAATTACAAAGCGTTCAAAGGGTATTGCAACAACGCCGTCCAATTCATACTACTCTTATGAAACGAGAATACAACCAAGTAAAAGCCGAGACAACTATGTTATCGAAAACATGTGGCTTCTTGAACTAGGAATCGTTGAAAACATAGCTATTCCGAAGGCGCCAAATATTCCACAAAGTCGATATGATGATAAGTTTGATGATCATATGTTGTCTTCCCGTAATAGTAATCTCATCTACCCATAACCAAATGCCTTCCATAAAGCTCTAATGAGGGAGTTGTAAGTTTGTCTATAGGCTAATCTTATCCCAGAGTTGAATACAAATGTGCAAGCAATACACAAATGGAATTCATCTTCGTCATTCTGATCACATAAGCCACATTTAGTGTGCTCCATGTCAATTATACAGAGCATGAGATTGATTTTCGTTGGAAGACAAAGAAGGTATGAACGCCAAATAAATACGTTAATTTTTGTGGGGACGTATTAGCCTATTGGGGGAGGCTGATTACCTTTTTGTCCCCTCCGTGTCTCCTCCATTGTGTGGTCTTATCCTGGAAAAGAAAAAATTCGCGTCTTAAGTCTTTACATAATATTTCAACAGCTAATTGATAGGTAATTTGGTAATGTTAAGAAAAGTGTTAGGAAGAGGGGATCGCCTGGACGTTGGGAGATATAAATTTGAGAGAAAATAACTCTATTACTCACAAGAATAGATTTACAGAGTATTACAAAACTCTTACAAAAAAAAACTCTCAAACTCACACACACTCTCTAGGTTGTGATTACACTTCTCTGAGTGATTTGGGATGATTTACAATTGAGGTTTCAACCTCTATTTATACTAAAACTTTGGTGGCGGTGGAATGGTGTGAACGGAGATGGTGGGCGGCCGTCATCGTGTTCATCTTTGATTCTTCTACATGGTGTTCAAAGAAGGCTACTTTGAACATCTAGAAGGTGAGCTTCTAGATTGTAGGCTGGAAACTTTCAATTTTCCCCCTCCAGCCGAATCCACGAACATTCCAGTTATGTCTCTGCATAACTCCAACTTCTCTCGAGTCACCACCTTTGTTAACATATCCGCAGGATTCTCCTTTGTATGGATCTTCACTAGTCTCAACAGTTGTCGATCAATTACCTTGTACTCCTTTTGCTTGATTCCAAATTCTTGAAGATAACGCTTTAACCACAACATTTCTTTTCCAGCTTCTGTGGCAGCAATATACTCTGCTTCAGTTGTGGATAATGCAACACACTTCTGTAGTCTTGACTGCCATGAAACAGCTCCCCCTGCAAAAGTGTAAATGAATCCTAAAGTAGATTTCCTACTATCAGGATCTCCGGCCATATCCGCATCTGTATAGCCTTCCAAGATTGGATCAGCTCCCCCGTAACAAAGACATAGATTCGTTGTACCCTTAAGATATCTGAGAATCCATTTTACCGCATTCCAATGCTCTTTCCCGGGGTTCGAGAGAAAATGACTCACTGTTCCCACTGCGTGAGCAATATCGGGCCTTGTACACACCATTGCATACATCAAACTTCCAACTGCTGAAGAATATGGTACTGAAGACATCTCCCCGATCTCTTTCTTGGATGAGTGACAAGAACTCTTGCTTAACTTGAAATGGTTGGCTAATGGAATGCTAACAGGTTTGGCATTGTTCATATTGAAACGTGAAAGCACTCGTTCAATATACTTCTCCTGAGATAGCCATAACCTTTTATTCTTTCTGTCTCAGGTTATCTGCATTTCCAAAATCTGTTGAGCCTGTCCTAAGTCTTTCATGTCAAAAGACTTAGAGAGTTCCTTCTTCAGCTGGTTAATCTTCGTTGCGTCTTTCCCTACGATCAAAATATCGTCTACATATAGTAGAAGAGCAACGAAATCTTTTTCAGAAAATTTCTGAATGTAGACACACTCATCTGCTGCAGTTTTCTTGTACCCGTGACTCACCATGCATGAGTCAGACTTCTTGTACCACTGCCTAGGTGCCTGCTTCAAACCATATAAACTTTTTTTCAACTTGCATACGAGGTTATCTCCTGAAACCTCAAAACCTTCTGGCTGCTCCATGTAAATTTCTTCATGTAAATCTCCATGAAGAAAAGCTGTCTTTACATCCATCTGTTCAAGCTCCAAGTTCATACTTGCGACCAATCCAAGTATGACTCTAATTGAAGTCATCTTGACTACTGGTGAAAATATCTCGTCAAAATCAATCCCTTTCTTCTGTTGGAATCCTTTGACTACAAGTCGTGCTTTGTATTTCACCACTTTTCCATTACCATCATTTTTCAGCTAGAACACCCATTTATTTTTCAGTGCCTTCTTCCCGCGTGGAAGTTCTACAATCTCATAAGTTTATTTTTTCTGCAGAGAATCCATCTCATCCTGCATTGCGAGCAACCATTTTTCTTTATCCTTATGAGTTACTGCTTCATGAAAACTCTCCGGTTCTCCATCTTCAGTAAGTAGAAGGTACTCGGATTCTGGATATCTACTCGATGAAATCCGACCTTGTTCAGATCTACGAACTTCTGGAACATTCCGAGGAGATCCACCATCATCTTGACCTTGTGATGGTGCTGGAACGTCTGGCAGATGGGGTTGTGGCTCCCCCTGCTCAGTACCGTCATTTTCCTCATTATCTTCTACTTCTGGAATTTCTTCTTGCACTAAAAATTCATTTCTCATGAATGATTCCGTTGTTGCCTCTGGCACCTGAGCAGCAACATTTGACTTCTGAGATATTGTGGGCTTTTCAATATCTTCTATTGTCTAGCTTTCATGGAACACCACGTCCCTACTTCTGATCACCTTTTTCTCCTTTGGATCCCATAATCTGTATCCAAATTCTTCATCTCCATAGCCTATGAATATGCATGGAGTGCTCCTTGCATCCAGCTTCTGCCTGAGCTCCTTGGATACATGTGCGTACGCCAAACATCCAAATACTCTTAAATGAGAGTATGATGGATCCTTTCCAGACCAAAGTTTCTCAGGAACTTCAAAATTCAGTGGTACTGATGGAGATCGGTTGATCAAATAACAAGCGGCTCTGACTGCTTCTCCCCAGAATGGCTTTGGCAGCTTAGCCATACTGAGCATGCTCCGAACACGTTCCATGATTGTTCGGTTCATTCTTTCTGCTATACCATTATGTTGAGGGGTACGTGGGAACGTCTTCTCATGTCGGATGCCATATTGTGATGCCCCATACAAAACCATCGTGTACGAATCATCAACAACAGGATCATTACAAGGTTAAGTACTATATGCTGTAACAAAAGAAGTTGCATTCACGATAAAAAGGTGATGTCATAACCGACATCAAATGTTTAACATTCCAAAAGTATGCTTCACTAAGTAGAAGCAATAATTAAGTGTACGTGACCCCAAATGGTCGTTACATGTCATAATTCAAAAGTACTAATGTTTGAATGCAAAGTAAAGTAGTTCATGCGTGGACAACTCTAAGCAGCGGGTGTCTACAGCACAACAAGTAAGACAGTGGAAGCTAACCTCAAGCACTTGAGAAAAACATGCTTAAAAACGTCAACACAAAGGTTGGTGAGCTATAGTTTAAGTATAACAGTATGTAAGGTAGGCCACGAGATTTCAGTGCTACAAAGAGCGTTTCAAAACAGTATGATAAAGTATATGTTAACCGTGGGCACTTGGTAACTAACTTAACGTTTATACCCCCTGAAAGTACACTTGGCAAGTGCGTATGTTTATGAAGTATTAAACACTCATTAAATGCTAGCGCTACTAGCCCGAGTGGGGATGTCAAACCCTATGGATCCATATCTAAGATTCGCGTTCACGGTTCAAAAACCAATGATTAAACGTTACCGAGCTAAAGGGAATGTTTATGCCGTTGTATAACCCACACATATATAAGTTTAAGTACTCGTGCCTAGTATGTAAAACATAAAATCCGCATGTATTCTCAGTTCCCAAAATAAGTTAAAGTAAAAAGGGAATGCTATAACTCACAATGATATGTAGCGGTAAAGTAGTAGTCGGGAAAGGTGTGCAAGTAAACGGTCCGAAGGTCCTCAACCTAAGGCAAATAGTACTAAGTCAGTAAATCGTCTTAATGGGTTTAAAAGTATGTAATTAAGGTCTTAAGGGTCATCATAAATCATCATTAAACAAAAGGCGTAAGGTAGGTTTCGTTTATGAAAGTAGTTTAAAACAAAGTCTGATTCAGTCAGTCACCACGGCCTCTACCCTTACTGAATTAAGGTGAGACCAGTGGTCATGGCTCCGTCTATGAGTCCCTTAAGTGTGGTAAAATTTACAGAAGCAAACTCATCTTGGTTTGACCGTGGCGACGGTCCAAGTGCGAGTAGGTCAGAAATTTCTGCACAACGTTAAAGGACATAGTAACGATCGGAGGGCCATAAATCCTAAACCGTAACTCGGATTAAGACGAGTCCTATATGAAAAGTTATCTACTCGAAAATTTATATCTAAAAATCAAGGTTAGAACAGCCCAGGTCTACTGGTATATTCCAGAAGCATCAGGTCAGTAGGTTTTCGACAGAAGCAGTGAGTTTAAAAGGGTTCCGGTGGTCTTGGTGCTTGATGTTCATCATGGTTCTCATCCTTGATGCATATAGCTTCAAGTGTACAACTCATTGATGTATCTACATCATCTTAGCCAAGTCTTGACCATCATAACCCTAGTGCAAGTCTAAGACATGAAGCACAACTCACTTAAGAGTTGCATGTAGTTTGATGAACCAAAGTTACATCAAAGTCTTAGATCTAACACATACATGAACTTTAAAAGAAATATTGAACTATAAACTTGAAAGTTAACTAACTAATCAAGATCATAAGTAGTAGAACATAGTTCTTAGTTTGATCTTGAAGATCCAAGACTCAAAAGTCTAGATCCAAAGTTATATTTAAAGAAAACTTATTTGTGTGTTCTTGAACTTCCAAGGTTAACTTAATTTGTTCAAGAGATATGAGATCAAGACTAACTTGTAGTACTTGACCATATAAACTAACTACATGAAATTAAAGTGCATAAATTGAAGAAGTAACTAAGTAAACAAGAAAAGGTTCATGGTTGTTCATACTTTAAAGATTCAAACCAAAGTTTGATCTTTAGAAAGTAAACTTTAAAGTTTACTTCATGAGCTTCAAGTATGTCTTTAATCAACACATGGAACTTGCAACTTTTGAAACAATAAATGTAGAATCATGAACTAGTGAGTTTATGTTCTCGTGTTCTTGAAAAATACAAGATATTATGGAGAATCAAACTAAAGAGTTTGATTCTTAAACATGTAAGTAAGTAATAACAAGAATAAGTAACAAAGTAACAACAACAAGATTCAAGTAACTAGTAATCAAAGACAAGTAACATTTAAACAAAAGAATGATGATGATGATGTGATAAGAAGTCGGTTTTGTTTGAAGAAAAGAAGAGAAGTTTAAAGCTTGCTACTTACTACTTGAGAGAGAGATGAGAGAAGGAGTTTGAGAGCAAATGAATGTGTGTGAGAATGAGAGGATTTGTGAGTAAGTAGTAATGAAAATTTGAAAACAAAATGCCCTTTAAACCACCCTAGGCTCACGGTTTTGCTGCAGAATTTTGGAGGGAGGAGTTTGTTTGTTGGTTACTAGAATGTAAAGCTTCATAAAGGTGGTTAATGGGTGGTTGCTCATGGGGATTAAGACATAACTAGATTCCAATCCTTACAAACTAACTAGTCACCATTTAATTGATACTTACACTTTGAAAGAGTGGGCTAACTAAGCCCACTTAAAGGTAGGGTGGGCTTACAAGTCTTAATTCATGAGTCCATTAACTAATCAAAGCCCAAGTTCAATTAATTAACAATTAAACCCAATTAAAGCCCAAGTAACTAACTAATAGCCTTAGTTAATTAAAAAGATTAATAAATTTAATCATGAATGTAAATAATATCTAAAAATATTATTCGTGAAAGTTCCGGGTGTCACAAAGACGTTTCGGACACTTAAAAGTCAAGTACGGGCAATCATGGTAACATGTAAATGTAATAACATACATTCGTTTAATCACACGTATTAATAATAATAATTATTAATAAAATAACGTTGGAAATTCCAGGGTCGTTACACATATGATCTGCAATAGGCATCGAACTGCCTGGAAGAGTATTCACCGCCGTTGTCGGATCGAAGACACTTTAACTTCTTTCCTGTCTCACGTTCTACCATGACATGGAACTGTTTGAAGTAATCGAACACCTGGTCCTTCGTCCGTAAGAAATATACCCACACCTTTCGAGAAGTATCATCGATAAACGTCAGAAAGTATCGATTGCCGCCAATTGATTCAACCTTCAAGGGACCGCAAACATCAGAGTGTACCAGACTGAGTAACTCTGATCTTCTCGTTGAAAAGGAATTAAATGAGACTCTATGTTGCTTACCAAACAAACAATGATTGCAAGGATCTTGCGCAGCATCCTTGTCTACATTGATAAGCTTCTTCTTTATTAGGGTAGACAACCCTTTCTCACTCATGTGACCGAGTCTCTGGTGCCATAAATTTTGTGAAGCCTCCTTTTCTGCAACATTAATACTGTCTGTGCAGATCTTCACATGAGTCTTGTACAGTGTGCCATAAATGTGTCCTCGAGCGACTATCATAGCGCCTCTTGACAATTTCCATGTGCCTTTACTGAAATGACTATCATAGCCCTGTTTATCGAGAGCTACCCCAGAAAGTAGATTCAGCCGAAGATCTGGCACATGGCGGACATCCTTCAAAGTGATTGTGCTCCCGGAACTTGTCTTTATCTTGACATCACCAATTCCGACAATCTCAGCGGAACTGGAATTTCCCATCTTCACAACTCCAAAGTCTCCAGCTTTGTATGTTGTGAAGTATTCCTTGTATGGAGTCACGTGGTAGGAAGCTACAGTATCTACCACCCATTTCGTTTCTTCTCGTGAGACGTGAAGGCATGTCTCATCATGGGTTGAACAATAAGCTACATCACCTGTGATAGCAACTAATGTTTCTCCACCCTTATTCTTCGGCTGTGAACTGCTTTGACCTTGTTTCTCTTTCAATCTATAGCAGTTCTTCTTCATATGTCCCTCTAATCCACAATGATGGCATTTATATGTTGGTTTTCTGCCATCAGCTGACCTGCCCCTGCTCTTGCTTCTGCCTCTACATTTATTTTTGCTACTCATTCGCTGTCTCCCCCGATTCTCTGTGACAAAGGCATGGGTTTGATCTATGCCCATGTTCTTTCTCCTTGCCTCTTCACTGAATAGGGCATCCTTGACCATTGACATGGTAAGTTTGCCATTCGGGGCTGAGTTGCTGAGTGTTACTACCAGCGTTTCCCAGCTATCGGGAAGAGAACTAAGTAGCAATAGTGCCTGAACTTCATCGCCAAGAGGCATCTCTACAGACGATAACTGGTTGACCAAGTTCTGGAACTCACTAGTATGCTCGGCAACTGAAGTTCCAATTTTGAGCTTCATGTTGACTAAACGCCTCATCAGCAGGGCTTTATTCCGAGCAGTCTTGGCCTGGTACATGTCCTTCAACTTTTTTCAGAGGACATATGCGTCTGTTTCTTGTGCAACATGGTGGAAGACACTATGATCAATCCATTGACGGATCTGACCAATAGTTTTTCGGTTTGATTTCTTCCACTCTTTCTCTTTGGCAGAATCAGGGTTTATACCTTTCAATTCAATAGGATCGAACAAATCCTTACAGCTGAGGAGATCTTCCATCCGAGGTTTCCACAGCGTGTAGTTTGTGGCTGTGAGCATAATCATAGCTCCGGAAGATGATGTTGACTCTTCTGTGAACATTATCACCTTACAAATAATTTTTTAACACAAACAGGGTTGAATTGTAGAAAACAGAGATCACCGTTACGTCCGGAACGGTTGAAAATGGTGGAATAGACACTTCGCGGCTTAAATTCCACTTACGGGGCAAAATTATAATTTTTATAAACTTCAGGGACCAAAAATGAAATTTTGAAAATTTCAGGGACTAAATTGTAAAATTTCAGAATTGCTACAGTACCGCTACAGTACTGCTACAGTGACTTGCTACAGTGCCGCCAGCTCAGTGAATTGCTACAGTGATCGTCTTCTCCCGGCAAAAATTCCGGCACCGGTCGTCTTCTCCGGCGAGATTCCGGCGAGTTGACCAAACTTTGACCGCGTTTTCTGGGCTCGTTATAACTCCTCCGTTTAAGTCGCCTTTTTTTGCTTTGGACTCGGTTCGACGAGACGAATCCAATGGTACACTCAAAATTGAATTTTGAGAAAACTTCAGAAGACCCAAAAACTCAACCAACGTCTCTAACCAAGCTCTTGATACCACTTGTTAGGAAGAGGGGATCGCCTGGACGTTGGGAGATATTATTTTGAGAGAAAAACAACTCTATTACTCACAAGAATAGATTTACAGAGTATTACAAAACTCTTACAAAAAAAACTCTCAAACTCACACACACTCTCTAGGTTGTGATTACACTTCTCTGAGTGATTTGAGATGATTTACAATTGAGGTTTCAACCTCTATTTATACTAAAACTTTGGTGGCGGTGGAATGGTGTGAACGGAGATGGTGGGCGGCCGTCATCGTGTTCATCTTTGCTTCTTCTACATGGTGTTCAAAGAAGGCTACTTTGAACATCTAGAAGGTGAGCTTCTAGATTGTAGGCTGGAAACTTTCAAAAAGTAGATAGTTAAATTGAAAATTTTAAGTTAAACCCTTCTTTTTTTTTTTTCTTTCGAAAAGCATTAAACTTTTCTTATTACGAGTACTATTTTTTATTTGATAGTAAACAATTTTACTAAACAAATACCTTCAAACACAAATTTAAAAACATAACCGCGATTCAAATATATGATTTTGATTGAATTTTGTAGTTGTAAAAACAAAGTCAACAAGATTAGAACGAGAGGAAATTATACCTATCATCTTGTAGTTTATATGATGTTTATATCAACGTCCTTATTTTTTGTAATTGAAATGATCATACCTAATTAATTTATTAGTGTACGATGGTCGTCCATGTGGTTTTTATTAAATTACACCAATCATTTTCAAAAAATTACACTAAAAGTTCATTTTTTTACTTAGAAGTGTATGTTAACACTATGGACGATCAACACACATTTTAAGTAAATCATGGACCATCAAAGTTCATTTTAATTAATTCGGACACGATAAATGTAATTTAAAAGGTAATGCCGGTTACTGTAAATCGAAACCACATAAATGATCCATGTAATAATTTCTGAAAAAATAGAACAATTGGTGTGATTTAATGTAAAATACAAGGACGATCCGTGTAATTTTAAAAACATAATAAATTTTGGTATAATTTTATGTAAATTAGAAGAACGATCTATATCTGAATAATTTACTTTAAAAACAATCGTAGTTATCCTTTTATCTTCTAGCTAGATCTAAAATCTTTATCTCAATATCCGAAAGCCTCACCATATATCTAATTTGTAGTATCTTTTAAAGAAAAAATGAATTAAATTTAATTCAATTTGATTTGCATGGTTCATTGGTTTGGGTTTAGACTTTAGAGTCTTCCATAATGATGGAGATAGATGTGCAACGATGTATCAACGAGGGTTGTAATTGTCAAATCTTATAAAGTTGAGTCTAATAATTGAAAGTAATTAACAATAACAAATATTAAAACAACGAAGCGGAGTTTTTTAATAGAAGGTTGTTGTTCTAAAAAGTATTTAAGAGAAGAGAGTAGTTTAAAAATTATTTTCAAAAACACTATACAAAGCTTCAAGGGTAGTCCCTGAACTATAACAAAAGCATCATGTTTAGTCCTTTAGATCTTTTCTAATCAACGATACCCTAAACTTTTCATTCCAACGTATGAGAGTATTTTTAATTTTACCTTTCTCTTTTATCTTTGTTTCTTTCATCTTTATGTCCATCTTTATCAAAACAATAAACCCTAATATCTAATAGAACAAAATCTATACGATTCACCCTCCTCATCTTCAACAACTACTTTAAATTAAAAACCTACCCTAATCTAAAATCAATATCAATCTCAGAATGAAATGAAAAAAAAAAAATTAAATTTAGAAAAGATCCCAAAAACATAATGATGTGATGGTAGAGTTCAATTATCGAAATGAAGGTAGAAATTTATATTCTAAAGCCTTGAATTTTGAGCACCCTTGATTGCTACTGTAAGTTTACAACTCAAAATTCAAAACAAACAAATGTGAATTAGGGCCCTAAGAAAGAAACACAATTTATACAAGATTCGATATAATATATAACCATTTGATCTTCTTCGGATTTGGATCGAGCGTCACCGATCTTCGTCAATCTCCTTACCGATGGTTCAATGATGGCCGTAAATGGTGGAACCGCCATCAACAATGTCCGGAGATATAAAAAAAATCGTAACCGATGAGTTAAAGTCTGAAAACAATTTTAAACTTCCAACGAAACGACGGAGATTGACGAATAATTAGTGAGTCGTTAGACCAAAGAAATCAATTTTCAAGTTGGTCCTAAATTGAATACATTTAAATTATTAAAACTAATACTGTATTAGTTATATATTATCTATTGTAGACTCCTAAACTATAATTAAATTATTGAAACTGAAAATACTCGTTATGTAATATCAAGTCCTTACAGAAGGGGAGATGGGACTCTTTGTAATTCGTAAAATTTATTTGTTCGTAAGATTTGTTTGTTCCAGTGGGTAAAATGGTGAGGTGGATATATGGGCCTAATTAAAAAAATACTGCATACTACATTTTATAAAATATTTATAGAAGTACCCTATTTTCTTAAATATGTTTTAAAATCACGATGGTGTCTTAAAAAACTCCAACGAAGCGTATAATTGCGTGCATGTGGCGCAACACATGTGGTAGGGGCGAACTGAGGGGTCACAAACCTACAATCGAATAACTTTTTATTAATGCATCAATATGGTTTTCCATAATAAACGTTGGAACGCTCCGGTAACTCTTTGTAAAATTCAAGCCGTCTCTTTCAATTGAATTTCGTGCAAATATAAAGGCGTCAAGATCGATTGGAATATTTGGTTAACAAAACCGAACTCTTATTTGTAATTCATGTATGGGTTGAGTTGCAATCTCCGCACTCTCCTCCCTAGTTTATAGTTTTTTCTCTCGTGTTTCGTTGTAATATTGGGGCGTTTATTGCCTCCATCTCGCGATTTAACATGTTATAATAGATTACTAGTTTAAGACCCGCAAAATTTGCGAGTTTTGACATGATTATTTTTTTAAGCAAGACAATATGATATGTTAGTACTAATGTATCCAAAGATAATTCAATTAGCCAGCAAGTAAGATGAACTAAGTGATATTATTATTTTCCTAAACAATAAAATATTACAGAGTAATGGAGAGTAGTTTAAATAGATGGACACAATGTTAATCGAATCAAAGTCAAGTTCAAACTTCAAATGATGACTAAAATATTACTCTTACGAATTATCTATATTTCAGCGTAAATATTTATAGAATTTACTGGTTACTTTTTCCTTTGCTGAGTACTTTTAATGAACTTATATAAGAAAATATAAGAAACGTCAAATAGAAAAAGCTAAGATTGAGCATGAATAGAAGACACTGAAAAGGATGTCAAGTCCATATCATTCACCAAGAAAATGGCGGCAACGGCGGCAGCAACTTTCGTTCTCGAAGGAAATCCTTCCCATTCAGCCCTCCCGGGATCATCAAGATGAGCATCCCTGTTGTCAACACAACACAATTGTGCTTTCACGTTAAAAATTTATTTTTTTCTACATTTTAAACATTGAAGTTGACATCTATAATATTGTTTTTACTTAAAAACATGTAAGGATCAAGTAGAAACTTTCTTACACATCAATTAAACCAGGGAAACATGTAAATTTTGGGCATCAACGCCTTGGTACGTTTTTAGTTTAGTACTTTTTTTTACATTATAAAATAATACTGAATACCTGCCATGTTTTGATACCGAGTCAATTATCAGTGTTGGACAAAAAAGCCCATACATACACTAATATCGTAAACTTGATGGCAAGTCTGTGACTCTCCTAAGCTTCCGCTACTTGCGACATAAACATCATAAAATTTGATGAATGTACACAATAGTTAAGAAATTGTATCTACCACTTGTCGAGGTTAGAAACAAAAAAAATCTTTTACCTTATCCTGTGGCCCGACCCACAGAAAATGTTCCTGACCTGAACTTTCGATGAATTACTAACTATCGATATGCGGTAATCACATGAAGTATAGATATAGATATAATCATGCAACAAATAAGTCAAATTTTATATTAAAAACTTAAAAATTCCAACAAACAGAAGTAAATAATAAGGTTAGGTAAACGCTAAACCATAATACCAACCTGTTCTAACAGTAGTGTCTTTCACTTTAACATTAGTAGAAGCACTTATGTGGATAGCGTCTGTATTAGGGCTACCAGCAGGAGCAAAAAAGGTCAAACATGATGCTATGAACCCGTCACATGTAGTGAATGCCATATGCATTTGTGACCATTCACAGTCATCAGATTCATCACTACCAAATGTGTTTCATCTGTGAAAAGTTATCGCCTGCATAGATTTTTAAAAAAACTTGTTAAAACACTTGAAATAGTATATGCTCTTTTTGATATAATAATACAAAGACCGTTGGAGCATGTCTGCAAGGCTGCAAAAAGTTTTAATTTTAAAACAAGTTAACGTACATGATACTCGATCTATAGATAATGAAAAATAAGAAGCTATTGAAGAAGAAAATAAATACATTTGATAGGTCCCTCTTCCAAGAACTGGCCCACCATTCTTTCCCCCAATCCAATCAATGCTTCCTCCTCCATCATCAACCTTAAGGTGATCCACATTATTAAGATACAACCACTTTTGTTTATTATTACCATTCCAAACATCAGGATCGCTCGCTCGGGGAGACAATGGAACCAACCATATATCTATGGAAATATATAAAACTAAATTTAGGGGTTTATATTATGGAAAAAAAATATGTTAATTGATTGACATCTCGAATACCAATAGTCACATTCGAGGTGCAAGGACCTCCGAGACTAATTGGTCTAATAAGACAATTGCCTTCAACGGGAATTATAATTATAATTGTTGATTCCAGTTCTGAAGAACATATGCTATGGCCCAAACATCTACAAATACCTAGATCAAAAACTTTATTCTGTCAACATATGATTTCTTTGATTCTTTCACACAACAGATCATTTCTAGATACTTTTCTTTAATAAAGAAGAACATAAAATAACTGATAACCTCTTTGGAGTTTTAACAAACACCTGGTGGATGAAAAAATAAAAAGAAACAAATCAATCACCTTTGTTTCATCTTCAAGACCATCTCCTACTACTGCACCATGATCCTTCACATTTAAGACGATTCTTGATTTAAAAATGTTAGAATAATCAACAAAAGGTCAACAATAGTCAAATTATCATTTTAGGTAATTTGACTTTAGGATCAAAAGTTGTGTACTTCATCACTTCCTAAGATAGAAAGTCACAAGAAGACATTGCTTCCAGGATCAACGGCTACAAGGCTGACCAAACAGGCTGCACAAACAGGCTGTACAAACATGTAACATCCTGAATTTTATACATCATAAGTGTCATCAAAAAGTGTCAGTAAAAGTGTGCATCAGGAAGTGCTACTGAAAGTGAACCTAACACTTGTGCATTTTCAGAATTTACATCAGAATCTGTCAACCTCAGTCCCTGAACTTTTAAATGGAAGCTGAGAACTGCAATCATCGCGTTTGGAGCCGCTTTGTCGCGTCCTGGACCATCGCGGAACGCGATGGTCATGACCAAAACGCGATGGACTGAAAACTAGCTGACCTGACCGAATTGTCGCGTATGAGTGGGCTTTATCGCGTCCTGGTCGTCGCGAAACGCGACATTGTCACAGATATGACCATTTTGACCCGTTTTTAAGGGTATCTTTTGGGGTGTTTTGGTCTTTTCACTACATGGACGGGTTATGAACTTAAAAACTGATACAAGGCTTATCCATATCACATTTATCACTCTCTCAACTACACACTTTCAACCTAGAGAGAGAGTTAGAATTTTAGAGAGAGAGAGAGAGAGAGCTTGGTTTGAGGAAGAAGAAGAGTGAATCGGGTCAAGTCGCGAGAGTTAAAGTTGTTCATCTCGTTCCTAGCTACATTTTGGTAGTGGTGGTAAGTTCTAACTCCGATTTTCATTGCTTGATTCTTGTTTGAGTTAGGGTTTATGTTAGAGATGAGTTGTAGAACCCACTACTGGTGAAATTTGGGGGTTTTGGGTATTGTTAGTGTATGTGAACCCGATTATTGTGGGTTAGAGTTTGATGACGAATTCGGAAGTAATTGTCATGGTTTGGGTGTTAAATCACTAGATTGAAAGGTTGTTAGTAATTTTGATGTTTATAAGAACTTGTGTACTAGTCAAAATGGGTGTTGAGTTAGTTTGGTGTCAAAATGAATTTTGAGTCAAGTTTTGGTGAATCAAGTATGTAAATACTTGATTTAGGTGTTAATTAGTGATTACGGGGCGTTTTTATGACTTTGGTCAAAATGGGTCATTTGAATTAGGTCAAAATTGATGATGACACTAATTTGGATTAAATGGATGATAAACGCTTTTGTTAAGTGTTAAATGATGTTTTTGGATGTAATTACTCGCGAGAAGTAATTTTGGGTTAAGGTGATATTTTAACATAAGTCAAACGTGGTCAAACGCAATATGGGTCAATAATGCACGTGTTGGGGTTTTGGTGTAAATGACGTTCGAAATGATTACTACCTAAGTAGTAATTTAGTGTTATGACCTAGGTTGGTCTAATTGGTGTAAAGTATAAATTAGGTTAAATTGTACTTTGTTATGTTGGTTTGAATTACCACCCGAAGTGATAATTGGTTTGTGTCCATTAGGTGTTAAATGTGCGAGTTTTGGCGAGCAAGGTGTGATCCCTAGGCTAAGGGATGTTTGTGTCGGGTTCTCTTTTAGAGAATGGCTATTTATGTGTATATTGTACCTATGTGTGATATAGGTGGTTACTTGCTCGGATTTGAGGACGGAGATCATATTGTACATGACTTGTGCGGGCATTCCAAGGTGAGTGGAATAATTATATATGTATGTATATGATTTATTTACTTGTGGGGTATGGGTTAAAGTTCGATGTTGACGATACCATATCCTAGAGTATATTATTTGTTTTGATGAGGGTTAAAGTTTGATGTTGATGATACCTCATGTATGGGTTTAAAGTTCGATGTTGACGAAGCCATACCACTATTTTAGTGACATTTGATGAGGGTTTAAGTTCGATGTTGACGATACCTCATATGTGGGTTTAAGTTCGATGTTGAAGATACCACATTAATTAATTTGATGAGGGTTTAAGTTCGATGTTGACGATACCTAATATGTGGGTTTAAGTTCGATGTTGACGATACCACATTTATTAAGACGAAAGGGAATTAAGTTTGATATTGACGATACAATTCGTTGGGCTAGCCTTGAAATCTTGAATACTAATGGATGTTGTGAACATCAATGTTTTGTGTGTTGTAGTGTAGCATATTACATTGTTCGTGTTATATGCTATTTTTATACTAGCTTGTGTTATCGAAGATTTAGCGTTATACTTTGCGATGGTATGCTAATTATATTGCTAGTATGTATGCGGGATTTATGCATGGTTGCGTAAGTGAGTGCAAGTAGGTAAATTGTATATGTATATATATAATTATTGCATTCACTAAGCTTTATGCTTACCCCTCTCGTTGTTTACCTTTTTATAGGTATCGTTGATGCAGAGTTACCTAGTTTCTAGACTAGGGTTGTTGGACGTTGCTTAAGCTTGGAGGATTAGATTTTGGATAATTGGACGCGGATTGGGGATTTGGTAGTCCTCGGGATTATGCTCTTGGTATCGGGTTGGGTTATCGAGTATTAACCCGTAATTCGTGTGATTGAGTCATTATTGCAAATGCTTTTGTAATATGTCATTTGTGTACCAAGAGTCATATTAAAATATTAAATTTGTCATTATGATAATGCGTATTCGGTTAAAACATTTGGAATGGTTTATGTAAAGTGGATGTTTAATGGGATTAACTTATAAAAAATAAAAATGTGCTTTGTTTTTGGTAAAAGGATTTGGGGTCGCTACAAGTGGTATCAGAGCATAGTTTAAGGGAATTAGGTGACCGTGGAATAGGTGCCTAGTCTTAGACTTATTAGCGGTTATGCATTACTTGCTGGACTTGTAGGAGTACGGGTCGGATTGAGATTTTGTTAGTGCCTTAGAGTAGGTGACTAACTAGGACTAGTGCTTATCCAAAGTGTGATTATGTGGGGCCTTATTTCGTGTGTAAATTAGTGCCTTAGACTGCTAGTGCCTAATGTAAGTAGGCGAACTTGGACGTTGTTTTAGTGATAGTCACCTAGGTTGTAGGTTGACTTGTTGTTGCGGTGTACTTGTGTATATTTATTATTAAAATGTATATAGTGTATATATACAGGTATCTATTGGTGCGATTTCCTAGAGACGAATCTATTGGAGAGATTTGGATGTTTGGCGGTTTTGAGTGATCAAGTTCACCGTAAGGACTTTGGTCATTCGGGTACTAGGAGTTATCGCGTGTTATTTTGTGTGAATGTCGCGTTAGTCCGGGTAAAGTACTTTGCGTGATCATGCAAAAATGGTAAGGTACGCAATTGTAATAGTGACTGATCACCATTATTACAACCGTGTATCTTTACACCAAGCATGATATGACGAATGCCGAGCGGAGGAAACGTGGCATGGTTGGGGTAGAATCGGGAAGAGTTAGAAATCTTTTATTGGTTCCTAGGATATAGAGGTCTCGGGTGATGTTCTTGTTGTCACATCATGAAACGACCCGTCCTTATCCACCTGGACGAAGTCATCAACATTTGGTCCCATTACGATGATCGACTCCAAGTAATGTCCTTAAATTAAGCAAATGCACAGTGGAAGACTTAATACGTACCTGAGAATAAACATGCTTTAAAGTGTCAACCAAAAGATTGGTGAGTTCATAGGTTTATCATAACAATCATTTCAATATTTTAATAGACCACAAGATTTCATAATCATAAACATAATACACTCGCAAGTGTATGTAAAGCATTCTAAGTGGTTGAGCACTTGGTAACCATACTTAACATTTAATCACGTCGCATATTCCCTTTATTATGAAATCTCACTACACCGTACCAAGTGTAGTCACCGAAACGAAGTACTGTGCAACCGTTGAATACTGGTCGTCCAGTCCGGTTGGGGTTGTCAGGCCCGATAGATCTATCAACAGGATTCGCGTTTACAATACTCATGTAAATAATAGTTACCAAGCTACAGGGAAATATGCCAGTGGTACAACTTAACGTAGAATATATTTTTAAGTACTAGTGTCTATTTCGTAAACATTTATAAAAGCAGCGCATGTATTCTCAGCCCAAAAATATATATATATTGCAAAAGCAATTAAAAAGGGAGCAAATGAAACTCACCAAATGTATTTTGTAGTAAAAATACATATGAAGATACTGAATAATGCAGGGTTGGCCTCGGATTCACGAACCCTTTTGAAATCTTTTCTAAAAAGAATTATCCATGACGGAGCTCGAACCCACGGCTTCTCATTCCCCAACAATATGCCTAACCATATGTCTGTCTAATATATTTATAAGGATCTAAATTCTTTTAACCCTTATTATCTGTTTCTATAATCTAGCCCATCTTATCTTCAGCCCAACAGAACTTAAGAGATCTTGGCCCAATCAGTAACATAGAAGACTTTGGCCCAACAATCATAAACATAGCAGCCCAATACTTATACTTGAATCACGGCCCAAGTAAAATCAATGGGTTGTTTTGGTTTCCCCTGGGTTCTATCGAATTGAAAGGAAAAAAAAATCGCTGCTAGTTCTTGTATTCATCATCATCGTCCTAGTATCATTATGTATCCCGATTCCTTGTATCATGATTATCACCAAATATTTACCATCATCATTATCATGATCCTAACTATTATCTATCATTTTATCATGTATCATTTTAATTAGATCATTATCATGATCATCAAGATTTATGAATCACAATTCATGAATCAATATATATTTCGCTATATATCACCTTCGAATCCCTATTATCATCTTCATTATCAACTCATAATTATCGTCTTTCTACTCATAATCATCACGGTCACCAATTACTTTCTTAACATCACTATCGTCATCATATGCCACATTCATACTCATCATACTAGCATCATTGTTTGTTACATTCCATCACAAAACCGAACGAGGGAAAGATGACTGTGTTTTAGTGAATCGAATAAGTTTCCTGGGTTAGTACAAAACGTATAGGCTGTAATTCAGACAGCCTAGTTAGCTGCAAATTTTGATGGGCTTAAAGATGTTCTTTTTGGGCTTATAATTTAAATGGATTTATAGAAAACCATAGCATACATAGATCCAGCCTGTAAACTCAGAATCGATGCAGTGTTTCAGCCGTCCCTCCCATCATCATCAGATCATAATTAACATCATAATCATCTTCGTCGATTGAACAAGAAACAATAATAGTTATTATATTAATGGATATTATAGTATCCAGCTTTATAATCTAAACTATTCTTGTTTCGGTCCACAGAGAAAAATACGACCCAATATATTAATAAGTCCAGCTCATTTCCTTTAAACTGGTCAGCCATAGAGTTTTTAAGCTATCCCACATGTAAAGTAATGGACTGGAATAAAATACAGCCACTAGTTACCTCCACTAATCATCAACACTTACTTTTATCATTATCTTATATTTATTAACATTATTGTTATATTATACTCACATTTTAGAAACAGAAGCAGATACATAGTCTTTTGTTGTTCAAAACGAAGCAGGAGGCAGGAAGCAGGAACTGCATCTGTTGCAGCAGCCATTCGAAGAAGAAGAAAAGAAAAGAGAGAAGAAAAATAATAATAATATAGCAGCCGAAGGATTTGATTTAAGATGGTGTTTTCTTGAGTCATATTATAGTGACAAAGGAGGTTGTAGGAGATTAGTAGGGTGGCAATGGTGACCAGTGTGAGCTGTAAACAGAAACAAATCGTGGTGTGACTGCAATTCGAGAAATTGGATTTTTGTTGCAGGTGGTTTCGTTCAAGTGGGTTTAGTCGACGATGGGTAAAGATTGATCAATAAAAGAGAAGCGTTGGTTAATGGGTCTGTGGTGGTTTACATGGTGATCAAGGTATTTGTTAATGGTGAACCAAAGAAGGTTGTTTATGATGTTGATCAAATAGTTGTATCAACAAGTGGGCAAGATGTTGATGATCGATATTTGCAGAGATAGGAATGAAAACATGCATATTGGAGTGGAGTACAATTTGATGCCGTAGGTGGTGGTGGTTTCGGTTGACAAGAAAACAACAAAGAAGAGAAAAATGACTATGTTTTCCATTAACATTTGTATATGTATAAACATTTGATATTCTGAGGAAAGAATCAAGAAAGAGAACAGAGATAGAGATGGTGATATAGTAAAACCAAAAACAGTTCCAATCACACAACAATTATCTACAGTGGTAAACAGTGGAGTGATTATGATGTTCAACTGATTTCTGATTGTGTTTGAAATTCGATTTCGAATGGCCAATGATTTACAGACAGAAACAAAAACTAAATAAAGTTAGATATAGTGATATGACACAGAATTTGCTTTCTTGCTGATTTTATATATAACTTAATAATAATAATTCTATCAATAATAATTAATAAAAATACTGAAATATTATTAAAATAATAACATAATAATACAGTTAATAATAATTATCCTAATAATTATAATATTTAGAATAATGATTCTAATAGTTATAATAATGTTTGTAATGATATGTGTTATATAATATCTATAATATATATATATATATATATATATATATATATATATATATATATATATATATATATATATATATATATATATATATATATATATATATATATATATATATATCCGTATATACATCCATTTACAATTAGTTGTTCGTGAATCGTTGGGAACATTCGAAGGTCAAATTGAATTCATGAAAACAGTTCAAAAATTTTGAGACTCAACATTACAGACTTTGCTTATCGTGTCAAAGATAATGAATTGTATCGAGAGTTTGGTTTAAAATTACTCGAAATTTTCTGGGTCGTGACAGTACCTACCCGTTAAAGAAATTTCGTCCCGAAATTTGAGTGAGGTCGTCATGGCTAACAATAAAAATGTTTCCATGACGAATATTAGTTACAAATAGAGTTTTATCATTATCGATTAATGATTCGATTATGTGAAGCGTACGAGTGAAGCTGTCACAAAAGAGTGAAATGAAGTAAATAGAGGTTCGTCTTAACTTTTGACGTATTCACAGTTGAATTCCGGAATTCAAGGAATTTAAAGAAAATATTCTAATCAGAAAGAAAATGTAATCGCACGATTTATTAGTAATTTGTTGAAATTACAGAAGAACAGAAATATCAAGAAAATATTTCCGTGATATGCTTAGAAATTAAGTAGAATGAAAGAGTCGTGTAACATGGCACATGATGAGGGTAAGGTCTGTGAATCATCATCATGTTACATTAGAAACTCAGCATGACTTACTGTAATATAATTACGTTGGCCGGGCTTCATTATATTATACTAACCCATGCTTCAATTCCCAACACTTCTCCACAATTCATTCATAATTTATACTTAGATTTTTACAGAAGTTTCCAATATAATGGAATACAGAAAACACGAAGAGGTAGATAATTTCGGACAAGAATATTTATGAAAATATCCTCAGAAATATCGAAGATATTTGAAAGGACCCGTTCATATACATTATAAACGATTCACAATAGTTGATTACATCGCGAGGTATTTGACCTCTATATGATACATTTTACAAACATTGCATTCGTTTTTAAAAGACAAACTTTCTTTACAACGAAAATTGACGGTATGCACACCATTTCATAATACATCTAACTATAATTGACTTAATAATAATCTTGATAAACTCAATGACTTGAATGTAACGTCTTTCAAAATATGCCATGAATGACTCCAAGTAATATCCTTAAAATGAGCTAATGCACAGCGAAAGATTTCTTTAATACCTGAGAATAAACATGCTTTAAAGTGTCAACCAAAAGGTTGGTGAGTTCATAGGTTTATCATAACAATCATTTCAATATATTAATAGACCACAAGATTTCCGTTTATAAATATATGTACACTCGCAAGTGTATAAAAGTATTCTATAAGTTGTAGGCACCCGGTAACAAGCCTTAACGTTCATGTTTTACCCTCTGAAGTACACCAGATCAGGTGTGTTTAAAATAACCTCAAAGTACTAAAGCATCCCATAGTCAGGATGGGGTTTGTCAGGCCCAATAGATCTATCTTTAGGATTCGCGCCTACCGTACATAGACAAGTAGTTTAATGTTACCACGCTAAAGGTATATTTCTGGTTTAAACCCACATAGAATTAGTTTTAGTACTTGTGCCTATTTCGTAAAACATTTATAAAACAGCGCATGTATTCTCAGCCCAAAAATATATATAAAAAGGGAGTAATGAAACTCACAATACTGTATTTTGTAGTAAAAATACATATGACGTCATTGAACAAGTGCAATGTTAGCCTTGGATTCACGAACATATCAATGTTGAGATTCAATATTGCAGAAAAAGTATGTAGACGCAACGGAGATGATAAACACTAGTTTGACTCACGAGCAATACTCCCGAACCATACCCATAACCTCCATAGCTTTAACCCATAATTTCCTTAGCTCTATCTCGCTCGAAAAACAATTTCGAAATCACTCGGACAGCACTCCGTCGTAATATTTTATGTATACTGATAATATCTTGAAATAATACGGAGTAAATATGTATATGTAAATTGATTGAGGGAGTTTAGAGAAAATATTTTCAAGTTTCTATCAAATAATGAAACCTATTGAATTCTATTTATAATAGATTTTTGAATTATTAAAGTGAATTATTAAAGTATGAATTATTAAAGTGAATTATTAAAGTATGAATTATTAAAGTGAATTATTAAAGTATGAATTATTAAAGTGAATTATTAAAGTATGAATTATTAAAGTGAATTATTAAAGTATGAATTATTAAAGTGAATTATTAAAGTTAAGGTAAAGTAAAAATAAAGTAAAGGTAAAGTTTAAGTATAGTAAAAGTATAAAACTATGTACGTATAATATGCGTATAAATATATATTATATTAATTTAAATTGTTATATATATTTAATAAAATAAAATATAAATATCGTTATCTTTATCATACTGGTTAAGTAATGAGTTGTTAAAAGTGGTTCTAGATATTTATAAAAGTTATATACATTTTAATAATAAAGTTCTTTTTAAACTGAAAACGTTTTTGTACGTTTGAAACTAAATCAAATAAATATGATAATTTTGTTTTCCAAAACTAAATATATTTAAGAAGCATTTTGTTTAAAGGTTAAAATAATGGAAATCGTTATATCATAAAACGTTTTAGAAAAGTAAAATCATATATTTTCATAATAGGTTTCAAGTTTTTAAATTACAGTCTGTTGGTGAAGCATGCGATAAAGTTCAAAGGTTAAATAAACGTATGAAATAATTTTAATGAAAAATGTCGAGTTACTTAACTTGTCGATATCCAGCATCTAAGTTATTTACACTCCACGTTCTTACTTATAAATCACTTTACCATTTTCCGAATGTCGTCAAAAAGAATAGATTTCTTAAATCACAGTGGACCTTATAACATAGACCCATAATCATATCACAATGTATCTGATAAATCAATCATTTGATATTATCTTCTAATTCCATCGATAAACATATTGAAACAAATACGTTCATGTAAAGTATTATACGTTTAATACTTTATTAATATTTTTAAGTTATAATATATATATATATACATATATATACATATTTATTTATATATAACGGTTCGTGAAACGTCAGAATTTGGTCGAGGTTATAATGAATGTATGAACACAATTTAAAATTCTTGAGATTTAACTTAACAAACTTTGCTTATCGTGTCGGAATAATATAAAGATAAGGTTTAAATTTGATCGGAAATTTCCGGATCGTCACAATATTTATGATGATATTTTGGAATTTCTAAGTTCGAAGGTTGATGAAGAAAGATTTTCCGCAAGATTTTAACATGTCTTCGGAGCAAGATATTCTCTAAAGATTTCATCGGATCCAGAATTTCCTGGATTCTTTGAATATAGGGTTTGGTCCTTATATTTGTCCTTGGTCTCCTTCTTGGTTAGCTCAATCCGTTTTTCAGTACCAAATTTTCTATCGAGCGTTCCCAACACTCCATTCTTTATCATCAAACTCTTGACCATTTAGGTCATCTACAATTTTACTGTTTCATCTGCATTTAATGCACCCATATCTGAATCATCAGTTATCAATCCGAGGTGGTTTCAAGAGAATTGTGTTTTTAGATGATTAAACGCTGATTTCTGGTAATTGGTATGACAATTCTCGTTACAAGGTGCGGATGAGTTCATGATAAGACTTCAATAGATAAATATAGTGATTTGTCAGAGAGATTTAAGCCAAGGAGCAACGAAGTTGCTGATACGCCTGCTGGTGAAGTGGTATATATATATATATATATATATATATATATATATATATATATATATATATATATATATATATATATATATAAAGGTTCTCCGATAACAATAAAAGAGCACGCATATATATCAAGGTTATAATAAGGTTGTTTCGAATGAAAAGTCGAAGTTGACTTGCTGGAGCTGTGACAAAATTGGCTAATTTGAAAAGGGATTGAAAAGTTATTTTTGGTAATTACAACTCCCAAAGGGTTAGCACAGATACATTTTAAACATTTACTCAGGTTCCGAGTGTTTTCAGGTGTATAACTATATGCATCAATCTTTTCTTCCATAGATGAAGTGCGGCTGGTTCATCCTCTCGATCGAGGTGTTTTCAAGAATCATGAAAGATTTGAACATGGATTGGAATCGTCAAGATACAAATGAGGTTTAAGATGAAATCAAGTGGCAAACTTGAAGAAATGTTTAGTTTCATATGTTATAATCAATATTTTAATTCATTTTAATTGTCCAATATTATTAGTCCACAGTCGATAGTCCACAGTTAACAGTCCAATAATTCATATATAGTTTAATATATAATATTCGAATTAATTAGTACGTTTCGTGACCCGTATACGTCTCAGACTCGATCACAACTCAAACTATATATATTATTGTAGAATCAACCTCAACCCTGTATAGCTAACTCCCGCATTACTGCATATAGAGTGTCTATGGTTATTCCAAATAATATATATAGATGCGTCGATATGATATGTCAAAACCTTGTATACATGTCCCGATATTTAAAATGCGTAAAATAAATAACAGAAATTAAATGACGATAAATTAAATGCATAAAGTAAATAACAGAAATTAAATGACGATAAATAAAATTGCAAGAATGTAAATTGTGATAAATAAATTGCGATAAATAAAATGTAATCAGTTAGCTAGGAACAATTAGCTAGGAACAGTTAGCGTGGATTCTTAACAAAATTTCTCATAGTTAATTTGTTTGTTTCTAATAAGTTTTATTTTGTCCAGTGTTTTCTTCATTATGCCACTTGTTGGATTCTGATAGGTCAAAATCCAAATATGAAATTGAATGAAAATGGTTATTCTGTGGTGAATCAGATTCGTATATCTGTGGATGTAAGTAGGATGGTAATTGACTGTTGAATCAGGTTCGAAGAATGTACAGTGTAACTTATTAATGTGAAATATAAATATTCCTCGGGTATTACCTACCCGTTAAAATATTTTCATCATTAACAGTTTGTACGAAAGAATTTTTAATTACAATCTTTATGAAAATATATATACATATATATTTTCTTCAAATGTAATCATGGATTTAATGAGTCAATATGATATTAAACTCATTTGATTTACCATTAAAACAAGAATATATAATCTCTAGAACATTAAAGATTACATAATCGTCATGTCGAACGAAGGTAATTGATGTAGAACGATTCGTAGAACGATGATTATACTCGAGGTACAGAATGAGATGGTGAGGCATGGATTGTTGAAACTTGGGTTATTGGTGGTACTGGTACCATTGGTGCTGAAGCTGGTGATGTTACTGGTGTTGGTGATACTGCCGGTGCTTGCAAATTGTGTACCATGCTCTCTAAAGTTAATACTTAAGCTCGGAGTTCTCTAACTTCTTCTACTAACCCTGGTTGGTTATCAGTGTGAGGTAAAGGTCGGATATCTTCTCTAGTTCCGTTAATGGTAGTCTCAAGATGAAAAATTCTTGCAAAAAGGGTATAAACGGTGTTGCGAATGGGTTCGCCGGTTAGCGGTTCAAGTACTCCAAGGTTAGGTGGTAAATTCGGTTCATGATATGGAGTACCTTCTTCCCTTCTCCATAGGGTGAGTATGTCATGAACCCACCCCCATTTTCTCCAGTAATCGCGGTAGTTGATTGGTTGGTGTGCTCCTGTCACACTGTCTTCGGAGTCAGAGGAACTTGGTCGATTCGTAGAGGCCATCTTACGTGATCTCAGAAAAGATTTTTGGTATGAAGAGTTTAGTGACAGCAATTGATAGTTGGATGGTATTTTCAATGCATCATATGCATAGATATATATAGTACCAGATTCCCCTAAATTACGGAGAAATTTACGGAAGATATCAGACAAAGTCTATCGTAATAGATACGCTAAGATATGATTTAGCAGATACGCTAAGATATGAGTTTTGTCTATACACTAATCATGCAGTCAATGCAGTAAGATGTGTCTAGACTAAGAATAATGAGCAGGTAATTTCCTAAAGATGATAAGCAGATGATTTCAGACAAAAATGATAAGCAAAACTTTTGACATGCAGACACGGTTGAAGTCCAGATCCACTAATGCATCTAAACAACTATCAGTTAGACACATTAATGCAAGACCTGTTTCGCTAAGACCACCGCTCTAATACCAACTGAAAGTTGGGGACGCATCCCACTCAGTGCCTTCTCAGCTAACCGCCTGTGACCACTGAGCGTACCTCAGACACTGATTTTACGGCCCGCCTCTCGGCAGTACAGCCAACCCTAATAGGGACTGCGAGGAGTAAGAACCAATGCTTCGTCACAGGTAACACTGTGAGAACCCCCTCTACGATTAACCCGCTAATAAACGGCATTAAACCAGCTCTGATACCAACTGAAACGACCCGTCCTTATCCACCTGGATGAAGTCATCAACATTTAGTCCCATTGCGATGATCGACTCCAAGTAATGTCCTTAAATTGAGCAAATGCACAACGGAAGACTTAATACGTACCTGAGAATAAACATGCTTTAAAGTGTCAACCAAAAGATTGATGAGTTCATAGGTTTATCATAACAATCATTTCAATATTTTAATAGACCACAAGATTTCATAATCATAAACATAATACACTCGCAAGTGTATGTAAAGCATTCTAAGTGGTTGAGCACTTGGTAACCATACTTAACATTTAATCACGTCGCATATTCCCTTTATTATGAAATCTCACTACACCGTACCAAGTGTAGTCACCGAAACGAAGTACTGTGCAACCGTTGAATACTGGTCGTCCAGTCCGGTTGGGGTTGTCAGGCCCAATAGATCTATCAACAGGATTCGCGTTTACAATACCCATGTAAATAATAGTTACCAAGCTACAGAGAAATATGCCAGTGGTACAACTCAACGTAGAATATATTTTTAAGTACTTGTGTCTATTTCGTAAACATTTATAAAAGCAGCGCATGTATTCTCAGCCCAAAAATATATATATTGCAAAAGCAATTAAAAAGGGAGCAAATGAAACTCAACAAATGTATTTTGTAGTAAAAATACATATGAAGATACTGAATAATGCAGGGTTGGCCTCGGATTCACGAACCCTTTTGAAATCTTTTCTAAAAAGAATTATCCATGACGGAGCTCGAACCCACGACTTCTCATTCCCCAACAATATGCCTAACCATATGTCTGTCTAATATATTTATAAGGATCTAAATTCTTTTAACCCTTATTATATGTTTCTATAATCTGGCCCATCTTATCTTCAGCCCAACAGAACTTAAGAGATCTCGGCCCAATCAGTAACATAGAAGACTTTGGCCCAACAATCATAAACATAGCAGCCCAATACTTATACTTGAATCACGGCCCAAGTAAAATCAATGGGTTGTTTTGGTTTTCCCTGGGTTCTATCGAATTGAAAGGAAATAAAAAAAAATCACTGCTAGTTCTTGTATTCATCATCATCGTCCTAGTATCATTATGTATCCCGATTCCTTGTATCATGATTATCACCAAATATTTACCATCATCATTATCATGATCCTAACTATTATCTATCATTTTATCATGTATCATTTTAATTAGATCATTATCATGATCATCAAGATTTATGAATCACAATTCATGACTCAATATATATTTCGCTATATATCACCTTCGAATCCCTATTATCATCTTCATTATCAACTCATAATTATCGTCTTTCTACTCATAATCATCACGGTCACCAATTACTTTCTTAACATCACTATCGTCATCATATGCCACATTCATACTCATCATACTAGCATCATTGTTTGTTACATTCCATCACAAAACCGAACGAGGGAAAGATGACTGTGTTTTAGTGAATCAAATAAGTTTCCTGGGTTAGTACAAAACGTATAGGCTGTAATTCAGACAGCCTAGTTAGCTGCAAATTTTGATGGGCTTAAAGATGTTCTTTTTGAGCTTATAATTTAAATGGATTTATAGAAAACCATAGCATACATAGATCCAGCGTGTAAACTCAGAATCGATGCAGTGTTTCAGCCGTCCCTCCCATCATCATCAGATCATAATTAACATCATAATCATCTTCGTCGATTGAACAAGAAACAATAATAGTTATTATATTAATGGATATTATAGTATCCAGGTTTATAATCTAAACTATTCTTGTTTCGGTCCACAGAGAAAAATACGACCCAATATATTAATAAGTCCAGCTCATTTCCTTTAAACTGGTCAGCCATAGAGTTTTTAAGCTATCCCACATGTAAAGTAATGGACTGGAATAAAATACAGCCACTAGTTACCTCCACTAATCATCAACACTTACTTTTATCATTATCTTATATTTATTAACATTATTGTTATATTATACTCACATTTTAGAAACAGAAGCAGATACATAGTCTTTTGTTGTTCAAAACGAAGCAGGAGGCAGGAAGCAGGAACTGCATCTGTTGCAGCAGCCATTCGAAGAAGAAGAAAAGAAAAGAGAGAAGAAAAATAATAATAATATAGCAGCCGAAGGATTTGATTTAAGATGGTGTTTTCTTGAGTCATATTATAGTGACAAAGGAGGTTGTAGGAGATAAGTAAGGTGGCAATGGTGACCAGTGTGAGCTGTAAACAGAAACAAATCGTGGTGTGACTGCAATTTGAGAAATTGGATTTTTGTTGCAGGTGGTTTCATTCAAGTGGGTTTAGTCGACGATGGGTAAAGATTGATCAATAAAAGAGAAGCGTTGGTTATTGGGTCTGTGGTGGTTTACATGGTGATCAAGGTATTTGTTAATGGTGAACCAAAGAAGGTTGTTTATGATGTTGATCAAATAGTTGTAACAACAAGTGGGCAAGATGTTGATGATCGATATTTGCAGAGATAGGAATGAAAACATGCATATTGGAGTGGAGTACAATTTGATGCCGTAGGTGGTGGTGGTTTCGGTTGACAAGAAAACAACAAAGAAGAGAAAAATGACTATGTTTTCCATTAACATTTGTATATGTATAAACATTTGATATTCTGAGGAAAGAATCAAGAAAGAGAACAGAGATAGAGATGGTGATATAGTAAAACCAAAAACAGTTCCAATCACACAACAATTATCTACAGTGGTAAACAGTGGAGTGATTATGATGTTCAACTGATTTCTGATTGTGTTTGAAATTCGATTTCGAATGGCCAATGATTTACAGACAGAAACAAAAACTAAATAAAGTTAGATATAGTGATATGACACAGAATTTGCTTTCTTGCTGATTTTATATATAACTTAATAATAATAATTCTATCAATAATAATTAATAAAAATACTGAAATATTATTAAAATAATAACATAATAATACAGTTAATAATAATTATCCTAATAATTATAATATTTAGAATAATGATTCTAATAGTTATAATAATGTTTGTAATGATATGTATTATATAATATCTATAACTTTATATATATATATATATATTTATCCGTATATACATCCATTTACAATTAGTTGTTCGTGAATCGTTGGGAACATTCGAAGGTCAAATTGAATTCATGAAAACAGTTCAAAAATTTTGAGACTCAACATTACAGACTTTGCTTATCGTGTCAAAGATAATGAATCGTATCGAGAGTTTGGTTTAAAATTAGTCGAAATTTTCCGGGTCGTGACACATCAGGTTCTTTGTTAGTCGGGAAGTGTTACGGTGGTTTCGGTTTGTCAAGATGAGTGAGTGAAACTCACGAGTTTGGTGTGCCTAGTCACCCTAAGTAGTGGGTGCACTATTGAGATTGTCATGGGTTGTAGTTACTCATCGTAACTAGGATGACCGATTAGTGATGTGTACGATAAAGACTTGAATCCTGTAAAGGGATGTAGCAAGTCTAATGATTGAAGAATTGGGTTACAATCGGTAGAGTGTGTGGTTAGAGAACCGTGTAAGGATTCTAGTTGTGAGTTGCCTTGGAATTGGCGAATCGAGGAGTCTTTCGGTCGTTAAAGTCATGGGAGTGGGACTCGTATGATGGTAATAACGTTAGTATGTTAGCATGTTGTGAATGATAAGGTAACATTCCTAACGGAATATTCCTTGTAGTAGTGGTTGTGTCAATATGTGGAAGGGTGTAAGACTTGGTGTGTCCAAGCACCTTTTAGTGTTAGACGAACGGGTTCGTTAAGCTATATCTTTTGGCCTTGTGGAAATTGCGGGTAGCGTGTGATTGCTAGTAACTCTTGACGAGACAATAAACCGTAAGGTTTGACGGGTAGGTATGACTTCGGGTCACTATTATCGAGAGATGGGTGACATCGCGTGTATGGAACCAAGGATCGAGTTTCTAAATCTCGGTAGATGGCGGTGGGAGTCTGCATGACACTTCTTCAGGTGCCCCCTTATACCTGCTAGTGTGATGTTTAACTTCGGTGATGGTGTGATCACTTTGTGCTTAGGGTGACAGTGAGATTTCCTTGAAAGCAGCATAGATTACAATAGTGATCGACGGGTGACAGTAATTAGACGGTTGCGAAAGTCGAAGTTTAAGAGCATTGCGGTGAATACTTCCTATGAAGTGACAAATGAGCGAATCTTGTTGCTCTTAAGTGATGGACAGGTAAAGATAACCGGCGAGCCGGTGATGTACTTAATGGTCTGTTGGGCTGAAGGTCATGATGAAGTGTTGATATTGCGGTTGACACAATTACGGTGTCAGATTGATCACTCTCCTCCATGAGAGTGATAAATTGTTGATAAAGGTTCTTTAGGTGGAAGGTCGGGTGATCTCGACTGAGATGCGCAACTGATTAATCAGAGTGGCATATGCTTAGGCATATAGACGTATATGGGACTCTAGTGGAGTTCGCTTTGCAAATGATAAAGGGCTGTTAGTTGTGATTTGTGGTATGAAGGTGCGGGGTTGTCATGTGTACGACATCTCAACTGATTGTGTATGATGGCTCTGAGAGCCTAAAGTGAATTTGTAGTGATTTGGTGATTATGACCAATGATGAGATTGCTCATGTTTGTCGTGGAAGGATAATTCCGCGGGATGTTATCATCTTGGCGGTGAGAAGGTGGAGCTGAATCCTAAGTGGGGGAGTTTTACTGCCGCCCGAGGAAGCTCCGGTGGTGTTAGATCAAGTACAATGTAAGACTTCTTATGTAAGGTTGTCGTGTAGTATCAAAGTGCGGTATGAGACCAAATGTGAAGCTTGAGATCTCGGAGTGAGAGAATGAAGTTGTCATTGCGGGTGCTCTCATATTGTAAATCTGGGTTGCTATGAAGCTCAGGCAGTACTATTGAGTAGGTACAAACTAGATATTGTGGTGGTTGTTATACTTTTCCCTGTTTCTGGAAATGTGATCGTGGAAATTTTAGTGGATTATTCCACTTTGTGAATAATTGTGAGGCGGGGAGCGCCGATTCTAATTGTCTCACATCGAGACACGCAAATGGTGTTTGTGTGTGAGGGTGTGTTCCCTAGTGATGTGACGCGTTAGTTACATTGAAAATGTCGAGGCCATCCTTAACGGACGGTCTAGGTAAGAGGATTCACCCGGTGTTGGTGAATATTTTGTGGTTCGTGTGGTGAATTACGAATTTGTTGTGATGATAATTCGCCGTTGATGGGATTCTAGTATATAAATAGTCTCCATGCTAGTATTAGGATGCCGTCTTGTGTGATTGTGTTGTAGGATTTGGAGGAGAAACCCTGTGTCGGGTGTTGATGATTTGTTTAGCACGTGGTGTATTGTTGTCGTCCTGGATTAATCCAGAGACTAATGGTCGTGTGCGGATAGATTGATGGGAAAGTTGTGTTCCCAGTATGATTATTTGGGGATACCAAAATTTCTTCGTTGAAGGAATAACCCGATGGTGGTGACAGAGGAAGTTGGTTCTTGATTCGGAAAACATTCGTGATTGACCGTTTGAGTGATGTGTTTATGAACCGACGAAGTACGGAGTTTTAATGGGGCATAGATCCTTCTCGATTTGGATTAATGCAAGACTTGGTTCACGGTGTAGTGGACCTAGTAGATCGCGTTGGGTGATATAGTTAAGGATGTAGCTTGTTGCGAGTTTTAGTCGAGAGAATTTGAAGGGATACCGGTGTTTTCTGTATTTTGACGTTGAGTGTATGAGATACCACTGGTTGCGGTAATGCACGCTAGTGATTATTAGTGTGTGGTAAAATCTTCGGATTAACGGAAGATGTTATGAACATCGAGTTTGGTTGTGTGTCGAAGGAGCATAGAGTGTGGCTCCGGTTGGTTAAGTGACGGAGATCACGGGGACATGATCCAATTTAAGTGGGGGAGAGTTGTAACATCGTGAAATTTATACATCATAAGTGTCAGTAAAAGTGTGCATCGGGAAGTGCCACTGAAAGAGAACCTAACACTTATGCATTTTCAGAATTTACATCAGAATCATAATCTGTCAACCTCAGCCCCTGAACTTTTAAATGGAAGCTGAGAACTGCAATCATCGCGTTTGGAGCCGCTTTGTCGCGTCCTGGACCATCGCGGAACGCGATGGTCATGACCAAAATGCGATGGACTGAAAACCAGCCGACCTGACCGAATTGTCGCGTATGAGTGGGCTTTATCGAGTCCTGGTCATCGCGAAACGCGATAGGATGTTGCGAATCTGACCATTTTGACCCGTTTTTAAGGGTATCTTTTGGGGTGTTTTGGTCTTTTCACTATATGGACGGGTTATGAACTTAAAAACTGATACAAGGCTTATCTATATCACATTTATCACTCTCTCAACTACACACTTTCAACCTAGAGAGAGTTAGAATTTTAGAGAGAGAGAGAGAGAGCTTGGTTTGAGGAAGAAGAAGAGTGAATCCGGTCAAGTCACGAGAGTTAAAGTTGTTCATCTCGTTCCTAGCTACATTTTGGTAGTGGTGGTAAGTTCTAACTTTGATTTTCATTGCTTGATCTTTGTTTGAGTTAGGGTTTATGTTAAAGATGAGTTGTAGAACCCACTACTTGTGAAATTTGAGGGTTTTGGGTATTGTTAGTGTATGTGAACCCGATTATTGTGGGTTAGGGTTTGATGACGAATTCGGAAGTAATTGTCATGGTTTGGGTGTTAAATTACTAGATTGAAAGGTTGTTAGTAATTTTGATGTTTATAAGAACTTGTGTACTAGTCAAAATGGGTGTTGAGTTGGTTTGGTGTCAAAATGAGTTTTGAGTCAAGTTTTGGTGAATCAAGTATGTAAATACTTGATTTAGATGTTAATTAGTGATTACGGGGCGTTTTTATGACTTTGGTCAAAATAGGTCATTTGAATTAGGTCAAAATTGATGATGACACTAATTTAGATTAAATGGATGATAAACACTTTTGTTAAGTGTTAAATGATATTTTTGGATGTAATTACTCGAGAGAAGTAATTTTGGGTTAAAGTGATATTTTAACATAAGTCAAACGTGGTCAAACGCGGTCAAACGCAATATGGGTCAATATTGCACGTGTTGGGGTTTTGGTGTAAATGACGTTCGAAATAATTACTACCTAAGTAGTAATTTAGTGTTATGACCTAGGTTGGTCTAATTGGTGTAAAGTATAAATTGGGTTAAATTGTACTTTGTTGTGTTGGTTTGAATTACCACCCGAAGTGGTAATTGGTTTGTGTCCATTAGGTGTTAAATGAGCGGGTTTTGGCGAGCAAGGTGTGATCCCTAGGCTAAGGGATGTTTGTATCGGGTTCTCTTTTAGAGAATGACTATTTATGTGTATATTGTATCTATGTGTGATATAGGTGGTTATTTGCTCGGATTTGAGGACAGAGATCATATTGTACATGACTTATGCGGGCATTCCAAGGTGAGTGGAATAATTATATATGTATGTTTATGATTTATTTACTTGTGGGGTATGGGTTAAAGTTCGATGTTGACAATACCATATCTTAGAGTATATTGTTTGTTTTGATGAGGGTTAAAGTTCGATGTTGACGATACCTCATGTATGGGTTTAAAGTTCGATGTTGACGAAGCCATACCACTATTTTAGTGACATTTGATGAGGGTTTAAGTTTGATGTTGACGATACCTCATATGTGGGTTTAACTTCGATGTTGACGATACCAGATTAATTCATTTGATGAGGGTTTAAGTTCGATGTTGACGATACCTCATATGTGGGCTTAAGTTCGATGTTGACGATACCAAATTTATTAAGACGAATGGGAATTAAGTTCGATGTTGACGATACCATTCGTTGGGCTAGCCTTAAGATCTTGAATACTAATGGATGTTGTGAACATCAATGTTTTGTGTGTTGTAGTGTAGCATATTACATTGTTCGTGTTATATTCTATTGTTATACTAGCTTGTGTTATCGGAGATTTAGCGTTATACTTTGCGATGGTATGCTAATTATATTGCTAGTATGTATGCGGGATTTATGCATGGTTGCATAAGTGGGCGCAAGTAGGTAAATTGTATATGTATATATATATAATTATTGCATTCACTAAGCTTTATGCTTACCCCTCTCGTAGTTTACCTTTTTATAGGTATCGTTGATGCGGAGTTACCTAGTTGCTAGACTAGGGTTGTTAGACGTTGCTTAAGCTTGGAGGGTTAGCTTTTGGATAATTGTACGCGGATTGGGGAATTGGTAGTCCCCGGGATTATGCTCTTGGTATCAGGTTGGGTTATCGAGTATTAACCCGTAATTCGTGTGATTGAGTCATTATTGCAAATGCTTTTGTAATATGTCATTTGTGTACCGAGAGTCATATTAAAATGTTAAATGTGTCATTATGATAACGCGTATTCGGTTAAAACTATTTGGAATGGTTTATGTAAAGTGGATGTTTAATGGGACTAACTTATAAAAAAAAATGTGCTTCATTTTTGGTAAACGGATTTGGGGTCGTTACAAAACAAGCATCTTTTCTATAATGTATGATGGTTCCAAAATGCAAAATGGAGCCTAACCAAATATAGAATTAACTGTTATCAGTTTTAGAGTATATAAACACTCATCAACGTAACTTGAATTCAATACAATTGTATCAAACACTTCAAATATTCAATACAAAATCAAATTCTTAACTTTTATCATGGTATCAGAGTTGATGGTGTAGATCGTGGATCATTACACCCATCTTTAAGCTTCATCATTTACTGTAGGCCACCTTGTCTACTAATGACGGCAGCCAATCCCCTCCTTCAATACAATCAACCCACACAAATCAAGTGAATGATTTAACAAGTCAGCTAGCTGATTTGCTGAAAAACAGTATGAATTTCCAGTAACCGAAAATATCAGATACTTTGAAAATAGGCATAAGTTTGAATAGTTCAAACTATGCATTGTGGTCTAGGATGATGAGGGTTGCCATTGGAGGTAAATCCAAGGGCCTCCTTGCTCATCTAACCTCAAACCACGTTGATTCAAACCATGAAAAATATGAACAATGGGAGCAGGAGGATCTCATTGTTTTTTCATGGTTGATACAGAATATTGAACCCAACTTGGCTAGCAATCTCACGTCTTTCTCAACAGCAAAGCTACTATTGGACGCATTGACTACGACATATAGTAGTGGGTCTGATAAACTGCAAACTTATGATTTGTATGTTAAAGCAACATAGATGAAACAAAGCAACTCCACTCTTGAAGAGCTTTGGATCCAAATGCAAGGGATTTGGGGTGAGCTGTAAATTCTAGACCCAAATCTAATGGAGAATGCTGCTGATATTAACACATACAACAAAATTCGAGCAGAAAACAAACTTTTTCAGTTTCTAAAAGCATTGGATCGAAAGCATGACACTATCAAGAGAGAGCTACTTTGATTAACTCCGTTACCAATAGCGGAAGAAGCATATGCTGTTGTTAGAAAAGAAGCAGCTCACCGACAAATCTTGGGGTTATCAACGAATGACCCCTCAACCGGTCATGATATTGCAACCGGATTGGTTGCAAACGATGGTTAAGGGCCTTCTGTTCATCTAACCCAAATTAATCGAAACAGATTTCCACCCAAAAATTGATAAGTCTAAACTCCATTGTACAAAGTGTGGTAAATCAAGACATACAATAGATCAATGCTTCAAAATAAAGGGGTATCCTGAATGGTGGACCAAACCTGGTAAGGCGGCGGTTGTAGCAACGACGGACGAGCTAAAAAACACCACCAGTGATCACGATTTTGGAGGAATCACCACCACATCAGAATCCATCAGTATTGAGCTTAAACCTTTTATCTCTTTTTTTCAAAATGCAAGAACCAAATCTAGAGTTCATAAAATTGGAGATGGTGATGATAATCTGAACAACAATTGTTGGGATGGGAAATTTGGGGATTACAATTTTGGGATACTGAATCGTACCCTTGGGAATAAGACACAACGATGGGAAAATATTGGGGATATCGATGAGGTAGATAGGGTACAGCTTGTAAAGTCTCGTGGGATATCGATGGGGATAGATATGGACCAAATAAAAACCATCAACAAACAACCCACATGTAATAACTTATATAAATATGGACTTGGGCTATTTAGGAAAAAAACTGGATTCAATAAGCCCACTATATATGGACCTGTTAAACCCACTAAGTCTAGTTGGACTAAACCTAAACATAAAATAAAGTCTACACTTACAAAACCCGAGTCGATTATTCCATGTAAAAATACTTACTCTGTTTTATCTGAAAACCAACGTGATTTTTCTAGAGCAAACGTCGTTTCAAATAATATGAAATCCACTTCTCGGATTCTTGATTGCGGAGCAACTGACACTATGACTTTTGATAAAAATGACATTCTTTTTAAAACTAAACCTAGGAAAAATAAAGTACAAACGGCTAACGGTGGGATTGTTCAAGTTAAGAGTGGTGGAACTATTGAAATTTCACCCACAATTAAACTACCTAAATGTCTATATATTTCGGCTTTATCTCATAAGCTGTTATCGGTAAGTCATGTCACAAAAGAATCAAACTGTAAAGTCCTGATTTATCCGACCTTCTGCATCTTGTAGGACATTCGGACAGAACTGTTGATTGGGTGTGGCACTGAAAAAGGAGGGTTGTACTATGTTGACGAGGTTTCTTAACAAGGTACCGTGTCTCTTGCTCACGGAACACTTACGAGGGACGCCTGGTTATGGCATAGGAGATTGGGTCAGCCGGATATTTACATGCTTTATTTCCTAGTTTATTTTCGTCTAATGTTAAGTTGAACTGTGAAACTTGTATTTTGGCTAAAAGCCACCGTAGTACATTTAAACCTAGTAATACTAGAAAAGATGTACCTTTTGCTTTAATTCATTCCGATGTATGGGGTCCCGCCCCAGTTAATGGGGGGAAAAATCTCCGGTATTTCCTACTATTTATTGATGACCATACAAGGATGACATGGATTTACTTTTTAACCCACAAGTCAGAAGTCTCTAAAAAATTCTCCCAGTTTTATAAAATGGTTCAAACCCAATTTAACAAAAACATACAAATCTTAAGATCGGATAATGGGGGTGAGTTTGTCAATACTTCAATGAAACTGTTTTGCGAAATTAATGAGATTATTCACCAAACCTCATGTGCTCATTAATTTTAGAAATGACAAGAGCATTATTAATTGAATCTAAAGTACCAAAGAGTTTTTGGCCTTGCTTCCGCTACCTATCTTATTAATCGATTACCTACTAAGATTTTGGGCACAAAAACTCCTAGAGATACTTTATCTCAATTTCACACTTTACCAACCTCATTAAATATGAAACCATGGATATTTGGGTGTTCCGTGTTTGTCCACATTCCAAAGAATGAGCGTACAAAACTTGATCCGTGTGCTGAAAAATGTGTTATGGTTGGAAATGGCATAAACCAAAAGGGGTATCGATGTTATAGCCCTAAAAGACACCATGTCTTTGCCACTATGAACTGTAATTTTATTGAAACCGAATATTTCTATAATACCCAACTCACGAGTGAGGGGGAGAAAGAAGAAATTGACACTCTAAGTTAGGTACAGTGGGTACATAGACATGATGATATCCAATCACCAATACCAAGTCCCGATTCACCAAGTCCTGATTCACCACATCCGGATTCACCAAGTCCTGATTCACCAAGTCCCGATTCTTCTAGTCCCAAGTCACCAAGCCCCGAGTCATCAAATACCATGCCTCAAGTTTCCGAACCCACTGAAACCTCTTTAAACAATGAACATCCTGTTCAAGAATTACAACACATCCCAACTACCAAAACCACGAACTCCTCACCTAACAATGAAACCACTGGAAAAAAAGTCTTACCACAAAGAGCCAATAGAGGTATCCCTCCTAAAAAGATATTCTACAGGGAAAGAAGCTCAAAGATCAAGGTATCCTATGGCTAATATAGCACAAGGAAATCTATCAAAAAAAGCACAACAAGTTAATTCTGTTGTTTACTCTGAAAATATTCCAAACTCCGTAGAGCAAGCCTTAAAATCAAAACATTGGAAAACGGCAATGGAAGTTGAAATGGAGGCCTTGAACTCTAATAACACATGGGAAAAATATGTCATACCTCTAGGAAAGAAACCGGTAGGAAGCCGATGGATATTTACCAAAAAATACAAACCAGACGGTACTATTGAGAGATATAAAGCTCGATTGGTTGCTAAGGGGTATACACAAACCTATGGGATAGATTATTCCGAAACCTTCTCACCGGTTGTAAAGATTGATACCATCAGGGTCCTCTTCTTAGTTGCTGCAAATGAGGAATGACCACTTCATCAATTCGATGTGAAGAATACCTTTCTACATGGCGAACTGAAAGAAGAAGTCTATATGGAAGCACCTCCAGGATTCTCAGGAAACTTCAAAAATGGGGAAGTTTATCGTCTAAAAAAGTCTTTATACGGGTTACAACAATCCCCATGGGCTTGGTTTGGGAGATTCACACTATTTATGAAAAAATATGACTTTAAACAAAGTAATTCTGATCATACTCTCTTTTTTAAATGGAAGAAAAATTTAATATGTTTAATCATTTATGTCGATGATATGATAATAACAGGAAATGATAAAAATGAAATCTCTAATTTAAAATTAAATTTATTTAAAGAATTTGAAATGAAAAATTTAGGCAGACTTAAATACTTTTTGGGGAATGAAGTATTAAGATCCCAACAGGGAATATTTATCTGCCAAAAGAAATATATTCTTGATCTTCTTGCAGAATCATGAATGGTTGATTGCAAACCAGCCGACACTCCAATGATTCCAAACCAAAAGCTATACATAGAAGATAATATTGATTCCGTTGATAAAGGGCAATACCAAAGGATAGTCAGAAAACTTATCTATCTTGCTCATACTAGACCCGATATAGCACATGCAGTTGGAGTTATAAGTCAATTTATGCACCAACCACAAGTTCACCGTATGGATGCTGCAATGAGGATCATTAAGTATTTAAAGAAAACAGTTGGTTATGGAGTTATGTTAACAAATGAATGGACATCTAGAAACATAAATTTACACAGATGCAAGTTAGGCTGGAGAAAAAGGAGATAGAAGATCTATGTCAGGTTTCTTTACAATGATTGGAGGAAACCTAGTCGCATGGAAAAGTAAGAAACAGAAAGTAGTTTCCCTATCCAGTGCTGAGTAAGAATTTCGAGGGATAGCAAAGGGAGTGGTCGAGGCATTGTGTATTCAAAAACTTCTAACTGAAATCGGGTTTCAACCAGAAGGAGCTACTCAAATCTTTTGTGACAACGAAGCAGCAATCGCTATTTCAAAAAATCCTGTTCAACATGACCGTACCAAACATGTTGAGGTTGACAGACACTTTATCAGGGAAAAGCTAGATGGAGAAATCATTTCTCTTCAATCCATCAGATCAGAAGACCAGCTAGCCGACATCCTTATCAAATGTAACACCCTAGGAAAATACCACATCGCCCACGAACATGAGTGATCATGGAATTATTAGGTAATACTCACGCTTAAATGCCACAACGCGTTTTGAGACCACAGGTTGAGCAGAAGTGTGAGTACGTTGTGGTTAAGCGTGCTTGGGCGAGAGCACTACCAGGATGGGTGACCTCCTGGGAAAGTGCTTTTCGTGTGTGGTTGCCAAAAAAAAGCCGTGCGCCTGCGGGCAAAGCGGAAAATATTGTGGTCATGTTAAGCTGGGGTGTTACATAATGGTATCAGAGGATAGGTTTGGAAGCAAATACATGAGTATATTTCGTTCCCAAACCTTGAGATAAGTCAAACATGTCGGTGGGGATGGGTTAAGTGAATGTAGGGTTACTTATGCGATTGTTGTGTTGAGCTAACCAGTTTTCCACTAAGCTTTTGTGTAAGCTGTTTTGTAGCACAGGTATGGCTGACAGGGATGTGAACGCTACTGACCCTTCGAACCCCGGAATGTTTAGAGCACCTGATGAAGGTAATGTGTCAAAAAATGAACAGCATGAATATATTCATGAGTTAGAAAGTAAACTGAAAGAGACTCAAGATATAGTGGCAGAACTTGAGTTAGCACATCCCGCGGAAAATGATGATACACCACTGGGATTCCCAACTGCACAATCACAGACTGTACCAAATGTGAACAATACTCAAGCCCAATTTCTATAACCAAATCAGAACCAAATGCCTTCAGAGTACTATATGCTACCTCAGTATACCTTTCCTTACCAAAATCCGATGATAGTAAATCCGTATCAAATGCAAATGTTCCAACAACCATTTATATAACCCAAGAAGAAATGTACTTATAAACAATTCCTTGACTGTAAACCTCCTGAGTATTCATGAAGCCCTGACCCGATAGAAACCTTAAACTGGTTAAAGGAAGTTGAAAGAGCATTAGAAGCTTCAGTGCGAACTAGAGCTGCGAGTTACATATACAAGTAGGTTATTGAAAGATAGGGTTATGATTTTGTGGGATGCTCTTATCTCTAGTATTCCGAAGGAGCAAGTAAGTCAAGTCACATGGGAACAATTCTCTGGAAAGACTTGTGAATAATACTGTAATCCCTTTGATATGAATCTTATCAAGATGGAACTTTTAGAGATGAAGATGACACCTCAGATGACGATTGATGAGGTAATTGGACAATACATGGATAAGTTGCGATTTGTACAACAGTGGGTACCAGACGAACCATCAAGAATTCATCATTTTGTCAATATTATTTTACCAGAGTTCAGAACCTCAGTGAGAACAACAACGTCATTGTCTCAGGCCTTTGTTATGGCCAAGATGGTTGAAAGTGACATTAAGGCTGCGAGGAATATGGTAGTGGGGAATGTGATGTCCCAAGCAAGTCAGGCTACCAGTCAGTCAAGTTCAAAGTCAAAGAAATCATTTGGGTATAGAAAGAAGGGTAAGAATAATCAGAGCGGGTCGGTGTCTGGATCAGGTAAGAAAGAGTGGTGTCAAGTTTGTAAGTCTTCACATGGTGGTCCGTGCTCAGAGGCGACGAGAAAATGTTTAAGATGTGGTATTTTAGGGCATGAGTTCCAAGCGTGTTCATTCCCACGAAATGTATGTTGGAATTGTCATCAGATAGGTCACCGTTCAGTTAACTGTCCATCTTCAAAAAGTGTGAGTTCCGGGGCATGGTCAGGTGTGCCTTCTACATCAGCCGGAGGGTCTACTGCCTCGAGCAGGCAAAAGAGGAAGAATCCTCCAACAGCAAAGGCCGGAGCTTTTCAGATGTCAGTTGAGATAGCTATTGCAACTGAAGATGTGATCACCGGTGGTAAAGATAAAGAGATGGCTCAGAAAGATTAGACCTCTGAGAACCTTCTATTGCTCGTATTCGGTAAGTGGGTCTATCTCCGGATAGAGTTTAAGTAGCGAGCCATGCTACTGTTGTTTATCAATATTACCATGATATTGTTAATACCATGTTGTTATTATATGATTTCCATGCTTACATGATGGATTGCTATGTTAATTAGACCTTGGCAGATTTTGTTGTGGTATGATTTATGTGCATTTGTTATTTGACACCAACCATGTCTCATGAAGGTTGGGGACCCAACGTCTCAGGAAGGTACTGGTCCGTATGAGGTCAACCCTGTAACCGGAAGGTTGGGTCAGGATCTGCTATTTGTTCAGTATAGCATAGAAGGACGCATTCGTTGCGTCTGGACAGTTATGCAGTTGAATCAGCGGGAGAGACTATCGATAGACTCTAGCCCGATCAGCTAGGAGTCATGTGCTCGTACAAGCCGCCGATCCTCGTATTGTGTTTGCTTGTATGCTAGTTCAGGACGTTAGCATTTGTTTGTGGCTATTACACAATTGATGCTTATGCTTAGTCTGTTAGATAGATTCCATTCACTTAGCTTCGTGCTAATTTCCCCCACATTCCTCCCATGCAGATTAGGTATTTTGGTATACATGACGATGGGCTGGATGGTGACGACGTGTTTGAAAAACTTAACTCTGATGTGGCTTATATTATGTTAAACAAATATTTAAGTAACACTATTTTGTAAATATTAACTTGATGACGAGGATTTATGTAATTACTGTTGTATTTTGTTATGATGACTTCCGCTGTGATCTAAAAAAAATGGCCGGTGTTACAAGTTGGTATCAGAGCCACTCATGTGCTGTTGGGGGTGGTGGGGCAAACCTCATCGAGGACGATGAGTCCCCAAGGGGGGGGGTGAATGTAACACCCTAGGCAAATACCACATCGCCCACGGACATGAGTGATCATGAGATTATAAGGTAATACTCAGGTTTAAATGCCACAACGCGTTTTGGGACCACAGGCTGAGCAGAACTGTGAGTATGTTGTAGTTAAGCGTACTCGGGCAAGAGCACTACCAGGTTGGGTGACCTCCTGTGAAAGTGCTTCTCGTGTGTGGTCGCCAAGAAAAAGCCGTGCGTATGCGGGCAAAGCGGACAATATCGTGGTCATGTTAAGTGAAATGTCCCGTTCTTATTGATTAAAAACGTTCCATATTAATTGATTTCGTTGCGAGGTTTTGACCTCTATATGAGACGTTTTTCAAAGACTGCATTCATTTTTAAAACAAACCATAACCTTTATTTCATAGATAAAGGTTTTAAAAAGCTTTACGTAGATTATCAAATAATGATAATCTAAAATATACTGTTTACACACGACCATTACATAATGGTTTACAATATAAATATGTTACAACAAAATAAGTTTCTTGAATGCAGTTTTTACACAATATCATACAAGCATGGACTCCAAATCTCGTCCTTATTTAAGTATGCGACAGCGGAAGCTCTTAATAATCACCTGAGAATAAACATGCTTAAAACGTCAACAAAAATGTTGGTGAGTTATAGGTTTAACCTATATATATCAAATCATAATAATAGACCACAAGATTTCATATTTCAATACACATCCCATACATAGAGATAAAAATCATTCATATGGTGAACACCTGGTAACCGACATTAACAAGATGCATATATAAGAATATCCCCATCATTCCGGGACACCCTTCGGATATGATATAAATTTCGAAGTACTAAAGCATCCGGTACTTTGGATGGGGTTTGTTAGGCCCAATAGATCTATCTTTAGGATTCGCGTCAATTAGGGTGTCTGTTCCCTAATTCTTAGATTACCAGACTTAATAAAAAGGGGCATATTCGATTTCGATAATTCAACCATAGAATGTAGTTTCACGTACTTGTGTCTATTTTGTAAATCATTTATAAAACCTGCATGTATTCTCATCCCAAAAATATTAGATTTTAAAAGTGGGACTATAACTCACTTTCACAGATTTTTACTTCGTCGGGAAGTAAGACTTGGCCACTGGTTGATTCACGAACATATAACAATATATACATATATATCAAAGTATGTTCAAAATGTATTTACAACACTTTTAATATATTTTGATGTTTTAAGTTCATTAAGTCAGCTGTCCTCGTTAGTAACCTACAACTAGTTGTCCACAGTTAGATGTACAGAAATAAATCGATAAATATTATCTTGAATCAATCCACGACCCAGTGTATACGTATCTCAGTATTGATCACAACTCAAACTATATATATTTTGGAATCAACCTCAACCCTGTATAGCTAACTCCAACATTCACATATAGAGTGTCTATGGTTGTTCCGAAATATATATAGATGTGTCGACATGATAGGTCGAAACATTGTATACGTGTCTATGGTATCTCAAGATTATATAATATACAATACAAGTTGATTAAGTTATGGTTGGAATAGATTTGTTACCAATTTTCACGTAGCTAAAATGAGAAAAATTATCCAATCTTGTTTTACCCATAACTTCTTCATTTTAAATCCGTTTTGAGTGAATCAAATTGCTATGGTTTCATATTGAACTCTATTTTATGAATCTAAACAGAAAAAGTATAGGTTTATAGTCGGAAAAATAAGTTACAAGTCGTTTTTGTAAAGATAGTCATTTCAGTCGAAAGAACGACGTCTAGATGACCATTTTAGAAAACATACTTCCACTTTGAGTTTAACCATAATTTTTGGATATAGTTTCATGTTCATAATAAAAATCATTTTCTCAGAATAACAACTTTTAAATCAAAGTTTATCATAGTTTTTAATTAACTAACCCAAAACAGCCCGCGGTGTTACTACGACGGCGTAAATCCGGTTTTACGGTGTTTTTCGTGTTTCCAGATTTTAAATCATTAAGTTAGCATATCATATAGATATAGAACATGTGTTTAGTTGATTTTAAAAGTCAAGTTAGAAGGATTAACTTTTGTTTGCGAACAAGTTTAGAATTAACTAAACTATGTTCTAGTGATTACAAGTTTAAACCTTCGAATAAGATAGCTTTATATGTATGAATCGAATGATTTTATGAACATCATTACTACCTTAAGTTCCTTGGATAAACCTACTGGAAAAGAGAAAAATGGATCTAGCTTCAACGGATCCTTGGATGGCTCGAAGTTCTTGAAGCAGAATCATGACACGAAAACAAGTTCAAGTAAGATCATCACTTGAAATAAGATTGTTATAGTTATAGAAATTGAACCAAAGTTTGAATATGATTATTACCTTGTATTAGAATGATAACCTACTGTAAGAAACAAAGATTTCTTGAGGTTGGATGATCACCTTACAAGATTGGAAGTGAGCTAGCAAACTTGAAAGTATTCTTGATTTTATGTAACTAGAACTTGTAGAATATATGAAGAACACTTAGAACTTGAAGATAGAACTTGAGAGAGATCAATTAGATGAAGAAAATTGAAGAATGAAAGTGTTTGTAGGTGTTTTTGGTCGTTGGTGTATGGATTAGATATAAAGGATATGTAATTTTGTTTTCATGTAAATAAGTCATGAATGATTACTCATATTTTTGTAATTTTATGAGATATTTCATGCTAGTTGCCAAATGATGGTTCCCACATGTGTTAGGTGACTCACATGGGCTGCTAAGAGCTAATCATTGGAGTGTATATACCAATAGTACATACATCTAAAAGCTGTGTATTGTACGAGTACGAATACGGGTGCATACGAGTAGAATTGTTGATGAAACTGAACGAGGATGTAATTGTAAGCATTTTTGTTAAGTAGAAGTATTTTGATAAGTGTATTGAAGTCTTTCAAAAGTTTATAAATACATATTAAAACACTACATGTATATACATTTTAACTGAGTCGTTAAGTCATCGTTAGTCGTTACATGTAAGTGTTGTTTTGAAACCTTTAGGTTAACGATCTTGTTAAATGTTGTTAACCCAATGTTTATAATATCAAATGAGATTTTAAATTATTATATTATCATGATATTATCATGTATGAATATCTCTTAATATGATATATATATATACATTAAATGTCTTTACAACGATAATCGTTACATATATGTCTCGTTTAAAAATCATTAAGTTAGTAGTCTTGTTTTTACATATGTAGTTCATTGTTAATATACTTAATGATATGTTTACTTATCATAGTATCATGTTAACTATATATATATATATCCATATATATGTCATCATATAGTTTTTACAAGTTTTAACGTTCGTGAATCACCGGTCAACTTGGGTGGTCAATTGTCTATATGAAACATATTTCAATTAATCAAGTCTTAACAAGTTTGATTGCTTAACATGTTGGAAACATTTAATCATGTAAATATCAATCTCAATTAATATATATAAACATGGAAAAGTTCGGGTCACTACAGTACCTACCCGTTAAATAAATTTCGTCCCGAAATTTTAAGCTGTTGAAGGTGTTGGCGAATCTTCTGGAAATAGATGCGTGTATTTCTTCTTTATCTGATCTTCATGCTCCCAGGTGAACTCGGGTCCTCTACGAGCATTCCATCAAACCTTAACAATTGGTATCTTATTTTGCTTAAGTCTTTTAACCTCACGATCCATTATTTCGACGGGTTCTTCGATGAATTGAAGTTTTTCGTTGATTTGGATTTCATCTAACGGAATAGTGAGATCTTCTTTAGCAAAAAATTTCTTCAAATTCGAGACGTGGAAAGTGTTATGTACAGCCGCGAGTTGTTGAGGTAACTCAAGCCGGTAAGCTACTGGTCCGACACGATCAATAATCTTGAATGGTCCAATATACCTTGGATTTAATTTCCCTCGTTTACCAAATCGAACAACGCCTTTCCAAGGTGCAACTTTAAGCATGACCATCTCTCCAATTTCAAATTCTATATCTTTTCTTTTAATGTCAGCGTAGCTCTTTTGTCGACTTTGGGCGGTTTTCAACCGTTGTTGAATTTGGATGATCTTCTCGGTAGTTTCTTGTATAATCTCCGGACCCGTAATCTGTCTATCCCCTACTTCACTCTAACAAATCGGAGACCTGCACTTTCTACCATAAAGTGCTTCAAACGGCGCCATCTCAATGCTTGAATGGTAGCTGTTGTTGTAGGAAAATTCTGCTAACGGTAGATGTCGATCCCAACTCGAAATCAATAACACATGCTCGTAGCATGTCTTCAAGCGTTTGTATTGTCCTTTCGCTCTGCCCATCAGTTTGTGGATGATAGGCAGTACTCATGTCTAGACGAGTTCCTAATGCTTGCTGTAATGTCTGCCAGAATCTTGAAATAAATCTGCCATCCCTATCAGAGATAATAGAGATTGGTATTCCATGTCTGGAGACGACTTCCTTCAAATACAGTCGTGCTAACTTCTCCATCTTGTCATCTTCTCTTATTGGCAGGAAGTTTGCTGATTTGGTGAGACGATCAACTATTACCCAAATAGTATCAAAACCACTTGCAGTCCTTGGTAATTTAGTGATGAATTCCATGGTAATGTTTTCCCATTTCCATTCCGGGATTTCGGGTTGTTGAAGTAGACCTGATGGTTTCTGATGCTCAGCTTTGACCTTAGAACACATCAAACATTCTCCTATGTATTTAGCAACATCGACTTTCATACCCGGCCACCAAAAATGTTTCTTGAGATCCTTGTACATCTTCCCCGTTCCAGGATGTATTGAGTATCTGGTTTTATGAGCTTCTCTAAGTACCATTTCTCTCATATCTCCAAATTTTGGTACCCAAATCCTTTCAGCCCTATACCGGGTTCCGTCTTACCGAATATTAAGATGCTTCTCCGATCCTTTGGGTATTTCATCCTTTAAATTTCCCTTTTTTAAAACTCCTTGTTGCGCCTCCTTTATTTGAGTAGTAAGGTTATTATGAATCATTATATTCATAGATTTTACTCGAATGGGTTCTCTGTCCTTCTTGCTCAAGGCATCGGCTACCACATTTGCCTTCCCCGGGTGGTAACGAATCTCAAAGTCGTAATCATTCAATAATTCAATCCACCTACGCTGCCTCATATTCAGTTGTTTCTGATTAAATATGTGTTGAAGACTTTTGTGGTCGGTATATATAATACTTTTGACCCCATATAAGTAGTGCCTCCAAGTCTTTAATGCAAAAACAACCGCGCCTAATTTCAAATCATCCGTCGTATAATTTTGTTCGTGAATCTTCAATTGTCTAGACGCATAAGCAATCACCTTCGTTCGTTGCATTAATACACAACCGAGACCTTGCTTTGATGCGTCACAATAAATCACAAAATCATCATTCCCTTCAGGCAATGACAATATAGGTGCCGTAGTTAGCTTTTTCTTCAATAACTGAAAAGCTTTCTCTTGTTCATCATTCCATTCAAATTTCTTCCCTTTATGCGTTAATGCAGTCAAGGGTTTTGCTATTCTGGAAAAGTCTTGGATGAACCTTCTGTAGTAACCAGCTAGTCCTAAAAACTGGCGTATGTGTTTCGGAGTTTTCGGGGTTTCCCACTTTTCAACAGTTTCTATCTTTGCCGGATCTACCTTAATACCTTCTTTGTTCACTATGTGACCGAGGAATTGAACTTCTTCCAACCAAAATGCACACTTTGAAAACTTAGCGTACAATTCTTCCTTCCTCAATACTTCTAACACCTTTCTCAAATGTTCACCGTGTTGTTGGTCATTCTTTGAGTAAATAAGTATGTCATCAATGAAAACAATGACAAACTTGTCAAGGTATGGTCCACACACTCGGTTCATAAGGTCCATGAACACAGCGGGTGCATTAGTTAAACCAAACGGCATGACCATAAACTCGTAATGACCGTAACGTGTTCTGAAAGCAGTCTTTGGAATATCATCTTCTTTCACCCGCATTTGATGATACCCGGAACGTAAGTCAATCTTTGAATAAACAGACGAGCCTTGTAGTTGATCAAATAAGTCGTCGATTCTCGGTAGTGGGTAGCGGTTCTTGATGGTAAGTTTGTTCAACTCTCGGTAGTCGATACACAACCTGAATGTACCATCTTTCTTCTTGACAAACAAAACAGGAGCTCCCCACGGTGATGTGCTTGGTCGAATGAAACCACGCTCTAAAAGTTCTTGTAATTGGATTTGCAGTTCTTTCATCTCGCTGGGTGCGAGTCTGTAAGGAGCACGAGCTATTGGTGCAGCTCCTGGTACAAGATCTATTTGAAATTCAACGGATCGATGTGGGGGTAATCCCGGTAATTCTTTCGGAAACACATCGGGAAATTCTTTTGCAATGGGAACATCATTGATGCTCTTTTCTTCAGTTTGTACTTTCTCGACGTGTGCTAGAACAGCATAGCAACCTTTTCTTATTAGTTTTTGTGCCTTCAAATTACTAATAAGATGTAGCTTCGTGTTGCCCTTTTCTCCGTACACCATTAAGGGTTTTCCTTTTTCTCGTATAATGCGAATTGCATTTTTGTAACAAACGATCTCTGCTTTCACTTCTTTCAACCAGTCCATACCGATTATCACATCAAACTCCCTAACTCTACTGGTATCAAATCAATCTTAAATGTTTCGCTAACCAGTTTAATTTCTCGATTCCGACATATATTATCTGCTGAAATTAATTTACCATTTGCTAATTCGAGTAAAAATTTACTATCCAAAGGCGTCAATGGACAACTTAATTTAGCACAAAAATCTCTACTCATATAGCTTCTATCCGCACCCGAATCAAATAAAACGTAAGCAGATTTATTGTCAATAAGAAACGTACCCGTAACAAGCTCCGGGTCTTCCTGTGCCTCTGCCGCATTAATATTGAAAACTCTTCCGCGGCCTTGTCCATTCGTGTTCTCCTGGTTCGGGCAATTTCTAATAATGTGGCCCGGTTTTCCACATTTATAACAAACTACATTGGCATAACTTGCTCCGACACTACTTGCTCGGCCATTACTCGTTCCGACACCATTTGTTCCTTTCGTTCTGTTAACCCCTCGTCCGTAGACCTCACACTTTGCCGCGCTATGACCATTTCTTTTACACTTGTTGCAAAACTTGGTGCAGAACCCCGAGTGATACTTTTCACACCTTTGGCATAGCTGCTTCTGATTGTTGTTGTTGTTGCGGTTGTTATTGTTGTTGGGATGATTGTTGTAGTTGCTGTTGTTGTTGTTGTTGTTGTTGTTGTTGTTGTTGTTGTTGTTGTTGTTGTTGTTGTTGTTGTTGTTGTTGTTGTTGTTGTTGTTGTTGTTGTTGTTGTTGTTGTTGTTGTTGTTGTTGTTGTTGTTGTTGTTGTTGTTGTTGGGCCGTTTGTTGTAGTTGTGATTGATGTTGCGATTGTTGGGATAATTGTTGCGACTATTATTGTAATTGCTGTTGTTGTTGTATTGGTAATTCTTATCACCGTTTTCCTCCCACATTCTTTTGACTTGCTTCACATTGGCCTCTTCAGCAGTCTGTTCTTTAATTCTTTCTTCAATCTGGTTCACTAGTTTGTGAGCCATTCTACATGCCAGTTGTATGGAGGCGGGCTCGTGTGAACTTATATCTTCTTGGATTCTTTCCGGTAATCCTTTCACAAACGCGTCGATCTTCTCTTCCTCATCTTCGAATGCTCCCGGACACAATAGGCACAATTCTGTGAATCGTCTTTCGTACGTGGTAATATCAAATCCTTGGGTTCGTAACCCTCTAAGTTCTGTCTTGAGCTTATTGACCTCGGTTCTGGGACGGTATTTCTCGTTCATCAAGTGCTTGAATGCTGACCACGGTAGTGCGTACGCATCGTCTTGTCCCACTTGCTCTAGATAGGTATTCCACCATGTTAACGCAGAACCTGTGAAGGTATGCGTAGCGTACTTCACTTTGTCCTCTTCAGTACACTTACTTATGGCAAACACCGATTCGACCTTCTCGGTCCACCGTTTCAATCCGATCGGTCCTTCGGTTCCATCAAATTCCAAAGGTTTGCAGGCAGTGAATTCTTTGTAGGTGCATCCTACACGATTTCCTGTACTGCTAGATCCAAGGTTATTGTTGGTATGTAGCGCAGCCTGTACTGCGGCTATGTTTGAAGCTAGAAAAGTACGGAATTCCTCTTCATTCATATTCACGGTGTGTCGAGTAGTCGGTGCCATTTCCTTCAAAATAGTCAAATGGAACAAGTTAATCATACATAATATTAAGAGTAGTTAATAGTATTTCGTAGCATAATATGAACTCATTTATAAAAGCTTTTTCTTCATATTAGCGTTTTATAAGTTTAAATTCGGGTAGTACCTACCCGTTAAGTTCATACTTAGTAGCTAATATACAATTCAACTACTCCAATTCTATATGAAAAACTGATTATAATAATATTTCGCGTTCAAACTTTTACACAATATTTTACAAACTTACAATACCGCTTATTTTACATATAGCATGAAATATAGCACACAATAAATTTGATACAAGATGGTTGTGAAGATAATTCTAGCTAGTACACAAGTCGTTCAGCAAAGGCAATAAAGACACGTAATTCATACGTCCAGAAACAAGTCATGCATTCTGGTTTTACTAGGATTACTTCCCATCCTTGGTCTTGTGGAACATAACCGTTATGGCCGTTGATAAGACATCGTGTTGTAACGTCGTCAAAGGGACGAGGGTTACGTAATGTCCAACAGTCCCGTAACAATCTAAAAACCTCATTTCTTACCCCAATTACCGACTCCGTCACTTGTGGGAACGTTTTGTTTAATAGTTGTAGCCCGATGTTCTTGTTCTCACTTTGGTGAGAAGCGAACATTACTAATCCGTAAGCATAACATGCTTCTTTATGTTGCATGTTAGCCGCTTTTTCTAAATCACGAAGTCTAATATTCGGATATATTGAGTCAAAATAATTTCTTAACCCATTGCGTAAAATAGCATTTGGGTTCCCCGCAATATATGCGTCAAAGTAAACACATCGTAACTTATGGATTTCCCAATGTGATATCCCCCATCTTTCGAACGAAAGCCTTTTATAAACCAAGGCATTCTTGGAACATTCTTCGAATGTCTTACAAACTGATCTCGCCTTAAATAGTTGTGCCGAAGAATTCTGACCGACTCTAGACAAGATTTCATCAATCATGTCTCCGGGTAGGTCTCTTAAAATATTGGGTTGTCTATCCATTTTGTGTTTTTATACTGTAAAATAGACAAGAGTTAGATTCATAAAAAAAAATACTTATTAATACAAGCAATTTTTACATATATCATAAAGCATAAGCACACTATATCACATATATTACACCATACGAATACAACTATCTTATTCCGACTCGCTTGTTTCTTCTTCTTCGGTTTTGGTTCGTTTTTCCAAGTTTCTAGGGATATATGATGTTCCCCTAATACGAGCCGTCGTTTTCCACATTGGTTTAGAAAAACCTGGTGGTTTAGAGGTTCCCGGGTCATTGTTACAACTTAAGGACTTCGGGGGTTGACGATACATATAAAGTTCATCGGGGTTGGAATTAGATTTCTCTATTTTTATGCCCTTTCCCTTATTATTTTCTTTTGCCTTTTTAAATTCAATTGGGGTAATTTCTATAACATCATCGGAATTCTCGTCGGAATCCGATTCATCGGAGAATTGGTAATCCTCCCAATATTTTGCTTCCTTGGCGGAAACACCATTGACCATAATTAACCTTGGTCGGTTGGTTGAGGATTTTCTTTTACTTAACCGTTTTATTATTTCCCCCACCGGTTCTATTTCTTCATCCGGTTCCGATTCTTCTTCCGGTTCCGATTCTTCTTCCGGTTCTGACTCTTCTTCCGGTTCCTCTTCGGAAACTTGTGAATCAGTCCACGAATCATTCCAATTTACATTTGACTCTTCATTATTATTAGGTGAGTCAATGGGACTTGTTCTAGAGGTAGACATCTATCACATAATATCAAACGCGTTAAGAGATTAATATATCACATAATATTCACATGTTAAAAATATATAGTTTCCAACAAAATTTGTTAAGCAATCATTTTTCAAGTAAACACGGTCGAAGTCCAGACTCACTAATGCATCCTAATAAACTCGATAAGACACACTAATGCAAAATTCTGGTTCTCTAAGACCAACGCTCGGATACCAACTGAAATGTCCCGTTCTTATTGATTAAAAACGTTCCATATTAATTGATTTCGTTGCGAGGTTTTGACCTCTATATGAGACGTTTTTCAAAGACTGCATTCATTTTTAAAACAAACCATAACCTTTATTTCATAGATAAAGGTTTTAAAAAGCTTTACGTAGATTATCAAATAATGATAATCTAAAATATACTGTTTACACACGACAATTACATAATGGTTTACAATACAAATATGTTACAACAAAATAAGTTTCTTGAATGCAGTTTTTACACAATATCATACAAGCATGGACTCCAAATCTCATCCTTATTTAAGTATGCGACATCGGAAGCTCTTAATAATCACCTGAGAATAAACATGCTTAAAACGTCAACAAAAATGTTGGTGAGTTATAGGTTTAACCTATATATATCAAATCATAATAATAGACCACAGGATTTCATATTTCAATACACATCCCATACATAGAGATAAAAATTATTCATATGGTGAACACATGGTAACCGACATTAACAAGATGCATATATAAGAATATCCCCATCATTCCGGGACACCCTTCGGATATGATATAAATTTCGAAGTACTAAAGCATCCGGTACTTTGGATGGGGTTTGTTAGGCCCAATAGATCTATCTTTAGGATTCGCGTCAATTAGGGTGTCTGTTCCCTAATTCTTAGATTACCAGACTTAATAAAAAGGGGCATATTCGATTTCGATAATTCAACCATAGAATGTAGTTTCACGTACTTGTGTCTATTTTGTAAATCATTTATAAAACCTGCATGTATTCTCATCCCAAAAATATTAGATTTTAAAAGTGGGACTATAACTCACTTTCACAGATTTTTACTTCGTCGGGAAGTAAGACTTGGCCACTGGTTGATTCACGAACCTATAACAATATATACATATATATCAAAGTATGTTCAAAATATATTTACAACACTTTTAATATATTTTGATGTTTTAAGTTTATTAAGTCAGCTGTCCTCGTTAGTAACCTACAACTAGTTGTCCACAGTTAGATGTACAGAAATAAATCGATAAATATTATCTCTAATCAAACCACGACCCAGTGTATACGTATCTCAGTATTGATCACAACTCAAACTATATATATTTTGGAATCAACCTCAACCCTGTATAGCTAACTCCAACATTCACATATAGAGTGTCTATGGTTGTTCCGAAATATATATAGATGTGTCGACATGATAGGTCGAAACATTGTATACATGTCTATGGTATCTCAAGATTACATAATATACAATACAAGTTGATTAAGTTATGGTTGGAATAGATTTGTTACCAATTTTCACGTAGCTAAAATGAGAAAAATTATCCAATCTTGTTTTACCCATAACTTCTTCATTTTAAATCCGTTTTGAGTGAATCAAATTGCTATGGTTTCATATTGAACTCTATTTTATGAATCTAAACAGAAAAAGTATAGGTTTATAGTCGGAAAAATAAGTTACAAGTCATTTTTGTAAAGGTAGTCATTTCAGTCGAAAGAACGACGTCTAGATGACCATTTTAGAAAACATACTTCCACATTGAGTTTAACCATAATTTTTGGATATAGTTTCATGTTCATAATAAAAATCATTTTCTCAGAATAACAACTTTTAAATCAAAGTTTATCATAGTTTTTAATTAACTAACCCAAAACAGCCCGCGGTGTTACTACGACGGCGTAAATCCGGTTTTACGGTGTTTTTCGTGTTTCCAGGTTTTAAATCATTAAGTTAGCATATCATATAGATATAGAACATGTGTTTAGTTGATTTTAATAGTCAAGTTAGAAGGATTAACTTTTGTTTGCGAACAAGTTTAGAATTAACTAAACTATGTTCTAGTGATTACAAGTTTAAACTTTCGAATAAGATAGCTTTATATGTATGAATCGAATGATGTTATGAACATCATTACTACCTTAAGTTCCTTGGATAAACCTACTGGAAAAGAGAAAAATGGATCTAGCTTCAACGGATCCTTGGATGGCTCGAAGTTCTTGAAGCAGAATCATGACACGAAAACAAGTTCAAGTAAGATCATCACTTGAAATAAGATTGTTATAGTTATAGAAATTGAACCAAAGTTTGAATATGATTATTACCTTGTATTAGAATGATAACCTACTGTAAGAAACAAAGATTTCTTGAGGTTGGATGATCACCTTACAAGATTGGAAGTGAGCTAGCAAACTTGAAAGTATTCTTGATTTTATGTAACTAGAACTTGTAGAATATATGAAGAACACTTAGAACTTGAAGATAGAACTTGAGAGAGATCAATTAGATGAAGAAAATTGAAGAATGAAAGTGTTTGTAGGTGTTTTTGGTCGTTGGTGTATGGATTAGATATAAAGGATATGTAATTTTGTTTTCATGTAAATAAGTCATGAATGATTACTCATATTTTTGTAATTTTATGAGATATTTCATGCTAGTTGCCAAATGATGGTTCCCACATGTGTTAGGTGACTCACATGGGCTGCTAAGAGCTAATCATTGGAGTGTATATACCAATAGTACATACATCTAAAAGCTGTGTATTGTACGAGTACGAATACGGGTGCATACGAGTAGAATTGTTGATGAAACTGAACGAGGATGTAATTGTAAGCATTTTTGTTAAGTAGAAGTATTTTGATAAGTGTATTGAAGTCTTTCAAAAGTGTATAAATACATATTAAAACACTACATGTATATACATTTTAACTGAGTCGTTAAGTCATCGTTAGTCGTTACATGTAAGTGTTGTTTTGAAACCTTTAGGTTAACGATCTTGTTAAATGTTGTTAATCCAATGTTTATAATATCAAATGAGATTTTAAATTATTATATTATCATGATATTATCATGTATGAATATCTCTTAATATGATATATATACATTAAATGTCTTTACAACGATAATCGTTACATATATGTCTCGTTTAAAAATCATTAAGTTAGTAGTCTTGTTTTTACATATGTAGTTCATTGTTAATATACTTAATGATATGTTTACTTATCATAGTATCATGTTAACTATATATATATCCATATATATGTCATCATATAGTTTTTACAAGTTTTAACGTTCGTGAATCACCGGTCAACTTGGGTGGTCAATTGTCTATATGAAACATATTTCAATTAATCAAGTCTTAACAAGTTTGATTGCTTAACATGTTGGAAACATTTAATCATGTAAATATCAATCTCAATTAATATATATATAAACATGGAAAAGTTCGGGTCACTACATTAAGCTGGGGTGTTACACCAAATTAGTCAACGGAAGACTCTTCAGTGAAGCTCTCGACAAGTTGAACATTGGAGATCCCACTATTCAACTTAAGTGGGAGTGTTAGAATAATCAACAAAAGGTCAACAATAGTCAAATTATCATTATAGGTAATTTGACTTAAGGATCAGAAGTTGTGTACTTCATCACTTTCTAAGATAGAAAGTCACAAGAAGACATTGCTTCGAGGGTCAACGACTACAAGACTGACCAAACAGGCTGCACAAACAGGCTATACAAACAAGCATCTTTCCTATAATGTATGATGGTTAGGGATGGCACCCGCGGGCGACGGGCACGGATCTTTGGTACCCATGACCCTCCCACCAGGTTTTTTTTACCCGCGAGTACCCGTTTACCCGCCAACGGGTAAACTTTTCTGCCCATACCCGCAACCCGCGGGTACCCACGACTCGCGGGTAAACCCGCGGGTTTACAAAATGTACACTTTAATTTGTTTTTAGTAACAGATACCCATTACCCGCGGGTTTTACCCACGAATAATTATAAAAATACATTAAAAAGTTAATTTATATAATATATAATTAAGTATATCTATGCGGGTAAATAGGTATACCCGCGGGTAGCTCAAACGGGCGTCACAGATTCACGGGTCGGGTTTTACCCGCGACGGGTATGAAATACCAGCGACCTGCCCGCGACCCGCCAACGGGTAAAATATTTTACTCGACCCGTGCCCGCGGGTACATTTTTTCATAAATACCCGCCCGTCACGGGCACGGGTACCCGCGAGTCACGGGTTTTTTCCACCCATTACCATCTCTAAATTGGTGGTTTCAAAATACAAAATGGAGCCTAACCAAATATAGAATTAGCTATTATTAGTTTTAGAGTATATAAACACTCATCAATGTAACTTGAATTCAATACAATTTTATCAAACACTTCAAATATTCAATACAAGATTAAATTCTTAACTTTTATCAAAAAAACTTTCTAAAACCCCAAAATTGAGATGACTGATGTAGTAACGAATCAAAAGCCAGTACATTATTGGAGACTGAAAAAAGTAATACAGAGTAAATGATAATACAGAAAAAATTTATGATTCGAAGGTGATAATGATATTATTTTTAATGAACTTATATATAAAAATATAAGAAATGTCAAATAGAAAAGCTAAGAGCACTGGCTGTGGTGACGCGTCAGTTCGGTGTTAGTTCAGTGTCTTGCTGATGACTGGACGCTGACTGGACTGACACTGAAAACTGACACTGGTGGGAATTGGGTAGAATGTCAGTTCAGTGTCTTGGAGAGATAAGATAGGGTCCACCAATTTTTTTAATAAGTAATTTCTTATATATTTTTAACACATTATTAAATATAATTAATAAAAATACGAACAAATATTAAATTTAAAAATACATTAAAGATCCTTAAATACACTTTTATTAAAATAAAAATAAAATCCTAAAACGATTACAATTAAAAACCTAAAATTAAAAGTTATTAAAAAGTCCTAAAATTACTTATTAATACTAAAGTTACTTATTAAATCCTAAAAATTACTTATTAAAATTAACAACAATTTAATGTCCATAGCGAGTGGGAGATCCGGATTCATGCGAAGACGTATCATCATCTCGACCGTTCGAAGCCGGAAGGCTCCACACGTTCCTACAGTACAATGTGATACGTTTGTTCTTCAGTTTGGCCTTTCCGACCATACGTTCCCACACGGCTTCGGATTGAAATACCTTGAACAAATCCGTGACCTCGTCACAGTACCAAACGTCGGCGGCTTCGCAATCTACCATCTCACGTATAAAGCTCACAACGCGTTCTACATCGAAGCCGGTGACATCTAGAGCTTCGAACGATTGTGTGAACCCGTCGAGCCAATATTGGCGGTTATCGGATAGGTTGCCGTTGTAGTGCACGTTGTAACATCCCGCATTTTTCCGTTAAATTATTTTAACGCCCGTCTTTTTCTTTTTAAATAATACCCTTCATATCTAGATTCGTATCCTTTGTTATGTAACGTTTTAAATATTCTCGTTATCGGATTTCAATATCTCCCGTACTCCCGTGTAACTTAAAATAAATCGTTTGGTTATATCCCGCACCCGATTTGAACTCGAAGGACTAAAGTCGCCAAAGGGTCAAACTAGTGACTAGGTCAACTAGTCAACCCTTCTCCTCCATCCATTCATTTCACCTCCTTCTTCCTTTTTGATACTTTCAAACTCTCTCAACATTTAAACCTTAAATCATCATCCAAATCCGTTCAAGCGAGCTTCAATCCAAACAAACTACATATTCTTGATCCTCTCATCATCCTCTTCGATTTGATGCTAACCACTTCGATTTTGGGTAACATTTCTTAAACACTAGATTTCTTTAAATTCGTGTTCTTGACTTAAAAGTATGTTAATTGGTGTCTATGGCTCATTGTGATGTCGTGTATGTAATTTGTATGCTCGATTTGTTGTTTTTGGGAGTAACTAGTTCATTATGAAAATTGCTTGCTAAATCCTTGATTTTGGATGATCAAATGTTGTTAGATTGTTAAAGTGCATGTTTTAAAAGTGTTACTAGTATCTTTAGCTTCGTTTTGATGTATAGGTTGATTAAGGAAACATCAAACTCTTGACTATTGATTTTTGTGAATTTTCGTTAGAGTTTGATAGACTTTAAATGAACTTTTGATGATTTGAATGCCATGAAATGTTGTTAGTAAGTGTTTAGTTGTATTACATGTTTCATTACCTTCAAAACGGCATATCATATGTATAAATTGGATTCCCGAAACTTGAATTGCAATTGATGAACTTGAAACCTTGTTTTGGAACGTTTAACGAACTTTCGACGAGATTTTTGTTGTCTAAAATGATAAATTTGATTTAGGAAATGTATCTAGTTGTGTTCCTTGTCGAAAGAGCTTTCCGGTGATATAAAATACATGTCTTGATTGTTTGCGGATCATAAACTAGGATTGATTGAAGTTTGGCTCGTGCCTTGTGTTTTCTGCAAACAGGACCTGTAAGCCTTTTGGGACGCCGTCCCAACCACCTAGACGCCGTCCCACCCTTCATATTGGGACGCCGTCCTGACAATTGGGACGCCGTCCCACTCTTCATATCAGGACCCCGTCCTGATTTTTGGGACACCGTCCTGATACACTAAAATGGGCTGTTTGCTTTGATCTTTTGACGTAAAATGTTTGCTATGCTACGGACCTCCGATTAACATGAAACTTGGCCAACATGCTCATATATGATTATATAACTTAGAAAAATTGTCGGATACCCAACCCGACCCCGTTGACTTTTCCGTTGACTTTGACCCGACCAAGTTTGACTTTTTGTCAAACTTAACCAAATACTTATGCAACCTTTCTAACATGATTATTTACTTGTAACTTGCATGAAACTTGACTAGTTGATTCACATGTTAATATAATCGAGTCGTAACGAGCCATAGGACTAATTGAACATCTTTGACCGTTTGTGCTTACCGATATTGATATAACCTATATGTTTAGGTCAAGACTAGCTTTGTCTTTGCACGCGTTTACTTGTTGAAGTACTTTATTAACTCTCGCGCTCAAGGTGAGATCATAGTCCCACCTTTTCAACAACTTTTATACTTTTAAATCGTGGGCTGAGAAAACATATACTTTGTTACATCTTGTACTACTTACTTTTATGTTTTGAACACAAGTGTGAAAACAAACATTCCACGTGCGAGTTAGAACAAAAATGCCTCAATTCGATTATCATTAGTTACACTTGCAGGGTGTAAGCGAGAACTTATATTGTGTGGCCATACGGGTTTAACAAACCCTCATTCGGACGGTTCGCTACCGTTATGCGGATGAAATATATTTTTGTGTTTTAGTGTGGGTTCTAGCACTGTGTGATGGGGTAACGTTGGTTAAGTTTTGATAATTGAGTGCTCGCGTATAACAACACTTTTGGAATGCAAATGATTTGGATAATCTACGTTATGGAAATACAAAATCTTGTGGTTCAAAAACAACGTTTAATACTTACTAAACCTATGATTTCACCAACGTTTTCGTTGACAGATTCTTCTATGTTTTCTCAGGTTTTGAATGCTTAGTGATACATGCTTCCGCACTCTTTTGATACTTGCTTGGATGTCGAGTATACATGCATTTTGGAGCATCTTTTGAACTTATTTAAACTGGGTCGCATAGTTTTCATTTGTACTTAACGTTGTAACTTAACTTGTGGTCAATTATCTTTGTAAACTTTGAAATAATCTTTACACTTGAATGGATGCGACATATTTTGGGTCAAACGTCTGTTTTAAAGACTTATGACCAGGTAATGGGACCTACGTAGTCGACGCCGTCACTTGACGATTTGTCGGGGTCGCTACAAGTGGTATCAGAGCCTTGGTTGTAGGGATTTAGAGTTCATTTGTGTCCACCCCGAGTCATAGGGTACATAGGTGAATCTAGACTACAACTGGCATATAGACTGAAGTAGGAATTACTTGACTATTTGTGCATCTATACTCGAACTCTTCTATCATATCTAACTCGTATTCGATCTTGATCTTACGTTGATAAATTTTGTTGACGCGCCACCTTGACTTTATGAGGTAATGTTAAATGCACATGAGAATCAGGGTAATATAATTTCCGGGATTATATTACGGTGATTCATATGGACATTCTGACATTTTGACATAAAGAATTTAAGGCGAGTCAAGGAAAATTTTCTCTACATCATCATTCCCTATCATGATTAGTATTATTGAGAATACTAATCAACGATATTCTTTTGTCTTGAAGGAACAATGCCTCCCCGTCGCGGGCCACGTAATGAAACTTCCGAACAAGCTTTTCAACGCATGATAGCCACCGCCATAGGTGCGGCTATGGCTAGTATCTCCTCCGACATCAATAACAACCACAACCACAACAACCATGGAGTCGGTAATTCAAACGAGGGTTGCTCCTACAAAACTTTCATGGGGTGCAAACCTCACACCTTCGATGGGACCGGAGGACCGGTTGTGCTCACCCGATGGTTTGAGCAAACAGAAGCCGTTTTTAGCATAAGCGGTTGTCGGGACCAAGACAAAGTCAAATATTCCACCCACACTTTCGCCGGTATCGCCCTCACATGGTGGAATACGTATGTGCTGTCGGTGGGTATCGATGAAGCTCACACTCTCTCATGGGCCGACTTAAAGAAAAAGATGATCACCGAATACTTCCCGCGCGAAGAGACCCGTAAGCTCGAACACGAACTAAGAACTTTAAAAGCGGTCGGGAATGACCTAAAGGCATATAATCAATGATTTTCTGAGCTATCCTTGATGTGCCCAAACCTCGTGACCCCCGAACCTCTAAGGGTTGAACTTTACATGGATGGTCTTCCCAAGAGCATCAAACAAGGAGTAATGTCATCCAAACCCAGTAATCACCAAGAGGCCCTGAATATGGCCCGTCAATTGATCGAAACGGTAGACGAGATTGAAGTGCCGGCACCTAAAGCCGAGGATGAGTCGGGTGACAACAAAAGAAAATGGGAAGCCCCCCAATCGAGCAACTACAACAACAACTTTGCCAAGGAACCTCTCACCCCCGTCGGCAAGAAAAGTTATGCCGGGACACGACCTTTTTGCAACAAATGCCACAAGCATCATTTTGGTGAATGTGGCAAGCTAATTTGCCATCGGTGCCAAGGTAGTGGTCATATTGCCAAGTATTGTGGAAGTACCGCCCCCGTCACTCAAAAGGGGCCCGACGCACCAAAGCCGAGTATTTGCTACAAATGTGGCCAATCGGGTCATTTTAGGAATGAATGCCCAAAGAATAAAGCAAAAACCAACGCGCGCCGTTGAACTTACAACATCGACACCTAGGATGCCCGAGACGATGATGGACTAGTCACGGGTACGTTTCTTCACAACAAACCGTATATTTCATACTTATTCGATTCGAGTACCGTTAGACGTTTTATAACCAAGGATTTGACTCGTGCTCTTTATATTCCACCTCTTTCCCCCAGATACTACTTAGACGATTTAAGTGACCGACGGAAAATATTGTGTGCCTATAAATTTTATCGGAGGATATGCGTTAAGAAATGGGACTCAACACCTATAGAACTAAGGAACTCAAAACCTATTCATTAAGGAGAAATTGTTGCCCTACATTTATGTATAGATTATTGTGAACTAAGTAACTTTCGGTTGGAAACCAATACTCTCTTCCTCGTATCCATTACCTCATGATTATTTGCGTGGATCCCGTGTATTCCAAATCGACCTCCGTTCTGGTTATCATCAATTGGGGGTTAAGGGAGACGATGTCTCCTAAGCCATTTTCCGAGCTCGCAACGTTAGTTGTAAATCCCTCTTAGTACCGTTTGATTTATTTAGGACTCCGTCCGTATTCATGAACCTCCTAAACCACGTATGCAACTTATCTAGACAAATCTGTTATCATATTTATAGATGACATCTTAACTTATTCAAGTAAAGAAGGCAAACAAACAACATCATCATCTTACGCTCGAACTTTGAGAAAAGAGCAACTCTATACCAAATTCTCCGAGTGAGAATTTCTGTTAAACGAAGTCAAATTTTCTAGACCATGATGTTAATGGTCAAGGCATTACAATCAATCTCGAAATCAAGCCACACGTAATCATGAAACTCTCTCAACTCAGACTTGTATTCGTAAAATCTTAGATCTCGCCTGTTATCACCGAAGATTCATTTCTGACTTTTCTCGTGTTACCCGACTTTTAAACTCGTTAACTCACTAAGGGAAAACTTTAAACCTCTCCGTGTTCGAACCTTGAGCGTGATTCTTCACACCAACATTTCTAGTTAAAATCGTATAGCAACAGATGGAACTCAAACATGGAAATATTTCTACATGAACGCCGAAAGGCATACTCTCTCGACTCAAAATTAACGTAACTAAAATTCGTTATTTTGCACGAAGAATTCGAATACTAAACTGTAGATCCGATCAACTTTCTCGTCATCACGTACCACACACATACCTCTGTTATTTCACCGTTACTGTCTGATATTACTGGAATTTAAGATAACACACAATCCAACGATACTTCACTCTTCTTTGACTTAACGTCCATGTGTTTCTGATAATCGGCCAACTATTATTCAACCCCGAACTATACAATTACGTGTACTATCTTGTTTCTCTTCCAGACTTCAATTTTCGACAACTAGAGGCACGTTATGGCAACCTCGAGATGTAAGCTCATCCTATTCTCAGTCCTCATTTCACTCCTATCTTTATCGCTCGCATTTCCGTTTAAGGAAACTCCTTGTAAAATTTCTCCATGGATAGAGAAACTCCTCACATTACATTAGTATTCGCCACGAGGGTGAATAGTCCTAACGAACATTTTTTTTTTTTGAACCCTAACTAACTTGTTCAAACATATCTTAATAGATTCTATTCCAACACGGTGTATCCTTGTCGATTATCCCGTATCGAAATACTCGTTTCACTTCTAGTTTTACAAGAAACCCTGGAGACCCGCTTAGACATGAGTACCACGTACCACCCACAAACCGATGAACCGAGCAAACGAACGATTTACGTCTTGGAAAGACATGTCACAAACTCGTATTGTCACCTTTAGTAGATCACTCGTACAACAGTAGTTACCACTCGTGTGTTCACCCGCACTTTCCGAAACCCTATATGACCGCTAATGTCGTACCCCTGTTCATTTAACCAACGCATGTGGCAAACAAAACACAGAATCTGAACTCAATCAAGAAACAACAATTGAGATCATTCAAGTCCGAGAAGGGCTCGAGACAACCCATAGTCACCAAAAGAGTTATACCAAACTTAGATGAAAACCTCACAAAATCCCTGTAACAGTGTAATATTGAGAACCCTCACCTTGGAAAGGTGTAATCCGTTTCGGGAATCAGGGAAAGTTAAACTCGCGACACGTTAACCCTTTTGAAACCTTGGGGCGTATTGGAACCGCTTCCTACCGTTTGGAACTTCTGACTCAATTAAGTTTCCGCTTACCCTGTGTACCATGTAACAAACTTAGAAACGTGTCCTGCGGAACAGGAACGTGCAATCCTGCTAGATACATCAACTATCGATGACAAACTTCTCTTCATAGGAAAACCAGTTGAAACCAGGTATCGTAAAAACCGAACCTTAATACAACGAAATACCCTAACTATCCAAATTCATGAGAACACTCAAGGACGTGCCTTCACTTATTCATAACATTGACAACGCGTATAAAGCTCACAACGCGTTCTACATCGAAGCCGGTGACATCTAGAGCTTCGAACGATTGTGTGAACCCGTCGAGCCAATATTGGCGGTTATCGGATAGGTTGCCGTTGTAGTGCACGTTGTAACATCCCGCATTTTTCCGTTAAATTATTTTAACGCCCGTCTTTTTCTTTTTAAATAATACCCTTCATATCTAGATTCGTATCCTTTGTTATGTAACGTTTTAAATATTCTCGTTATCGGATTTCAATATCTCCCGTACTCCCGTGTAACTTAAAATAAATCGTTTGGTTATATCCCGCACCCGATTTGAACTCGAAGGACTAAAGTCGCCAAAGGGTCAAACTAGTGACTAGGTCAACTAGTCAACCCTTCTCCTCCATCCATTCATTTCACCTCCTTCTTCCTTTTTGATACTTTCAAACTCTCTCAACATTTAAACCTTAAATCATCATCCAAATCCGTTCAAGCGAGCTTCAATCCAAACAAACTACATATTCTTGATCCTCTCATCATCCTCTTCGATTTGATGCTAACCACTTCGATTTTGGGTAACATTTCTTAAACACTAGATTTCTTTAAATTCGTGTTCTTGACTTAAAAGTATGTTAATTGGTGTCTATGGCTCATTGTGATGTCGTGTATGTAATTTGTATGCTCGATTTGTTGTTTTTGGGAGTAACTAGTTCATTATGAAAATTGCTTGCTAAATCCTTGATTTTGGATGATCAAATGTTGTTAGATTGTTAAAGTGCATGTTTTAAAAGTGTTACTAGTATCTTTAGCTTCGTTTTGATGTATAGGTTGATTAAGGAAACATCAAACTCTTGACTATTGATTTTTGTGAATTTTCGTTAGAGTTTGATAGACTTTAAATGAACTTTTGATGATTTGAATGCCATGAAATGTTGTTAGTAAGTGTTTAGTTGTATTACATGTTTCATTACCTTCAAAACGGCATATCATATGTATAAATTGGATTCCCGAAACTTGAATTGCAATTGATGAACTTGAAACCTTGTTTTGGAACGTTTAACGAACTTTCGACGAGATTTTTGTTGTCTAAAATGATAAATTTGATTTAGGAAATGTATCTAGTTGTGTTCCTTGTCGAAAGAGCTTTCCGGTGATATAAAATACATGTCTTGATTGTTTGCGGATCATAAACTAGGATTGATTGAAGTTTGGCTCGTGCCTTGTGTTTTCTGCAAACAGGACCTGTAAGCCTTTTGGGACGCCGTCCCAACCACCTAGACGCCGTCCCACCCTTCATATTGGGACGCCGTCCTGACAATTGGGACGCCGTCCCACTCTTCATATCAGGACCCCGTCCTGATTTTTGGGACACCGTCCTGATACACTAAAATGGGCTGTTTGCTTTGATCTTTTGACGTAAAATGTTTGCTATGCTACGGACCTCCGATTAACATGAAACTTGGCCAACATGCTCATATATGATTATATAACTTAGAAAAATTGTCGGATACCCAACCTGACCCCGTTGACTTTTCCGTTGACTTTGACCCGACCAAGTTTGACTTTTTGTCAAACTTAACCAAATACTTATGCAACCTTTCTAACATGATTATTTACTTGTAACTTGCATGAAACTTGACTAGTTGATTCACATGTTAATATAATCGAGTCGTAACGAGCCATAGGACTAATTGAACATCTTTGACCGTTTGTGCTTACCGATATTGATATAACCTATATGTTTAGGTCAAGACTAGCTTTGTCTTTGCACGCGTTTACTTGTTGAAGTACTTTATTAACTCTCGCGCTCAAGGTGAGATCATAGTCCCACCTTTTCAACAACTTTTATACTTTTAAATCGTGGGCTGAGAAAACATATACTTTGTTACATCTTGTACTACTTACTTTTATGTTTTGAACACAAGTGTGAAAACAAACATTCCACGTGCGAGTTAGAACAAAAATGCCTCAATTCGATTATCATTAGTTACACTTGCAGGGTGTAAGCGAGAACTTATATTGTGTGGCCATACGGGTTTAACAAACCCTCATTCGGACGGTTCGCTACCGTTATGCGGATGAAATATATTTTTGTGTTTTAGTGTGGGTTCTAGCACTGTGTGATGGGGTAACGTTGGTTAAGTTTTGATAATTGAGTGCTCGCGTATAACAACACTTTTGGAATGCAAATGATTTGGATAATCTACGTTATGGAAATACAAAATCTTGTGGTTCAAAAACAACGTTTAATACTTACTAAACCTATGATTTCACCAACGTTTTCGTTGACAGATTCTTCTATGTTTTCTCAGGTTTTGAATGCTTAGTGATACATGCTTCCGCACTCTTTTGATACTTGCTTGGATGTCGAGTATACATGCATTTTGGAGCATCTTTTGAACTTATTTAAACTGGGTCGCATAGTTTTCATTTGTACTTAACGTTGTAACTTAACTTGTGGTCAATTATCTTTGTAAACTTTGAAATAATCTTTACACTTGAATGGATGCGACATATTTTGGGTCAAACGTCTGTTTTAAAGACTTATGACCAGGTAATGGGACCTACGTAGTCGACGCCGTCACTTGACGATTTGTCGGGGTCGCTACACACGTCGAGGTTGATCAAGCAAACATTGGCCATTTTTTTTGTGAAGGAGAAAGGAAATTTTTTTTTTTTGTTAAATGATGTAGATTGTAGAATTTTTTCGTGTGTGTGTAAATAATGAAAATGATGGGTTATATATAGGGATGAAAAAAAAATTAAAAAAAAAAGCAACGGATAGAATTTTGAATTTAGGGCCACTAAACAGCAATCACCGAAGTCTTGCCAGCGACACCGGCACTACCGACGCACCCCCGACGCCGGCGCGGTGTGGGGCGACGGTCGGTGGGGCAACCGACGCCGGGGTGACCCCCTCCACACCGTGTGCTCAAAGATTGTGCATGAATAGAAGATACTGAAAAAGATGTCAAGTGCATACCAATCACCTGGAAAATGGCGGCATTGTGCGGTGTTAGCCTTTCGTTTCTTCATCTTATCATCTTATTAACTAATATCAAAAATTGAAAATCATTATCAGAATAAAAGAATATTGTAAATGTGTAATCACATAAAACCGATTTCAGATTACATACAAACAACTCCACTTGAGGTTGGTATCTATAAGTCTGCGATAGAAAATAATTCACCACATCGTGGGATTGTGTATTCATCAATTTATATAATATAGGATATAAAGATAATTACAGTAAGTAGATATAGACTACAAATAACAAAATTTCTATACAATAGGAAAATACAATCTTAAGAAATCTTATCACTAATACCCCCCTCAAGCTGATAGGTGGAGGACCAACATGAAGCTTGGAACAAAACGTCTCAAAAAGCAGTCAAGGTAAACTCTTGGTAAAGATATCTGCAAGCTGCAATGAAGTGGGAACGAACTTAGTGTAAATCTTCCCAGACGAAACAAGTTCCAGTATAAAGTGATAATCAATATCAATATGCTTCGAACGTTTATGAGAAACGCGATTCTGACTCAAGAATAAAGCACCCTTGTTGTCACATAAAATGGTTGGACGATCAGGTGGAAGAACATATAATTCACGAAGCAAATAGGTAATCCATATGACCTCAGCAGCGGTATTAGCATGAGCTCGATATTCAGATTCACAAATAATGCGTGAGACAGTCGGTTGCTTCTTAGCACTCCATGAAACAAGATTACCACCAAGAAAAATAGAATAGCCATAAGTAGAACATCGGGTTTCAATACATCGTGCCCAATCAGCATCTGAATAACCAAGAAGAGAAGGTGTCGGAGCATGGTGAAATGATAAGCCAAATGTTATTGTTCCCTTAATATAACGAAAAATACGTTTCACAGCCTGAAAATGATCAATCGTAGGAGCTTGAAGGAACTGACTGACTTGGTTAACAGCATATGAAATTTTTGGACGATTAATTTGTTAAATATTGTAGGGCACCAACCAACGAACGATACTTGGTGAGATCAGCAAATAGAGTGCCAGTTGTAGAGAATGATTCAGCGGTAGCTAAAGGAGTGGCTATCGGCTTTGAATCAAGTAACTGTGCATGTGTAAGTATATCATGTGCATACTTCGTTTGGCTAAGAAATAAACCCGTGTTAGTATAAGTAACTTCCAATCCAAGAAAATAACTAAGACGACCGAGGTCTTTAATAGCGAACTCGGAATGAAGACGAGAGATAAACTTTCGAATAGTGGAAGTGTCGTTGCATGTAAGTATAATGTCATCCACATAGACAAGAAGATAAAGAATGCACGACCCTTTCTTAAAGACAAACAAGGAAGGATCAGCTTTGCTACAAGAAAATCCAAGCTGAATTAGGAAGTTACTTAGATGCTGAAACCACGCACGAGGCGCTTGTTTTAGGCCATATAATTCCTTGTTTAACTTGCACACATGAGAGGGGAATCAGGAATCAATAAAACCAGGTGGTTGTTCCATAAACACATGCTCAATGAGATGACCATTTAGAAAGGCATTTTTTACGTACAACTGATGAAGAGACCACTTATTGAGAGTGGCAAGAGATAAAACAATACGAACGGTAGAGGATTTAACCACGGGATGAAAAGTAGCCGAGTAGTTGAGGCCTGGAACCTGCGTGAATCCCTGAGCAACAAGTCGGGCTTTGAGACGATCAATAGAACCATCTGAATGATATTTGGTGCGAAAAACCCATTTAGATCCAACTACATTCGAATGTGATGGACGAGGAACAAGCTGCCACGTACAATTCTTTGTAAGGGCATATATTTCATCCTTCATAGCGGCAAACCAAGAATGATCTTTTGAGGCAGATTTGAAACCTCGGGGTTCTTTGGTAGATAAAAGCGCCTGATGTAAACCTGTGTGAGATAACTGGGCAAGATCAACACGGTATTTTGCCAGAGAAAGGAAAATTGGCCTCATCAAATTGCGCGTGACGAGTAACATAGATTCGACCTGAAGTAATATCAAGACATCGATATCCTTTGTATTGTGTGCTATAACCAATAAATACACAAGCAACACTTCTAGGGGTTAATTTTTGTGGTGCATAGTCACGCAAGTAAGGATAGACACAACATCCAAATACCCGAAAATTATCATAGTTCGGTGTAGTAGAGTATAACAGTTCAAAGGGATATTTTGAAGACAAAACACGAGACAGTAACCGATTTATAATGTAAGTGGCCGAGCTAAAAGCATCAACCCATAATGAAGCTAATGATTGCGCATTAAATAACATAGCAAGACCTGTCTCAGTTATATGTCGATGCTTGCGTTCGGCACGACCATTTTGTTCAGGGGTAAATGGACATGACATTCTATGATGCGTGCCATTTTCTGTTAACAAAGTTTGTACACACAGATTTGTAAACTATGTGCCACCATCACTCTGAAAAACCTTGATCTTACACGAAAATTGTGTTTGTACAAAAGTCATAAAAGCCGTGAATACCGTAATAAAATCAAATTTGGCCTTGAGTGGATAAAACTACGAAAACCTGGAGAAATCATCAACAAAAATCACATAATAACGATATCCATGAGTAGATGTAACAGGTGCAGGTCCCCATAAATCACAGTGAATTAAATCCAAAACATGTAATGCTCATTTTTCATTATTATTAAAAGGTAAATGCTTGCTTTTAGAAAGCTGAAAAGAAGAACAAATACCCGGTTTCGGTAATACGGAAGTGACCGATAACCGTCCAAGTTTATTCAAAAAAGAAATAACATCAAATGAAAGATGTCCTAAATGATTATGCCATAACTCGTAGGAGCCATGTAATTTGCGAGCATATAAAGCAGCAAGAAACGCCTTCTGCCCTCTTTCAAGGACATATAGATCTTCATGTCGTCGTCCTGTGGCTAGAATTGCCCTTGTGTTTCGGCTCTGAATCGTGAACTATTTGTCAGAGATCAAAATATCAACAGGATTATATGGCGTTAGTTTACTAATCGATAACAAATTTTTAGTAATAAAGGGCACCACAAGTACATCAAGGATATGAAGATCCTTGGAAATAGAAGAACATCCAATATGAGTAATAGGTAATGTGTTACCATTACCAACAGTGACACGTTCAATACCTGAATAAGGAGCAGCTGAATCTAGATGAGATGGTGAAGATGTCATGTGTGCGGAAGCACCCGAATCGATATACCAATCCAGACTGTGTGGAGTGATATTGCAGCTAGCATTGAAGGCACGTGCAAGGTTTGCATTAAGAGTAGGAGTGCGCTGAACAAAGGTTGGCAGATCGGGACACTGAGATGCATAATGGCCATCTTTCCTGCATAATTGACAATTAGGAGGGCGAAGGCCTCGACCCCTTCCACCTGAATAATTATTGCGATTGTAAGATCGCCCACGACCTTGGTTATTATTTGACTGACCACGATTGTAGGACTGAGTAACAAAAGACGCATGTGGTGCAGGAGAACTCTGTACCGATGATAAAAATAACCCATGACCTTCAACACGAGAGATTATTTCATAAAAAGTAGGGCGTGGAGTGACAGAACGTTGAGTGGTAGAAAAAGTTTCATACGCACTACCAAGTCCACAAAGAAACCAGTGAGTATTGTCTATTTCATTAACGGGATGACCGATAGAGGCTAACTTGTCACATATGGCCTTAAACTTCAAGCTGAAATTAGAAACAGATGTGGTACCTTTAGTTAGTTGCCGAAGAGAATCCTGAAGAGTATGCATCCTTTCAATTAATTCGTGGCTGTAATGATCAGCAAGAGCAGTCCAGATTTCATAGGAACTAGATAAGCAGAGAATCAGTGCCATGGACTCTTCGAATAAAGAGGATTGCAGAATGATACGGGCACGCTGATCAGATTCGTGCCAAGTAGTATAAGCTGTGTAAGTAACTAGAGGGGGGAGGATGAATAGCTACTTGATACGTTTTAACACTTTTTCGATTGATCACTAAATTTGATTAACTATGATCAACCAATTCAACTCAAACTTGACGTGTGTGGTGCATATGTTCAAAACGATAATCAAAGTAATGTAAAGAACATAAACACAAAGATTTATAGTGGTTCAGGTGGATATTAACTAATCCACCTTAATCCACTCCCCGATTACACTAATCGAGATTTCTTTCTTCACTAAGCACTTTTCTCCAAACCAACTGGAGATCCGATTTACAAGTCTTCAACTTCTTTGGTAGACAACAAACCTAATCTTTCTATCCCTTTGAAAGACCAACTCCAACCTAGCTCAACTTGCCTTTAACTTGGACAAGTATTAATCTTCAAATAAGATTAATCAACTTCCTAAGCCCCTTTAAGGAAGTAGATCACTAAGCTAGCCTATGCTTCTACTAATTGAAGTTACAAGACTTATACAAATTGTAATGGTAATCCTAAGACAATACTAGGACATACATTACACTAAGTGATAACTCCTAAATTATACATTATTTTTATAATATTTTGAGGAGTTATCTTGTTATTTTAAGGTCATTTTTATGTAAAAACACACTAAAATGGGCAAAAGGAAAAAGGGTATTTCTGATATTTTGTTTAAGTTATGTGCAAAACAGGAACAAAAATAGTGAAAATGAAGAATGTAAGATGAAGCCGCCGGCCTGAGGGCTATAAAGCCGCCGGCTTCCTCATGGATTTCCAGAATGTTCCAGTTTTGTTCGTGAAATATGTTAAACTTGGAGCCAAAGAAAAAGTGATGTAAAGCCGCTGGCTTCACACTGAAGCCGCCGGCCTCGTGGACACGGTTTCTCGACTTGCTGATCAAGTTCAAATAAATAAGGAAACCAAAATCAAAAAGATTTGTCGGATTAATAAAGCAGCCGGCTTGGCACCAAGCCGCCGACTTAAGTTAGACGGTTACACATTTTTGACTTAAGGATCATGTTTTACTTGGAGAGAAATTCACCGCCTCAGGGAAGCCGCCGACTTCACCCTGAAGCCGCCGGCTTGGGGCACCGTCTTGAAACATTATAAATAGAGGCCTTAGGCCAGAGTTCTTGAGATCCAATTCAGTTTTTTCTATTTTTCAGAATTCAAGTACGAATTAGTTAGGTCTTTATTTCCTTTCAACATTCAAGTTCATTATTCAATCATTTGTTTTTCAATTTCTTCCATGTCGGTATGATTCTTTATCTTATTTCTTATCCTTTATTTGTATTTACTTTAGTTATGGGCTAATAGCCTTACATATGCTTGAATCATGTAACATCTTGTGATCAATTGCCTGAACAGTTAAAATGTATGAAAGAAAACAGAAATCCAGATGTGGAACATGAAGCCGCCGGCTTCATGGACCAAAGCCACCGGCTTCATCTGGATTATTTAATATTTATATGTTGTTTATACTCAGATCAAATTAAAAAGTATTCGGCGGAATTATTTAGAAACTTCAACGAAGAAGCCGACTTCGTTGGCAAAGCCGCCGACCTTATGGGATATAAACAGAATTTATGTTTTGACAGAATATTTAGAATTCCTGTTATGTTTTATGTATGATTAAAGCACCATCGTTAAATTAATCTGGTTTACATAAATCAATTATTATTAAGTTTTAAATAGAACATCACTATGTTTAGAACTTGATAAACTTAAACACAATCGAATTGATTTAGTTGTGAGGATTATAGCTAGTAACTATAATTAGGGTTTGGTTAATCACACTAAATCTATTATCAGGTCTTAATGCAAACAGGAAGTCTAGCCATCTATTTTAGGGTTAACCTGATCAATTAATCTTGAAGTAGGTATTCTTAGGTCAATTATTATTCTGAGTTCGATCTTAATTCAAAAAGGCAATTGTGAACAAGGTGTGAAAGATTCAAGCATGTGTTCTCTTTATCATTGTTTATTTCTTCTAGTTATTTATTTGCAATTTATTTGATTCATTGTTATTTAAAGTTTAAAACCCAAATCAATATTCTAAAATCCACTCGTTCTCTTGGAATGAACCTTAACTTACAAAATACTAAACTACATCTGATCGGGTTTTGTTGCTCGTTAGGGTGTTAAAAGTAAATCATAAATTAAGATATTATAAATTTAATAGTAGATTAAAAAGGCACGCATTAATGCACACACTTTTGACATATCAACTTTTTGGCGCCGCTGCCGGGGAATCGCAGTGGAATCAAAAGAATATAAACTAAAACACCTATATACAAGTGGTGACTGTCTTCCTTTAGGGAAAGGTTGTTGGGCTTCCTATTTAAAGGGCTCTGCCGGAACCTAGACGCTGACGACCATTTGTTGGTGAATAACTTAAAATACTTAAAGCACTTAAAACACTTAGAATATACAATGAATGATTTAACACTCTCTATGGAAGATCACTTAAGAGCTTCAAGACAAATTCATGGAACTGCTATAATTTCACCAACTATTAAAACTAATTTCACTATTGAAAAACAAATATTAGACCTAATTAAAGAAGAATGTCATTTTAATGGAACTATTGAAGAAGATGCTTATCAACATCTCCGTAACTTTGCTAGTATGCGTACGCTTTTTAAATATAATCAAATAGAGGATGAACATATTTATCTTACCCTTTTTTCTTGGACACTCAAGGGAGAAGCTAAAGATTGGTTTAATCAACTTGCTGAAAGGAAAATTGCTACATGGGATCAAATGGTTGAAAAATTCTTAAAAAGATTCTTCCCACCTTCTAAAATGATAAGATTACAAAATGAAATAAATCAATTTAAACAAGAACCTCAAGAAACTTTATATGATGTTTGGACTAGATATGAAAAATTAATAAAGTCATGTCCTCAACATGGATTAAATGATGTTCAAAGATTTATGTAATTCTACAAGAATATTACTATAGCTATTAGAAAAGAAATAGACACCGCCGCTGGAGGTGCAGCCCTTTTCTAAAACTCCCGAGGACTTACAACAATTAATTTCCAATTTAGCCGTTCAGTCACATGATTGGTATCAATTTAATAAAAATCAACAAGAACATAAAATTGAAGCTAGAAATGAGATAATTTCCTTACAGGAAAAGATAGAGGTTTTGGAAAGAGAATTAAGAGAATTGAAAGAAAAACCTATGATAGAAAATATCTCCCATGTATCACAAGAGGAAACTATAAGTAAAGGATTAGTAGACGTAATGAGAGGATATATTTACAACCAAAATGAATTAAATAATGTTATTTTATATAAGATCTTTGAGTTATATCATAATCATCAAAGTTTGATATTAAATTTAGAAAAGGATCTATGAACCTTATCTAAGCAATTACTTTTAGGGAAACTGGAACACTACCATCTAATACCTTAGAGAATCCAAGGGGAAATTTAGAAATACAAGCTATAACTACTAGGAGTGGTAAAACAACACAAGACCCTGTCATACCTAGTCAAGAGAATAAACATGAACCACCTAATGAAGCTAGTACTACAAAAAGTAATGATGAAACTCCATTGAAAACAGATTTATCTTTTAAAATTGACAAACCTTTAGAACCCGTTCCATACCCTCAACAACTAAGGAAAGCCAAACAACAAATACGTATAGAGAATTTCGCTAATATTTTTAATAACATAAATGTTAATATCCCTTTAATAGATTTATTAAAAGAGAATCCACATTATGGAAAATATTTAAAAACCTTGTTATCTAATAAAGGAAAAGACGCTGAAAACTCTTCTAGGTTTATTATCACAGAATGTAAAGCCATTTTTCAAAAGTTTGACATACCCAAAAACCTAGGCGATGCAGGAAGTATTACTGTCCCGTGCTCATTTAATGATTCTAGAGTATATCAAGCATTAGCAGATACCGGCGCTAGTATAAATTTAATGCCATATTCATTATATAAAAGACTAGGTCTAGGAGAATTGACTCCCACTAGAATGTCTATTTGCTTGGCCGATAGTTCTTTTAATTACCCAATGGGGATAGCCGAAAACATACCGGTAAAAATTGATAAATTCACTTTTCCCACTGAATTCGTTGTCTTAGAAATGAAAGAAAATGATAAAATCCCAATAGTATTAGGAAGACCATTTCTACGAACTGCTGCTTTCGAATTTCAAATGCAGACTAAGACATATAGTTTAGGGATAGGAGACGACATAATTACTTTAAATAATAATCTTTAATTAGATCTCTCTTGTCCAACGATAAAATATATAGAAACCTGTATTAAAGAAGAAGTCAATGAATTTTCATCAATGGATATAGATGAATTTGTGTGTGAAATAAAAGAGGAAAATCTTGATGACGAGTTTGAAGAATTAATGAAAGAAAATTTTGTAACAGAAGAAGAACATGAACCTATAACTGATGAATTGAGAATAAAACATTCACTTGAAGTACCACCGAAATTAGAACTTAAAGAATTGCCTTCTTACTTAGAATATGTTTTTCTAAAAGATAATTCCGAACTTCCTGTTATTATATCTTCCGAATTATCTCCAAGTCAAAAAGAGCAACTCTTGGAAGTTTTAAAGAAGCATAAAAAGGCCTTTGCTTGGAAAACCTCTGATATTCCGGGAATTGACTCCACCTTCTGTACTCATAAAATTTTATTAGAAGAAAACGCAAAACCCGTAATTCAAAGACAAAGATGTTTAAACCCTAACATTGATGAAGTGAAAAAAAATTAAGTTTTAAAATTATTAGACGCATGGATGATTTATCCAATATCTGATAGCCAGTGGGTTAGTCTAGTACAGTGTGTCCCTAAAAAGGAAGGAACCACTGTTGTCCAAAATGAAAATAATGAATTAATTCCCACTCGAACCGTTGCCGGTTGACGAGTTTGTATATATTACCGAAAATTAAACGAAGCTACTCGAAAAGATCATTTCCCGCTTTCGTTTATTGATCAAATGATTAAAAGATTGGTCGGAAAGGAATACTACTGTTTCTTGGATAGTTTCTCTGGATACTTTCAAATCCCGATAGACCCTAATGATCAAGAGAAAACTACCTTCACTTGTCCTTTTGGTACTTTCGCTTATCGAAGAATGCCTTTCGGGTCATGTAATGCCCCTGGCACCTTCCAAAGATGTATGACAACTATCTTTCATGACATGGTGTAAGAGTTCATGGAAGTCTATATGGATGATTTCTCTGTCTTTGGAACATCCTTTGACTCTTGTCTATCCAATCTTGATAAAATGCTTGCTCGTTGTGAAAAAACAAACCTTGTTCTTAATTGGGAAAAATGTCATTTTATGGTAAAAGAAGGCATTGTCCTTGGCCATAAGATTTCTAATAAAGGAATTGAAGTTGATAAAGCAAAAATCAATGTTATATCCAATCTTCCTGAACCCACTAATGTTAAAGTGATTAGAAGTGTTATAAGACATGCTGGATTTTATAGGCGTTTTATTCAAGATTTCTCGAAAATTGCTCGTCCATTAACAAAACTCCTAGAGAAAGACGTGTAGTAACCCGGGAATTTCTGACTAAATTTAAACTTTAATCTTTATATGTTTCTGACACGATAAGCAAAATCTGTAATTTGAATCTCAAAATTTTTGAACTGTTTCATATATTCAATTGACCTTCGACTATTCCTGACGATTCACGAACAATTGAGTAAATATAAATGTAAATACAAATATAAAGAGTATATTTAATATTGGAATAATCAAATACACAATAATCAATTGGAATTAAATTTGTAAAATAACAAATAGAATAAATAAGTTACTATTAAAAAGAATATATATAATTGTTGTCAATAGTTACTATATTGTAAATAAATATTCAATATATGATATCATATAATAATACATAACTAATAAATAGTAATATTTATATATTAAATGTAATTACAAGTTTAGTTATAGTTGTTATATTATTATTACATTCATTATTATTAATATTAGGATTATTAGTATTATTAAAGATTTAATATGCAATTTGTTATATGTATATTATTATATTATTATTATTAATTATTATTAACAACATTATGGTACTAATAATATTATTATCAATATTGTTACTATTATTAACCATTTAATTATTATCATTATTACTTTTAATGTTAATATTAGTATTATTAATTACTTCTTTTATTCTATTATTACTATTAAAGGTATTCCTACTATTAATAATCTGTATTATTATTAATAATTATTATTATCAGTATTATTATTATTTATTTATTATTATTATTGTAATATAATTAGTGTTATTATTATTAGAAGCAAAATCTATATATAATACTTAATTATTTATAGAAAATTGAATATAATTTATCAAACAGAAAGGAGATTTCTACACATCACAATCCTCCTTTTTGATTCTTGTCACTAACTCTGTACTAATATTCGAAAGCAAAAGCAGATATATACAAAATCAGTTACATGTTTCTTTCTTATTGTATTTAATTGGATTCCAATATCAAAATCCAGTACAAATCACGACTTGTATCACCATAACATCCAAAATTAGCTGAATGTCCTGATCAACCTTTTATGTACATTGTTATCTTCTTCTTATGATTAATTGATTCTGTCGAGTGTTTCTGTTATGAGACAACTGATTCACCCACGAAGAACAACACCTCGAAACAACCAAATCTACTTGAATTACTCGAGTCATTTGTTGCTGTTATCACCATGAGCTACTAGCACTACTCCTGCAACCGACACCACCATCTACTACTTCTATTTCTACAAACTACGAACCACCTTGAAGACATCACCATCAAACCATTGAACATCTCCTAGATAGTGTAGATATCTCTGCTTCCTATTTGAATTGAAACCCACTTACAACTTTCTTTATTTCATTACTCGATCAACACTACCACCACCAGAGACCCTCTTGTTATTGCTTCTCCTGTGTTCCTCTTTTTGTTATATTTCTGTTCAAACACAACCTTTTATCTGCTTCTCCTTTCCGTTTCAAATGAACTCACTAAAACCAAATAAAACACTCAAATTTCTGCTGCAGTTCGATACTACTTCTATCAATTTTTTTTATGATCACGTAAAGAAACAAGAAGAAGAAAGAATAATGGCTGCCACTTATATATATTTTTTGCCGACAATTATCAACTCATAATACCACTTGAAGATATTTTAGACCTATTAGGATGAGCTGTAAAGAAAACCTGGTGAGGAGAAAGGGTATCCAAGAAAAAAACGCGTGTTGCCAGGTCACTATATTTTTTTGCTGCAAACTAATATAAGTATCAAGGGATCGGGCCTTTATTTGTTTTGCCACTAGAGTTGTTTTATTTTCTAACGGGCTATATTGTTGGGCCGAAAACTAACTTTTTTGTTGGGCCGATTGATTCATGATTCCAGTTGGGCCAAGACTCCAAATCTTTTCCTACTGCTACCTGCAACTGCTATACGATTGTTTTGTTTCTGTTTAACCAGATTACGCCACCCAGAATGATATTATAACAATGATAGATATTAATCATGATTTGTGTTGATGATGATGGGTGTTATTTAGATGATGATGTTAATAAAGGTGACCATAATGACAAAGTGATGATCGATGATGATGATGAGTTATAATTGATGGAAACATGGTTAATGATTATGTATGATGAAATGGATTGATGTAAATGATGATGATACCGCTAGATAATAACGATAACATACGGTGTATATTATGATGATGGTGTTGCAAAATAAATGATGATGAACCGCGGGTTAAAAGGATTTAACTAGCGAATTAAATCAGAAAGTACGCAATGGTGAAATGGTTAGGAGTGTTGTTGTTGAGCGAGGAGTCTTGGGTTCGAGTCCCGTCTCGGGCAGTTTAATTCTTTTTAATACTACAAAGGTTCGTGAATCCAAGGCAAACCCTGCATTGTTCAGTTTTGTAATATGTATTTTTACTACAAAATACAGTATGGTGAGTTTCATTTGCTCCGTTTTTAAATGCTTGTGCAATATATATTTTTAGGACTGAGAATAATGCGCTACTTTTACAACTGCTTTATTAAATGCTTTTGAAATACATTTTGAACTGCGAATAAATGAAATGCATTTATAAATGTTTACGAGATAGACACAAGCAAAACATTCCTCGAATGAATTATTATGCAGATAGAAGTTCTGCGGATTATTGTTGAATTATGTGGACATGATAATTGCCACCATTGAATTATGTGGACATGATAATTGCCACCAATTGATATGAATGTTATGTATCGAGAGAATGATTTTATACACAGGTTATGTGTATGTTATTTTTGTGCACGAGATATGTGTAAGGTTACTAAGATTTATGAAAGATGATTTCGTACACGAGAAAGGTGTACCGTATTTAAAAGATATCGCATGTACATTACAGGTGGGTATAGGATTCGGGCCCATTTGTACCATGCAGCATTTAAATCTTGTGGTCTATTAAAAATGATAAATTTTATTATTTTATGTTAAACCTATGAACTCACCAACCTTTTGGTTGACACTTTAAAGCATGTTTATTCTCAGGTATGAAAGAAATCTTCCGCTGTGCATTTGCTCATTTTAAAGACATTATTTGGAGTCGATCATCGCTCTGGGATCAAATGTTGATGACTTCGTCCAGATGGATTAGGACGGGTCATTTCAGTTGGTATCAGAGCAGTGGTCTTAGCGAACCAGGTCTGCATTAGTGAGTCTAACTGATAAGTCGTTAGAATGCATTAGTGAGTCTGGACTTCGACCGTGTCTGCATGTCAAAAGTTTTGCTTATCATTTCGTGTCAAAAATCATCTACTTATCATCCTTAGAAAATTACCTGCTTATCATTCCTAGTCTAGACACATATTACTGCATTGATTGCATGAATAGTGTATAGATAAATTCATATCTTAGCGTATCTGTTATTGTTACCTTTACCTGATAGCTTCCGTAGATTCCTCCGTAACTTATGAGATTTTAGTATTATATATGCATATGTAAATTATGTATTGCAGGGTACTAATCTACATCCCATAATCTATTTCCTATCGAAATCCTTCATTTGATCGTACGAGATGGATCCCTCAACCAGTTCAAATTCCTCAGATTCCTACAGCTATTCCGATATGGAGTTTCACCTAAGCTTCAAAAGCAGTGTCACCAGAATGAATCAACCAATTCATTTGATGGGTTCGTAGTCTACTTAATCATTGGAGACAAAAAGAAGGTGATCCTTTCCATCAACCAAATTCACCTCTTGGCGGTGAACCTGAAGCACTTACCGGCGAACCTGTTCGAAATACTATTTTCACACTCATTTCCCGAATATCTCGCCACGATTATATTCTATCTAAAATTCTAAACCTTATTCATCCGCTCGTTTCGACCGACAATCATCCTGGAGTAATAAGTCAACGAACTTCGCGCTCGAATAATCAATTTGGAGAATATGGTGCAAAATGTACCCGCTTCAGCAACATCACCGGTACCAACAGTACCACCAACAACCCAAGTTTCAACATCACACGCCTCAATATCTCATTATGTACCTCGAGAATAATCATCGTTCTACATGACGTTCTACATCATTTATCTTCATTCGACATGATGGTTATGTAACCTCTAATGTTTTAGAGATTATGTACTCTAGTTTTAAACGTAAATCAAATGAGTTTAATATCATATTAACTCATTAAATCTATGATTACATCTGAAGAAAATATATATGTAAGTATATTTTCATAAAGATTGTAATTAAAAATTCTTTCGTACAAACTGTTAATGGAGAAAATATTTTAACGGGTAGGTAATACCCGAGGAGTATTTAGATTTCACATTAATAAGTTACACTGTACATTCTTCGAATATGATTCAACAGTCAATTACGATCCTACTTACATCCATCGATATACGTATCCGTTCACCACAGAATAACCATTTTCATTCAATTTCATATTTGGATTTTGACCTATCAGAATCCGACAAGTGGCATAATGAAGAAAACATTGGAAAAAATAAAATTTGTTAGAAACAAACAAATTGACTATGATAAATTTTGTTAAGAATCCACGCTAAAAAAATCCTAGCTAACTGTTCCTAGCTAACTGTTAATTCCTTATTGTACATTTAATTATCGCAATTTATTTTATCGCAATTTAATTCTCACAATTTTATTTATTGTCATTTACATTCTGTTATTTATTTTACGCACTTTATTTATCATCATTTATTTTCTGTTATTTATTTTACGCACTTTAAATATCGGGACACGTATACAAGGTTTTGACATGTCATATCGACGCATCTATATATATTATTTGGAATAACCATAGACACTCTATATGCAGTAATGTTGGAATTAGCTATACATGGTTGAGGTTGATTCTACAATAATATATATAGTTTGAGTTGTGTTCGAGTCTGAGACGAATACAGGTCACGATACCTATTAATTCAAATATTATATATTAAATTATATATGAATTATTGAACTGTTAACTGTGGACTATCGACTGTGGACGTATAATATTGAACAAATAAAATGAATTAAAATACTGATTATAACATATGAAACTAAATAATTCTTCAAGTTTACCACTTGATTTCATCTTAAACCTCATTTGTATCTTGACGATTTTAATCTGCGTTCAAACATTTCATAATTCTTGAAAACACCTCAATCGAGAGGATGAATCAACTGCATCTCATCTACGGAAGGAAAGATTGATGCATATAGTTATACACCTAAAAAACTCTTGGAACCTGAGTAAACGTTTAACACGTATCTGTGCTACCTCCTTTGACGTTGTTACTACCGAAAATAACTTTACAATTCCTTTCTAAATTAGCCAATTTTATCACAGCTTCAACAAATCAACTTCAACTTCCATTCGAATTAGCCTTATTATAACCTCGATATATAAGTTTGCCTGTCATCATCGTTACCGGAGAACCGTTTATATTTCACCACATTAGCAGTAAAATTACCAGCAACTTCAATGAATTTGGACTTTCCGAAAAATCATTATATTCATTGAAACCCCATCTTGTATTCATCTATACCCTGTAACAATAATTGCCATACCAATTACCGGGAATTAGCAATCAGTATTTCGAATCTCGTAGCATTTCTACATCAATAGTTATATGTATACATATAACAATTATCTCCTAGAATTACGATCTTCAATTCTGAAATTTTGAAAAGGCACCCAGTGAAATGTCCCGTTCTTATTGATTAAAAACGTTCCATATTAATTGATTTCGTTGCGAGGTTTTGACCTCTATATGAGACATTTTTCAAAGACTGCATTCATTTTAAAACAAACCATAACCTTTATTTCATCAATAAAAGTTTAAAAAGCTTTACGTAGATTATCAAATAATGATAATCTAAAATATCCTATTTACACACGACCATTACATAATGGTTTACAATACAAATATGTTACAACGAAATAAGTTTCTTGAATGCGGTTTTTACACAATATCATACAAGCATGGACTCCAAATCTCGTCCTTATTTAAGTATGCGACAGCGGAAGCTCTTAATAATCACCTGAGAATAAACATGCTTAAAATGTCAACAAAAATGTTGGTGAGTTATAGGTTTAACCTATATATTATCAAATCATAATAATAGACCACAAGATTTCATATTTCAATACACATCCCATACATAGAGATAAAAATCATTCATATGGTGAACACCTGGTAACCGACATTAACAAGATGCATATATAAGAATATCCCCTATCATTCCGGGACATCTGAAATGTCCCGTTCTTATTGATTAAAAACGTTCCATATTAATTGATTTCGTTGCGAGGTTTTGACCTCTATATGAGATGTTTTTCAAAGACTGCATTCATTTTTAAAACAAACCATAACCTTTATTTCATAAATAAAGGTTTAAAAAGCTTTACGTAGATTATCAAATAATGATAATCTAAAATATCCTGTTTACACACGACCATTACATAATGGTTTACAATACAAATATGTTACATCGAAATCAGTTTCTTGAATGCAGTTTTTACACAATATCATACAAACATGGACTCCAAATCTTGTCCTTATTTTAGTATGCAACAGCGGAAGCTCTTAATATTCACCTGAGAATAAACATGCTTTAAACGTCAACAAAAATGTTGGTGAGTTATAGGTTTAACCTATATATATCAAATCGTAACAATAGACCACAAGATTTCATATTTCAATACACATCACATACATAGAGATAAAAATCATTCATATGGTGAACACCTGGTAACCGACATTAACAAGATGCATATATAAGAATATCCCCATCATTCCGGGACACCCTTCGGATATGATATAAATTTCGAAGTACTAAAGCATCCGGTACTTTGGATGGGGTTTGTTAGGCCCAATAGATCTATCTTTAGGATTCGCGTCAATTAGGGTGTCTGTTCCCTAATTCTTAGATTACCAGACTTAATAAAAAGGGGCATATTCGATTTCGATAATTCAACCATAGAATGTAGTTTCACATACTTGTGTCTACTTTGTAAATCATTTATAAAACCTGCATGTATTCTCATCCCAAAAATATTAGATTTTAAAAGTGGGACTATAACTCACTTTCACAGATTTTTACTTCGTCGGGAAGTAAGACTTGGCCACTGGTTGATTCACGAACCTATAACAATATATATACATATATATCAAAGTATGTTCAAAATATATTTACAACACTTTTAATATATTTTGATGTTTTAGGTTTATTAAGTCAGCTGTCCTCGTTAGTAACCTACAACTAGTTGTCCACAGTTAGATGTACAGAAATAAATCGATAAATATTATCTTGAATCAATCCACGACCCAGTGTATACGTATCTCAGTATTGATCACAACTCAAACTATATATATTTTGGAATCAACCTCAACCCTGTATAGCTAACTCCAACATTCACATATAGAGTGTCTATGGTTGTTCCGAAATATATATAGATGTGTCGACATGATAGGTCGAAACATTGTATACGTGTCTATGGTATCTCAATATTACATAATATACAATACAAGTTGATTAAGTTATGGTTGGAATAGATTTGTTACCAATTTTCACGTAGCTAAAATGAGAAAAATTATCCAATCTTGTTTTACCCATAACTTCTTCATTTTAAATCCGTTTTGAGTGAATCAAATTGCTATGGTTTCATATTGAACTCTATTTTATGAATCTAAACAGAAAAGTATAGGTTTATAGTCGGAAAAATAAGTTACAAGTCATTTTTGTAAAGGTAATCATTTCAGTCGAAAGAACGACGTCTAGATGACCATTTTAGAAAACATACTTCCACTTTGAGTTTAATCATAATTTTTGGATATAGTTTCATGTTCATAATAAAAATCATTTTCTCAGAATAACAACTTTAAAATCAAAGTTTATCATAATTTTTAATTAACTAACCCAAAACAGCCCGCGGTGTTACTACGACGGCGTAAATCCGGTTTTACGGTGTTTTTCGTGTTTCCAGGTTTTAAATCATTAACTTAGCATATCATATAGATATAGAACATGTGTTTAGTTTATTTTAAAAGTCATGTTAGAAGGATTAACTTTTGTTTGCGAACAAGTTTAGAATTAACTAAACTATGTTCTAGTGATTACAAGTTTAAACCTTCGAATAAGATAGCTTTATATGTATGAATCGAATGATGTTATGAACATCATTACTACCTTAAGTTCCTTGGATAAACCTAATGGAAAAGAGAAAAATGGATCTAGCTTCAATGGATCCTTGGATGGCTCGAAGTTCTTGAAGCAGAATCATGACACGAAAACAAGTTCAAGTAAGATCATCACTTGAAATAAGATTGTTATAGTTATAGAAATTGAACCAAAGTTTGAATATGATTATTACCTTGTATTAGAATGATAACCTACTGTAAGAAACAAAGATTTCTTGAGGTTGGATGATCACCTTACAAGATTGGAAGTGAGCTAGCAAACTTGAAAGTATTCTTGATTTTATGAAACTAGAACTTTTGGAATTTATGAAGAACACTTAGAACTTGAAGATAGAACTTGAGAGAGATCAATTAGATGAAGAAAATTGAAGAATGAAAGTGTTTGTAGGTGTTTTTGGTCGTTGGTGTATGGATTAGATATAAAGGATATGTAATTTTGTTTTCATGTAAATAAGTCATGAATGATTACTCATATTTTTGTAATTTTATGAGATATTTCATGCTAGTTGCCAAATGATGGTTCCCACATGTGTTAGGTGACTCACATGGGCTGCTAAGAGCTGATCATTGGAGTGTATATACCAATAGTACATACATCTAAAAGCTGTGTATTGTACGAGTACGAATACGGGTGCATACGAGTAGAATTGTTGATGAAACTGAACGAGGATGTAATTGTAAGCATTTTTGTTAAGTAGAAGTATTTTGATAAGTGTATTGAAGTCTTTCAAAAGTGTATAAATACATATTAAAACACTACATGTATATACATTTTAACTGAGTCGTTAAGTCATCGTTAGTCGTTACATGTAAGTGTTGTTTTGAAACCTTTAGGTTAACGATCTTGTTAAATGTTGTTAACCCAATGTTTATAATATCAAATGAGATTTTAAATTATTATATTATCATGATATTATCATGTATGAATATCTCTTAATATGATATATATACATTAAATGTCTTTACAACGATAATCGTTACATATATGTCTCGTTTAAAAATCATTAAGTTAGTAGTCTTGTTTTTACATATGTAGTTCATTGTTAATATACTTAATGATATGTTTACTTATCATAGTATCATGTTAACTATATATATATCCATATATATGTCATCATATAGTTTTTACAAGTTTTAACGTTCGTGAATCACCGGTCAACTTGGGTGGTCAATTGTCTATATGAAACATATTTCAATTAATCAAGTCTTAACAAGTTTGATTGCTTAACATGTTGGAAACATTTAATCATGTAAATATCAATCTCAATTAATATATATAAACATGGAAAAGTTCGGGTCACTACAGTACCTACCCGTTAAATAAATTTCGTCCCGAAATTTTAAGCTGTTGAAGGTGTTGACGAATCTTCTGGAAATAGATGCGGGTATTTCTTCTTCATCTGATCTTCACGCTCCCAGGTGAACTCGGGTCCTCTACGAGCATTCCATCGAACCTTAACAATTGGTGTCTTGTTTTGCTTAAGTCTTTTAACCTCACGATCCATTATTTCGACGGGTTCTTCGATGAATTGAAGTTTTTCGTTGATTTGGATTTCATCTAACGGAATAGTGAGATCTTCTTTAGCAAAACATTTCTTTAAATTCGAGACGTGGAAAGTGTTATGTACAGCCGCGAGTTGTTGAGGTAACTCTAGTCGGTAAGCTACTGGTCCGATACGATCAATAATCTTGAATGGTCCAATATACCTTGGATTTAATTTCCCTCGTTTACCAAATCGAACAACGCCTTTCCAAGGTGCAACTTTAAGCATGACCATCTCTCTAATTTCAAATTCTATATCTTTTCTTTTAATGTCAGCGTAGCTCTTTTGTCGACTTTGGGCGGTTTTCAACCGTTGTTGAATTTGGATGATCTTCTCGGTAGTTTCTTGTATAATCTCCGGACCCGTAATCTGTCTATCCCCCACTTCACTCCAACAAATTGGAGACCTGCACTTTCTACCATAAAGTGCTTCAAACGGCGCCATCTCAATGCTTGAATGGTAGCTGTTGTTGTAGGAAAATTCTGCTAACGGTAGATGTCGATCCCAACTGTTTCCGAAATCAATAACACATGCTCGTAGCATGTCTTCAAGCGTTTGTATCTTCCTTTCGCTCTGCCCATCAGTTTGTGGATGATAGGCAGTACTCATGTCTAGACGAGTTCCTAATACTTGCTGTAATGTCTGCCAGAATCTTAAAATAAATCTGCCATCCCTATCAGAGATAATAGAGATTGGTATTACATGTCTGGAGATGACTTCCTTCAAATACAGTCGTGCTAACTTCTCCATCTTGTCATCTTCTCTTATTGGCAAGAAGTGTGCTGATTTGGTGAGACGGTCAACTATTACCCAAATAGTATCAAAACCACTTGCAGTCCTTGGCAATTTAGTGATGAAATCCATGGTAATGTTTTCCCATTTCCATTCCGGGATTTCGGGTTGTTGAAGTAGACCTGATGGTTTCTGATGCTCAGCTTTGACCTTAGAACACGTCAAACATTCTCCTACGTATTTAGCAACATCGGCTTTCATACCCGACCACCAAAAATGTTTCTTGAGATCCTTGTACATCTTCCCCGTTCCAGGATGTATTGAGTATCTGGTTTTATGAGCTTCTCTAAGTACCATTTCTCTCATATCTCCAAATTTTGGTACCCAAATCCTTTCAGCCCTATACCGGGTTCCGTCTTCCCGAATATTAAGATGCTTCTCCGATCCTTTGGGTATTTCATCCTTTAAATTTCCCTCTTTTAAAACTCCTTGTTGCGCCTCCTTTATTTGAGTAGTAATGTTATTATGAATCATTATATTCATAGATTTTACTCGAATGGGTTCTCTGTCCTTCCTGCTCAAGGCATCGGCTACCACATTTGCCTTCCCCGGGTGGTAACGAATCTCAAAGTCGTAATCATTCAATAATTCAATCCACCTACGCTGCCTCATATTCAGTTGTTTCTGATTAAATATGTGTTGAAGACTTTTGTGGTCGGTATATATAATACTTTTGACCCCATATAAGTAGTGCCTCCAAGTCTTTAATGCAAAAACAACCGCGCCTAATTCCAAATCATGCGTCGTATAATTTTGTTCGTGAATCTTCAATTGTCTAGACGCATAAGCAATCACCTTCGTTCGTTGCATTAATACACAACCGAGACCTTGCTTTGATGCATCACAATAAATCACAAAATCATCATTCCCTTCAGGCAATGACAATATAGGTGCCGTAGTTAGCTTTTTCTTCAATAACTGAAACGCTTTCTCTTGTTCATCATTCCATTCAAATTTCTTCCCTTTATGCGTTAATGCAGTCAAGGGTTTTGCTATTCTGGAAAAGTCTTGGATGAACCTTCTGTAGTAACCAGCTAGTCCTAAAAACTGGCGTATGTGTTTCGGAGTTTTCGGGGTTTCCCACTTTTCAACAGTTTCTATCTTTGCCGGATCCACCTTAATACCTTCTTTGTTCACTATGTGACCGAAGAATTGAACTTCTTCCAACCAAAATGCACACTTTGAAAACTTAGCGTACAATTCTTCCTTCCTCAATACTTCTAACACCTTTCTCAAATGTTCACCGTGTTCTTGGTCATTCTTTGAGTAAATAAGTATGTCATCAATGAAAACAATGACAAACTTGTCAAGGTATGGTCCACACACTCGGTTCATAAGGTCCATGAACACAGCTGGTGCATTAGTTAAACCAAACGGCATGACCATAAACTCGTAATGACCGTAACGTGTTCTGAAAGCAGTCTTTGGAATATCATCTTCTTTCACCCGCATTTGATGATACCCGGAACGTAAGTCAATCTTTGAATAAACAGACGAGCCTTGTAGTTGATCAAAAAAGTCATCGATTCTCGGTAGTGGGTAGCGGTTCTTGATGGTAAGTTTGTTCAAATCTCGGTAGTCGATACACAACCTGAATGTACCATCTTTCTTCTTGACAAACAAAACAGGAGCTCCCCACGGTGATGTGCTTGGTCGAATGAAACCACGCTCTAAAAGTTCTTGTAATTGGCTTTGTAGTTCTTTCATCTCGCTGGGTGCGAGTCTGTAAGGAGCACGAGCTATTGGTGCAGCTCCTGGTACAAGATCTATTTGAAATTCAACGGATCGATGTGGGGGTAATCCCGGTAATTCTTTCGGAAATACATCAGGAAATTCTTTTGCGACGGGAACATCATTGATGCTCTTTTCTTCAGTTTGTACTTTCTCGACGTGTGCTAGAACAGCATAGCAACCTTTTCTTATTAGTTTTTGTCCTTCAAATTACTAATAAGATGTAGCTTCGTGTTGCCCTTTTCTCCGTACACCATTAAGGGTTTTCCTTTTTCTCGTATAATGCGAATTGCATTTTTGTAACAAACGATCTCCGCTTTCACTTCTTTAAACCAGTCCATACCGATTATCACATCAAAACTCCCTAACTCTACTGGTATCAAATCAATCTTAAATGTTTCGCTAACCAGTTTAATTTCTCGATTCCGACATATATTATCTGCTGAAATTAATTTACCATTTGCTAATTCTAGTAAAAATTTACTATCCAAAGGCGTCAATGGACAACTTAATTTAGCACAAAAATCTCTACTCATATAGCTTCTATCCGCACCCGAATCAAATAAAACGTAAGCAGATTTATTGTCAATAAGAAACGTACCCGTAACAAGCTCCGGGTCTTCCTGTGCCTCTGCCGCATTAATATTGAAAACTCTTCCACGGCCTTGTCCATTCGTGTTCTCCTGGTTCGGGCAATTTCTAATAATGTGGCCCGGTTTTCCACATTTATAAGAAACTACATTGGCATAACTTGCTTCGACACTACTTGCTCCGCCATTACTCGTTCCGACACCATTTGTTCCTTTCGTTCTATTAACCCCTGGTCCGTAGACCTCACACTTCACCGCGCTATGACCATTTCTTTTACACTTGTTGCAAAATTTGGTGCAGAACCCCGAGTGATTCTTTTCACACCTTTGGCATAGCTGCTTCTGATTGTTGTTGTTGTTGCGGTTATTATTGTTGTTGGGATGATTGTTGTAGTTGCTGTTGTTGTTGTTGTTGTTGTTGGGCCGTTTGTTGTAGTTGCGATTGATGTTGCGATTGTTGGGATAATTGTTGCGATTATTGTTGTAATTGCTGTTGTTGTTGTATTGGTGATTCTTATCACCGTTTTCCTCCCACTTTCTTTTGACTTGCTTCACATTGGCCTCTTCAGCAGTCTGTTCTTTAATTCTTTCTTCAATTTGGTTCACGAGTTTGTGAGCCATTCTACATGCCTGTTGTATGGAGGCGGGCTCGTGTGAACTTATATCTTCTTGGATTCTTTCCGGTAATCCTTTCACAAACGCGTCGATCTTCTCTTCCTCATCTTCGAATGCTCCCGGACACAATAGGCACAATTCTGTGAACCGTCTTTCGTACGTGGTAATATCAAATCCTTGGGTTCGTAACCCTCTAAGTTCTGTCTTGAGCTTATTGACCTCGGTTTTGGGACGGTACTTCTCGTTCATCAAGTGCTTGAATGCTGACCACGGTAGTGCGTACGCATCGTCTTGTCCCACTTGCTCTAGATAGGTATTCCACCATGTTAACGCAGAACCTGTGAAGGTATGCGTAGCGTACTTTACTTTGTCCTCTTCAGTACACTTACTTATGGCAAACACCGATTCGACCTTCTCGGTCCACCGTTTCAATCCGATCGGTCCTTCGGTTCCATCAAATTCCAAAGGTTTGCAGGCAGTGAATTCTTTGTAGGTGCATCCTACACGATTTCCTGTACTGCTAGATCCAAGGTTATTGTTGGTATGTAGCGCAGCCTGTACTGCGGCTATGTTTGAAGCTAGAAAAGTACGGAATTCCTCTTCATTCATATTCACGGTGTGTCGAGTAGTCGGTGCCATTTCCTTCAAAATAGTTAAATGGAACAAGTTAATCATACAGAATATTAAGAGTAGTTAATAGTATTTCGTAGCATAATATGAACTCATTTATAAAAGCTTTTTCTTCATATTAGCGTTTTATAAGTTTAAATTCGGGTAGTACCTACCCGTTAAGTTCATACTTAGTAGCTAATATACAATTCAACTACTACAATTCTATATGAAAAACTGATTATAATAATATTTCGCGTTCAAACTTTTATACAATATTTTACAAACTTACAATACCGCTTATTTTACATAAAGCATGAAATATAGCACACAATAACTTTGATACAAGATAGTTGTGAAGATAATTCTAACTAGTACACAAGTCGTTCAGCAAAGGCAATAAAAACACGTAATTCATACGTCCAGAAACAAGTCATGCATTCTGGTTTTACTAGGACTACTTCCCATCCTTGGTCTTGTGCAACATAACCATTATGGCCGTTGATAAGACAGCGTGTTGTAACGTCGTCAAAGGGACGAGGGTTACGTAATGTCCAACAGTCCCGTAATAGTCTAAAAACCTCATTTCTTACCCCAATTACCGACTCCGTCACTTGTGGAAACGTTTTGTTTAATAGTTGTAGCCCAATGTTCTTGTTCTCACTTTGGTGAGAAGCGAACATTACTAATCCGTAAGCATAACATGCTTCTTTATGTTGCATGTTAGCCGCTTTTTCTAAATCACGAAGTCCAATATTCGGATATATTGAGTCAAAATAATTTCTTAACCCGTTGCGTAAAATAGCATTTGGGTTCCCCGCAATATATGCGTCAAAGTAAACACATCGTAACTTATGGGTTTCCCAATGTGATATCCCCCATCTTTCAAACGAAAGTCTCTTATAAACCAAGACATTATTGGAACGTTCTTCGAATGTCTTACAAACTGATCTCGCCTTAAATAGTTGTGCCGAGGAATTCTGGCCGACTCTAGACAAGATTTCATCAATCATGTCTCCGGGTAGGTCTCTTAAAATATTGGGTTGTCTATCCATTTTGTGTTTTTAAACTGTAAAATAGACAAGAGTTAGATTCATAAAAAAATACTTATTAATACAAGCAATTTTTACATATATCATAAAGCATACGAACACTATATTACATATATTACACCACACGAATACAACTATCTTATTCCGACTCGCTCGTTTCTTCTTCTTCGGTTTTGGTTCGTTTTGCCAAGTTTCTAGGGATATATGATGTTCCCCTAATACGAGCCGTCGTTGTCCACATTGGTTTAGAAAAACCTGGTGGTTTAGAGGTTCCCGGGTCATTGTTACAACTTAAGGACTTCGGGCGTTGACGATACATATAAAGTTCATCGGGGTTGGAATTAGATTTCTCTATTTTTATGCCCTTTCCCTTATTATTTTCTTTTGCCTTTTTAAATTCAGTTGGGGTAATTTCTATAACATCATCGGAATTCTCGTCGGAATCCGATTCATCGGAGAATTGGTAATCCTCCCAATATTTCGCTTCCTTGGCGGAAACACCATTGACCATAATTAACCTTGGTCGGTTGGTTGAGGATTTTCTTTTACTTAACCGTTTTATTATTTCCCCCACCGGTTCTATTTCTTCATCCGGTTCCGATTCTTCTTCCGGTTCCGATTCTTCTTCCGGTTCCGACTCTTCTTCCGGTTCCTCTTCGGAAACTTGTGAATCAGTCCACGAATCATTCCAATTTACATTTGACTCTTCATTATTATTAGGTGAGTCAATGGGACTTGTTCTAGAGGTAGACATCTATCACATAATATCAAACGCGTTAAGAGATTAATATATCACATAATATTCACATGTTAAAAATATATAGTTTCCAACAAAATTTGTTAAGCAATCATTTTTCAAGTAAACACGGTCGAAGTCCAGACTCACTAATGCATCCTAACAAACTCGATAAGACACACTAATGAAAAATTCTGGTTCTCTAAGACCAACGCTCGGATACCAACTGAAATGTCCCGTTCTTATTGATTAAAAACGTTCCATATTAATTGATTTCGTTGTGAGGTTTTGACCTCTATATGAGACGTTTTTCAAAGACTGCATTCATTTTTAAAACAAACCATAACCTTTATTTCATAAATAAATGTTTAAAAAGCTTTACGTAGATTATCAAATAATGATAATCTAAAATATCCTGTTTACACACGACCATTACATAATGGTTTACAATACAAATATGTTACATCGAAATCAGTTTCTTGAATGCAGTTTTTACACAATATCATACAAACATGGACTCCAAATCTTGTCCTTATTTTAGTATGCAACAGCGGAAGCTCTTAATATTCACCTGAGAATAAACATGCTTTAAACGTCAACAAAAATGTTGGTGAGTTATAGGTTTAACCTATATATATCAAATCGTAACAATAGACCACAAGATTTCATATTTCAATACACATCACATACATAGAGATAAAAATCATTCATATGGTGAACACCTGGTAACCGACATTAACAAGATGCATATATAAGAATATCCCCATCATTCCGGGACACCCTTCGGATATGATATAAATTTCGAAGTACTAAAGCATCCGGTACTTTGGATGGGGTTTGTTAGGCCCAATAGATCTATCTTTAGGATTCGCGTCAATTAGGGTGTCTGTTCCCTAATTCTTAGATTACCAGACTTAATAAAAAGGGGCATATTCGATTTCGATAATTCAACCATAGAATGTAGTTTCACATACTTGTGTCTACTTTGTAAATCATTTATAAAACCTGCATGTATTCTCATCCCAAAAATATTAGATTTTAAAAGTGGGACTATAACTCACTTTCACAGATTTTTACTTCGTCGGGAAGTAAGACTTGGCCACTGGTTGATTCACGAACCTATAACAATATATATACATATATATCAAAGTATGTTCAAAATATATTTACAACACTTTTAATATATTTTGATGTTTTAGGTTTATTAAGTCAGCTGTCCTCGTTAGTAACCTACAACTAGTTGTCCACAGTTAGATGTACAGAAATAAATCGATAAATATGATCTTGAATCAATCCACGACCCAGTGTATACGTATCTCAGTATTGATCACAACTCAAACTATATATATTTTGGAATCAACCTCAACCCTGTATAGCTAACTCCAACATTCACATATAGAGTGTCTATGGTTGTTCCGAAATATATATAGATGTGTCGACATGATAGGTCGAAACATTGTATACGTGTCTATGGTATCTCAAGATTACATAATATACAATACAAGTTGATTAAGTTATGGTTGGAATAGATTTGTTACCAATTTTCACGTAGCTAAAATGAGAAAAATTATCCAATCTTGTTTTACCCATAACTTCTTCATTTTAAATCCGTTTTGAGTGAATCAAATTGCTATGGTTTCATATTGAACTCTATTTTATGAATCTAAACAGAAAAGTATAGGTTTATAGTCGGAAAAATAAGTTACAAGTCGTTTTTGTAAAGGTAATCATTTCAGTCGAAAGAACGACGTCTAGATGACCATTTTAGAAAACATACTTCCACTTTGAGTTTAATCATAATTTTTGGATATAGTTTCATGTTCATAATAAAAATCATTTTCTCAGAATAAAAACTTTAAAATCAAAGTTTATCATAGTTTTTAATTAACTAACCCAAAACAGCCCGCGGTGTTACTACGTCGGCGTAAATCCGGTTTTACGGTGTTTTTCGTGTTTCCAGGTTTTAAATCATTAAGTTAGCATATCATATAGATATAGAACATGTGTTTAGTTGATTTTAAAAGTCAAGTTAGAAGGATTAACTTTTGTTTGCGAACAAGTTTAGAATTAACTAAACTATGTTCTAGTGATTACAAGTTTAAACCTTCGAATAAGATAGCTTTATATGTATGAATCGAATGATGTTATGAACATCATTACTACCTTAAGTTCCTTGGATAAACCTACTGAAAAAGAGAAAAATGGATCTAGCTTCAATGGATCCTTGGATGGCTCGAAGTTCTTGAAGCAGAATCATGACACGAAAACAAGTTCAAGTAAGATCATCACTTGAAATAAGATTGTTATAGTTATAGAAATTGAACCAAAGTTTGAATATGATTATTACCTTGTATTAGAATGATAACCTACTGTAAGAAACAAAGATTTCTTGAGGTTGGATGATCACCTTACAAGATTGGAAGTGAGCTAGCAAACTTGAAAGTATTCTTGATTTTATGAAACTAGAACTTTTGGAATTTATGAAGAACACTTAGAACTTGAAGATAGAACTTGAGAGAGATCAATTAGATGAAGAAAATTGAAGAATGAAAGTGTTTGTAGGTGTTTTTGGTCGTTGGTGTATGGATTAGATATAAAGGATATGTAATTTTGTTTTCATGTAAATAAGTCATGAATGATTACTCATATTTTTGTAATTTTATGAGATATTTCATGCTAGTTGCCAAATGATGGTTCCCATATGTGTTAGGTGACTCACGTGGGCTGCTAAGAGCTGATCATTGGAGTGTATATACCAATAGTACATACATCTAAAAGCTGTGTATTGTACGAGTACGAATACGGGTGCATACGAGTAGAATTGTTGATGAAACTGAACGAGGATTTAATTGTAAGCATTTTTGTTAAGTAGAAGTATTTTTATAAGTGTATTGAAGTCTTTCAAAAGTGTATAAATACATATTAAAACACTACATGTATATACATTTTAACTGAGTCGTTAAGTCATCGTTAGTCGTTACATGTAAGTGTTGTTTTGAAACCTTTAGGTTAACGATCTTGTTAAATGTTGTTAACCCAATGTTTATAATATCAAATGAGATTTTAAATTATTATATTATCATGATATTATCATGTATGAATATCTCTTAATATGATATATATACATTAAATGTCTTTACAACGATAATCGTTACATATATGTCTCGTTTAAAAATCATTAAGTTAGTAGTCTTGTTTTTACATATGTAGTTCATTGTTAATATACTTAATGATATGTTTACTTATCATAGTATCATGTTAACTATATATATATCCATATATATGTCATCATATAGTTTTTACAAGTTTTAACGTTCGTGAATCACCGGTCAACTTGGGTGGTCAATTGTCTATATGAAACATATTTCAATTAATCAAGTCTTAACAAGTTTGATTGCTTAACATGTTGGAAACATTTAATCATGTAAATATCAATCTCAATTAATATATATAAACATGGAAAAGTTCGGGTCACTACAACATCCATCGAACATGATGTTATTAAAGCATCCGCTACAACAGATGGGGTTTGTTAGGCCCAATAGATCTATCTTTAGGATTCGCGTCAATTAGTAGACTGGTTTACTAATTCGTAGGCTACCAAGCAAAAGGGGCATATTCGGCTTCGATCATTCAACCATATAATGTAGTTTCGATTACTTGTGTCTATTTCGTAAAACATTTATAAAAGTAGCGCATGTATTCTCAGTCCCAAAAATATGTATTGCAAAAACATTTAAAAAGGGAGTAATGAAACTCACTTTCACAGATTTTTTACTTCGTCGGGAAGTAAGACTTGGCCACTGGTCGATTCACGAACCTATAACAAATATGTACATATATATCAAAGTATGTTCAAAATATATTTACAACACTTTTAATACATTTTGATGTTTTAAGTTTATTAAGTCAGCTGTCCTCGTTAGTAACCTATAACTAGTTGTCCACAGTTAGATGTACATAAATAAATCGATATATATTATCTTGAATCAATCTACGACCCAGTATATACATATCTCAGTATTGATCACAACGCAAACTATATATATTTTGGAATCAACCTCAACCCTGTATAGCTAACTCCAACATTCACATATAGAGTGTCTATGGTTGTTCCGAAATATATATAGATGTGTCGACATGATAGGTCAAAACATTGTATACGTGTGTATGGTATCTCAAGATTACATAATATACAATACAAGTTGATTAAGTTATGGTTGGAATAGATTTGTTACCAATTTTCACGTAGCTAAAATGAGTAGTTTTTACCAATTTTGTTTTGCTCGCTATTTATTCGTTTCTAATCCGTTTTGAGTGATTTAAGCGGCCACGGTTTCGTATTGAACTTGACTTTATGAAACTAAACAGAAAAGTTATAGGTTTATAGTCAGAAATACAAGTTACAAGTCATTTTTGAAAGAGGTAGTCATTTCCGTCGAAAGAATGACATCTTGATGACTGTTTTGAAAAACATACTTTCACTTTGAGTTTAACCATGATTTTTGGATATGGTTTCATGTTCATAAGAAAAATCATTTTCCCAGAAGTATAGCTTTTAAATCAAAGTTTTTCATAGTTTTTAATTATCCAAACCAAAACAGCCCTTGGTTGTAACTACGACGGCGTAAATTCGGTTTTATGGTGTTTATCGTGTTTCCGAGTTTTAAATCATTAAGTTAGCATATCATATAGATATAGATCATGTGTATAGTTGATTTTAAAAGTGTAGTTAGAAGTATTAACTTTATTTGCGAACAAGTTTAGAATTAACTAAACTATGTTCTAGTGATTACTAGTTTACCACTTCGAATATGATAGCTTTTTATGCATGAATCGAATGATGTTATGAACATCATTACTACCTTAAGTTCCTTGGATAAACCTACTGGAAAAGAGAAAAATGGATCTAGCTTCAACGGATCCTTGGATGGCTCGAAGTTCTTGAAGCAGAATCATGACACGAAAACAAGTTCAAGTAAGATCATCACTTGAAATAAGATTGTTATAGTTATAGAAATTAAACCAAAGTTTGGATATGATTATTACCTTGTATTAGAATGATAACCTACTGTAAGAAACAAAGATTTCTTGAGGTTGGATGATCACCTTACAAGATTGGAAGTGAGCTAGCAAACTTGAAAGTATTCTTGATTTTATGTAACTAGAACTTGTAGAATTTATGAAGAACACTTAGAACTTGAAGATAGAACTTGAGAGAGATTAATTAGATGATTAAAATTGAAGAATTAAAGTGTTTGTAGGTGTTTTTGGTCGTTGATGTATGGATTAGATATAAAGGATATGTAATTTTGTTTTCATGTAAATAAGTCATGAATGATTACTCATATTTTTGTAATTTTATGAGATATTTCATGCTAGTTGCCAAATGATGGTTCCAACATGTGTTAGGTGACTCAAATGGGCTGCTAAGAGCTGATAATTGGAGTATATATACTAATAGTACATACATCTAAAAGCTGTGTATTGTACGAGTACGAATACAGGTGCATACGAGTAGAATTGTTGATGAAACTGAACGAGGATGTAATTGTAAGTATTTTTGTTAAGTAGAAGTATTTTGATAAGTGTCTTGAAGTCTTTCAAAAGTGTATGAATACATATTAAAACACTACATGTATATACATTTTAACTGAGTCGTTAAGTCATCGTTAGTCGTTACATGTAAGTGTTGTTTTGAAACCTTTATGTTAACGATCTTGTTAAGTGTTGTTAACCCAATGTTTATAATATCAAATGAGATTTTAAATTATTATATTATCATGATATTATGATTTATGAATATCTCTTAATGTGATATATATACATTAAATGTCATTACAACGATAATCGTTACATATATGTCTCGTTTCAAAATCATTAAGTTAGTAGTCTTGTTTTTACATATGTAGTTCATTGTTAATATACTTAATGATATGTTTACTTATCATAATATCATGTTAACTATATATATATATATCCATATATATGTCATCATATAGTTTTTACAAGTTTTAACACTCGTGAATCACCGGTCAACTTGGGTGGTCAATTGTCTATATGAAACCTATTTCAATTAATCAAGTCTTAACAAATTTGATTGCTTAACATGTTGGAATCACTTAATCATGTAAATATTAATTTCATAATATATCTATAAACATGGAAAAGTTCGGGTCACTACAGTACCTACCCGTTAAATAAATTTCGTCCCGAAATTTCATGCAGTAGGAGGTGTTGACGTATCTTCTGGAAATAAGTGCGGGTATTTCTTCTTCATCTGATCTTCTCGTTCCCAGGTGAACTCAGGTCCTCTACAAGCATTCCATCGAACCTTAACAATCGGTATCTTGTTTTGTTTAAGTCTCTTAACCTCACGATCCATTATTTCAACGGGTTCTTCAATGAATTGAAGTTTTTCATTGATTTAGATTTTGTCCAATGGAATAGTGAGATCTTCTTTAGCAAAACATTTCTTCAAATTCGAGACGTGGAAAGTGTTATGTACAGCCGCGAGTTGATCAGGTAACTCAAGTCGGTAAGCTACTGGTCCGACACGATCAATAATCTTGAATGGTCCAATATACCTTGGATTTAATTTCCCTCGTTTACCAAATCGAACAACACCTTTCCATGGTGCAACCTTAAGCATGACCATCTCTCCAATTTCAAATTCTATATCTTTTCTTTTAATGTCGGCGTAGCTCTTTTGTCGACTTTGGGCGGTTTCAACCGTTGTTGAATTTGGATGATCTTCTCAGTAGTTTCTTGTATTATCTCCGGACCCGTAATCTATCTATCCCCCACTTCACTCCAACAAATCGGAGACCTGCACTTTCTACCATAAAGTGCTTCAAACGGAGCCATCTCAATGCTTGAATGGTAGCTATTGTTGTAGGAAAATTCTGCTAACGGTAGATGTCGATCCCAACGGTTTCTGAAATCAATAGCACATGCTCGTAGCATGTCTTCAAGAGTTTGTATCGTCCTTTCACTCTGCCCATCGGTTTGTGGATGATAGGCAATACTCATGTCTAGACGAGTTCCTAATTCTTGCTGTAATGTCTGCCAGAATCTTGAAATAAATCTGCCATCCCTATCAGAGATAATAGAGATTGGTATTCCATGTCTGGAGACGACTTCCTTCAAATATAGTCGTGCTAACTTCTCCATCTTGTCATCTTCTCTTATTGGCAGGAAGTGTGCTGATTTGGTGAGACGATCAACTATTACCCAAATAGTATCAAAACCACTTGCAGTCCTTGGCAATTTAGTGATGAAATCAATAGTAATGTTTTCCCATTTCCATTCCGGGATTTTGGGTTGTTGAAGTAGACCTGATGGTTTGTGATGCTCCGCTTTGACCTTAGAACACGTCAAACATTCCCCTACATATTTAGCAACATTGGCTTACATACCTGGCCACCAAAAATGTTTCTTGAGATCCTTGTACATCTTTTCCGTTCCAGGATGTATTGAGTATCTGGTTTTATGAGCTTCTCTAAGTACCATTTCTCTCATATCTCCAAATTTTGGTACCCAAATCCTTTCAGCCCTATACCGGGTTCCATCTTCTCGAATATTAAGATGCTTCTCCGATCCTTTAGGTATTTCATTCTTTAAATTTCCCTCTTTTAAAACTCCTTGTTGCGCCTCCTTTATTTGAGTAGTAAGGTTATTGTGAATCATTATATTCATAGATTTTACTCGAATGGGTTCTCTGTCCTTTCTACTCAAGGCATCGGCTACCACATTTTCCTTCCCCGGGTGGTAACGAATCTCAAAGTCATAATCATTCAACAATTCAATCCACCTACGCTGCCTCATGTTCAGTTGTTTCTGATTAAATATGTGTTGAAGACTTTTGTGGTCGGTATATATAATACTTTTGACCCCATATAAATAGTGCCAACAAGTCTTTAATGCAAAAACAACCGCGCCTAATTCCAAATCATGCGTCGTATAATTTTGCTCGTGAATCTTCAATTGTCTAGACGCATAAGCAATTACCTTCGTTCGTTGCATTAATACACAACCGAGACCTTGCTTTGAGGCGTCACAATATATCACAAAATCATCATTCCCTTCAGGCAATGACAATATAGGTGCCGTAGTTAGCTTTTTCTTTAATAACTGAAACGCCTTCTCCTGTTCATCCTTCCATTCAAATTTCTTCCCTTTATGCGTTAATGCAGTCAAGGGTTTTGCTATTTTGGAGAAATCTTGGATGAATCTTCTATAGTAACCAGCCAATCCTAAAAATTAACGTATATGCTTTGGAGTTTTTGGGGTTTCCCACTTTTCAACAGTTTCGATCTTTGCCGGGTCCACCTGGATACCTTCTTTGTTCACTATGTGACCGAGGAATTGAACTTCTTCCAACCAAAATGCACACTTTGAAAACTTAGCGTACAGTTTTTCTTTCCTCAATACTTCTAGCACTTTTCTCAAATGTTCTTCGTGCTCTTGATCATTCTTTGAGTAAATAAGTATGTCATCGATGAAAACAATGACAAACTTGTCAAGATATGGCCCACACACTCGGTTCATAAGGTCCATGAACACAGCTGGTGCGTTAGTCAATCCAAACGGTATAACCATAAACTCGTAATGACCATAACGCGTCCAAAAAGCAGTTTTTGGAATATCATCCTCCTTTACTCGCATTTGATGATATCCAGAACGTAAATTGATCTTCGAATAAACTGACGAGCCTTGTAGTTGATCAAATAAGTCATCAATTCTCGGCAGTGGATAACGGTTTTTGATGGTAAGTTTGTTCAACTCTCTGTAGTCAATACACAACCTAAATGTACCATCTTTCTTCTTGACAAACAAAACAGGAGCTCCCCACGGTGATGTGCTTGATCGAATGAAACCACGTTCTAATAGTTCTTGTAGTTGGCTTTGAAATTCTTTCATCTCGCTGGGTGCGAGTCTGTAAGGAGCATGAGCTATTGGTGCAGCTCCTGGTACAAGGTCTATTTGAAATTCAACAGATCGATGTGGAGGTAGTCCCGGTAATTCTTTCGGAAATACATCGGGAAATTATTTTGCGACAAAAACATCATTGATGCTCTTTTCTTCAGTTTGTACTTTCTCGACATGTGTTAGAACAGCATAGCAACCTTTTCTTATTAGTTTTTGTGCCTTCAAATTACTAATAAGATGTAGCTTCATGTTGCCCTTTTCTCCGTACACCATTAAGGGTCCTCCTTCTTCTCGTACAATGCGAATTGCATTTTTATAACATACGATCTCTGCTTTCACCTTCTTCAGCCAGTCCATGCAACTATTACATCAAAACTCCCTAACTCTACTGGTATCAAATCAATCTTAAATATTTCGCTACCCAGTTTAATTTCTCGATTCCGGCACATATTATCTGCTGAAATTAATTTACCGTTTGCTAATTCGAGTAAAAATTTACTATCCAACGGCGTTAATGGACAACTTAATTTAGCACAAAAATCTCTACTCATATAGCTTCTACCCGCACCCGAATCAAATAAAACGTAAGCAGATTTATTGTCAATAAGAAACGTACCTGTAACAAGCTCCGGGTCTTCCTGTGCCTCTGCCGCATTAATATTGAAAACTCTTCCGCGGCCTTGTCCATTCGTGTTCTCCTGGTTTGGGCAATTTCTAATAATGTGGCATGGTTTTCCACATTTATAACAAACTACATTGGCATAACTTGCTCCAACACTACTTGCTCCGCCATTACTCGTTCCGACACCATTTGTTCCTTTCATTCTGTTAACCCCTGGTCCGTAGACCTCACACTTCGCCGCGCTATGACCATTTCTTTTACACTTGTTGCAAAATTTGGTGCAGAACCCCGAGTGATACTTTTCACACCTTTGGCATAGCTGCTTCTGATTGTTGTTATTGTTACGGTTGTTATTGTTGTTGGGATGATTGTTGTAGTTGCTGTTGTTGTTGTTGTTGTTGTTGTTGTTGTTGTTGGGCCGTTTGTTGTAGTTGCGATTGATGTTGCGATTGTTGGGATAGTTGTTGCGATTATTGTTGTAATTGTTGTTGTTGTTGTTGTTGTTGTTGTATTGGTGATTCTTATCACCGTTTTCCTCCCACTTTCTTTTGACTTGCTTTACATTGGCCTCTTCAGCCGTCTGTTCTTTAATTCTTTCCTCAATCTGGTTCACTAGTTTGTGAGCCATTCTACATGCCTGTTGTATGGAGGCGGGCTCGTGTGAACTTATATCTTCTTGGATTCTTTCCGGTAATCCTTTCACAAACGTGTCGATCTTCTCTTCCTTATCTTCGAACGCTCCGGACACAATAGGCACAATTCTGTGAATCGTCTTTCGTACGTGGTAATATCAAATCCTTGGGTTCGTAACCCTCTAAGTTCTGTCTTGAGCTTATTGACCTCGGTTCTGGGACGGTACTTCTCGTTCATCAAGTGCTTGAATGCTGACCACGGTAGTGCGTAAGCATCATCTTGTCCCACTTGCTCTAGATAGGTATTCCACCATGTTAACGCAGTACCTGTGAAGGTATGCGTAGCGTACTTCACTTTGTCCTCTTCAGTACACTTACTTATGGCAAACACCGATTCAACCTTCTCGGTCCACCGTTTCAATCCGATCGGTCCTTCGGTTCCATCAAATTCTAAAGGTTTGCAGGCAGTAAATTCTTTGTAGGTGCATCCTACACGATTTCCTGTACTGCTAGATCCAAGGTTATTGTTGGTATGTAGCGCAGCCTGTACTGCGGCTATGTTCGAAGCTAGAAAAGTACGGAATTCCTCTTCACTCATATTCACGGTGTGTCGAGTAGTTGGTGACATTTCCTTCAAAATAGTCAAATGAAACAAGTTAATCATACAGAATATTAAGAGTAGTCAATAGTATCTCGTAGCATAATATGAACTCATTTATAAAAGCTTTTTCTTCATATTTAGCGTTTTATAAGTTTAAATTCGGGTAGTACCTACCCGTTAAGTTCATACTTAGTAGCTATTATACAATTCAACTGAAATGTCCCGTTCTTATTGATTAAAAACGTTCCATATTAATTGATTTCGTTGTGAGGTTTTGACCTCTATATGAGACGTTTTTCAAAGACTTCATTCATTTTAAAATAAACCATAACCTTTATTTCATCAATAAAGGTTTAAAAAGCTTTACGTAGATTATCAAATAATGATAATCTATAATATCCTGTTTACACACGACCATTACATAATGGTTTACAATACAAATATGTTACAACGAAATAAGTTTCTTGAATGCAGTTTTTACACAATATTATACAAGCATGGACTCCAAATCTCGTCCTTATTTAAGTATGCGACAGCGGAATCTCTTAATAATCACCTGAGAATAAACATGCTTAAAACGTCAACAAAAATGTTGGTGAGTTATAGGTTTAACCTATATATTATCAAATCATAATAATAGACCACAAGATTTCATATTTCAATACACATCCCATACATAGAGATAAAAATCATTCATATGGTGAACACCTGGTAACCGATATTAACAAGATGCATATATAAGAATATCCCCATCATTCTGGGACACCCTTCGGATATGATATAACTTTCGAAGTACTAAAGCATCTGGTACTTTGGATGGGGTTTGTTAGGCCCAATAGATCTATCTTTAGGATTCTCGTCAATTAGGGTGTCTGTTCCCTAATTCTTAGATTACCAGACTTAATAAAAAGGGGCATATTCGATTTCGATAATTCAACCATAGAATATAGTTTCACGTACTTGTGTCTATTTTGTAAATCATTTATAAAACCTGCATGTATTCTCATCCCAAAAATATTAGATTTTAAAAGTGGGACTATAACTCACTTTCACAGATTTTTTACTTCGTCAGGAAGTAAGACTTGGCCAATGGTCGATTCACGAACCTATAACAAATATGTACATATATATCAAAGTATGTTCAAAATATATTTACAACACTTTTAATACATTTTTGATGTTTTAAGTTTATTAAGTCAGCTGTCCTCGTTAGTAACCTACAACTAGTTGTCCACAGTTAGATGTACAGAAATAAAATGATATATATTATCTTGAATCAATCCACGACCCATTGTATACATATCTCAGTATTGATCACAACTCAAACTATATATATTTTGGAATCAACCTCAACCCTGTATAGCTAACTCCAACATTCACATATAGAGTGTCTATGGTTGTTCCGAAATATAGATGTGTCGACATGATAGGTCGAAACATTGTATACGTGTCTATAGTATCTCAAGATTACATAATATACAATACAAGTTGATTAAGTTATGGTTGGAATAGATTTGTTACCAATTTTCATCTAGCTAAAATGAGAAAAATTATCCAATCTTGTTTTACCCATAGCTTCTTCATTTTAAATCCGTTTTGAGTGAATCAAATTGATATGGTTTCATATTGAACTCTATTTTAAGAATCTAAACAGAAAAGGTATAGGTTTATTGTCGGAAATTTAAGTTACATGTCAATTACTAAAGAGGTAGTCATTTCCGTCGAAAAAACGACATCTTGATGACCATTTTGAAAAACATACTTTCACTTTGAGTTTAACCATGATTTTTGGATATAGTTTCATGTTCATAAGAAAAATCATTTTTCCAGAAGTATAGCTTTTAAATCCAAGTTCTTCTTAGCTTTTAATTATCCCAACCAAAACAGCCCCCGGTTTTACCACGACGGCGTATATCCAGTTTTATGGTGTTTATCGTGTTTTCGGGTTTTAAATCATTAAGTTAGCATATCATATAGATATAGAACATGTGTTTAGTTGATTTTAAAAGTCTAGTTAGAAGGATTAACTTTATTTGCGAACAAGTTTAGAATTAACTAAACTATGTTCTAGTGATTACAAGTTTATAACGTTGAATAAGACAGCTTTTTATGTATGAATTGAATGATGTTATGAACATCATTACTACCTCAAGTTCCTTGGATAAACCTACTGGAAATGATAAAAATGGATCTAGCTTCAACGGATCCTTGGATGGCTTGAAATTCTTGAAGCAGAATCATGACACGAAAACAAGTTCAAGTAAGATCATCACTTGAAATAAGATTGTTATAGTTATAGAAATTGAACCAAAGTTTGAATATGATTATTACCTTGTATTAGAATGATAACCTACTGTAAGAAACAAAGATTTATTGAGGTTGGATGATCACCTTACAAGATTGGAAGTGAGCTAGCAAACTTGAAAGTATTCTTGATTTTATGTAACTAGAACTTGTAGAATTTATGAAGAACACTTAGAACTTGAAGATAGAACTTGACAGAGATCAATTAGATGAAGAAAATTGAAGAATGAAAGTGTTTTTAGGTGTTTTTGGTCGTTGGTGTATGGATTAGATATAAAGGATATGTAATTTTGTTTTCATGTAAATAAGTCATGAATGATTACTCATATTTTTGTAATTTTATGAGATATTTCATGCTAGTTGCCAAAAGATGGTTCCCACATGTGTTAGGTGACTCATATGGGCGGCTAAGAGCTGATCATTGGAGTGTATATACCAATAGTACATACATCTAAAAGCTGTGTATTGTACGAGTACGAATACGGGTGCATACGAGTAGAATTGTTGATGAAACTGAACGAGGATGTAATTGTAAGCATTTTTGTTAAGTAGAAGTATTTTGATAAGTGTCTTGAAGTCTTTCAAAAGTGTATGATTACATATTAAAACACTACATGTATATACATTTTAACTGAGTCGTTAAGTCATCGTTAGTCGTTACATGTAAGTGTTGTTTTGAAACCTTTAGGTTAACGATCTTGTTAAATGTTATTAACCCAATGTTTATAATATCAAATGTGATTTTAAATTATTATATTATCATGATATTATGATTTATGAATATCTCTTAATGTGATATATATACATTAAATGTCATTACAACGATTATCGTTACATATATGTCTCGTTTCAAAATCATTAAGTTAGTAGTCTTGTTTTTACATATGTAATTCATTGTTAATATACTTAATGATATGTTTACTTATCATAATATCATGTTAACTATATATATATCCATATATATGTCACCATATAGTTTTTTTACAAGTTTTAACGTTCGTGAATCACCGGTCAACTTGGGTGGTCAATTGTCTTTATGAAACCTATTTCAATTAATCAAGTCTTAACAAGTTTGATTGCTTAACATGTTGGAAACACTTAATCATGTAAATAACAATTTCATTTAATATATATATAAACATTGAAAAGTTCGGGTCACTACAGTACCTACCCGTAAAATAAATTTCGTCCTGAAATTTTAAGCAGTTGGAGGTGTTGACTTATCTTATGGAAATAAATACGGGTATTTCTTCTTCATCTGATCTTCTCATTCCCAGGTGAACTCGGGTCCTCTACGAGCATTCCATCGAACCTTAACAATTGGTATCTTATTTTGCTTAAGTCTTTTAACCTCACGATCCATTATTTCGACGGGTTCTTCGATGAATTGAAGTTTTTCGTTGATTTGGATTTCATCTAATGGAATAGTGAGATCTTCTTTAGCAAAATATTTCTTCAAATTCGAGACGTGGAAAGTGTTATGTACAGTCGCGAGTTGTTGAGGTAACTCAAGTCGGTAAGCTACTGGTCCGACACGATCAATAATCTTGAATGGTCTGATATACCTTGGATTTAATTTCCCTCGTTTACCAAATTGAACAACGCCTTTCCAAGGTTCAACTTTAAGCATGACCATCTCTCCAATTTCAAATTTTATATCTTTTCTTTTAATGTCAGCGTAGCTCTTTTGTCGACTTTGGGCGGTTTTCAACCGTTGTTGAATTTGGATGATCTTCTCGGTAGTTTCTTGTATTATTTCCGGACCCGTAATCTGTCTATCCCCCACTTCACTCCAACAAATCGAAGACCTGCACTTTCTACCAAAAAGTGCTTCAAACGGCGCCATCTCAATGCTTGAATGGTAGCTGTTGTTGTATGAAAATTCTGCTAACGGTAGATGTCGATCCCAACTGTTTCCAAAATCAATAACACATGCTCGTAGCACATCTTCAAGCGTTTGTATCGTCCTTTCACTCTGCCCATCAGTTTATGGATGATAGGAAGTACTCATGTCTAGACGAGTTCCTAATGCTTGCTGTAATGTCTGCCAGAATCTTGAAATAAATCTGCCATCCCTGTCAGAGATAATAGAGATTGGTATTCCATGTCTGGAGACAACTTCCTTCAAATACAGTCGTGCTAACTTCTCCATCTTGTCATCTTCTCTTATTGGCAGGAAGTGTGCTGATTTGGTGAGACGATCAACTATTACCCAAATAGTATCAAAACCACTTGCAGTTCTTGGCAATTTAGTGATAAAATCCATGGTAATGTTTTCTCATTTCCATTCCGGGATTTCGGGTTGTTGAAGTAGACCTGATGGTTTCTGATGCTCAGCTTTGACCTTAGAACACGTCAAACATTCTCCTACGTATTTAGCAACATCAGCTTTCATACCCGGCCACCAAAAATGTTTCTTGAGATCCTTGTACATCTTCCCCGTTCCAGGATGTATTGAGTATCTGGTTTTATGAGCTTCTCTAAGTACCATTTCTCTCATATCTCCAAATTTTCGTACCCAAATCCTTTCATCCCTATACCGGGTTCCGTCTTCCCGAATATTAAGATGCTTCTCTGATCCTTTGGGTATTTCATCCTTTAAATTTCCCTCTTTTAAAACTCCTTGTTGCGCCTCCTTTATTTGAGTAGTAAGGTTATTGTGAATCATTATATTCATAGATTTTACTCGAATGGGTTCTCTGTCCTTCCTGCTCAAGGCGTCGGCTACCACATTTGCCTTCCCCGGGTGGTAACGAATCTCAAAGTCGTAATCATTCAACAATTCAATCCACCTACGCTGCCTCATATTCAGTTGTTTCTGATTAAATATGTGTTGAAGACTTTTGTGGTCGGTATATATAATACTTTTGACCCCATATAAGTAGTGCCTCAAAGTCTTTAAAGCAAAAACAACCGCACCTAATTCCAAATCATGTGTCGTATAATTTTGTTCGTGAATCTTCAATTGTCTAGACGCATAAGCAATCACCTTCGTTCGTTGCATTAATACACAACCGAGACCTTGCTTTGATGCGTCACAATAAATCACAAAATCATCATTCCCTTCAGGCAATGACAATATAGGTGCCGTAGTTAGCTTTTTCTTCAATAACTGAAACGCTTTATCTTGTTCATCCTTCCATTCAAATTTCTTCCCTTTATGCGTTAATGCAGTCAAGGGTTTTGCTATTCTGGAAAAGTCTTGGATGAACCTTCTGTAGTAACCAGCTAGTCCTAAAAACTGGCGTATGTGTTTCGGAGTTTTCGGGGTTTCCCACTTTTCAACAGTTTCTATCTTTGCTGGATCCACCTTAATACCTTCTTTGTTCACTATGTGACCGAGGAATTGAACTTCTTCCAACTAAAATGCACACTTTGAAAACTTAGCGTACAGTTTTTCTTTCCTCAATACTTCTAGCACTTTTCTCAAATGTTCTTCGTGCTCTTGATCATTCTTTGAGTAAATAACTATGTCATGAAAACAATGACAAACTTGTCAAGATATGGCCCACACACTTGGTTCATAAGGTCCATGAACACAGCTGGTGCGTTAGTCAATCCAAACGGCATAACCATAAACTCGTAATTGTGAGACCCGGGAATTTTTGACCAAATTTAAACTTGAATCTTATATGGTTTCGATACGATAAGCAATGTCTATAATGTTGAGTCTCAGAAACTTTGAACTGTTTTGTATATTCAATTGACCTTCGACCATTCTCGACGATTCACGAACAACTATATATAAATAGATACATATATATTAATTTGAAAATATTATTTGAATTAATATATGATTTAATTGTTGAAAATAAATATGAAAAATAATATGCGATGTAATGAAAACTATTATTATAAATATATAGATATATATTTATATATATAAATATGTATATAAATATTACTTGTAAATATATAAATTATATTAAATTCAATGGTTTAAAGATATATAACATATTTATTTAGTAGTTAAATTTGCTATTTAAAAACTCTTTATATATAGAAAGAGAATATATTAAAAAGAAATGATTTCGAGTCTGATAATGCTAAAAATGAACATATATTTCATAGCATTATTCCTCAAGAAAGACAAGCTTTTAGTTGCAATTGTTCTATTTACAAGTGATATTCGTTTAAATAATAAAAGGTGAAGACAAAAGACAGATTCGACGAATTGAAGACGCAAACGACCAAAAAGCTCAAAAGTACAAAAGACAATCAAAAAGGTTCCAATTATTGATAAGAAACGTCTCGAAATTACAAAAGTACAAGATTCAAAACGCAAAGTACAAGATATTAAATTGTACGCGAGGACGTTCGAAAATCCGGAACCGGGACCAGAGTCAACTCTTAACGCTCGACGCAACCGACTAAAGTTTACAAGTTAACTATGTATATAAATATAATATAATATATAATTAATTATATTAATTATATATATATTATATATATATATTATTAAAACCGTCGGCAGCAAAGAAACTCCAAGGGTGTGAGCTGTAAATATATCTCCGCGACTCGCGGAGTTTGAGGGGCATTTTGCCGCGAGTCGCGGAGCCCCAATTTTCAACTCTGGCTATAAAGCCAACCGAATTCTGATCAAATTTCATATCTTTTTTTTCTTCCTCTTCATACGTAAATATATTTATATTTATAATTTATATTTTAATTTTAATTATAATTCTAATAATAAGGGTATGTTAGCGAATGTTGTAAGGGTGTAAGTCAAAATTCTGTCCGTGTAACGCTACGCTATTTTTAATCATTGTAAGTTATGTTCAACCTTTTTATATTAATGTCTCGTAGCTAAGTTATTATTATGCTTATTTAAAACGAAGTAATCATGATGTTGGGCTAATTACTAAAATTGGGTAATTGGGCTTTGTACCATAATTGGGGTTTGGACAAAAGAACGACACTTGTGGAAACTAGACTATGGGCTATTAATGGGCTTTATATTTGTTTAACTAAATGAAAGTTTGTTAATGTTAATATAAAGATTTACAATTGGGCGTCCCTATAAATTACCATATACACTCGATCGGACACGATGGGCGGGGTATTTATTTGTACGAATAATCGTTCATTTAACCGGACACGGGAATGGATTAATAGCCACTAGAATAATTAAAACAGGGGTGAAATTACATTCAAGGGTAATTGGTGTAATTGTTAACAAAGTGGTAAAACCTTGGTTTACACGCAGTCGATAACCTGGTGTATTCATTAAACAAAGTATTAAAACCTTGTTACAATTCGAATCCCCAATTAGTTGGAATATTTATCTTCGGGTATAATAATAATTTGACAAGGACACTTGCAATTTATATTTATGACTGATGGACTGTTATGGACAAAAACCAGACGGACATATTGAATAATCCAGGACAAAGGACAATTAACCCATAGGCATAAAACTAAAATCAACACGTCAAACATCATGATTACGGAAGTTTAAATAAGCATAATTCTTTTATTTCATATTTAATTTCCTTTATTTTATATTTAATTGCACTTCTAATTATCGCACTTTTATTTATTGTTATTTAATCGCACTTTTAATTATCGTACTTTTTAATTATCGCAATTTTATTATTCGCAATTTCATTATTGTTATTTAGTTTACGCTTTAATTTAAGTCTTGTATTTATTTTATATTTTAGGTTTTAACTGCGACTAAAGTTTTAAAATCGGCAAACCGGTCATTAAACGGTAAAAACCCCCCTTTATAATAATAATATTACTTATATATATATTTGTATTTTTATAAAAGTAAACTAATATAGCGTTGAGCTTTGTTTAAAGATTTCCCTGTGGAACGAACCGGACTTACTAAAAACTACACTACTGTACGATTAGGTACACTGCCTATAAGTGTTGTAGCAAGGTTTAAGTATATCCATTCTATAAATAAATAAATATCTTGTGTAAAATTGTATCGTATTTAATAGTTTTTCCTAGTAAAATATAAACTATTTTATATACACCTCGCTCGACATCAAGTAATTTTTGGCGCCGCTGCCGGGGAAAAACTCTTAAACGCCGGAAGCGCAACGCTAATATAAAAAAAAAAAAAACAAAAATATTAGTATTTTTAAGATTTTGTTAAATATTTAAGTTTTATAAAGTTTCTTTATTTCTATTTTAGTTTATAAAAATATAAGTTTTATTTTAATATCTTTTATTTAATTAAAAAACAGAAAACAGAAAATAATAAAAAAAATAAATAAAGAAAAACGCGTAAAAAGATAAATCTTTCAACAGAATTTCTGAACCCCGCGACTCGCGGGGTTTTCTTCTTTAATTGCCGCGACTCGCGGAGGGTTTCTGACACACGGACAAAAACCCTAATCAAGCATTGATTACGGGTTATTTTTAATTATTATTATTATTAAAACCTAATTATTATTATTATTATTATTATTAGTTTTAATTTTAATTTTACTTTTTATTTAATTTAATGTATTTAGTATAAATAAGTTTAATAAAATTATAAAATTAATAGTTTTATTAAATAATAATATAAAAATAATATTTTTATAAAAATTGTACTTTTTACAACTTTTTGTATATTTTTATATTTTGTACCTTTTTAATCGTTGTAGCGTAATATTTGTATTTTTTTAGCTCATATTTAATTTTAAACTTAAGTTTTTGCTATAGTTATTTTTACTCCTATATTTTTAGGCTTTGCCGTAGAATTCCTTAAGTGCTTTTTCTTTAGACTAAGATTTAGGTGCTTTAGAATTTTGCGACGCCTTTTTAAATTTTAGTTTCTTTTTTAAGTTATTTCCATTTGGAATTTAGTTTTTCCTGTAAGCTTTAATATTTTTAGAGACCTTTTACTATGTACCAATTATCATTCCAATTAGTAATTTCAATTTGCGATTATAATTTTAAGTTAGTTGTAGTAATAAGGTTAAATTAGTTAAGTATTTTTAAGTTTTGATAAGTTTCTTTTATTTTTCCGTCACCTTTTATTTTTCAACCATTTTTTCTTTTTCGACATTTTTCGACGCGCAATCTTTTTCTTTCTTATTTCTCGCCATTCTAGTTTTTAGGACTTAGAATTTTATTCTACTTCTTATCTAAATTTCTTAAAATTACGAAAATTTATTTTGAGTAGTTAAATTGATAGACATCAAAATTTTCTGGTTCGTAGTAATAGTTGGATTTGTACGTGGACCGGGTTATTGGAGACAAACAGTCCTCAATTATATTGAGACCAAACGAATCCTGCCCCTCTGCTGCATCTTTTGGCTATTTGAAACGTGGGCAAAATCAGAAAAGTCTATTGATTGGATAACTTATTATAATTTTTCTTTCCTTTTTAAAACTAATAGGATATTCTGTGAATGCACCGAGCAAGACGTTCATCACCTTTTGTACGTTCACCACCTGTAACTAGATCAAGACATTTAACAAATATAACCGCCGTTGATTTTTCTTTAGAATCGTCATCCAGTAGACCAAGTACTTCAGTTCAAATTTCCGATAATCCAGTTTTTGAAACAAACCTCACAATTGAGAATCCAGAGAATATTCAGGAACGGTTCGTAGATCCTGAACCATTAAACTTTCCTCCGGAACCACCAATCATTCAAACAGAGATTGTTGAGGAACGAACCATTAAATCTGAAGCATCTAGTGATACCGATTCAACAAATTCAATTATGGAGAATCTGGAACCTTTAAGTATGGAAGACCGAATGAGAGCTAAACGCACTGGCCAAGGTCACGCAATTACTCATCCAGACATTAATGCGCCAGATTATGAAATCAAAGGACAAATTTTACACATGGTGACTAATCAATGCCAATTTAGTGGTGCGCCGAAGGAAGATCCAAATGAACATCTACGTACCTTTAATAGGATCTGCACACTATTTAAAATACGAGAAGTGGAGGATGAACAGATATATCTCATGTTATTTCCCTGGACTTTAAAGGGAGAAGCCAAAGATTGGTTGGAATCGTTACCTGAAGGGGCGATCGATACATGGGACGTTTTAATTGATAAATTTCTTAAACAATTCTTTCCTGCATCTAAAGCCGTAAGACTTCAAGCAGAAATTGTTACGTTCACACAGAAACCAAATGAAACTCTATATGAGGCGTGGACAAGATATGGAAAGTTGTTAAGAGGATGTCCGCAACATGGTTTAGACACCTGTCAAATAGTACAAATATTCTACCAAGGATGCGACATCACTACAAGGAAAGACATAGATATAGCAGCTGGTGGTTCTATTATGAAGAAAACCGAAAATGATGCTTACAAAATTATTGATAATACTGCTTCCCACTCACATGAGTGGCATCAAGAAAAAGATATCATTAGATCATCTAAAGCAGCTAGAGCCGATTCTAGCCATGACTTAGATTCCATTTCCGCAAAGATAGATGCTTTCGAGAGACGAATGGAAAAGATGACTAAAGATATTCATGCTATACGAATTAGTTGTGAGCAGTGTGGAGGACCACATTTGACAAAAGATTGTCTCAGTATTGAATTAACAATGGAACAAAGAGAGAATATTTCATACATAAACCAAAGGCCTGGAAATAATTATCAGAATAATTATCAACCGCCAAGACCGATTTACAATCAAAACCAGAATTATAACCGAAATATTCCATACAACAACCAACAAGGTCCTAGCAATCAACAAGTATCCAATAATACTTATAATCAGCAAAGACCTAATTTTCAAAACAAACCACCACAACAAACCGATGATAAAAAGCCGAATTTAGAAGATATGATGACGAAGCTAGTTGAAACTCAAACGCAGTTTTTCACATCTCAAAAACAAACCAATGAACAAAATGCTCAAGCATTTAGAAATCAACAAGCTTCTATTCAAAATCTGGAACAAGAAGTAAGTAACCTAGCAAGGTTAATAGGTGAAAGAAAACCGGGAAGTTTACCTAGTGATACAAATGCTAACCCCCGGAATGAAACAGCTAAAGCTATTACCACAAGAAGTGGTACAACACTTAAACCACCTGAAATACCTGTAACTTCTGATGAAACTATTCCTACTCCACAAGAACCACAACCTGATCAAGATAAGGAAAAAGAACCGGTAGTTGAAAAGATTAATGAAGATAACACAGTTAAGGATAAACCTTATGTTAAACCATACCAACCACCACTTCCTTATCCGAGTAAAATGAAGAAAGAAAAACTTGAAGCCGAGCAATCCAAATTCTTGGATATGTTTAAACAGATAAATGTAAATCTTCCTTTCATTGATGTAATTTCAGGAATGCCTAGATATGCTAAATTCTTGAAAGATCTAATCACGAATAGAAAGAAAATGGAAGAACTCTCGGCTGTTACTATGAATGCTAATTGTTCAGCAGTGCTGTTGAATAAGATACCAGAAAAATTATCTGATCCAGGAAGTTTCACAATTCCATGTTTTCTGGGTAGTCTTAGTTCAATAGAAGCATTGGCAGACTTAGGTGCTAGTATAAATCTAATGCCGTATTCACTATACGCTAAACTAGACCTTGGAGAATTAAAACCAACCAGAATAAGCATACAACTAGCCGATAGATCAATAAAATATCCTAGAGGGATAATGGAGAACATGCTAGTTAAAGTTGGTACTTTAGTATTTCCAGTAGATTTTGTTGTTTTGGACATGGAAGAAGATTCTCAAGTTCCTCTCATATTAGGAAGACCATTCTTAAACACGGCTAAAGCAATGATAGACGTGTTCGGTAAGAAATTGACCCTAAGTATAGAGGATGAGAGTGTTACCTTCTCAGTTGATAGAGCAATGCAACAACCACAATCTGCAGATGATACATGTTATTATATTCAAACTATAGATGCACATGCAGAATTATTAGAAGAATTTCCAGAATTACAAGGAACAGGAGAATGTTCTTTAGGAGAAGGTAATGAACCAATTGATGAAGCTGAAATGTTAGCTACACTTATAGCTAATGGATATGAACCAACAACAGAAGAAATTCAAATGCTAAAAGAAGAAGACAGATATCGATATAAATCATCGATAGAAGAACCTCCGAAATTAGAGTTAAAGCCACTTCCAAACCATTTGGAATACGCTTATTTACATGGTGAATCTGAATTACCTATAATAATATCGTCTTCTCTTACTGAAAATGAGAAATCACAACTCATTTCTGTGTTGAAAGCTCATAAACCAGCCATTGCATGGAAGATTCATGATATTAAAGGAATAAGTCCTTCGTATTGCACACATAAAATCCTTATGGAAGAAGGTCATAAAACGTATGTGCAACGTCAACGAAGACTAAATCCTAATATGCAAGATGTAGTTAAGAAAGAGATTATTAAACTGCTAGATGCAGGTTTGATATATCCAATTTCTGATAGTCCATGGGTAAGCCCAGTTCAATGCGTGCCTAAGAAGGGTGGCATGACTGTCATCACAAATGAGAAAAATGAGCTTATTCCTACTAGGACTGTAACAGGATGGCGTGTATGTATTGATTATAGAAAATTAAATGACGCCACCAGAAAAGATCACTTTCCCTTACCTTTCATAGATCAAATGTTGGAAAGATTAGCCGGAAATAGTTACTATTGTTTTCTAGATGGATTTTCCGGATATTTTCAAATTCCAATAGCACCCGAAGATCAAGAGAAAACCACATTCACGTGCCCTTATGGTACTTTTGCTTACAAACGCATGCCATTTGGACTTTGTAACGCCCCTGCAACCTTTCAAAGGTGCATGATGGCGATTTTTCATGACATGATAGAAGAATGCATGGAAGTATTCATGGATGACTTTTCAGTCTTCGGTGATACATTTAAATCATGTCTAGTTAATCTGGAACGAATGCTAATTAGATGCGAAAAATCAAATCTAGTACTTAATTGGGAGAAATGCCATTTCATGGTTAAAGAAGGCATCGTTCTTGGACATAAAATTTCAAAAGAAGGAATTGAAGTGGATAGAGCTAAAGTAGATGTAATTGCTAAACTTCCACATCCCACCAATGTTAGAGGAGTTAGGAGTTTTCTAGGGCATGCCGGTTTTTACCGACGTTTCATAAAAGATTTTTCTAAAATTGCCACTCCTATGAATAAACTCCTAGAAAAGGATGCGCCATTCATCTTTTCAGATGAATGTATCAAATCTTTTAATATTCTTAAAGAGAAACTCACTAATGCACCGATCATGATAACACCAAATTGGAATCTACCATTTGAACTAATGTGCGATGCAAGTGATTTTGCAATGGGAGCCGTTTTAGGACAAAGGATTGAAAAACGATTTCAACCTATATATTATGCTAGTAAGACATTACAAGGAGCACAAACGAACTATACAACTACTGAAAAAGAACTCCTTGCTATTGTCTTTGCTTTTGACAAATTTCGATCATATCTCGTTCTAGCAAAAACGGTGGTCTATACCGACCATTCTGCTCTTAGATACCTATTTTCAAAACAAGATGCTAAACCAAGATTAATCCGTTGGATCTTACTCTTACAAGAGTTTGATATTGAAATCCGAGATAAAAAAGGAGCAGAAAATCTCGCCGCTGATCATCTTTCTCGTCTTGAAAATCCCGAATTAGAAGTTCTAAATGAATCGGCCATACAAGACAACTTTCCTGATGAATATCTATTGAAGATAGATTATAAAGAAATTCCATGGTTTGCAGACTATGCAAACTACTTAGTTTGTGGATTCCTTGAAAAAGGATTATCGTACCAAAGACGAAAGAAATTCTTCAGTGATATAAAACACTATTTCTGGGAAGATCCACATCTGTTTAAAAGTTGTCCCGATGGAATAATACGCCGATGTGTATTTGGAGATGAAGCTAGTAAAATTTTAAACCATTGTCACACAGGACCAACAGGAGGGCATTATGGGCCTCAACTAACAGCAAGAAAAGTTTATGAAGCTGGATTCTATTGGCCTACAATTTATAAAGACGCACACCTTCTTTGCAAATCCTGTGATGCATGTCAAAGGGCCGGAAAAATAAGTCAACGTGATGAAATGCAACAAAATGTCATCCAAGTATGTGAAGTATTTGACATTTGGGGTATTGACTTTATGGGTCCATTTCCAAAATCTCATAATAATCTATATATACTCGTAGCCATTGATTATGTATCTAAATGGGCGGAAGCACAAGCTCTCCCAACTAACGATGCACGAGTTGTAGTCAACTTTTTAAAACGTCTTTTTGCAAGGTTTGGAACACCAAAAGCTTTAATAAGTGATCGGGGTACTCATTTCTGTAATAATCAACTTGAGAAAGTTCTTAAAAGATATGGAGTAACTCATAAAATCTCCACCGCATATCATCCACAAACAAGTGGACAAGTTGAAAATACAAACCGAGCTTTAAAACGTATTCTAGAGAAAACCGTAGGATCAAATCCGAAGGAATGGTCCATTAAATTGGAGGATGCACTCTGGGCTTTTAGAACAGCCTACAAAACTCCAATTGGAACCACACCTTTTAGACTTGTTTATGGAAAAGCATGTCATCTTCCAGTAGAAATTGAACACAAAGCATTTTGGGCTTTGAAGACATGTAATCTTGATTTACATGAAGCCGGACGTCTACGATTAAGTCAACTAAACGAATTAGAAGAATTAAGACATGAAGCATACGAAAATTCGTTAATCTATAAAGAAAGAACGAAGAAATGGCATGATAAAAGAATCAGAAGTTCAAAAGAATTTAAAGAAGGAGACAGAGTTCTTCTTTTCAATTCACGATTCAAGCTATTTCCTGGAAAATTGAAATCAAGATGGTCTGGACCATTCATAGTCAAAAGAGTTTTCCCATACGGAACGATAGAATTAATAAATTCAAATGGGATTGAATTTAAAGTTAATGGTCACAGAGTTAAACATTACATACAGGGTCCGATGGAAGTCGACAACGAAGTTAATCACAATTTCGACACCACAGCTAACTAAGTGTGGGGAGAATCAAGTCTTTAAAGGATAATATGTATTTCTGTTAGAGTTAGATTGTCTGTTTTCGTGTAGTTCTCGAAAATGGAACACGTATGGTCTTTCCCTAGCAGACCCTAAAGAACTAGTCTTCTCCCCCCATTCTGAATTTTTATTTTTTTAGGTTTTTACGAAATGAAGACTGCCTGTGAATTAAACCATGGTCTAATGCTACACGCTTTGATCACTAAACGTAATAATGACATATTACCGAGTGAATTAGTATCAGTAATCAGAGAAAGAATGGACGGAGTTAGAAAAGGATCCAGATGCGAAGATAATAAGTTACAATTTGGTAAAGGAAAATCAAAATCCGCAGCGAAAAGAAGAGCACGACACCTAGAACGATGTCACAAATGCGGAAAATGGTCACATGGAGGTAAATGTTCAAATAATCAAACCTATTCAAATACCGAATTTGTTACTTTATGCAGAGACGGACCGTTCATATGTTTAGAAGAAAAGACAATGAATGCTCGAGGTTACGCCTATGCAGCCATGGAAAACCAATTAAACCGACTATCTTATGAATATAATAGATCATATAACTAAGAAATCTATTTCACAGGTATGTCTGTACAGTTTTTATTTTTATTTTTATTTTTAACCTTTTGATAATAAACGCTAATTTGTTCGCTAAAAAGTATTAAATTGGTATTAAATAAAATTAGGTTTGGCGACCGAAATTATTGATATCATTCAAAAATTTATTACATCACTGCGAAATTTAACGTTTATTCTTAAGGTATAAATATCTTTAATCAATCAACCCAAAATATTTCAAAAATTCGTCATGAGTTAAATTAGGTCTTGGAACCGAAATTACTTTACCGAAAAGAGGGGCGCATATTTTTGATAATATTTGATTGATTAAAGTGGGATAAAAAGACAAAAAGATTTTTAATTTTATTTTTACCATGTTTTTAAAATTAATATTTAAATCTTAAATTAATATTGTAAACTTTGTAAAAACAATATATTTAAAATTATAAATATTTGAAAAATTAATATAAGTTTGATAAGAATTTATGAATTTTTAAATTAAGTTTGGTGTGAATTTTTAATTTTTAAAATATGAAATTTTAATTTTATGCATTTCAAATTTTAAGTTTGGTGTGATTATTTTTTTTTATTAATTTTGAATTTTATATTTAAGTTGTGTGAATTTAAAAAACAAAAATTTACTTTATCTCATTAAGTTAAGAATATGATTTTTAAAATTCGTCGTAAGTTGAAGACTAGGTCTTTGAACCGAAATTGCTTTACCCGAGGGAGGGACGAGAACTTTTATTATCAATATTTTTAATCTTATTGATTTAAAGTATGCCAAAAACATTAAAAAACCCAAAAATCTTAGCTTTTAAAACAATCGCTACAAAAAGACAAATTTTAAAATTTTGTCGAGGGACGGACTAGGACATCGATCCGAAACGACCTCGTCCTAATTAACAAGGGAAACAAAATTTTAAAATTAATTTCTTAATTGTTTTATAAGTTAAAGATTATAAAAAAAAAAAAAAAAAAAAAAAAAAAAGAGGGTAAACTCCGCGACTCGCGGAGTTTGAAGTACAAAACCTCCGCGACTCGCGGAGGGATCAAAAATCAGAAAAAAAAAATAAAAGAGCTGAATGATCAGTTCACTCTCCCACACACATAAACACCCAAATACTGCGAAAAAAGAACCCAAAAACCACCGAAAATCACCCCCAAAAATCTCAATTTTTAACCGTTAATCACCAAATTTTTTGCTAAAATCATGTTGAGAAGGATGATATCTAAGAATTACTCAAGAAAAACGGTAAATTTCTACACCTAAACACCATTTAATTCGAATTTTAGTGTTCTTGAGCTATTTTTCCCCAATTTGATTTTGATGCTTTTTAGTGTAATTAGACTTAAATTGTTTATGTATTATGCTTGTATAACCTAGATTGATGCTGTTTAACATGATTAGAAGCCTTAAACTTCAAATTTTGAATAATCTAGGGTTTGTGTTCTTGAGCAATTTGGGGCTTTTTGATATAAACAGGTTATGGCCGATTTTTGTCATGAATTGTTGCTAAATTGAGTAGTGTAACATGTCTAGGTAGTTAAATGATCCAAACTTTGAGCCTAAACATGATTTTGAGAATTAAAGTGGACTTTTTCAAGTCCAAAATTCATGAACTTGATTTTTGAAAGATAATGCCATTTGAGACTTGTTTATTTGCTAGTAATGATTATTTTGACATGTTATTTGAGTTGAATGCTTATGAACTTGGCGAAAATTTTCGTATATGCTTATTTGAAAAAGTGTAGATTTGATAAAAATGTGAAAATAAGCTTAAGTTTGATATAAATAGATAATGTCATTGTAATTATTTTGATTGATGATTTTGCTGACACTAATGCATATTTGGATGCACAAAATTTGTGTTTGATGTGTTTTGCAGAATGAAAGGGGTGAATCTTCATCCCAAGCCCGCCATGCTCCTGCTGAGAACTTGGAACAACAGGAGGTAGATAACTACTACAAGCAGGATGTACCTCATCCAGTCATGACCTTTTCAGATATGCACTTGGAACAGTTGCACCCGAACCTGAGATTTGACAGACTTTGGATAGATTATCCAAAATATCAACGGGGTTTGCATACTCTTCATTCCAAGGTTGTTGAGGTACCGAGGGTCATAGAATGGGGACCCTTGGAAGCTGTAGAATTGGCTGGGCCAATTAGGGAATTACTTGTACAGAGGTATGGTAATTCTTCTTTTAATGACTGGATATGTTTATTCACCATACGCAGACCTGTATATAAAGTATGGTGTGAAGAGTTGTTATGTAGTATAGAGTTGAATGATCGGGTAGCTAGTTTAACCGATCGTTCTTTTATTAGATTTTTGTTAGGCGGTTCGATGCGCCACATGTCTTTACTGGACATGGCTCAGGCTTTACGTATATATACGCCTGAGGAGTTAGCGTCTGCCGATTGTAGAGGATTGATACTAAACGGTAGAAAGATAGATGAGAATTTTGATACACACGGTGTGTGGAGTCAAATGACAAGCCATCACCGTTTCAAAGGGGGAAACTACTCTTATTTGGATATAGATAGAGCCGAATTAAGAGTAATACATAGGTTTTTAGCTAATTCGATTACACAAAGGGGTAAAAACAAAGAAAAGGTAAATGAACAAGATTTGTTTTACCATATGTGTATTCGAGACCCATACAGCGCTGTAAGTATACCATATTGTGTGGGTTATTATTTATCAGCTATGGTTCGAGGGATGCGTCCACATAGCATAATAGGAGGTGGTATTTTTATTACTTTGATTGGTGAATATCTCGGTGTGGATATAAGTCGGGGGGGATTATTAGTAGAAGAGCCGGAACCCCGCGACACTATAGGTTTAAATGTATACCATGGTGCGAAAGTTTTGAAGCGGCGAAATAACGCCGCAGTACGATACAATGGTAGACATCCACAGGTAGAGAGAAACCAGGAACAAGGTAATGTAGGAGGGGGGAATGAGATGCAAGAAATGCATAGGTTTATAGTTTCTCAGGAATACGAAAATGCTAGACAGAGAGCATTTGAAGATTGGCAAGTTCATCAGAACCAGATCATAGCGCATTGCCAACATATAGGTAGAAACTATATTCCTACACCGAAACCCGTCTTCCCTCCTTGGTCGATAGAGATGCAGCCACCATATCCTACGTATGACCCTGCCGAAGCATTCTATAGCACTTATGGTTATGCGTGGAACCCCTATTGGTACCAATATCATCCTTAGTTTACTTATTATTTTTTATTATTTTGTAATTTGTAATTATTGATACATTTAATATTTTTGTTAATATTGTAATCATTTTTATAATTATCTAACTTTTATTCTTAGATTTTAATAATTTTTGAATGTGGGGTAATATACCAAACTTCAAAAATATGTATATATGTTTGCAGTTTATCTTATGTACACAACAGGGTAAAACAACGCATTTTCAAAGACTGGCATTAAGTTCAGCAAAAGCAACTAATTTTGACGACAAGATGCAAAATACATGTGAAATAACAACAAGACGGAATGAACAAATGATGTGCACCATTTATCATTCAGCAAACAAACGACAATATATTTGGAAACTTTGGTAAAAATTTAATCATTTTTCACACAAATCACCCTCAATAATATAAATTGTTACTGATTTCTTGCAAATGAGGGCATTGCAAGATCTTAAGTGTGGGAAGGGGTTAAATTCTTTCAGATTTTAAAATTTTTATATTAAACACTTGGTTACCATTAAAAATACTAGTAAAGCAGTAGTTGTATTAGAATCTAGTGCTCTCTGATAAAAAAGAACAGCCCTAGTCTTATATACTGACTACCCAATTCTAGTAAAATTTTTCAAAATTTTCAATTAAATGAATTCAAAATCATGTTTATACATATTTATGAACGATAAAACTAGGTTTTAACACCGAAATTATTGTTACCTCGGAAAGGACATAAATTGAGAAACAAACTAAAATGTTAAAATTCATTTAAAATGGAATAGAGGACGATAAAAAGAAAAATAAAAAGCCAAGTGTGGGAAAATTTACCAAGTTATTTTAAACATATGTCACATATATTTGTAACAAATAACTGAAAATACTTTTGCTTTGGACTAAACTAAACTGTTTTACCCAATGAAAGAAAAGAAAAGATGGATCTACACGATGAATCAATTCCATCATTAAAAGGAAGTAAAGTCTTCCGAAAAAGACACGCGCTTCTTGATTTAGGTCATGAAGTTGTCGTCCAGACCAGCTGTAGGTTGACGAAAAATCTAGAAAAGTCATCACTAAAATCAGCAGGAAATCCACGGACCTCAGCATTAAACAGGGTCGCCAAGTGGTCAGATTTATCCTAACCATGAGAAGGATTTATCTCGTACAATGGGGGGGCACCATGCAAATTAGCTGGATAAGACTAATGAATCAGATCCCCAGAAAGGATAATCTCCTTAAAGATTAAAAATCAGCTTTTAAGACTGATATTACTCAATCCTAGAGATTGACCTTAAAGATTGAGAATTCAAACTCATGGAATTCAATGATATCTAAACTCGAGCTTAAACGAGAAAATATTTTGATCAAAATTACAAACCGATTTGTTTTCTGAAAACCCTATTTTCAATGCGTTCATTACCATTGAACGTAAAATCCTAGGAATTCACCTGGAATTCATTAGGTCACCTGAACCAAATCGGGTGTCAACCGTAAGAACGGTGGTTGCATAACATGGTCAAAGACAGGACCTTGTGTCAAACCGACAAATTATAAGGGTGAGCTTTACTATTGCTCCTACCAAGGATAGTAATTGCGTCCGACACGTTATAGACCATAATCAAAAGCATGTCACGGGACATTGCCTTAACAGTTGCTTGTTCAACGCTTTCCTTTACAACCGGACGGTAGTTTGCCGAAAGGTAATATACGGAACAAGTAAACTGGACGTGTTGCTTTCCAAATACAAGGTTAGCAAGTGGGTGACACAAAACCGCAAGTTTTGAGCTAAAATTTTCAAATCTGAAACCCACCAAACCCATAAAAATATTTTGCAAACACCGGTAAAGGGTTATTCCGGAAAACTTATCTAGGGTAAAAAAACTAGATTTCAAAAGATCAAATGTTTTCATAAAGATCCAATTTCCTTAATGGATCTAAATTTTTATAGTCATGTGGGACTGTAAACCATATCGTTACTACCATTGTTTATACCGCCGTATAGAAATCACTGATGTACAAAGTGTGAAGAATAAAGAAGTGATTCTAGTATTTCAAAACGATATTGCTTGAGGACAAGCAACGCTCAAGTGTGGGAATATTTGATAATGCTAAAAACGAACATATATTTCATAGCATTATTCCTCAAGAAAGACAAGCTTTTAGTTGCAATTGTTCTATTTACAAGTGATATTCGTTTAAATAATAAAAGGTGAAGACAAAAGACAGATTCGACGAATTGAAGACGCAAACGACCAAAAAGCTCAAAAGTACAAAAGACAATCAAAAAGGTTCCAATTATTGATAAGAAACGTCTCGAAATTACAAAAGTACAAGATTCAAAACGCAAAGTACAAGATATTAAATTGTACGCGAGGACGTTCGAAAATCTGGAACCGGGACCAGAGTCAACTCTTAACGCTCGACGCAACCGACTAAAGTTTACAAGTTAACTATGTATATAAATATAATATAATATATAATTAATTATATTAATTATATATATATTATATATATATTATTAAAACCGTCGGCAGCAAAGAAACTCCAAGGGTGTGAGCTGTAAATATATCTCCGCGACTCGCGGAGTTTGAGGGGCATTTTGCCGCGAGTCGCGGAGCCCCAATTTTCAACTCTGGCTATAAAGCCAACCGAATTCTGATCAAATTTCATATCTTTTTTTTCTTCCTCTTCATACGTAAATATATTTATATTTATAATTTATATTTTAATTTTAATTATAATTCTAATAATAAGGGTATGTTAGCGAATGTTGTAAGGGTGTAAGTCGAAATTCTGTCCGTGTAACGCTACGCTATTTTTAATCATTGTAAGTTATGTTCAACCTTTTTATATTAATGTCTCGTAGCTAAGTTATTATTATGCTTATTTAAAACGAAGTAATCATGATGTTGGGCTAATTACTAAAATTGGGTAATTGGGCTTTGTACCATAATTGGGGTTTGGACAAAAGAACGACACTTGTGGAAACTAGACTATGAGCTATTAATGGGCTTTATATTTGTTTAACTAAATGAAAGTTTGTTAATGTTAATATAAAGATTTACAATTGGGCGTCCCTATAAATTACCATATACACTCGATCGGACACGATGGGCGGGGTATTTATTTGTACGAATAATCGTTCATTTAACCGGACACGGGAATGGATTAATAGCCACTAGAATAATTAAAACAGGGGTGAAATTACATTCAAGGGTAATTGGTGTAATTGTTAACAAAGTGGTAAAACCTTGGTTTACACGCAGTCGATAACCTGGTGTATTCATTAAACAAAGTATTAAAACCTTGTTACAATTCGAATCCCCAATTAGTTGGAATATTTATCTTCGGGTATAATAATAATTTGACAAGGACACTTGCAATTTATATTTATGACTGATGGACTGTTATGGACAAAAACCAGACGGACATATTGAATAATCCAGGACAAAGGACAATTAACCCATAGGCATAAAACTAAAATCAACACGTCAAACATCATGATTACGGAAGTTTAAATAAGCATAATTCTTTTATTTCATATTTAATTTCCTTTATTTTATATTTAATTGCACTTCTAATTATCGCACTTTTATTTATTGTTATTTAATCGCACTTTTAATTATCGTACTTTTTAATTATCGCAATTTTATTATTCGCAATTTCATTATTGTTATTTACTTTACGCTTTAATTTAAGTCTTGTATTTATTTTATATTTTAGGTTTTAACTGCGACTAAAGTTTTAAAATCGACAAACCGGTCATTAAACGGTAAAAACCCCCCTTTATAATAATAATATTACTTATATATATATTTGTATTTTTATAAAAGTAAACTAATATAGCGTTGAGCTTTGTTTAAAGATTTCCCTGTGGAACGAACCGGACTTACTAAAAACTACACTACTGTACGATTAGGTACACTGCCTATAAGTGTTGTAGCAAGGTTTAAGTATATCCATTCTATAAATAAATAAATATCTTGTGTAAAATTGTATCGTATTTAATAGTTTTTCCTAGTAAAATATTGTAACATCCCGCCTTTTTCCATTTACTTTTCCGTTATACTAATATAAAGTCCGTTATATGTTTATAACATCTCCCGTTGATACGCGTTTTAAATTATCTCGTTTAGGTAATTCCCGCACCCGAACGAAAGTTGAGGGACTAAACTTGACAAGGGATTAAACCCTTGACTAGGTCAAAGGGTCAAACCCCTTTCACCCATTCATTTCCACCTCCATCTCTCTCTTTCTCTCTAGCAAGAACACACACTCAAAACCAAATTCATTCAATCATCATCTAAATCCGATCTAGGAGGCTTACAACAAAATAAATTACATATTCGTGATCCTCTCTTCATCCTCTTCATTTTGGTACCAACTTCATCTCGTTTGGGTAACATTTCTAAAACTCTAGATTTCTCTAAATTCGTGTTTTTGACTTGAAATGGTGTTAGTTAGTGTCTATGGCTCATTGTGATGTCGTGTATATAATTTGTATGCTCGATCTCGTTGTTTTAGTGTAACTAGCATGAACTTGAATTTTGGTGTGTTGTTCTTGAATTTTGGATGATCATATGTTGTTAGATGTTAAAAGTTCATGTTCTAATTGTGTTCCTAGTATCATTAGCTTCATTTTGATGTATAGATTGATTTAAGAAACTTCATAAACGCGATTATTGATTTTGTGAACTTTTGGTTAGGGTTGACAACTCTTAAAACGAACTTTTGATGCGTTGAATGCTTGTTAATGTTATTGATAAGTGTTTAGTTGTGTTACATGTTTCATTACCTTCAAAATGGCATATCATATGTATAAATTGGATTCCCGAAACTTAAATTTCAATTGATAAACTTGAAACTTGAAAATAAACCTCTATTGATCACTTGACGGGATTTCGGTTATAGTATATGATGTTTTTGCTTGATGAAAAGTGCTTAGTTGCGTTCCTTGTCGAAAGAGCTTTCCGATGATATAAAGTACATGTTCTAATTGTTTGCGGATCATAAAATGTGATTGTTTGTGTTTTGGTTCGTCCATTTGAGGAATACAGCAAACAGGGCCTGGGAAAAGATCAGGACGCCGTCCAGATACTTGGGACGCCGTCCCACCTTTTGAACCGGGACGCCGTCTAGCTTCTCGGGACGCCGTCCCAACCTTAAAACCGGGACGCCGTCTAGCCATTTGGGACGCCGTCCCATTTGGCTAAAACTGGCTGTTTGCTTTGGTCATTTGACATGAAAATGTTTGCTATGCTACGGACCTCCGATTAACATGAAACTTGGCCAACATGCTCATATATGATTATATAACTTAGAAAAATTGTCGGATATCCAACCCGACCCCGTTGACTTTTCTGTTAACTTTGACCCGACCAAGTTGACTTTTAATCAAACTTAACCAAATAATTGTGCAATCGTTCTAACATGTTTTTATACTTGTACCTTGCATGAAACATGACAATTTGATTCACATGCTATTAGGATCGAGTCTTAACGAGCCATAGGACTAATTGAACATCTTTGACCTATCGTGTTTACCGTTATTGATACAAACCTATTGTTTAGGTCAAGACTAGCATTGTTCTTTGCACACGTTTACTTGTTGAAGTACTTTACTACTCGTGCACTCAAGGTGAGATCATAGTCCCACTTTTACTCTTTTTGAACTTATATTGGGATGAGAAAACATAAACGATTCTTTTGAACTAAGTGAACACAAGAACGGGAAAACAAACATTCTACATACGAGTTTAGAACAAAATCCTCAATTGGATTATCATTAGTTACACTTGCCGGGTGTAAGCGAGAACTTATGTTGTATGGATCCATATGGGTTTGACAAACCCTCATTCAAACGGTTCGCTACCGTTTACGAATGAAATATATTTTCGAGAAACAGTGTATGTTCTAGCACTAAGTGATGGGGTATACAATGGAAGGAATGTTAAGCTTTGATAATTGGGTGCTCGTGAAACAAACTTTTGGAATGTATTACAATTATTTCATTGATGCAAATCTTGTGGTTCACTTGTACTTACTTACTTAAACCTATGATTTCACCAACGTTTTCGTTGACAGATTTCTATGTTTTTCTCAGGTCCTTGAACGATACATGATACATGCTTCCGCTCATTATTTTGATACTTGCATTGGATGTCGAGTATACATGCATACATGGAGCGTCTTTTGGATACTTTTAAATTGTGTCGCATAAGTTTCATTTGTACTTAAAACTTGGTATCGTAACTTGTGGTGGAACTATTCTTGTAAAACTTGAACAACCTTTACATTTGAAATGAATGCGACATATCTTTTGGTCAAACGTTGTTTTAAAGACTTATGACCACGTAACGGGACCTAAGTAGACGGCGCCGTCAATGACGATTTGGTCGGGTCGCTACAGATGGTATCAGAGCGTTGGTTGTAGGGATTTAGAGTTCATTAGTGTCAACCCCGAGTCATAGGGTACATTGGTGAGTCTAGACTACAACCGGCATATAGACTTGAAGTAGGAATTACTTGACTACTTGTGCATTTATACTCGAACGCTTCTACTCATATCTACTCTTAGTTCATCTTAATCTCACGTTGTTTAATTAGATTGACGCGCCACCTTGACTATATGAAATGATGTCGAATGCACATATGAATCAGGGTAATATAATTTCCGGGATTATATTACGGTGACTCATATGAACGTTCCGACATTATGGCATAAAGAATTTAAGGCGAGTCGAGGAAAAAACTTCTCTTTATCTTTATTCTATATCACGGTTAGTATTATTGAGAATACTAATCAATGATATTCTTGTGTCTTGAAGGAACAATGGCTCCTCGTCGTGTACGCCGCAATGAAACTCCCGAACAAGCTCTCGAACGGATGATAGCTACCGCCGTAGATGCGGCCATGGCCGGTCACTCATCCAACAACAATAATAATAACAACAATAACAACCACAACCACAACAACAACAACAACAACAATGGAGCCGGAAACTCAAACGAGGGATGCTCTTATAAAGCTTTCATGGGGTGCAAACCTCACACTTTTGATGGAACCGGGGGACCGGTCGTGCTCACCCGATGGTTTGAGCAAACGGAAGCCGTCTTTAGCATAAGCGGTTGTCGGGACCAAGACAAGGTCAAATACTCCACTCACACCTTCGCCGGTGTCGCTCTTACATGGTGGAATACTTATGTACAATCGGTGGGTACCGATGAAGCTCATGCCCTCTCTTGGGCCGATCTAAAGGAAAAGATGATTGTTGAATATTTTCCGCGCGAAGAAACCCGAAAGCTTGAGGAAGAACTAAGAGCTTTGAAAGCGGTCGGAAACGATCTTAAAGCTTATAATCAACGCTTCGCCGAACTATCCTTGATGTGTCCTAATCTTGTTAACCCCGAATCTCAAAGGATTGAGCTCTACATGCTCGGTCTTCCAAAAAGCATCAAACAAGGGGTGATGTCATCCAAACCCACTACTCATCAAGCCGCTATGAACATGGCTCGCCAACTAATTGAAACGGTTGACGAAATCGTAGTTCCGGCACCTAAGGCCGAGGATAAATCGGGCGGCAACAAAAGAAAGTGGGAACCCTCCCAATCAAGCAACAACAACTTTGCCAAGAAATCTTTCACTTCCAACGGCAAGAGGGGTTATGCCGGGAACCTACCTCTTTGCAACAAATGCAACAAACATCACTTTGGTGAATGTGGCAAGTTAATTTGCCACCGGTGCCAAGGAGTTGGTCATAAGGCCAACGATTGTAAAAGTGCCACTCCCGTTGCTCGAAAGTGGCCCAATGCACCAAAGACGGGCACTTGTTACGAATGTGGCCAAACGGGTCATTATAGAAATGCATGCCCAAAGAAGAAAGATAACCCCAATACGCGCGGCCGAGCTTTCAACATCAACACCGAGGAAGCCCGGGATGACACTGAACTAGTCACGGGTACGTTTCTTCTCAACAATTCTTATGTCTCTTGCTTATTCGATTCAGGTGCCGATAAATGCTTTGTATCCAAGACTTTGACTCATTCTTTTAGCACTCCACCTCTTCCATTAGATACCCCTTATACCATTGAAGTGGCTAACGGGAAACTATTAAGTGCCGACACATATTACCGGGGGTGTACGTTAAACATTTTGGGTAAGGAATTTGAAATTGACTTGATACCCATGGAACTAGGAAGCTTTGATGTAATAATCGGTATGAATTGGTTAGTCAAAACGAAATCTCACATTCTTTGTGATCTTAACGCAATCCGAATTCCTATCGAGAATGGTGAACCTTTGATTGTCTATGGCGATAAGAGTTGCACCAGACTCAACCTCGTTTCGTGCCTTAAAGTTAGAAAACTGCTCCGTAAGGGTTGTTTTACGATCCTTGCCCACGTTAAGAAAGTCGAGTCCGATGAGAAGCATATCGATGATGTGCCAATTGTTAGTGACTTTTCCGATGTATTTCCCGACGAATTGCCGGGTCTTCCACCTCATCGACCGGTTGAATTCCAAATCGATCTTATTCCGGGAGCCGCACCCGTAGCACGTGCACCATATAGACTCGCTCCATCTGAAATGAAAGAATTGCAAAGTCAAATCCAAGAACTACTTGATCGTGGTTTTATCCAACCTAGCCATTCACCTTGGGGCGCTCCGATTTTGTTTGTTAAAAAGAAAGACGGATCCCTACGAATGTGCATTGATTATCGTGAACTAAATAAATTGACGGTTAAGAACCGATATCCTCTTCCTCGCATCGATGACCTCTTTGATCAACTACAAGGGTCTTGTGTATATTCGAAAATTGATCTCCGCTCGGGTTATCATCAATTGAGGGTTAAGGGGGAAGATGTCTCCAAAACCGCTTTCCGAACTCGTTATGGTAGTTATGAATTCCTTGTCATGCCATTTGGTCTCACTAACGCACCGGCGGTGTTCATGGATCTTATGAACCGCGTGTGCAAACCGTATCTCGATAAATTCGTTATTGTGTTCATCGATGACATATTGATTTATTCTAAAAATGAAGAAGAGCACGAACAACATCTCTGACTTGTGCTTGAACTCTTGAGACAAGAACGACTTTATGCCAAATTCTCCAAGTGTGAATTTTGGTTGAAGGAAGTTCAATTTCTTGGTCATGTTGTAAGTGATCAAGGTATTAAAGTCGATCCCACGAAGATCGAAGCCATTAGTAAATGGGAGACTCCTACTACTCCTACTCACATTCGTCAATTCTTGGGTCTCGCCGGATACTATCGTAGATTCATCGAAAATTTCTCTTTGGTTGCACGTCCTCTAACCGCATTGACTCACAAGGGAAAGAAATTCATTTGGGAGACCGAACATGAATCCGCGTTCCAAATCTTGAAAACGAAGCTAACCACCGCTCCTATCTTGTCACTTCCCGAAGGCAATGATGACTTTGTTGTATATTGCGATGCCTCAAAACATGGTTTTGGGTGTGTATTGATGCAACGAACGAAAGTCATTGCTTATGCTTCTCGACAACTCAAAATTCATGAACGAAACTATACGACACATGATCTCGAACTCGGAGCCGTTGTCTTTGCACTTAAAATGTGGAGACACTATCTTTATGGAACCAAGAGTACTATCTTCACCGATCACAAAAGCCTTCAACACATTTTCGATCAAAAGCAACTAAACATGAGACAACGAAGGTGGATTGAAACTTTGAACGATTACGATTGCGAGCTTCGTTACCATCCCGGGAAGGCAAACGTAGTAGCCGATGCCTTAAGTCGAAAAGAAAGAGCGGTGCCTCTCCGTGTCCGAGCTTTAAACATCACCATTCACACAAACCTTAATAGCCAAATTCGGGTAGCCCAAGATGAGGCTCTCAAGGATGAAAACATCTCTCTCGAACACTTGAACGTCCTCACCTCTCGATTCGAAGTTAAAGAAACCGGACTCCGATATTTCGCCGGAAGAATTTGGGTGCCTAGTTATGGGGATCTACGAAGCCTTATTTTAGATGAAGCCCATAAGTCACGATACTCGATTCACCCCGGTGCCAATAAGATGTACCACGACCTTAAACAGCTATATTGGTGGCCGAACATCAAAAGGGACGTAGCTACTTATGTTTCCAAGTGTTTGACATGTTCCAAAGTCAAAGCCGAACACCAAAGACCGTCCGGACTACTTCGACAACCCGAGATCCCGCAATGGAAGTGGGAAAGGATAACGATGGATTTTATCACCAAACTACCAAAAACGACGGGCGGTTATAATACCATTTGGGTTATTGTTGACCGTCTCACCAAATCCGCACACTTCCTGGCCATGAAAGAAACGGACAAAATGGAGAAACTTGCACAACTTTACATTAAGGAGATCGTAGCCCGACACGGTGTACCTTTATCGATTATCTCCGACCGAGATGGCCGTTTCGTTTCTAGATTTTGGCGTACATTGCAAGAAGCGTTGGGAACACGTTTAGACATGAGCACCGCATATCATCCTCAAACCGATGGACAAAGTGAACGTACAATTCAAACCTTAGAGGACATGTTACGAGCTTGCGTGGTTGATTTCGGAAAAGCTTGGGACAAGCACTTACCTCTCGCCGAGTTCTCTTACAACAATAGTTATCACGCGAGTATTAAAGCCGCACCCTTTGAAGCGCTATATGGCCGCAAATGTCGTTCACCTCTTTGTTGGGCCGAGGTAGGCGACGTGCAAATCACCAGACCCGAACTCATTCACGAAACCACCGAGAAAATCGTTCAAATTCGAGATAGGCTTAGGACGGCCCGAAGTCGTCAAAAGAGCTATACCGACAAACGACGCAACGATCTTGAATTTCAAGTCGGTGACCGAGTAATGTTAAAAGTCGCACCTTGGAAGGGTGTAATCCGTTTTGGGAAACGCGGGAAGCTAAATCCGCGGTATATTGGTCCTTTCGAAATCTTGGAGCGTATTGGAACCGTTGCTTATCGTTTAGATCTTCCACCTCAATTGAATTCCGTTCATCCTACCTTCCATGTATCTAACTTGAAAAAGTGTCATGCCGAACCCGATATCGTCATCCCTCTCGAAGAACTTGCTATTGATGACAAACTTCATTTTTTGGAGGAACCGGTTGAAATTGTGGACACCTCCGTCAAGACATTGAAACAAAGCCGAATCCCGATTGTCAAGGTTCGTTGGAATGCCAAAAGAGGACCCGAGTTTACTTGGGAAAGACAAGATCAAATGCAAAGGAAGTATCCTCATCTATTCGTGAATTCGGAAACGCAAGATCTCGAGGAAGAAACAACGACTACTACGCCTACTTAAATTTCGGGACGAAATTTCTTTTAAGGAGTAGGTAATGTAACATCCCGCCTTTTTCCATTTACTTTTCCGTTATACTAATATAAAGTCCGTTATATGTTTATAACATCTCCCGTTGATACGCGTTTTAAATTATCTCGTTTAGGTAATTCCCGCACCCGAACGAAAGTTGAGGGACTAAACTTGACAAGGGATTAAACCCTTGACTAGGTCAAAGGGTCAAACCCCTTTCACCCATTCATTTCCACCTCCATCTCTCTCTTTCTCTCTAGCAAGAACACACACTCAAAACCAAATTCATTCAATCATCATCTAAATCCGATCTAGGAGGCTTACAACAAAATAAATTACATATTCGTGATCCTCTCTTCATCCTCTTCATTTTGGTACCAACTTCATCTCGTTTGGGTAACATTTCTAAAACTCTAGATTTCTCTAAATTCGTGTTTTTGACTTGAAATGGTGTTAGTTAGTGTCTATGGCTCATTGTGATGTCGTGTATATAATTTGTATGCTCGATCTCGTTGTTTTAGTGTAACTAGCATGAACTTGAATTTTGGTGTGTTGTTCTTGAATTTTGGATGATCATATGTTGTTAGATGTTAAAAGTTCATGTTCTAATTGTGTTCCTAGTATCATTAGCTTCATTTTGATGTATAGATTGATTTAAGAAACTTCATAAACGCGATTATTGATTTTGTGAACTTTTGGTTAGGGTTGACAACTCTTAAAACGAACTTTTGATGCGTTGAATGCTTGTTAATGTTATTGATAAGTGTTTAGTTGTGTTACATGTTTCATTACCTTCAAAATGGCATATCATATGTATAAATTGGATTCCCGAAACTTAAATTTCAATTGATAAACTTGAAACTTGAAAATAAACCTCTATTGATCACTTGACGGGATTTCGGTTATAGTATATGATGTTTTTGCTTGATGAAAAGTGCTTAGTTGCGTTCCTTGTCGAAAGAGCTTTCCGATGATATAAAGTACATGTTCTAATTGTTTGCGGATCATAAAATGTGATTGTTTGTGTTTTGGTTCGTCCATTTGAGGAATACAGCAAACAGGGCCTGGGAAAAGATCAGGACGCCGTCCAGATACTTGGGACGCCGTCCCACCTTTTGAACCGGGACGCCGTCTAGCTTCTCGGGACGCCGTCCCAACCTTAAAACCGGGACGCCGTCTAGCCATTTGGGACGCCGTCCCATTTGGCTAAAACTGGCTGTTTGCTTTGGTCATTTGACATGAAAATGTTTGCTATGCTACGGACCTCCGATTAACATGAAACTTGGCCAACATGCTCATATATGATTATATAACTTAGAAAAATTGTCGGATATCCAACCCGACCCCGTTGACTTTTCTGTTGACTTTGACCCGACCAAGTTGACTTTTAATCAAACTTAACCAAATAATTGTGCAATCGTTCTAACATGTTTTTATACTTGTACCTTGCATGAAACATGACAATTTGATTCACATGCTATTAGGATCGAGTCTTAACGAGCCATAGGACTAATTGAACATCTTTGACCTATCGTGTTTACCGTTATTGATACAAACCTATTGTTTAGGTCAAGACTAGCATTGTTCTTTGCACACGTTTACTTGTTGAAGTACTTTACTACTCGTGCACTCAAGGTGAGATCATAGTCCCACTTTTACTCTTTTTGAACTTATATTGGGATGAGAAAACATAAACGATTCTTTTGAACTAAGTGAACACAAGAACGGGAAAACAAACATTCTACATACGAGTTTAGAACAAAATCCTCAATTCGATTATCATTAGTTACACTTGCCGGGTGTAAGCGAGAACTTATGTTGTATGGATCCATATGGGTTTGACAAACCCTCATTCAAACGGTTCGCTACCGTTTACGAATGAAATATATTTTCGAGAAACAGTGTATGTTCTAGCACTAAGTGATGGGGTATACAATGGAAGGAATGTTAAGCTTTGATAATTGGGTGCTCGTGAAACAAACTTTTGGAATGTATTACAATTATTTCATTGATGCAAATCTTGTGGTTCACTTGTACTTACTTACTTAAACCTATGATTTCACCAACGTTTTCGTTGACAGATTTCTATGTTTTTCTCAGGTCCTTGAACGATACATGATACATGCTTCCGCTCATTATTTTGATACTTGCATTGGATGTCGAGTATACATGCATACATGGAGCGTCTTTTGGATACTTTTAAATTGTGTCGCATAAGTTTCATTTGTACTTAAAACTTGGTATCGTAACTTGTGGTGGAACTATTCTTGTAAAACTTGAACAACCTTTACATTTGAAATGAATGCGACATATCTTTTGGTCAAACGTTGTTTTAAAGACTTATGACCACGTAACGGGACCTAAGTAGACGGCGCCGTCAATGACGATTTGGTCGGGTCGCTACAAATATAAACTATTTTATATACACCTCGCTCGACATCAGAGTCTAATTAGTAAATGTCAGTAGCACTCGATTGACGATTCGTTAGTTTTAATATAGATATAACCCATGTTCATGAAGATTTAAAATAAAAGTTGAACTGTAAATTGTTTACGAAGATTTTAGATTTGTTAAAAATAGTTTTATTCTTTTTAGTTTAAATATTAGTACTCTGTACATATAAATTGGAACAGAAAATAAATAATTATCGAACCTTTTTGATCAGGTTTCAATCAGATAATGAGTGAAATAATTAAATATGTTTAATCTAAAATTTTGGGATTTTTAGGAAGACTTTTATATTTTAACTGTTTAGCAAGGAGCACGAGATCCAGTCCGCGGAAATATGAATTCTAAATAATAATAAAAGAAATAATAAAAATAAAATTATGTCGACATGTACAATGTACAGAGAATGGCGGCTATTGCATATTCTAAAAGGTTAATATTATATTATAATTAAAATTATTATATATTATATAAATATAAAAATCTAGATTATATATACACATATATATCGATACATTTAAAGAAACTATCGATCACACCACCTCTCACCTCGCTGCACCACCACCTCGCCGGATCACCATGTCGTCGGACCACCACCGGTCAGTCTCTCCCACCTACAACCACCAATCTACACCTTTTCTCTCTCTTCCTCTCTCTCCTTCCTCTTTCGTGATTTTTTTCATGAACCCATTAAAAACACCACCATTCATTTATGTTTATATGTCTCAAACAGCCACCAATTATCACCACAACCTCAAGTCACCATCACCATGACCACCTTCCATTACAACCAACCAAGAACTACCAACACTTCATCATCTCAAACCAGGAACCACCATCACCAAACCCAAGTTTCTGTTTGGCTGGATGTTAAGGACCAAGACAACCGGGTCACCACCTTCACCTTAAAACACATTCACTTTTCATTTTTCTTCCCTTTTTCAGTCAAAGATCACTACCACTGCTATTCTTTTCTGTTTCTTCGAACCTAACAACCAAACCATCTCCATCAACAATTATTATATAACCACCGTAAACCACCTTTGTCTTTCTACTTACAACCGTTACGACCCCATGCCTACCAACGAAGACAGCCTGCAAAAACCATATGAACGAATATCAACTATTGCTATTATTGGTTGCTGCCTTGTTATTATTTTATATTCGAACCCATAACAATCACCATCTACACTAATACATCGAATCACCACCACTGTAGAACCCTTTCAGCTGTAGTTGTTAATCGATGTTTTGGTTAGGATTAAAACGCGAAAGTAATGAAGCAAGGAATGATGAAGATGATGTGATGGGGCACCTTTTGTTCTCTGATATGGATTGATAAAACCCAATCATCACCACCGCCTAAATTTTTATATTTATATCTTCCACTTGCTAGTTAAATAATTTTGTGGACCAAGGTTTGTTTCTTTTAAATTCACGTACCAAATCAATTGTTATGAAATTCAGTACAGGCCGCAGACCACTTAAAACAACCTAAACTTATTGGGCTTGTGAGCTTGTTAATGGGCCGCAGATGAATTGGATTCAAAAACCATGATTCCTTGGGTTTTAGAACAATGAAGATGGCGATTGGAAACTGATGTTAAATGAGATGATTATGACACTGTTATGATGCGGTATTAGCGATAATAGTGATAAATATAAACAACGATGAAATTAGATGATACTCGATTAAGAAGTTGAGGAAGAAACCATGATTTCATGATGATATCATGATGAGCATATGATGATGAAAAGAGGTGGTGATATTGTTAGATGTTGATGATGTACGATCATAATAATTATAATTGATATAATGAAAATGTTGATACATAATGATGATGGTAACGGGGTATCATGAAGATGAAAATGATAAATGAATAACGATGATAAAATGAATCGTGAGTGATAATTTGGGTTAAAAATATACATACGCGGTATAAATCAAATAAGCAAGGCAGAGGGAATGGTTAAAAGGTGCTGCGGGAGGTCGCAGGTTCGAGTCCCGTCAATGGCGTTTTTTTTTTTGGCTTTTCTTCAAAGGTTCGTGAATCCGAGGCCAACCCTGCATTTGTCCAATATCGTAATATGTATTTTTACTACAAAATACATTAGGTGAGTTTCATTTGCCCTTTTTTACTCTTTACGTTTTTGGGCTGAGAATACATGCAAATGCTTTATTAACTGTTTTACAATATTTATATGCGTGAGTTTCATTCGCCCTTTTTACTCTTTACATTTTTGGCCTGAGAATACATGCAAATGCTTTATTAACTGTTTTACAATATTTATATGCGTGAGTTTCATTTGCTCCCTTTTTAAATGCTTTTGCAATATATATTTTTGGGACTGAAAATACATGCGCTGCTTTTATAACTGTTTTACAAAATAGACACGAGTAAATGAAACTACATTCTATGGTTGGATTATTAAACTGAATATGCCCCTTTATAGTCTGGTAATCTAAGAATTAGGGAACAGACACCCTAATTGATGCGAATCCTAAAGATAGATCTATCGGGCCCAACAAGCCCCATCCAAAGTACCGGATGCTTTAGTATTTCGAAATTTATATCATGTCCGAAGGAGGATCCCGGAATGATGGGGATATTCTTATATACATATTGTGAATGTCGGTTACCAGGTGTTCAATCCATATGCTCTATGCATGGGACGTATGTTTATGAGAATTGGAAATATGAAATCTTGTGGTCTATTAAAATTATGAAATGATTATTTATGTTAAACTAATGAACTCACCAACCTTTTGGTTGACACTTTAAAGCATGTTTATTCTCAGGTATGAAAGAAATCTTCCGCTGTGCATTTGCTCATCTTAGAGACATTACTTGAAGTCATTCATGACATATTTCAAAAGACGTTGCATTCGAGTCATTGAGTTCATCAAGATTATTTAAAGTCAATTATAGTTACATATATTATGAAATAGTATGCCTGTTGTCAATTTTTCAATGTAATGAAAGATTGTCTTTTCAAAAACGAATGCAATGTTTGTAAAATGTATCATATAGAGGTCAAGTACCTTGCGATGTAATCAACTGTTGTGAATCGTTTATAATCGATATTGACTTCGTCCGGATGGATTAGGACGGGTCATTTCAGTTGGTATCAGAGCGGTGGTCTTAGCGAACCAGGTCTGCATTAGTGTGTCTAACTGATAAGTCGATAGGATGCATTAGTGAGTCTGGACTTCGACCGTGTCTGCATGTCAAAAAGTTTTGCTTATCATTTTGTGTCGAAAATTATCTGCTTATCATTCTTAGTCTAGACACGTCTTGCTGCATTGACTGCATGAATAGTGTATAGACAAAATTCATATCTTAGCGTATCTGACAATTCATATCTTAGCGTATCTGTTACTGTAGACCTTGCCTGATATCTCTCGTAAATTTCTCCTTAATTTAAGGGATCCTGGTACTATATATATCTATGCAAATTATGCATTGAGAATACCATCCAACTATAAATTGCTGTCACTAAACTCTTCATATCAAAAATCTTTCCTGAGATCGCGTAAGATGGCCTCTACGAATCAACCAAGTTCCTCTGACTCCGAAGACAGCGTGACAGGAGCACACCAACCAATCAACTACCGTGATTACTGGAGAAAATGGGGGTGGGTTCGCGACATACTCACCCTATGGAGAAGGGAAGAAAGTACTCCATATAATGAACCAAATCTACCACCTAACCTTGGAGTACTTGACCCGCTCACCGGCGAACCCGTTCGCAACACCATTTATACCCTTTTTGCAAGAATTTTTCGTCTTGAGGCTACCATTAACGGAAATAGAGGAGATATCCGACCTCTACCTCACACTGGTAACCAACCAGGGTTAGTAGAAGAAGTTAGAGAACTCTGAGCTCGAGTATTAACTTTAGAGAGCACGGTACGCAATTTACAAGCACCCGCAGTATCACCAACACCAGTAACGTCACCAGCCTCAGCACTAACGGCACCAGTACCACCAACAACCCAAGTTTCAACAATCCATGCCTCAACATCTCATTCTGTACCTCGAGTATAATCATCGTTCTACGTATCATTCTACATCAATTACCTTCGTTCTTCATGGCGATTTTGTAATCTCTAATGTTTTAGAAATTATGTGTTCTTGTTCTAACGGTAAATCAGATGTGTTAATATCATATTAACTCAATGAATCCATGATTACATCTGAAGAAAATATATATGTATATATGTTTTCATAAATATTGTAATTAAAAATTTTTTCGTACAAAGTGTTAATCGTGAAAATATTTTAACGGGTAGGTAATACCCGAGGAATATTCAAATTTCACATTAATAAATTACACTGTACATTCTTCGAATCTGATTCAATAGTCATTTACTATCCTACTTACATCCACAGACATATGTATTCGTTCACCACAGAATAACCATTTTCATTCAATTTCATATTTGAATTTTGATCTATCAGAATCCGACAAGTGGCATAATGAAGAAACATTGGACAAAATAAAAATTATTAGAAACAAACAAATTAACTATGAGAAATTTTGTTAAGAATCCACGCTAACTGTTCCTAGATAATTGTTCCTAGCTAACTGATTACATTTCATATTATCGCAATTTAATTATCGCAATTTACATTCTCGCAATTTTATTTATCGTCATTTAATTTATGTTATTTACTTTACGCACTTTATTTATCGTTATTTAATTTCTGTTATTTAATTTACGCATTTTAAATATCGGGACACGTATACAAGGTTTTGACATATCATATCGACGCATTTATATATATTATTTGGAATAACCATAGACACTCTATATGCAGTAATGATCGAGTTCTCTATACAGGGTTGAGGTTGATTCTACAATAATATATAATTTGAGTTGTGATCGAGTCTGAGACATGTACACGGGTCACAATATGTATTAATTAATTCGAATATTATATATAAAACTATAAATGAATTATTGGACTGTCAACTGTGGACTATCGACTGAGGACTAATAATAGTAGACAATTAAAATGAATTAAAATACTAATTATAACATATGAAACAAAACAATTCTTCAAGGTTGCCACTTGATATCATCTTAAACCTCATTCGTATCTTGACGATTACAATCTGCGTTCAAACCTTTCACGATTTTTTGAAAACACCTCAATCAAGAGGATGAACCAACCACACTTCATCTACGGAAGAAAAGATTTATGCATATAGTTATGCACTTGAAAACTCTCGGAACCTGAGTAAACGTTTAACACGTATCTGTGCTAATTCCTTTAGTGTTATTATTACCCAAAATAACTTGTAACTCCTTTCAAAGTAGCAAATTTTGTCACAGCTCCAGCAAGTCAACTTCGATTTTTTGTTCGAAACAACCTTATTATCACCTTGATTTATATGTATGCTCTTTTATTGTTACCGGGGAATCTTTTATATTCCACCATATTACCATCAGCGTTTAATCATCTAAAAACACAATTCTTTTGAAACCACCTCGGATCGATAATCAATGATTCAGATATAGTAGCATTAAATGCAGAGGAAATAGCAAAAAGAGTAGATGGTCTAAACAGCCAAAAGTTGGATAATAAAGAATGGAATGTTGGGAACGCTCGATATAAAATTTGGTACTGGAAAACGGATTGAGCTAACCACGAAGGAGATCAAGGACAAATACAAGGACCATACCCTATATTCAAAGAATTCAGGTAATTCTGAATCCGATGAAACCTTCAATGAATATCTTGCTCAGTATTCATGTTAAAATCTTGCGGAAAATCTTTCTCCATCAACCATCGAACTTAGAAATTTCAAAATATCATCATCAATATCTTCGATATTTCTGAGGATATTTTCATAAATATTCTCGTCCGAGATTATATACCTCTTCGTGCTTCCTATGTATCATTATATTGGAAACATTCAATAGAAAATTTAGTTCTGAAAAGCGGATTATGCGAAACTATGAAGGAAGTCGTGGACAAATCACAAAGAATAAGTTTGACTTCAAAGAATCCAAAAGATTCAATGCCTGCTGAAGTCTTTAGCGAATATTTTGCTCCTTACTCTAAAACCCTTACGGATAAATCTTTTTCATCGTCCATTGATATTAGAAATTCCAAGTTATTATCGTAGCTTTCATTATAATATCCTCCATATTTCTGAAGATATTTTCATAACTATTCTTATCTGAAATTATTAATCTCTTCCTGATATCAGTGTTACATCATATAGAAACTGTTAGTTTCTATATTCTGTAAACTTTCAAGCTTAAAAATATGAATGTTATTGAAGTAATGTTGGGAACTGATGCATGAGTTAGTATAATATAATGACACTTGATCAACGTGATTATATTACAGTAAGTCATGTTGAGTTTCTAAATGGAACATGATGATTCACAGATTATAACGTCATCATGTGACATGTTACATAACTCTTTCATCCTGATTAACTTCTGAACATATCAAGAAAATATATTCTTGATAGTTCTATTCTCAGTGACTCTGGTAATTTGACAAATCAAATCATGTTATTACGTTCTTTCTTGTTTAGAACATTATATTCATTCGAAACTCCATACTTACGAATTCTGGACCATTACAAGAGATGTCCAATCATAAAAAGAAGAAACGAAGGGACAAAGCTCCAAAAGAAATAGAAATTGGAGTATAAATCGCAGCAAAGAGGAAGGAGTATTAACTATGGATGACAATGATTATAGAAAACAGATATAGGGACATTGAAATATAAGGAAAGATATAAAGCCCGATAACAACACCTAAATTACAAACCGTGTATATCAATGTTTATCGCAACATAAAGACACGTGAGAATTATAAGTACTATAACCCCAAGGGCAAAGTAGAAGTAAGCAGATTCCTCTGGTGGAAGTTGGAAAAGAAGAATAATTGTTGCGATAATAAGGATGAGGAAAAGGATCAGAACCGGATTAAGCATTATTATAATCTTTTGGATGCAAGAACTAAGAAAGAGAGTATAGGAATGGTGAGAATAACGGATCGTAAGAATTTAATTTATAAAGGGAATATCAGACGTAGTATTCGGGCAGATCACCGTATTTAATTAAAGAGATCTTAATTTCCATAAATCCCGAAGAATCAAATCTTATAGATCTTCAAGATTTTCTTTTAAATCCCTTGAATTCCGGAATTCAACCAAGACCACGTCACAAGCTAAGACGCACCTTATTTTCTAATTTTCACCGTGACTACGTCAAAAAGTTAAATCTCGATCTCAATCTGTTGTGACAACTTCATTTATGCGCTTCACCTAATCGAATAGTTTTATCTATATTAGTCAATAATGATAAAACTCAATTTATCAACTCATATTGTCATGAAAACATTTTTATTGTTAGTCATGACCACCTCACTCAAATTTCGGGACGAAATTTCGTTAACGGGTAGGTACTGTGATGACCCGGGAATTTTCGACCAAATTTAAACTTGAATCTTATATGGTTTCGATACGATAAGCAAAGTCTATAATGTTTAGTCTCGGAAACTTTGAACTGTTTTGTATATTCAATTGACCTTCGACCATTCTCGACGATTCACGAACAACTATATATAAATAGATACATATATATTAATTTGAAAATATTATTTGAATTAATATATGATTTAATTGTTGAAAATAAATATGAAAAATAATATGCGATGTAATGAAAACTATTATTATAAATATATAGATATATATTTATATATATAAATATGTATATAAATATTACTTGTAAATATATAAATTATATTAAATTCAATGGTTTAAAGATATATAACATATTTATTTAGTAGTTAAATTTGCTATTTAAAAACTCTTTATATATAGAAAGAGAATATATTAAAAAGAAATGATTTCGAGTCTAATTAGTAAATGTCAGTAGCACTCGATTGACGATTCGTTAGTTTTAATATAGATATAACCCATGTTCATGAAGATTTAAAATAAAAGTTGAACTGTAAATTGTTTACGAAGATTTTAGATTTGTTAAAAATAGTTTTATTCTTTTTAGTTTAAATATTAGTACTCTGTACATATAAATTGGAACAGAAAATAAATAATTATCGAACCTTTTTGATCAGGTTTCAATCAGATAATGAGTGAAATAATTAAATATGTTTAATCTAAAATTTTGTGATTTTTAGGAAGACTTTTATATTTTAACTGTTTAGCAAGGAGCACGAGATCCAGTCCGCGGAAATATGAATTCTAAATAATAATAAAAGAAATAATAAAAATAAAATTATGTCGACATGTACAATGTACAGAGAATGGCGGCTATTGTATATTCTAAAAGGTTAATATTATATTATAATTAAAATTATTATATATTATATAAATATAAAAATCTAGATTATATATACACATATATATCGATACATTTAAAGAAACTATCGATCACACCACCTCTCACCTCGCCGGACCACCACCTCGCCGGATCACCATGTCGTCGGACCACCACCGGTCAGTCTCTCCCACCTACAACCACCAATCTACACCTCTTCTCTCTCTTCCTCTCTCTCCTTCCTCTTTCGTGATTTTTTTCATGAACCCATTAAAAACACCACCATTCATTTATGTTTATATGTCTCAAACAGCCACCAATTATCACCACAACCTCAAGTCACCATCACCATGACCACCTTCCATCACAACCAACCAAGAACTACCAACACTTCATCATCTCAAACCAGGAACCACCATCACCAAACCCAAGTTTCTGTTTGGCTGGATGTTAAGGACCAAGACAACCGGGTCACCACCTTCACCTTAAAACACATTCACTTTTCATTTTTCTTCCCTTTTTCAGTCAAAGATCACTACCACTGCTATTCTTTTCTGTTTCTTCGAACCTAACAACCAAACCATCTCCATCAACAATTATTATATAACCACCGTAAACCACCTTTGTCTTTCTACTTACAACCGTTACGACCCTATGCCTACCAACGAAGACAGCCTGCAAAAACCATATGAACGAATATCAACTATTGCTATTATTGGTTGCTGCCTTGTTATTATTTTATATTCGAACCTATAACAATCACCATCTACACTAATACATCGAATCACCACCACTGTAGAACCCTTTCAGCTGTAGTTGTTAATAGATGTTTTGGTTAGGATTAAAACACGAAAGTAATGAAGCAAGGAATGATGAAGATGATGTGATGGGGCACCTTTTGTTCTCTGATATGGATTGATAAAACCCAATCATCACCACCGCCTAAATTTTTATATTTATATCTTCCACTTGCTAGTTAAATAATTTTGTGGACCAAGGTTTATTTCTTTTAAATTCACGTACCAAATCAATTGTTATGAAATTCAGTACGGGCCGCAGACCACTTAAAACAACCTAAACTTATTGGGCTTGTGAGCTTGTTAATGGGCCGCAGATGAATTGGATTCAAAAACCGTGATTCCTTGGGTTTTAGAACAATGAAGATGGCGATTGGAGACTGATGTTAAATGAGATGATTATGACACTGTTATGATGCGGTATTAGCGATAATAGTGATAAATATAAACAACGATGAAATTAGATGATACTCGATTAAGAAGTTGAGGAAGAAACCATGATTTCATGATGATATCATGATGAGCATATGATGATGAAAAGAGGTGGTGATATTGTTAGATGTTGATGATGTACGATCATAATAATTATAATTGATATAATGAAAATGTTGATACATAATGATGATGGTAACGGGGTATCATGAAGATGAAAATGATAAATGAATAACGATGATAAAATGAATCGTGAGTGATAATTTGGGTTAAAAATATACATACGCGGTATAAATCAAATAAGCAAGGCAGAGGGAATGGTTAAAAGGTGCTGCGGGAGGTCGCAGGTTCGAGTCCCGTCAATGGCGTTTTTTTTTTGGCTTTTCTTCAAAGGTTCGTGAATCCGAGGCCAACCCTGCATTTGTCCAATATCGTAATATGTATTTTTACTACAAAATACATTAGGTGAGTTTCATTTGCCCTTTTTTACTCTTTACGTTTTTGGGCTGAGAATACATGCAAATGCTTTATTAACTGTTTTACAATATTTATATGCATGAGTTTCATTCGCCCTTTTTACTCTTTTCATTTTTGGCCTGAGAATACATGCAAATGCTTTATTAACTGTTTTACAATATTTATATGCGTGAGTTTCATTTGCTCCCTTTTTAAATGCTTTTGCAATATATATTTTTGGGACTGAGAATACATGCGCTGCTTTTATAACTGTTTTACAAAATAGACACGAGTAAATGAAACTACATTCTATGGTTGGATTATTAAACAGAATATGCCCCTTTATAGTCTGGTAATCTAAGAATTAGGGAACAGACACCCTAATTGACGCGAATCCTAAAGATAGATCTATCGGGCCCAACAAGCCCCATCCAAAGTACCGGATGCTTTAGTATTTCGAAATTTATATCATGTCCGAAGGAGGATCCCGGAATGATGGGGATATTCTTATATACATATTGTGAATGTCGGTTACCAGGTGTTCAATCCATATGCTCTATGCATGGGACGTATGTTTATGAGAATTGGAAATATGAAATCTTGTGGTCTATTAAAATTATGAAATGATTATTTATGTTAAACTAATGAACTCACCAACCTTTTGGTTGACACTTTAAAGCATGTTTATTCTCAGGTATGAAAGAAATCTTCCGCTGTGCATTTGTTCATCTTAGAGACATTACTTGAAGTCATTCATGACATATTTCAAAAGACGTTGCATTCGAGTCATTGAGTTCATCAAGATTATTTAAAGTCAATTATAGTTACATATATTATGAAATAGTATGCCTGTTGTCAATTTTTCGATGTAATGAAAGATTGTCTTTTCAAAAACGAATGCAATGTTTGTAAAATGTATCATATAGAGGTCAAGTACCTCGCGATGTAATCAACTGTTGTGAATCGTTTATAATCGATATGGACTTCGTCCGGATGGATTAGGACGGGTCATTTCAGTAATGACCCTAACACGTCCTAAAAGCAGTTTTTGGAATATCATCCTCCTTTACTCGCATTTGATGATATCCAGAACGTAAATCAATCTTCGAATAAACCGATGAGCCTTGTAGTTGATCAAATAAGTCGTCAATTCTCGGCAGTGGATAACGGTTTTAGATGGTAAGTTTGTTCAACTCTCTGTAGTCAATACACAACCTAAATGTACCATCCTTCTTCTTGACAAACAAAACAGGAGCTCCCCATGGTGATGTGCTTGGTCGAATGAAACCATGTTCTAATAGTTCTTGCAGTTGGCTTTGTAGTTCTTTCATCTCGCTGGGTGCGATTCTATAAGGAGCACGAGCTATTGGTGCAGCTCCTGGTACAAGATCTATTTGAAATTCAACGGATCGATGTGGGGGTAATCCCGGTAATTCTTTCGGAAATACATCGGAAAATTCTTTTGCGACGGGAACATCATTGATGCTCTTTTCTTCAGTTTGTACTTTCTCGACGTATGCTAGAACATCATAGCAACCTTTTCTTATTAGTTTTTGTGCCTTCAAATTGCTAATAAGATGTAGCTTCGTGTTGCCCTTTTCTCCGCACACCATTAAGGGTTTTCCTTTTTCTCGTATAATGCGAATTGCATTTTTGTAACAAACGATCTCTTCTTTCACTTCTTTCAACCAGTCCATACCGATTATCACATCAAAACTCCCTAACTCTACTGGTATCAAGTCGATCTTAAATCTTTCGCTAACCAGTTTAATTTCTCGATTCCGACATATATTATCTGCTGAAATTAATTTACCATTTGCTAATTCGAGTAAAAATTTACTATCCGAAGGAGTCAATGGACAACTTAATTTAGCACAAAAATCTCTACTCATATAGCTTCTATCCGCACCCGAATCAAATAAAACGTAAGCAGATTTATTGTCAATAAGAAACGTATCCGTAACAAGCTCCGGGTTTTCCTGTGCCTCTGCCGCATTAATATTGAAAACTCTTCCGCGACCTTGTCCATTCGTGTTCTCCTGGTTCGGGCAATTTCTAATAATGTGGCCCGGTTTTCCACATTTATAACAAACCTCATTGGCATAACTTGCTCCAACACTACTTGCTCCTCCATTACTCGTTCTGACACCATTTGTTCCTTTCGTTCTATTAACCCCTGGTCCGTAGACCTCACACTTTACCGCGCTATGACCATTTCTTTTACACTTGTTGCAAAATTTGGTGCAGAACCCCGAGTGATACTTTTCACACCTTTGGCATAGCTGCTTCTGATTGTTGTTGTTGTTGCGGTTATTATTGTTGTTGGGATGATTGTTGTAGTTGTTGTTGTTGTTGTTGTTGTTGTTGTTGTTGTTGTTGTTGTTGTTGTTGTTGTTGTTGTTGTTGTTGTTGTTGGGCCGTTTGTTGTAGTTGCGATTGATGTTGCGATTGTTGGGATAGTTGTTGCGATTATTGTTGTAATTGCTATTGTTATATTGGTGATTCTTATCACCGTTTTCCTCCTACTTTCTTTTGACTTGCTTCACATTGGCCTCTTCAGCAGTCTGTTCTTTAATTCTTTTCTCAATCTGGTTCACTAGTTTGTGAGCCATTCTACATGCCTGTTGTATGGAGGCGGGCTCGTGTGAACTTATATCTTCTTGGATTCTTTCCGGTAATCCTTTCACAAACGCGTCGATCTTCTCTTCCTCATCTTCGAACGCTCCCGGACACAATAGGCACAATTCTGTGAATTGTCTTTCGTACGTGGTAATATCAAATCCTTGGTTTCGTAACCCTCTAAGTTCTGTCTTGAGCTTATTGACCTCGGTTCTGGGACGGTACTTCTCGTTCATCAAGTGTTTGAATGCTGACCACGGTAGTGCGTACGCATCATCTTGTCCCACTTGCTTAGATAGGTATTCCACCATGTTAACGCAGAACCTGTGAAGGTATGCATAGCGTACTTCACTTTGTCCTCTTCAGTACACTTACTTATGGAAAACACCGATTCGACCTTCTCGGTCCACCGTTTCAATCCGATCGGTCCTTCGGTTCCATCAAATTCCAAAGGTTTGCAGGCAGTGAATTCTTTGTAGGTGCATCCTACACGATTTCCTGTACTGCTAGATCCAAGGTTATTGTTGGTATGTAGCGCAGCCTGTACTGCGGCTATGTTTGAAGCTAGAAAAGTACGGAATTCCTCTTCATTCATATTTACGGTGTGTCAAGTAGTCGGTGCCATTTCCTTCAAAATAGTCAAATGGAACAAGTTAATCATACAGAATATTAAGAGTAGTTAATAGTATTTCGTAGCATAATATGAACTCATTTATAAAAGCTTTTTCTTCATATTAGCGTTTTATAAGTTTAAATTCGGGTAGTACCTACCCGTTAAGTTCATACTTAGTAGCTAATATACAATTCAACTACTACAATTCTATATGAAAAACTGATTATAATAATATTTCACGTTCAAACTTTTACACAATATTTTACAAACTTACAATACCGCTTATTTTACATAAAGCATGAAATATAGCACACAATAACTTTGATACAAGATAGTTGTGAAGATAATTCTAGTTAGTACACAAGTCGTTCAGCAAAGGCAATAAAGACACGTAATTCATACGTCCAGAAACAAGTCATGCATTCTGGTTTTACTAGGACTACTTCCCATCCTTGGTCTTGTGGAACATAACCGTTATGGCCGTTGATAAGACAGCGTGTTGTAACGTCGTCAAAGGGACGAGGGTTACGTAATGTCCAACAGTCCCGTAACAATCTAAAAACCTCATTTCTTACCCCAATTACCGACTCCGTCACTTGTGGGAACTTTTTGTTTAATAGTTGTAGCCTGATGTTCTTGTTCTCACTTTGGTGAGAAGCGAACATTACTAACCCGTAAGCATAACATGCTTCTTTATGTTTCTTGTTAGCCGCTTTTTCTAAATCACGAAGTCCTATATTCGGATATATTGAGTCAAAATAATTTCTTAACCCGTTGCGTAAAATAGCATTTGGGTTCCCCGCAATATATGCGTCAAAGTAAACACATCGTAACTTATAGATTTCCCAATGTGATATCCCCCATCTTTCGAACGAAAGCCTTTTATAAACCAAGGCATTCTTGGAACGTTCTTCGAATGTCTTACAAACCGATCTCGCCTTAAATAGTTGTGCCGAGGAATTCTGACCGACTCTAGACAAGATTTCATCAATCATGTCTCCGGGTAGGTCTCTTAAAATATTGGGTTGTCTATCCATTTTGTGTTTTTATACTGTAAAAGAGACAAGAGTTAGATTCATAAAAAAATACTTATTAATACAAGCAATTTTTACATATATCATAAATCATAAGCACACTATATTACGTATATTACACCACACGAATACAACTATCTCATTCCGACTCGCTCGTTTCTTCTTCTTCGGTTTTGGTTCGTTTTGCCAAGTTTCTAGGGATATATGATGTTCCCCTAATACGAGCCATTGTTTTCCACATTGGTTTAGAAAAACCTGGTGGTTTAGAGGTTCCAAGGTCATTGTTACAACTTAAGGACCTCGGGGGTTGACGATACATATAAAGTTCATCGGGGTTGGAATTAGATTTCTCTATTTTTATGCCCTTTCCCTTATTATTTTCTTTTGCCTTTTTAAATTCAGTTGGTGTAATTTCTATAACATCATCGGAATTCTCGTCGGAATCCGATTCATCGGAGAATTGGTAATCCTCCCAATATTTTGTTTCCTTGGCGGAAACACCATTGACCATAATTAACTTTGGTCGGTTGGTTGATGATTTTCTTTTACTTAACCGTTTTATTATTTCCCCCACTGGTTCTATTTCTTCTTCTGGTTCCGATTCTTCTTCCGGTTCCGATTCTTCTTCCGGTTCCGACTCTTCTTCCGGTTCCTCTTCGGGAACTTGTGAATCAGTCCACGAATCATTCCAATTTACATTTGACTCTTCATTATTATTAGGTGAGTCAATGGGACTTGTTCTAGAGGTAGACATCTATCACATAATATCAAACACGTTAAGAGATTAATATATCACATAATATTCACATGTTAAAAATATATAGTTTCCAACAAAAATGTTAAGCAATCATTTTTAAAGAAAACACGGTCGTAGTCCAGACTCACTAATGCATCCTAACAAACTCGATAAGACACACTAATGCAAATTTTCTGGTTCTCTAAGACCAACGCTCGGATACCAACTGAAATACAGTTGGGGACAACCACCATCCCACCCAGTGCCTTCCCAGCTAACCGCATGGTGACCACTGAGTGTACCTCAGATACTGATTTTAGGGCCTGCCTCTCGGCAATTGCCAACCCTCCTAAGGGATCGCAAGGAGTAAGCGCCAATGCTACGCCACAGGTCACACTGTGAGAAAGTCCTTTACGACTAACCCGCCACACATGGACGCGGTTATACCAGCTCTGATGCTAATTGAAATGTCCCGTTCTTATTGATTAAAAACATTCCATATTAATTGATTTCGTTGCGAGGTTTTGACCTCTATATGAGACATTTTTCAAAGACTGTATTCATTTTAAAACAAACCATAACCTTTATTTCATCAATAAAGGTTTAAAAAGCTTTACGTAGATTATCAAATAATGATAATCTATAATATCCTGTTTACACACGACCATTACATAATGGTTTACAATACAAATATGTTACAACGAAATAAGTTTCTTGAATGCAGTTTTTACACAATATTATACAAGCATGGACTCCAAATCTCGTCCTTATTTAAGTATGCGACAGCGGAATCTCTTAATAATCACCTGAGAATAAACATGCTTAAAACGTCAACAAAAATGTTGGTGAGTTATAGGTTTAACCTATATATTATCAAATCATAATAATAGACCACAAGATTTCATATTTCAATACACATCCCATACATAGAGATAAAAATTATTCATATGGTGAACACCTAGTAACCGACATTAAGAAGATGCATATATAAGAATATCCCCATCATTCCGGGACACCCTTCGGATATGATATAACTTTCGAAGTACTAAAGCATCCGGTACTTTGGATGGGGTTTGTTAGGCCCAATAGATCTATCTTTAGGATTCGCGTCAATTAGGGTGTCTGTTCCCTAATTCTTAGATTACCAGACTTAATAAAAAGGGGCATATTTGATTTCGATAATTCAACCATAGAATGTAGTTTCACGTACTTGTGTCTATTTTGTAAATCATTTATAAAACCTGCATGTATTCTCATCCCAAAAATATTAGATTTTAAAAGTGGGACTATAACTCACTTTCACAGATTTTTTACTTCGTCGAAAAGTAAGACTTGGCCACTGGTCGATTCACGAACCTATAACAAATATGTACATATATATCAAAGTATGTTCAAAATATATTTACAACACTTTTAATACATTTTTGATGTTTTAAGTTTATTAAGTCAGCTGTCCTCGTTAGTAACCTACAACTAGTTGTCCACAGTTAGATGTACAGAAATAAATCGATATATATTATCTTGAATCAATCCACGACCCAGTGTATACATATCTCAGTATTGATCACAACTCAAACTATAAATATTTTGGAATCAACCTCAACCCTGTATAGCTAACTCCAACATTCACATATAGAGTGTCTATGGTTGTTCCGAAATATATATAGATGTGTCGACATGATAGGTCGAAACATTGTATACTTGTCTATGGTATCTCAAGATTACATAATATACAATACAAGTTGATTAAGTTATGGTTGGAATAGATTTGTTACCAATTTTCATGTTGCTAAAATGAGAAAAATTATCCAATCTTGTTTTACCCATAACTTCTTCATTTTAAATCCATTTTGAGTGAATCAAATTGCTATGGTTTCATATTGAACTCTATTTTAAGAATCTAAACAGAAAAGGTATAGGTTTATAGTCAGAAATTTAAGTTACATGTCAATTACTAAAGAGGTAGTCATTTCCATCGAAAAAACGACATCTTGATGACCATTTTGAAAAACATACTTTCACTTTGAGTTTAACCATGATTTTTGGATATAGTTTCATGTTCATAAGGAAAATCATTTTTCAAGAAGTATAGCTTTTAAATCAAAGTTCTTCTTAGCTTTTAATTATCCCAACCAAAACAGCCCCCGGTTTTACCACGACGGCGTATATCCAGTTTTATGGTGTTTATCGTGTTTCCGGGTTTTAAATAATTAAGTTAGAATATCATATAGATATAGAACATGTGTTTAGTTGTTTTTAAAAGTCTAGTTAGAAGGATTAACTTTATTTGCGAACAAGTTTAGAATTAACTAAACTATGTTCTAGTGATTACAAGTTTATAACGTAGAATAAGACAGCTTTTTATGTATGAATCGAATGATGTTATGAACATCATTACTACCTCAAGTTCCTTGGATAAACCAACTGGAAATGAGAAAAATGGATCTAGCTTCAACGGATCCTTGGATGGCTTGAAATTCTTGAAGCAGAATCATGACACGAAAACAAGTTCAAGTAAGATCATCACTTGAAATAAGATTGTTATAGTTATAGAAATTGAATCAAAGTTTGAATATGATTATTACCTTGTATTAGAATGATAACCTACTGTAAGAAATAAAGATTTATTGAGGTTGGATGTGAAATGTCCCGTTCTTATTGATTAAAAATGTTCCATATTAATTGATTTCATTGCGAGGTTTTGACCTCTATATGAGACGTTTTTCAAAGACTGCATTCATTTTTAAAACAAACCATAACCTTTATTTCATAAATAAAGGTTTAAAAAGCTTTACGTAGATTATCAAATAATGATAATCTAAAATATCCTGTTTACACACGACCATTACATAATGGTTTACAATACAAATATGTTACATCGAAATCAGTTTCTTGAATGCAGTTTTTACACAATATCATACAAACATGGACTCCAAATCTTGTCCTTATTTTAGTATGCAACAGCGGAAGCTCTTAATATTCACCTGAGAATAAACATGCTTTAAACGTCAACAAAAATGTTGGTGAGTTATAGGTTTAACCTATATATATCAAATCGTAACAATAGACCACAAGATTTCATATTTCAATACACATCCCATACATAGAGATAAAAATCATTCATATGGTGAACACCTGGTAACCGACATTAACAAGATGCATATATAAGAATATCCCCATCATTCCGGGACACCCTTCGAATATGATATAAATTTTGAAGTACTAAAGCATCCGGTACTTTGGATGGGGTTTGTTAGGCCCAATAGATCTATCTTTAGGATTCGCGTCAATTAGGGTGTCTGTTCCCTAATTCTTAGATTACCAGACTTAATAAAAAGGGGCATATTCGATTTTGATAATTCATCCATAGAATGTAGTTTCACGTACTTGTGTCTAATTTGTAAATCATTTATAAAACCTGCATGTATTCTCATCCCAAAAATATTAGATTTTAAAAGTGGGACTATAACTCACTTTCACAGATTTTTACTTCGTCGAGAAGTAAGACTTGGCCACTGTTGATTCACGAACCTATAACAATATATACATATATATTAAAGTATGTTCAAAATATATTTACAACACTTTTAATATATTTTGATGTTTTAAGTTTATTAAGTCAGCTGTCCTCGTTAGTAACCTACAACTAGTTGTCCACAGTTAGATGTACAGAAATAAATCGATAAATATTATCTTGAATCAATCCACGACCCAGTGTATACGTATCTCAGTATTGATCACAACTCAAACTATATATATTTTGGAATCAACCTCAACCCTGTATAGCTAACTCCAACATTCACATATAGAGTGTCTATGGTTGTTCCGAAATATATATAGATGTGTCGACATGATAGGTCGAAACATTGTATACGTGTCTATGGTATCTCAAGATTACATAATATACAATACAAGTTGATTAAGTTATGGTTGGAATAGATTTGTTACCAATTTTCACGTAGCTAAAATGAGAAAAATTATCCAATCTTGTTTTACCCATAACTTCTTCATTTTAAATCCGTTTTGAGTGAATCAAATTGCTATGGTTTCATATTGAACTCAATTTTATGAATCTAAACATAAAAAGTATAGGTTTATAGTCGGAAAAATAAGTTACAAGTCATTTTTTAAAGGTAGTCATTTCAGTCGAAAGAACGACGTCTAGATGACCATTTTAGAAAACATACTTCCACTTTGAGTTTAACCATAATTTTTGGATATAGTTTCATGTTCATAATAAAAATCATTTTTTCAGAATAACAACTTTTAAATCAAAGTTTATCATAGTTTTTAATTAACTAACCCAAAACAGCCCGCGGTGTTACTACGACGGCGTAAATCCGGTTTTACAGTGTTTTTCGTGTTTCCAGGTTTTAAATCATTAAGTTAGCATATCATATAGATATAGAACATGTGTTTAGTTAATTTTAAAAGTCAAGTTAGAAGGATTAACTTTTGTTTGCGAACAAGTTTAGAATTAACTAAACTATGTTCTAGTGATTACGAGTTTAAACCTTCGAATAAGATAGTTTTATATATATGAATCGAATGATGTTATGAACATCATTACTACCTCAAGTTTAGTAGGTAAACCTACTAGAAGTGACAAGAAATGATCTAGCTTCAAAGGATCTTGGATGGCTTGAAAGTTCTTGAAGTAGGATCATGACACAAAAACAAGTTCAAGTAAGATTTTTACTCGAATTAAGATAGTTTATAGTTATAGAAATTGAATCAAAGTTTGAATATGAATATTACCTTGAATAAGAAAGATAACCTACTATATATAACAAAGGTTTCTTGATCTTAGATGATTACTTGGAATGGATTAGAAAGCTTGGAAGTAAATTAGTAAACTTGAAGGGATTTTTGAAGTGTTCTTCCTATGATGATTATAGCTTGATTCTCGAAGTGATTTTTGATGAAGATGATGATTAACTACTGGAAAAATACGTTCATAATAGTGTGTGTGTGTGTGTTGAGAGAGAATTATAAAGAGAATCGGAAGTGAAATGGAGTGAATGATGAGTGGTAATTGGTGAGTGGTGAGTGGGGTTAAAAGGAGTTCTAGTTAGTTGACTAGCTCATGGTAGAAGTTAAAATTGATTAGTCATACATGACATAATCAAGAGTGGAATCCCATGCTAGTTCCTATTGGTATATACCCATAGTAAGTACGTTTTGAAGCTGTGTATAATACGGGTAAGAATACGACTAGAATTCTTGATGAAAGAAAAGAATGGGAAAGTAACTGTAACCATTTTCGTTAAGTATGAGTGTTTTGATATATGTCTTGAAGTCTTCCAAAAGTATTTTAATACATCTAAATACACTACATGTATATACATTTTAACTGAGTCGTTAAGTCATCGTTAGTCGTTACATGTAAGTGTTGTTTTGAAACCTTTAAGTTAACGATCTCAATTAATGTTGTTAACCCATTGTTTATTATATCTAATGAGATGTTAAATTATTATATTATCATGATATTATGATATATTAATATATCTTAATATGATATATATACATTTAAATGTCGTTACAACGATAATCGTTACATATATGTCTCGTTTCGAAATCCTTAAGTTAGTAGTCTTGTTTATATGTATATAACTCATTGTTAATATACTTATGGAGATACTTACTTATCATAATCTCATTTTAACCATATGTATATCCATATATATATCGTCATGTCGTTTTTACAAGTTTTAACGTTCGTGAATCGCCGGTCAACTTGGGTGGTCAATTGTCTATATGAAACATGTTTCAATTAATCAAGTCTTAACAAGTTTGATTGCTTAACATGTTGGAAATATTTAATCTTGTAAATATTAATCTCAATTAATATATATAAACATGGAACAGTTCGGGTCACTACAGTACCTACCCGTTAAATTAATTTCGTCCCGAAATTTTAAGCTGTTGAAGGTGTTGACGAATCTTCTGGAAATAGATGCGGGTATTTCTTCTTCATCTGATCTTCACGCTCCCAGGTGAACTCGGGTCCTCTACGAGCATTCCATCGAACCTTAACAATTGGTATCTTGTTTTGCTTAAGTCTTTTAACCTCACGATCCATTATTTCGACGGGTTCTTCGATAAATTGGAGTTTTTCGTTGATTTGGATTTCATCTAACGGAATAGTGAGATCTTCTTTAGCAAAACATTTCTTCAAATTCGAGACGTGGAAAGTGTTATGTACAGCCGCGAGTTGTTGAGGTAACTCAAGTCGGTAAGCTACTGGTCCGACACGATCAATAATCTTGAATGGTCCAATATACCTTGGATTTAATTTCCCTCGTTTACCAAATCGAACAACGCCTTTCCAAGGTACAACTTTAAGCATGACCATCTCTCCAATTTTAAATTCTATATCTTTTCTTTTAATGTCAGCGTAGCTCTTTTGTCGACTTTGGGCGGTTTTCAACCGTTGTTGAATTTGGATAATCTTCTCGGTAGTTTCTTGTATAATCTCCGGACCCGTAATCTGTCTATCCCCCACTTCACTCCAACAAATCGGAGACCTGCACTTTCTACCATAAAGTGCTTCAAACGGCGCTATCTCAATGCTTGAATGGTAGCTGTTGTTGTAGGAAAATTCTGCTAACGGTAGATGTCGATCCAAACTGTTTCTGAAATCAATAACACATGCTCGTAGCATGTCTTCAAGCGTTTGTATCGTCCTTTCGCTCTGCCCATCAGTTTGTGGATGATAGGCAGTACTCATGTCTAGACGAGTTCCTAATGCTTGCTGTAATGTCTGCCAGAATCTTGAAATAAATCTGCCTTCCCTATCAGAGATAATAGAGATTTGTATTCCATGTCTGGAGACGACTTCCTTCAAATACAGTCGTGCTAACTTCTCCATCTTGTCATCTTCTCTTATTGGCAGGAAGTGTGCTGATTTGGTGAGACGATCAACTATTACCCAAATAGTATCAAAACCACTTGCAGTCCTTGGCAATTTAGTGATGAAATCCATGTTAATGTTTTCCCATTTCCATTCTGGGATTTTGGGTTGTTGAAGTAGATCTGATGGTTTCTGATGCTCAGCTTTGACCTTAGAACACGAAAAAACATTCTCCTACGTATTTAGCAACATCGGCTTTCATACCCGGCCACCAAAAATGTTTCTTGAGATCCTTGTACATCTTCCCCGTTCCAGGATGTATTGAGTATCCGGTTTTATGAGCTTCTCTAAGTACCATTTCTCTCATATCTCCAAATTTTGGTACCCAAATCCTTTCAGCCCTATACTGGGTTCCGTCTTCCCGAATATTAAGATGCTGCTCCAATCCTTTGGGTATTTCATCCTTTAAATTTCCTTCTTTTAAAACTCCTTGTTGCGCCTCCTTTATTTGAGTAGTAAGGTTATTATGAATCATTATATTCATAGATTTTACTCGAATGGGTTCTCTGTCCTTCCTGCTCAAGGCATCGGCTACCACATTTGCCTTCCCCGGGTGGTAACGAATCTCAAAGTCGTAATCATTCAACAATTCAATCCACCTACGCTGCCTCATATTCAGTTGTTTCTGATTAAATATGTGTTGAAGACTTTTGTGGTCGGTATATATAATACTTTTGACCCCATATAAGTAGTGCCTCCAAGTCTTTAATGCAAAAACAACCGCGCCTAATTCCAAATCATGAGTCGTATAATTTTGCTCGTGAATCTTCAATTGTCTAGACGCATAAGCAATCACCTTCGTTCGTTGCATTAATACACAACCGAGACCTTGCTTTGATGCATCACAATAAATCACAAAATCATCATTCCCTTCAGGCAATGACAATATAGGTGCCGTAGTTAGCTTTTTCTTCAATAACTAAAACGCTTTCTCTTGTTCATTATTCCATTCAAATTTCTTCCCTTTATGCGTTAATGCAGTCAAGGGTTTTGCTATTCTGGAAAAGTCTTGGATGAACCTTCTGTAGTAACCAGCTAGTCCTAAAAACTGGCGTATGTGTTTCGGAGTTTTCGGGGTTTTCCACTTTTCAACAGTTTCTATCTTTGCCGGATCCACCTTAATACCTTCTTTGTTCACTATGTGACCGAGGAATTGAACTTCTTCCAACAAAATGCACACTTTAAAAACTTAGCGTACAATTCTTCCTTCCTCAATACTTCTAACACCTTTCTCAAATGTTCACCGTGTTCTTGGTCATTCTTTGAGTAAATAAGTATGTCATCAATGAAAACAATGACAAACTTGTCAAGGTATGGTCCACACACTCGGTTCATAAGGTCCATGAACACAGCTGGTGCATTAGTTAAACCAAATGGCATGACCATAAACTCGTAATGACCGTTACGTGTTCTGAAAGCAGTCTTTGGAATATCATCTTCTTTCACCCGCATTTGATGATACCCGGAACGTAAGTCAATCTTTGAATAAACAGACGAGCCTTGTAGTTGATCAAATAAGTCGTCGATTCTCGGTAGTGGGTAGCGGTTCTTGATGGTAAGTTTGTTCAACTCTCGGTAGTTGATACACAACCTGAATGTACCATGTTTCTTCTTGACAAACAAAACAGGAGCTCCCCACGGTGATGTGCTTGGTCGAATGAAACCACGCTCTAAAAGTTCTTGTAATTGGCTTTGCAGTTCTTTCATCTCGCTGGGTGCGAGTCTGTAAGGAGCACGAGCTATTGGTGCAGCTCCTGGTACAAGATCTATTTGAAATTCAACGGATCGATGTGGGGGTAATCCTGGTAATTCTTTCGGAAATACATTGGGAAATTCTTTTGCGACGGGAACATCATTGATGCTCTTTTCTTCAGTTTGTACTTTCTCGACGTGTGCTAGAACAGCATAGCAACCTTTTCTTATTAGTTTTTGTGCCTTCAAATTACTAATAAGATGTAGCTTCGTGTTGCCCTTTTCTCCGTACACCATTAAGGGTTTTCCTTTTTCTCGTATAATGCGAATTGCATTTTTGTAACAAACGATCTCTGCTTTCACTTCTTTCAACCAGTCCATACCGATTATCACATCAAAACTCCCTAACTCTACTGGTATCAAGTCAATCTTAAATGGTTCTCTAACCAGTTTAATTTCTCGATTCCGACATATATTATCTGCTGAAATTAATTTACCATTTGCTAATTCGAGTAAAAATTTACTATCCAAAGGCATCAATGGACAACTTAATTTAGCACAAAAATCTCTACTCATATAGCTTCTATCCGCACCCGAATCAAATAAAACGTAAGCAGATTTATTGTCATTAAGAAACGTACCCGTAACAAGCTCCGGGTCTTCCTGTGCCTCTGCCGCATTAATATTGAAAACTCTTCCGCGGCCTTGTCCATTCGTGTTCCCCTGGTTCGGGCAATTTCTAATAATGTGGCCCGGTTTTCCACATTTATAACAAACTACATTGGCATAACTTGCTCCGACACTACTTGCTCCGCCATTACTCGTTCCGACACCATTTGTTCCTTTCGTTCTATTAACCCCTGGTCCGTAGACCTCACACTTCGCCGCGCTATGACCATTTCTTTTACACTTGTTGCAAAATTTGGTGCAGAACCCCGAGTGATAATTTTCACACCTTTGGCATAGCTGCTTCTGATTGTTGTTGTTGTTGCGGTTATTATTGTTGTTGGGATGATTGTTGTAGTTGCTGTTGCTGTTGTTGTTGTTGTTGTTGTTGTTGTTGTTGTTGTTGTTGTTGTTGTTGTTGTTGTTGTTGTTGTTGTTGTTGTTGTTGTTGTTGTTGTTGTTGTTGTTGTTGTTGTTGTTGTTGTTGTTGTTGTTGTTGTTGTTGTTGTTGGGCTGTTTGTTGTAGTTGCGATTGATGTTGCGATTGTTGGGATAATTGTTGCGATTATTGTTGTAATTGCTGTTGTTGTTGTATTGGTGATTCTTATCACCGTTTTCCTCCCACTTTCTTTTGACTTGCTTCACATTGGCCTCTTCAGCAGTCTGTTCTTTAATTCTTTCTTCAATTTGGTTCACTAGTTTGTGACCCATTCTACATGCCTGTTGTATGGAGGCGGGCTCGTGTGAACTTATATCTTCTTGGATTCTTTCCGGTAATCCTTTCACAAACGCGTCGATCTTCTCTTCCTCATCTTCGAATGCTCCCGGACACAATAGGCACAATTCTGTGAATCGTCTTTCGTACGTGGTAATATCAAATCCTTGGGTTCGTAACCCTCTAAGTTCTGTCTTGAGCTTATTGACCTCGGTTTTGGGACGGTACTTCTCGTTCATCAAGTGCTTGAATGCTGACCACGGTAGTGCGTACGCATCGTCTTGTCCCACTTGCTCTAGATAGGTATTCCACCATGTTAACGCAGAACCTGTGAAGGTATGCGTAGCGTACTTTACTTTGTCCTCTTCAGTACACTTACTTATGGCAAACACCGATTCGACCTTCTCGGTTCACCATTTCAATCCGATCGGTCCTTCGGTTCCATCAAATTCCAAAGGTTTGCAGGCAGTGAATTCTTTATAGGTACATCCTACACGATTTCCTGTACTGCTAGATCCAAGGTTATTGTTGGTATGTAGCGCAGCCTGTACTGCGGCTATGTTTGAAGCTAGAAAAGTACGGAATTTCTCTTCATTCATATTCACGGTGTGTCAAGTAGTCGGTGCCATTTCCTTCAAAATAGTCAAATGGAACAAGTTAATCATACAGAATATTAAGAGTAGTTAATAGTATTTCGTAGCATAATATGAACTCATTTATAAAAGCTTTTTCTTCATATTAGCATTTTATAAGTTTAAATTCGGGTAGTACCTACCCGTTAAGTTCATACTTAGTAGCTAATATACAATTCAACTACTACAATTCTATATGAAAAACTGATTATAATAATATTTCGCGTTCAAACTTTTATACAATATTTTACAAACTTACAATACCGCTTATTTTACATAAAGCATGAAATATAGCACACAATAACTTTGATACAAGATAGTTGTGAAGATAATTCTAGCTAGTACACAAGTCGTTCAGCAAAGGCAATAAAGACACGTAATTCATACGTCCAGAAACAAGTCATGCATTCTGGTTTTACTAGGACTACTTCCCATCCTTGGTCTTGTGGAACATAACCGTTATGGCCGTTGATAAGACAGCGTGTTGTAACGTCGTCAAAGGGACGAGGGTTACGTAATGTCCAACAGTCCCGTAACAATCTAAAAACCTCATTTCTTACCCCAATTACCGACTCCGTCACTTGTGGGAACGTTTTGTTTAATAGTTGTAGGCCGATGTTCTTGTTCTCACTTTGGTGAGAAGCGAACATTACTAATCCGTAAACATAACATGCTTCTTTATGTTGCATGTTAGCCGCTTTTTCTAAATCACGAAGTCCAATATTCGGATATATTGAGTCAAAATAATTTCTTAACCCATTGGATAAAATAGCATTTGGGTTCCCCGCAATATATGCGTCAAAGTAAACACATCGTAACTTATGGATTTCCCAATGTGATATCCCCCATCTTTCGAACGAAAGTCTTTTATAAACCAAGGCATTCTTAGAACGTTCTTCGAATGTCTTACAAACTGATCTCGCCTTAAATAGTTGTGCCGAAGAATTCTGACCGACTCTAGACAAGATTTCATCAATCATGTCTCCGGGTAGGTCTCTTAAAATATTGGGTTGTCTATCCATTTTGTGTTTTTATACTGTAAAATAGACAAGAGTTAGATTCATAAAAAAAATACTTATTAATACAAGCATTTTTTACATATATCATAAAGCATAAGCACACTATATTACATATATTAAACCACACGAATACAACTATCTTATTCCGACTCGCTTGTTTCTTCTTCTTCGGTTTTGGTTCGTTTTGCCAAGTTTCTAGGGATATATGATGTTCCCCTAATACGAGCCGTCGTTTTCCACATTGGTTTAGAAAAACCTGGTGGTTTAGAGGTTCCCGGGTCATTGTTACAACTTAAGGACTTCGGGGGTTGACGATACATATAAAGTTCATCGGGGTTGGAATTAGATTTCTCTATTTTTATGCCCTTTCCCTTATTATTTTCTTTTGCCTTTTTAAATTCAGTTGGGGTAATTTCTATAACATCATCGGAATTCTCGTCAGAATCCGATTCATCGGAGAATTGGTAATCCTCCCAATATTTTGCTTCCTTAGCGGAAACACCATTGACCATAATTAACCTTGGTCGGTTGGTTGAGGATTTTCTTTTACTTAACCGTTTTATTATTTCCCCCACCAGTTCTATTTCTTCATCCGGTTCCGATTCTTCTTCCGGTTTCGATTCTTCTTCCGGTTCTGACTCTTCTTCCGGTTCCTCTTCGGGAACTTGTGAATCAGTCCACGAATCATTCCAATTTACATTTGACTCTTCATTATTATTAGGTGAGTCAATGGGACTTGTTCTAGAGGTAGACATCTATCACATAATATCAAACACGTTAAGAGATTAATATATCACATAATATTCACATGTTAAAAATATATAGTTTCCAACAAAAATGTTAAGCAATCATTTTTAAAGAAAACACGGTCGAAGTCCAGACTCACTAATGCATCCTAACAAACTCGATAAGACACACTAATGCAAAATTCTGGTTCTCTAAGACCAACGCTCTGATACCAACTGAAATGTCCCGTTCTTATTGATTAAAAACGTTCCATATTAATTGATTTCGTTGCGAGGTTTTGACCTCTATATGAGACGTTTTTCAAAGACTGCATTCATTTTTAAAAAAACCATAACCTTTATTTCATAAATAAAGGTTTAAAAAGCTTTACGTAGATTATCAAATAATGATAATCTAAAATATCCTGTTTACACACGACCATTACATAATGGTTTACAATACAAATATGTTACATCGAAATCAGTTTCTTGAATGCAGTTTTTACACAATATCATACAAACATGGACTCCAAATCTTGTCCTTATTTTAGTATGCAACAGCGGAAGCTCGTAATATTCACCTGAGAATAAACATGCTTTAAACGTCAACAAAAATGTTGGTGAGTTATAGGTTTAACCTATATATATCAAATCGTAACAATAGACCACAAGATTTCATATTTCAATACACATCCCATACATAGAGATAAAAATCATTCATATGGTGAACACCTGGTAACCGACATTAACAAGATGCATATATAAGAATATCCCCATCATTCCGGGACACCCTTCGGATATGATATAAATTTCGAAGTACTAAAGCATCCGGTACTTTGGATGGGGTTTGTTAGGCCCAATAGATCTATCTTTAGGATTCGCGTCAATTAGGGTGTGTGTTCCCTAATTCTTAGATTACCAGACTTAATAAAAAGGGGCATATTCGATTTTGATAATTCAACCATAGAATGTAGTTTCACGTACTTGTGTCTATTTTGTAAATCATTTATAAAACCTGCATGTATTCTCATCCCAAAAATATTAGATTTTAAAAGTGGGACTATAACTCACTTTCACAGATTTTTACTTCGTCGAGAAGTAAGACTTGGCCACTGTTGATTCACGAACCTATAATAATATATACATATATATTAAAGTATGTTCAAAATATATTTACAACACTTTTAATATATTTTGATGTTTTAAGTTTATTAAGTCAGCTGTCCTCGTTAGTAACCTACAACTTGTTGTCCACAGTTAGATGTACAGAAAGAAATCGATAAATATTATCTTGAATCAATCCACGACCCAGTGTATACGTATCTCAGTATTGATCACAACTCAAACTATATATATTTTGGAATCAACCTCAACCCTGTATAGCTAACTCCAACATTCACATATAGAGTGTCTATGGTTGTTCCGAAATATATATAGATGTGTCGACATGATAGGTCGAAACATTGTATACGTGTCTATGGTATCTCAAGATTACATAATATACAATACAAGTTGATTAAGTTATGGTTGGAATAGATTTGTTACCAATTTTCACGTAGCTAAAATGAGAAAAATTATCCAATCTTGTTTTACCCATAACTTCTTCATTTTAAATCCGTTTTGAGTGAATCAAATTGCTATGGTTTCATATTGAACTCAATTTTATGAATCTAAACAGAAAAAGTATAGGTTTATAGTCGGAAAAATAAGTTACAAGTCATTTTTTAAAGGTAGTCATTTCAGTCGAAAGAATGACGTCTAGATGACCATTTTAGAAAACATACTTCCACTTTGAGTTTAACCATAATTTTTGGATATAGTTTCATGTTCATAATAAAAATCATTTTCTCAGAATAACAACTTTTAAATCAAAGTTTATCATAGTTTTTAATTAACTAACCCAAAACAGCCCGCGGTGTTACTACGACGGCGTAAATCCGGTTTTACGGTGTTTTTCGTGTTTCCAGGTTTTAAATCATTAAGTTAGCATATCATATAGATATAGAACATGTGTTTAGTTAATTTTAAAAGTCAAGTTAGAAGGATTAACTTTTGTTTGCGAACAAGTTTAGAATTAACTAAACTATGTTCTAGTGATTACGAGTTTAAACCTTCGAATAAGATAGTTTTATATATATGAATCGAATGATGTTATGAACATCATTACTACCTCAAGTTTAGTAGGTAAACCTACTGGAAGTGACAAGAAATGATCTAGCTTCAAAGGATCTTGGATGGCTTGAAAGTTCTTGAAGTAGGATCATGACACAAAAACAAGTTCAAGTAAGATTTTTACTCGAATTAAGATAGTTTATAGTTATAGAAATTGAATCAAAGTTTGAATATGAATATTACCTTGAATAAGAAAGATAACCTACTGTATATAACAAAGGTTTATTGATCTTAGATGATTACTTGGAATGGATTAGAAAGCTTGGAAGTAAATTAGTAAACTTGAAGGGATTTTTGAAGTGTTCTTGAAGTGTTCTTCCTATGATGATTATAGCTTGATTCTCGAAGTGATTTTTGATGAAGATGATGATTAACTACTGGAAAAATACGTTCATAATAGTGTGTGTGTGTGTTGAGAGAGAATTAGAAAGAGAATTGGAAGTGAAATGGAGTGAATGATGAGTGGTAATTGGTGAGTGGTGAGTGGGATTAAAATTGATTAGTCATACATGACATAATCAAGAGTGGAATCCCATGCTAGTTCCTATTGGTATATACCCATAGTAAGTACGTTTTGAAGCTGTGTATAATACGGGTAAGAATACGACTAGAATTCTTGATGAAAGAAAAGAATGGGAAAGTAACTGTAACCATTTTCGTTAAGTATGAGTGTTTTGATATATGTCTTGAAGTCTTCCAAAAGTATTTTAATACATCTAAATACACTACATGTATATACATTTTAACTGAGTCGTTAAGTCATCGTTAGTCGTTACATGTAAGTGTTGTTTTGAAACCTTTAAGTTAACGATCTCAATTAATGTTGTTAACCCATTGTTTATTATATCTAATGAGATGTTAAATTATTATATTATCATGATATTATGATATATTAATATATCTTAATATGATATATATACATTTAAATGTCGTTACAACGATAATCGTTACATATATGTCTCGTTTCGAAATCCTTAAGTTAGTAGTCTTGTTTATATGTATATAACTCATTGTTAATATACTTATGGAGATACTTACTTATCATAATCTCATGTTAGCCATATGTATATCCATATATATATCGTCATGTCATTTTTACAAGTTTTAACGTTCGTGAATCGCCGGTCAACTTGGGTGGTCAATTGTCTATATGAAACATATTTCAATTAATCAAGTCTTAACAAGTTTGATTGCTTAACATGTTGGAAACATTTAATCATGTAAATATCAATCTCAATTAATATATATAAACATGGAAAAGTTCGGGTCACTACAGGATGATCACCTTACAAGATTGGAAGTGAGCTAGCAAACTTGAAAGTATTCTTGATTTTATGTAACTAGAACGTGTAGAATTTATGAAGAACACTTAGAACTTGAAGATAGAACTTGAGAGAGATCAATTAGATAAAGAAAATTGAAGAATGAAAGTGTTTGTAGGTGTTTTTGGTGGTTGGTGTATGGATTAGATATAAAGGATATGTAATTTTGTTTTCATGTAAATAAGTCATGAATGATTACTCATATTTTTGTAATTTTATGAGATATTGCATGCTAGTTGCCAAAAGATGGTTCCCACATATGTTAGGTGACTCACATGGGCTGCTAAGAGCTGATCATTGGAGTGTATATACCAATAGTACATACATCTAAAAGCTGTGTATTTTACGAGTACGAATACGGGTGCATACGAGTAGAATTGTTGATGAAACTGAACGAGGATGTAATTGTAATCATTTTTGTTAAGTAGAAGTATTTTGATAAGTGTCTTGAAGTCTTTCAAAAGTGTATGAATACATATTAAAACACTACATGTATATACATTTTAACTGAGTCGTTAAGTCATCGTTAGTCGTTACATGTAAGTGTTGTTTTGAAACCTTTAGGTTAACGATCTTGTTAAATGTTGTTAACCCAATGTTTATAATATCAAATGAGATTTTAAATTATTATATTATCATGATATTATGATTTATGAATATCTCTTAATGTGATATATATACATTAAATGTCATTACAATGATAATTGTTACATATATGTCTCGTTTCAAAATCATTAAGTTAGTAGTCTTGTTTTTTCATATGTAGTTCATTGTTAATATACTTAATGATATGTTTACTTATCATAATATTATGTTAACTATATATATATATCCATATATATGTCATCATATAGTTTTTTTACAAGTTTTAACGTTCGTGAATCACCGGTCAACTTGGGTGGTCAATTGTCTATATGAAACCTATTTCAATTAATCAAGTCTTAACAAGTTTGATTGCTTAACATGTTGGAAACACTTAATCATGTAAATAACAATTTCATTTAATATATATATATAAACATGGAAAAGTTCGGGTCACTACTGTAACATCCCGCCTTTTTCCGTTTTCTTTTCCGTTATACTAATTTAAACTCCGTTATATGTTTATAACATCTCCCGTTAATACACGTTTTAAAATATTCCGTTTAGGTATTTTCCGCACCCGACTACAAACTCGAGGGACTAAAATTGACACGGGGCAAACTAGTTGACTAGGTCACCTAGTCCACCCCAATCACCACCATTCAACCATCTCTCTCTCTCTCTCTCTCTCTTTCTCTCTAGCAAGAACACACCCAAATTCCAAATTCATTCAATCATCATCTAAATTCGATCTAGGAGGCTTACAACAAAATAAATTACATATTCGTGATCCTCTCTTCATCCTCTTCATTTTGGTACCAACTTCATCTCGTTTGGGTAACATTTCTAAAACACTAGTTTTCTTTAAATTTGTGTTCTTGACTTAAAAGTATGTTAATTAGTGTCTATGGCTCATTGTGATGTCGTGTATGTAATTTGTATGCTCGATTTGTTGTTTTTGGTGTAACTAGTTCATTATGAAAATTTCTTGCTAAATCCTTGATTTTGGATGATCAAATGTTATTAGATTGTTAATGTGCATGTTTTAAAAGTGTTACTAGTATCATTAGCTTCATTTTGATGTATAGATTGATTAAAGAAACTTCATAAACGCGATTATTGATTTTGTGAACTTTTGGTTAGGGTTGACAACACTTAAAACGAACTTTTGATGCGTTGAATGCTTGTTAATGCTATTGATAAGTGTTTAGTTGTATTACATGTTTCATTACCTTCAAAACGGCATATCATATGTATAAATTGGATTCCCGAAACTTAAATTGCAATTGATAAACTTGAAACTTGAAAATAAACCTATATTGATCACTTGGCGGGATTTCGGTTATAGTATATGATGTTTTTACTTGATGAAAAGTGCTTAGTTGCGTTCCTTGTCGAAAGAGCTTTCCGATGATATAAAATACATGTTCTAATTGTTTGCGGATCATAAAATGTGATTGTTTGTGTTTTGGTTCGTCCATTTGAGGAATACAGCAAACAGGGCCTGGAAACCGATCAGGACGCCGTCCAGATACTGGGGACGCCGTCCCACCTTTTGAACCTAGACGCCGTCTAGGATATCAGGACGCCGTCCCACCCTTCATTGTGGGACGCCGTCTAGCCATTTGGGACGCCGTCCCATTGTACTAAAACTGGCTGTTTACTTTGGTCATTTGACATAAAAATGTTTGCTATGCTACGGACCTCCGATTAACATGAAACTTGGCCAACATGCTCATATATGATTATATAACTTAGAAAAATTGTCGGATACCCAACCCGACCCCGTTGACTTTTCCGTTGACTTTGACCCGACCAAGTTGACTTTTAATCAAACTTAACCAAATAATTGTGCAATCATTCTAACATGTTTTTATACTTGTACCTTGCATGAAACATGACAATTTGATTCACACGCTATTATGATCGAGTCTTAACGAGCCATAGGACTAATTGAACATCTTTGACCTATCGTGCTTACCGTTATTGATACAACCTATTGTTTAGGTCAAGACTAGCATTGTTCTTTGCACACGTTTACTTGTTGAAGTACTTTACTACTCGTGCACTCAAGGTGAGATCATAGTCCCACTTTTACTCTTTTTGAACTTACATTTGGGATGAGAAAACATAAACATTTCTTTTACTAAGTGAACACAAGTACAGGAAAACAAACATTCTACATACGAGTTTAGAACAAAATCCTCAATTCGATTATCATTAGTTACACTTGCCGGGTGTAAGCGAGAACTTATGTTGTATGGATCCATATGGGTTTGACAAACCCTCATTCAAACGGTTCGCTACCGTTTACGAATGGAATATATTTTCGAGAAACAGTGTATGTTCTAGCACTAAGTGATGGGGTTCAATGGAAGGAAATGTTAAGCATTGATAATTGGGTGCTCGTGAAACAAACTTTTGGAATGTATTACTATTATTTCATTGATGCAAATCTTGTGGTTCACTTGTACTTACTTACTTAAACCTATGATTTCACCAACGTTTTCGTTGACAGATTTCTATGTTTTTCTCAGGTCTTTGAACGATATGTGTTACATGCTTCCGCTCATTATTTTGATACTTGCATTGGATGTCGAGTATATATGCATACATGGAGCGTCTTTTGGCTACTTTCAAATTGTGTCGCATAAGTTTCATTTGTACTTAAAACTTTGTATCGTAACTTGTGGTGGAACTATTCTTGTAAACTTTGAACAATCTTTACATTTGAAATGAATGCGACATATCTTTTGGTCAAACGTTGTTTTAAAGACTTATGACCACGTAACGGGACCTAAGTAGACGGCGCCGTCAAATATGATTTGGTCGGGTCGCTACAGATGGTATCAGAGCGTTGGTTGTAGGGATTTAGAGTTCATTAGTGTCAACCCCGAGTCATAGGGTACATTGGTGAGTCTAGACTACAACCGGCATATAGACTTGAAGTAGGAATTACTTGACTACTTGTGCATTTATACTCGAACGCTTCTACTCATATCTACTCTTAGTTCATCTTAATCTCACGTTGTTTAATTTGATTGACACGCCACCTTGACTATATGAAATGATGTCGAATGCACATATGAATCAGGGTAATATAATTTCTGGGATTATATTACGGTGACTCATATGAACGTTCCGACATTATGACATAAAGAATTTAAGGCGAGTCGAGGAAAAACTTCTCTTTATCTTTATTCTATATCACGGTTAGTATTATCGAGAATGCTAATCAATGATATTCTTGTGTCTTGAAGGAACAATGGCTCCTCGTCGTGTACGCCGTAATGAAACTCCCGAACAAGCTCTCGAACGGATGATAGCCACCGCCGTAGATGCGGCCATGGCCGGTCACTCATCCAACAACAATAATAATAACAACCACAACAACAACAACAACAACAACAACAACAACAACAATGGAGCCGGAAACTCAAACGAGGGATGCTCCTTTAAAGCTTTCATGGGGTGCAAACCTCACACTTTTGATGGAACCGGGGGACCGGTCGTGCTCACCCGATGGTTTGAGCAAACGGAAGCCGTCTTTAGCATAAGCGGTTGTCGGGACCAAGACAAGGTCAAATACTCCACTCACACCTTCGCCGGTGTCGCCCTTACATGGTGGAATACTTATGTACAATCGGTGGGTACCGATGAAGCTCACGCCCTCTCTTGGGCCGACTTGAGGGAAAAGATGATTGTCGAATATTTCCCTCGTGAAGAAACCCGCAGGCTCGAACAAGAGCTAAGAACTTTAAAGGCGATCGGAAATGATCTCCAGGCTTATAATCAACGATTTTCCGAACTAGCCTTGATGTGCCCAAATCTTGTGAACCCCGAAGCTTTAAGGGTTGAACTTTACATGGATGGTCTTCCAAAGAGTATCAAACACGGAGTAATGTCATCCAAACCCACTAATCATCAAGAGGCCTTGAACATGGCCCGCAAATTGATAGAAACGGTTGACGAAATCGTAGTTCCGGCACCTAAGGCCGAGGATAAATCGGGCGGCAACAAAAGAAAATGGGAAGATCCCCAATCAAGCAACAACAACTTTGCCAAGAAATCTTTCACTTCCGACGGCAAGAAGGGTTATGCCGGGAATCTACCTTTTTGCAACAAATGCAACAAACATCACTTTGGCGAATGTAGTAAGCTAATTTGCCATCGGTGCCAAGGAATTGGTCATAAGGTCAACGATTGTAAAAGTGCCACTCCCGTCGCTCGAAAGTGGCCCAATGCACCAAAGACGGGCACTTGTTACGAATGTGGCCAAACGGGTCATTATAGAAATGCATGCCCAAAGAAGAAAGATAACCCCAATACGCGCGGCCGAGCTTTCAACATCAACACCGAGGAAGCCCGGGATGACACTGAACTAGTCACGGGTACGTTTCTTCTCAACAATTCTTATGTCTCTTGCTTATTCGATTCGGGTGCCGATAAATGCTTTGTATCCAAGACTTTGACTCATTCTTTTAGCACTCCACCTCTTCCATTAGATACCACTTATACCATTGAAGTGGCTAACGGGAAACTATTAAGTGCCGACACATATTACCGGGGGTGTACGTTAAACATTTTGGGTAAGGAATTTGAAATTGACTTGATACCCATGGAACTAGGAAGCTTTGATGTAATAATCGGTATGAATTGGTTAGTCAAAACGAAATCTTACATCCTTTGTGATCTTAACGCAATCCGAATTCCTATCGAGAATGGTGAACCTTTGATTGTTTATGGCGATAAGAGTTGCACCAGACTCAACCTCGTTTCGTGCCTTAAAGTTAGAAAACTGCTCCTTAAGGGTTGTTTTGCGATCCTTGCCCACGTTAAGAAAGTCGAGTCCGATGATAAGCATATCGATGATGTGCCAATTGTTAGTGAATATTCCTGTAACATCCCGCCTTTTTCCGTTAAATTTATTTTTAACACCGTCTTTTTTTTTTAATAAATATCCTTCGTTATTTAAATTTGTATCTTTCGTTAACTAACGTTCATAATATCCTCGTTATTTAATTATAACGTCACCCGTTTACTCGAACGTCTTTAAAAATATTCGTTTGGTTAATTCCCGCACCCGCTTTGAAACTCGAGGGACCAAAGTTGCAAAGGGGCCTAACTAGTGACTAGGTCAACTAGTCAAACCCCATCCCATCCATTCATTATCACCACCCACCTTCATCCTCCCCTTTCTCTCTACTTCCCATTTTTGAACACAAACCCCAACTTCATAAAATCATCATCTAAATTCGGGATTGGAAGCAAACTTCAAAACAAATTACATTTTCGTGATCCTCTCTTCATCCTCTACATTTTGATACCAATTTCATCAAGTTTGGGTAACTTTCTAAAAACTCTAGATTTCTATAAATTCGTGTTTTTGACTTGAAATTGTGTTAGTTAGTGTCTATGGCTCGTGTATAACATGAATATATGATTTGTTTGCTTGATTTGTTGATTTTGGTGTGACTAGCTTGAAAATGAAAATCGTATGCTTAATCTTTGATTTTGGATGATTAAATGTTGTTAGATTGTTAAAGTTCATGTTTTAAAAGTGTTACTAGCATCATTAGCTTCATGTTGATGTATAGATTGATCAAAGAAACTTCATAAACGCGATTATTGATTTTGTGAACTTTTGGTTAGGGTTTGATAGCCTTAAAGCGAACTTTTGATGCGTTGAATGCTTGTTAATGTTATTGATAAGTGCTTGGTTGTATTACATGCTTCATTACCTTCAAAACAGCATATCATATGTGTGAATTGGATTCCCGAAACTTAAAATGCAATTGATGAACTTGAAACTTTGAAAATGGACTTTTAAATGATCACTTGACGAGAAATCGGTTATGGAAAATGTTGTTTTTGTTTGATGAAACATGTTTAGTTGTGTTCCTTGTCAAAAGAGCTTTCCAACGGTATAAGATACGCTTTCTAATTGTTTACGGTTTGAGTTTTGCGTTTGTTTGAAATTTTACCAAGCCTTGAACAAGTGAAACAGGCCAGGGACCAGGCCACGGCCATTGTCGCGGCGCGACAGGCCTGGCCGCGGCGCGACATAAGCCGCGTCCAGATTCTGTTTCCCTTGACCTTTTTACTAAAAATGTTTGACATGTTCTAGACCTCCAATTTACATGCAACTTGTTTTAACATGCTTATATATGAATAACTAGCATAGAAAAATAGTTCGGGACCCGACCCGAACGTGTTGACTTTTTCGTTGACTTTGACCAAGTTTGACTTTTAGTCAAACTTAACCAAACTTTTATACAATCGTTCTAACATGCTTTTATACTTGATTCTTGCATGAAACTTGACAACGTGATTCACATGCTATACTATTCGAGTCGTAACGAGCCATAGGACTAATTGAACACATTTCACCCAACCATGTGTCGTAACCGGTTAATTGATACAATTTACTTGTTTAGGTCAAGACTAAGCAACTTTCATGCACACGTTTACTTTGTGAAGTACCTTTATACTCGTGCACTCGAGGTGAGATCATAGTCCCACCTTTTCAACAACTTTTTTTTATACTTTTAAATTGTGGGCTGAGGAACATATACTTTGTTACATCTTATACTACTTACTTTTATGTTTTGAACACAAGTCCGATGAAACAAACATTCTACAGCGAGTTTAGAACAAAAATCCTCAATTCGATTATCATTAGTTACACTTGCCGGGTGTAAGCGAGAACTTATGTTGTATGGATCCATATGGGTTTGACAAACCCTCATTCAAACGGTTCGCTACCGTTTACGAATGGAATATATTTTCGTGAAACAGTGTATGTTCTAACACTAAGTGATGGGGTTCTATGGAAGGAAATGTTAAGCATTGATAATTGGGTGCTCGCGAACCAACTTTTGGAATGCAACTTTTGGATGATCAATTTATGGAAATACTAAATCTTGTGGTTCAAAATATAACATTTACTAATACACCTATGATTTCACCAACGTTTTTCGTTGACAGTTTTCTATATGTTTCTCAGGTTCATACATGGCTATTTGATACATGCTTCCGCGTACATTCATACTTGCTTGGGGTCAAGCATACATGCATACACTCTGATTTCTTGCTTGGAGTCAAGCATACATACATGCATACGCTAGTGATAGCACCTTTGGATTCAAACATATTGTTTACATACTTACGCTATTTATAGCAACTGTGATTTTAAACTAATTATGTCGCAAGATATTTCATTTGTACTTTACTACTTTTGTAAACTTAAACTTGTTGTCGATCCGTTTGGTGAACTAAACTTTGCAAGTCATGCACGTTTCAAATGAATGCGACATAATTTTGGTCAAATGCGTCTCATATAGGGACTATGACCACGCAACGGGACCTAAGTAGCGGCGCCGTCAATGACGATTTGGTCGGGTCGTTACAGATGGTATCAGAGCGTTGGTTGTAGGGATCTAGGATGTGCATTAGTGTGTCTGACAGAGTCGTTAGGACGCATTAGTGAATCTAGACTACAACCGGATAGTTAGCCATTGCATTCTGACATACATTTGCTATAGATAGCACTTACTTGACTACTTGTGCATTATACTTGAATCATTCTTAATCAAACTTTTTAATGGTACCCAACCTTCATCATACGAACTCGTATTCCGCCACTTTTTGGTAACACACGTGAATTCAAGGTTCATACGCGTACGGATGACCACGACTTCGTTAGTCACTCTAGTTCGGGAATTCTGACTCCTTGGTTGTTATCCACCCCGTCTCAGCTTACTATCCACAAGTGTTGTAAAGTTACCACCACCACTCTAGATGAGTATCGTCATCACTGTTTATCACTACGGTTGCGTACTACTTGTTATCATGACTCGTTACTCTTTTCATACCTAAATACATTATTGTCTGACTCGAACCGCATTGACGTGAACAATCATTTATACACTTCCCTCGGGGAACGCTTCCTTAGAGTTGCAGAAATTCTTTCGATTTAATACGAGTCACGTTTGAGACGTCGTTACACTTTGTTCATTCTAGATCTTCACAGTTACATGAACTTGATGTTATGGAGTGATGTGGGAATGGAGGTATGAGTTAGCGTAATATAACGACACTCGATCAACGTGGTTATATTACGGTAAGCCATACCAAAGTTCTAATGACTCGTGATGGTGATTGGGCTCGATCAACCTAATCACCACCATGTGCCATGTACATGACTTCATCTATTCATGTTTGGACATCTGAAAACTCCGAGAATACTGATAACAACCATACCCGGGACACATCTTCGATTATTGTCGAACCATATTTATGCTTCCAAATGAATGGAAAATTCTTTCAATATCAGACGTATGTTACACGTGTATACTATTTTGTTTTCGCACAGTTTTATCGACGAACTACAACATGCTTGATATGCTCACATCGAGGCGGAAACTTCTCTCGCATTACACTCGTACTTCCGTATAAGGAAATCTTTTATCAAAATTCTCAATGGAGAGAGAGACTCTTCACATTATACAAGTATTCACCACGAGGGAGAATAGTCCTAATGAACGTTTTCGGAAATCGATAAATCTTCCGCGGCGCGAAAATTCTTGAGAAACAAAAACTTGTTCAAAATATATCTTAAGGAGATATACTTCGTTTCGGATCGAGATTCTTGTTTCACTTCTAGATTTCGGAGTGCTTTACAAAAAGCCTCGGGACCACGTTTAAACATGAGTACAACACATCAAACGCATCTCGAATGACCAAACAAACATTCGATTCAAACCTTGGAAACCATAATACGAGTTCGTGTTATCGACTTCAAAATTTCTTGAGAAAAATCTTTGCTTCTAACCGAATTCTCTTACAACGATGGTTATCATTCAAGTCTTAACGTCACACCTTTTGAAATCTTATATGACCGGAAACGTCATTCTCCTTTTGTAGAACCAAGTAAATGATAAGCAAATCAACCGACCCGCACTCATTCATGAAATAATCGTTAAGATCGTTCAGATCCAAGAAAGACTCGAGACGGCCCGTAGTCGCCAACAGAGCTATGTCGATGTTAGACGTAAACTTTTCAAATTCCATGTGGAAAACCGCGTAACGTTAAAAGTCGCACCTTGAAAAGGTGTAGTCCGTTTCGGAAACGTTGAAAGCTAAATCCGTGATATTTTTAGTCCTTTTGAAATTTTGGGGTGTGTTGTGCCCGTTGCTTACCGCTTCGAACTTCCGACTCAAACAAATTCCGTTCATCCTACATTCTGTGTATCAAACTTAAAGGCGTGTCTTGCGAGACAAGAACTTGTTATCCTCTTCGATGAACTTACTATCAACGATAAACCTCACTTCCAAGGAGGACCGGTTGAAACTATAAATCGTGGAACCAACTTTAAAACCAACGTAAAATCGCAACTGTCAAAGTTCGTTGAAATGCCCAAGGAAGTACCTTCACTTATTCGTAGAATTGGCAACACAAGATCTCGAGGAAGAAACAACGACTACTACTTCCAACTAAATTTCGGGACGAAATTTCTTTTAAGGTGTAGGTAATGTAACATCCCGCCTTTTTCCGTTAAATTTATTTTTAACACCGTCTTTTTTTTTTTTAATAAGTATCCTTCGTTATTTAAATTTGTATCTTTCGTTAACTAACGTTCATAATATCCTCGTTATTTAATTATAACGTCACCCGTTTACTCGAACGTCTTTAAAAATATTCGTTTGGTTAATTCCCGCACCCGCTTTGAAACTCGAGGGACCAAAGTTGCAAAGGGGCCTAACTAGTGACTAGGTCAACTAGTCAAACCCCATCCCATCCATTCATTATCACCACCCACCTTCATCCTCCCCTTTCTCTCTACTTCCCATTTTTGAACACAAACCCCAACTTCATAAAATCATCATCTAAATTCGGGATTGGAAGCAAACTTCAAAACAAATTACATTTTCGTGATCCTCTCTTCATCCTCTACATTTTGATACCAATTTCATCAAGTTTGGGTAACTTTCTAAAAACTCTAGATTTCTATAAATTCGTGTTTTTGACTTGAAATTGTGTTAGTTAGTGTCTATGGCTCGTGTATAACATGAATATATGATTTGTTTGCTTGATTTGTTGATTTTGGTGTGACTAGCTTGAAAATGAAAATCGTATGCTTAATCTTTGATTTTGGATGATTAAATGTTGTTAGATTGTTAAAGTTCATGTTTTAAAAGTGTTACTAGCATCATTAGCTTCATGTTGATGTATAGATTGATCAAAGAAACTTCATAAACGCGATTATTGATTTTGTGAACTTTTGGTTAGGGTTTGATAGCCTTAAAGCGAACTTTTGATGCGTTGAATGCTTGTTAATGTTATTGATAAGTGCTTGGTTGTATTACATGCTTCATTACCTTCAAAACGGCATATCATATGTGTGAATTGGATTCCCGAAACTTAAAATGCAATTGATGAACTTGAAACTTTGAAAATGGACTTTTAAATGATCACTTGACGAGAAATCGGTTATGGAAAATGTTGTTTTTGTTTGATGAAACATGTTTAGTTGTGTTCCTTGTCAAAAGAGCTTTCCAACGGTATAAGATACGCTTTCTAATTGTTTACGGTTTGAGTTTTGCGTTTGTTTGAAATTTTACCAAACCTTGAACAAGTGAAACAGGCCAGGGACCAGGCCACGGCCATTGTCGCGGCGCGACAGGCCTGGCCGCGGCGCGACATAAGCCGCGTCCAGATTCTGTTTCCCTTGACCTTTTTACTAAAAATGTTTGACATGTTCTAGACCTCCAATTTACATGCAACTTGTTTTAACATGCTTATATATGAATAACTAGCATAGAAAAATAGTTCGGGACCCGACCCGAACGTGTTGACTTTTTCGTTGACTTTGACCAAGTTTGACTTTTAGTCAAACTTAACCAAACTTTTATACAATCGTTCTAACATGCTTTTATACTTGATTCTTGCATGAAACTTGACAACGTGATTCACATGCTATACTATTCGAGTCGTAACGAGCCATAGGACTAATTGAACACATTTCACCCAACCATGTATCGTAACCGGTTAATTGATACAATTTACTTGTTTAGGTCAAGACTAAGCAACTTTCATGCACACGTTTACTTTGTGAAGTACCTTTATACTCGTGCACTCGAGGTGAGATCATAGTCCCACCTTTTCAACAACTTTTTTTTATACTTTTAAATTGTGGGCTGAGGAACATATACTTTGTTACATCTTATACTACTTACTTTTATGTTTTGAACACAAGTCCGATGAAACAAACATTCTACAGCGAGTTTAGAACAAAAATCCTCAATTCGATTATCATTAGTTACACTTGCCGGGTGTAAGCGAGAACTTATGTTGTATGGATCCATATGGGTTTGACAAACCCTCATTCAAACGGTTCGCTACCGTTTACGAATGGAATATATTTTCGTGAAACAGTGTATGTTCTAACACTAAGTGATGGGGTTCTATGGAAGGAAATGTTAAGCATTGATAATTGGGTGCTCGCGAACCAACTTTTGGAATGCAACTTTTGGATGATCAATTTATGGAAATACTAAATCTTGTGGTTCAAAATATAACATTTACTAATACACCTATGATTTCACCAACGTTTTTCGTTGACAGTTTTCTATATGTTTCTCAGGTTCATACATGGCTATTTGATACATGCTTCCGCGTACATTCATACTTGCTTGGGGTCAAGCATACATGCATACACTCTGATTTCTTGCTTGGAGTCAAGCATACATACATGCATACGCTAGTGATAGCACCTTTGGATTCAAACATATTGTTTACATACTTACGCTATTTATAGCAACTGTGATTTTAAACTAATTATGTCGCAAGATATTTCATTTGTACTTTACTACTTTTGTAAACTTAAACTTGTTGTCGATCCGTTTGGTGAACTAAACTTTGCAAGTCATGCACGTTTCAAATGAATGCGACATAATTTTGGTCAAACGCGTCTCATATAGGGACTATGACCACGCAACGGGACCTAAGTAGCGGCGCCGTCAATGACGATTTGGTCGGGTCGTTACAATTCCGATGTATTTCCCGATGAATTGCCGGGTCTTCCACCTCATCGACCGGTTGAATTCCAAATCGATCTTATTCCGGGAGCCGCACCCGTAGCACGTGCACCATATAGACTCACCCCATCCGAAATGCAAGAATTGCAAAGTCAAATCCAAGAACTACTTGATCGTGGTTTTATCCAACCTAGCCATTCACCTTGGGGCGCTCCGATTTTGTTTGTTAAAAAGAAAGACGGATCCCTACGAATGTGCATTGATTATCGTGAACTAAATAAATTGACGGTTAAGAACCGATATCCTCTTCCTCGCATCGATGACCTCTTTGATCAACTACAAGGGTCTTGTGTATATTCGAAAATCGATCTCCGCTCGGGTTATCATCAATTAAGGGTTAAGGGGGAAGATGTCTCCAAAACCGCTTTCCGGACTCGTTACGGTAGTTATGAATTCCTTGTCATGCCATTTGGTCTCACTAACGTACCGGCGGTATTCATGGATCTTATGAACCGCGTGTGCAAACCGTATCTCGATAAATTCGTTATTGTGTTCATCGATGATATATTGATCTATTCTAAAAATGAAGAAGAGCACGAACAACATCTCTGACTTGTGCTTGAACTCTTGAGACAAGAACGACTTTATGCCAAATTCTACAAGTGTGAATTTTGGTTGAAGGAAGTTCAATTTCTTGGTCATGTTGTAAGTGATCAAGGTATTAAAGTCGATCCCACGAAAATCGAAGCCATTAGTAAATGGGAGACTCCTACTACTCCTACTCACATTCGTCAATTCTTGGGTCTCGCCGGGTACTATCGTAGATTCATCGAAAATTTCTCTTTGGTTGCACGTCCTCTAACCGCATTAACTCACAAAGGAAAGAAATTCATTTGGGCGACCGAGCAAGAATCCGCGTTTCAAATCTTGAAAACGAAGCTAACCACCGCTCCTATCTTGTCACTTCCCGAAGGCAATGATGACTTTGTTGTATATTGCGATGCCTCGAAACATGGTTTTGGGTGTGTATTGATGCAACGAACGAAAGTCATTGCCTATGCTTCTCGACAACTCAAAATTCATGAACGAAACTACACGACGCATGATCTCGAACTCGGAGCCGTCGTCTTTGCACTTAAAATGTGGAGACACTATATTTATGGAACCAAGAGTACTATCTTTACCGACCACAAAAGTCTCCAACACATTTTCGATTAAAAGCAACTAAACATGAGACAACGACGGTGGATTGAAACTTTGAACGATATGTGTTACATGCTTCCGCTCATTATTTTGATACTTGCATTGGATGTCGAGTATATATGCATACATGGAGCGTCTTTTGGCTACTTTCAAATTGTGTCGCATAAGTTTCATTTGTACTTAAAACTTTGTATCGTAACTTGTGGTGGAACTATTCTTGTAAACTTTGAACAATCTTTACATTTGAAATGAATGCGACATATCTTTTGGTCAAACGTTGTTTTAAAGACTTATGACCACGTAACGGGACCTAAGTAGACGGCGCCGTCAAATATGATTTGGTCGGGTCGCTACAGATGCAACTGAAATGTCCCGTTCTTATTGATTAAAAACGTTCCATATTAATTGATTTCGTTGCGAGGTTTTGACCTCTATATGAGACGTTTTTCAAAGACTGCATTCATTTTTAAAACAAACCATAACCTTTATTTCATAAATAAAGGTTTAAAAAGCTTTACGTAGATTATCAAATAATGATAATCTAAAATATCCTGTTTACACACGACCATTACATAATGGTTTACAATACAAATATGTTACATCGAAATCAGTTTCTTGAATGCAGTTTTTACACAATATCATACAAATATGGACTCCAAATCTTGTCCTTATTTTAGTATGCAACAGCGGAAGCTCTTAATATTTACCTGAGAATAAACATGCTTTAAACATCAACAAAAATGTTGGTGAGTTATAGGTTTAACCTATATATATCAAATCGTAACAATAGACCACAAGATTTCATATTTCAATACACATCCCATACATAGAGATAAAAATCATTCATATGGTGAACACCTGGTAACCGACATTAACAAGATGCATATATAAGAATATCCCCATCATTCCGGGACACCCTTCGGATATGATATAAATTTCGAAGTACTAAAGCATCCGGTACTTTGGATGGGGTTTGTTAGGCCCAATAGATCTATCTTTAGGATTCGCGTCAATTAGGATGTCTGTTCCCTAATTCTTAGATTACCAGACTTAATAAAAAGGGGCATATTCGATTTCGATAATTCAACCATAGAATGTAGTTTCACGTACTTGTGTCTATTTTGTAAATCATTTATAAAACCTGCATGTATTCTCATCCCAAAAATATTAGATTTTAAAAGTGGGACTATAACTCACTTTCACAGATTTTTACTTCGTCGGGAAGTAAGATTTGGCCACTGGTTGATTCACGAACCTATAACAATATATACATATATATCAAAGTATGTTCAAAATATATTTACAACACTTTTAATATATTTTGATGTTTTAAGTTTATTAAGTCAGCTGTCCTCGTTAGTAACCTACAACTAGTTGTCCACAATTAGATGTACAGAAATAAATCGATAAATATTATCTTGAATCAATCCACGACCCAGTGTATACGTATCTCAGTATTGATCACAACTCAAACTATATATATTTTGGAATCAACCTCAACCCTGTATAGCTAACTCCAACATTCACATATAGTGTGTCTATGGTTGTTCCGAAATATATAAAAATGTGTCGACATGATAGGTCGAAACATTGTATACGTGTCTATGGTATCTCAAGATTACATAATATACAATACAAGTTGATTAAGTTATGGTTGGAATAGATTTGTTACCAATTTTCACGTAGCTAAAATGAGAAAAATTATCCAATCTTGTTTTACCCATAACTTCTTCATTTTAAATCCGTTTTGAGTGAATCAAATTGCTATGGTTTCATATTGAACTCTATTTTATGAATCTAAACAGAAAAGTATAGGTTTATGAAATGTCCCGTTCTTATTGATTAAAAACGTTCCATATTAATTGATTTCGTTGCGAGGTTTTGACCTCTATATGAGACGTTTTTCAAAGACTGCATTCATTTTAAAACAAACCATAACCTTTATTTCATCAATAAAGGTTTAAAAAGCTTTACGTAGATTATCAAATAATGATAATCTAAAATATCCTGTTTACACACGACCATTACATAATGGTTTACAATACAAATATGTTACAACAAAATAAGTTTCTTGAATGCAGTTTTTACACAATATCATACAAGCATGGACTCCAAATCTTGTCCTTATTTTAGTATGCAACAGCGGAAGCTCTTAATATTCACCTGAGAATAAACATGCCTTAAACGTCAACAAAAATGTTGGTGAGTTATAGGTTTAACCTATATATATCAAATCGTAACAATAGACCACAAGATTTCATATTTCAATACACATCCCATACATAGAGATAAAAATCATTCATATGGTGAACACCTGGTAACCGACATTAACAAGATGCATATATAAGAATATCCCCATCATTCCGGGACACCCTTCGGATATGATATAAATTTCGAAGTACTAAAGCATCCGGTACTTTGGATGGGGTTTGTTAGGCCCAATAGATCTATCTTTAGGATTCGCGTCAATTAGGGTGTCTGTTCCCTAATTCTTAGATTACCAGACTTAATAAAAAGGGGCATATTCGATTTCGATAATTCAACCATAGAATGTAGTTTCACGTACTTGTGTCTATTTTGTAAATCATTTATAAAACCTGCATGTATTCTCATCCCAAAAATATTAGATTTTAAAAGTGGGACTATAACTCACTTTCACAGATTTTTACTTCGTCGGGAAGTAAGACTTGGCCACTGGTTGATTCACGAACCTATAACAATATATACATATATATCAAAATATGTTTAAAATATATTTACAACACTTTTAATATATTTTGATGTTTTAAGTTTATTAAGTCAGCTGTCCTCGTTAGTAACCTATAACTAGTTGTCCACAGTTAGATGTACAGAAATAAATCGATAAATATTATCTTGAATCAATCCACGACCCAGTGTATACGTATCTCAGTATTGATCACAACTCAAACTATATATATTTTGGAATCAACCTCAACCCTGTATAGCTAACTCCAACATTCACATATAGAGTGTCTATGGTTGTTCCGAAATATATATAGATGTGTCGACATGATAGGTCGAAACATTGTATACGTGTCTATGGTATCTCAAGATTACATAATATATAATACAAGTTGATTAAGTTATGGTTGGAATAGATTTGTTACCAATTTTCACGTAGCTAAAATGAGAAAAATTATCCAATCTTGTTTTACCCATAACTTCTTCATTTTAAATCCGTTTTGAGTGAATCAAATTGCTATGGTTTCATATTGAACTCTATTTTATGAATCTAAACAAAAAAAGTATAGGTTTCTAGTCGGAAAAATAAGTTACAAGTCGTTTTTGTAAAGGTAGTCATTTCAGTCGAAAGAACGACGTCTAGATGACCATTTTAGAAAACATACTTCCACTTTGAGTTTAACCATAATTTTTGGATATAGTTTCATGTTAATAATAAAAATCATTTTCTCAGAATAACAACTTTTAAATCAAAGTTTATCATAGTTTTTAATTAACTAACCCAAAACAGCCCGCGGTGTTACTACGACGGCGTAAATCCGGTTTTACGGTGTTTTTCGTGTTTCCAGGTTTTAAATCATTAAGTTAGCATATCATATAGATATAGAACATGTGTTTAGTTGATTTTAAAAGTCAAGTTAGAAGGATTAACTTTTGTTTGCGAACAAGTTTAGAATTAACTAAACTATGTTCTAGTGATTACAAGTTTAAACCTTCGAATAAGATAGCTTTATATGTATGAATCGAATGATGTTATGAACATCATTACTACCTTAAGTTCCTTGGATGAACCTACTGGAAAAGAGAAAAATGGATCTAGCTTCAATGGATCCTTGGATGGCTCAAAGTTCTTGAAGCAAAATCATGACACGAAAACAAGTTCAAGTAAGATCATCACTTGAAATAAGATTGTTATAGTTATAGAAATTGAACCAAAGTTTGGATATGATTATTACCTTGTATTAGAATGATAACCTACTGTAAGAAACAAAGATTTCTTGAGGTTGGATGATCACCTTACAAGATTGGAAGTGAGCTAGTAAACTTGAAAGTATTCTTGATTTTATGAAACTAAAACTTTTGGAATTTATGAAGAACACTTAGAACTTGAAGATAGAACTTGAGAGAGTTCAATTAGATGAAGAAAATTGAAGAATGAAAGTGTTTGTAGGTGTTTTTGGTCGTTGGTGTATGGATTAGATATAAAGGATATGTAATTTTGTTTTCATGTAAATAAGTCATGAATGATTACTCATATTTTTGTAATCTTATGAGATATTTCATGCTAGTTGCCAAATGATGGTTCCCACATGTGTTAGGTGACTCACATGGGCTGCTAAGAGCTGATCATTGGAGTGTATATACCAATAGTACATACATCTAAAAGCTGTGTATTGTACGAGTACGAATACGGGTGCATACGAGTAGAATTGTTGATGAAACTGAACGAGAATGTAATTGTAAGCATTTTTGTTAAGTAGAAGTATTTTGATAAGTGTATTGAAGTCTTTCAAAAGTGTATAAATACATATTAAAACACTACATGTATATACATTTTAACTGAGTCGTTAAGTCATCGTTAGTCGTTACATGTAAGTGTTGTTTTGAAACCTTTAGGTTAACGATCTTGTTAAATGTTGTTAACCCAATGTTTATAATAACAAAATAGATTTTAAATTATTATATTATCATGATATTATGATGTACGAATATCTCTTAATATGATATATATACATTAAATGTCGTTACAACGATAAACGTTACATATATGTCTCGTTTCAAAATCATTAAGTTAGTAGTCTTGTTTTTACATATGTAGTTCATTGTTAATATAATTAATGATATGTTTACTTATCATAATATCATGTTAACTATATATATAACCATATATATGTCATCATATAGTTTTTTTTTTTACAAGTTTTAACGTTCGTGAATCACCGGTCAACTTGGGTGGTCAATTGTCTATATGAAACCTATTTCAATTAATCAAGTCTTAACAAGTTTGATTGCTTAACATGTTGGAAACATTTAATCATGTAAACATCAATCTCAATTAATATATATAAACATGGAAAAGTTCGGGTCACTACAGTACCTACCCGTTAAATAAATTTCGTCCCGAAATTTTAAGCTGTTGAAGGTGTTGACGAATCTTCTGGAAATAGATGCGGGTATTTCTTCTTCATCTGATCTTCACGCTCCCAGGTGAACTCGGGTCCTCTACGAGCATTCCATCGAACCTTAACAATTGGTATCTTGTTTTGCTTAAGTCTTTTAACCTCACGATCCATTATTTCGACGGGTTCTTCGATGAATTGGAGTTTTTCGTTGATTTGGATTTCATCTAACGGAATAGTGAGATCTTCTTTAGCAAAACATTTCTTCAAATTCGAGACGTGGAAAGTGTTATGTACAGCCGCGAGTTGTTGAGGTAACTCAAGTCGGTAAGCTACTGGTCCGACACGATCAATAATCTTGAATGGTCCAATATACCTTGGATTTAATTTCCCTCGTTTACCAAATCGAACAACGCCTTTCCAAGGTGAAACTTTAAGCATGACCATCTCTCCAATTTCAAATTCTATATCTTTTCTTTTAATGTCAGCGTAGCTCTTTTGTCGACTTTGGGCGGTTTTCAACCGTTGTTGAATTTGGATGATCTTCTCGGTAGTTTCTTGTATAATCTCCGGACCCGTAATCTGTCTATCCCCCACCTCACTCCAACAAATCGGAGACCTGCACTTTCTACCATAAAGTGCTTCAAACGGCGCCATCTCAATGCTTGAATGGTAGCTGTTGTTGTAGGAAAATTCTGCTAACGGTAGATGTCGATCCCAACTGTTTCCGAAATCAATAACACATGCTCGTAGCATGTCTTCAAGCGTTTGTATCGTCCTTTCGCTCTGCCCATCAGTTTGTGGATGATAGGCAGTACTCATGTCTAGACGAGTTCCTAATGCTTGCTGTAATGTCTGCCAGAATCTTGAAATAAATCTGCCATCCCTATCAGAGATAATAGAGATTGGTATTCCATGTCTGGAGACGACTTCCTTCAAATACAGTCGTGCTAACTTCTCCATCTTGTCATCTTCTCTTATTGGTAGGAAGTGTGCTGATTTGGTGAGACGATCAACTATTACCCAAATAGTATCAAAACCACTTGCAGTCCTTGGCAATTTAGTGATGAAATCCATGGTAATGTTTTCCCATTTCCATTCCGGGATTTCGGGTTGTTGAAGTAGACCTGATGGTTTCTGATGCTCAGCTTTGACCTTAGAACACGTCAAACATTCTCCTACGTATTTAGCAACATCGGCTTTCATACCCGGCCACCAAAAATGTTTCTTGAGATCCTTGTACATCTTCCCCGTTCCAGGATGTATTGAGTATCTGGTTTTATGAGCTTCTCTAAGTACCATTTCTCTCATATCTCCAAATTTTGGTACCCAAATCCTTTCAGCCGTATACCGGGTTCCGTCTTCCCGAATATTAAGATGCTTCTCCGATCCTTTGGGTATTTCATCCTTTAAATTTCCCTCTTTTAAAACTCCTTGTTGCGCCTCCTTTATTTGAGTAGTAATGTTATTATGAATCATTATATTCATAGATTTTACTCGAATGGGTTCTCTATCCTTCCTGCTCAAGGCATCGGCTACCACATTTGCCTTCCCCGGGTGGTAACGAATCTCAAAATCGTAATCATTCAATAATTCAATCCACCTACGCTGCCTCATATTCAGTTGTTTCTGATTAAATATGTGTTGAAGACTTTTGTGGTCGGTATATATAATACTTTTGACCCCATATAAGTAGTGCCTCCAAGTCTTTAATGCAAAAACAACCGCGCCTAATTCCAAATCATGCGTCGTATAATTTTGTTCGTGAATCTTCAATTGTCTAGACGCATAAGCAATCACCTTCGTTCGTTGCATTAATACACAACCGAGACCTTGCTTTGATGCGTCACAATAAATCACAAAATCATCATTCCCTTCAGGCAATGACAATATAGGTGCCGTAGTTAGCTTTTTCTTCAATAACTGAAACGCTTTCTCTTGTTCATCATTCCATTCAAATTTCTTCCCTTTATGCGTTAATGCAGTCAAGGGTTTTGCTATTCTGGAAAAGTCTTGGATGAACCTTCTGTAGTAACCAGCTAGTCCTAAAAACTGGCGTATATGTTTCGGAGTTTTCGGGGTTTCCCACTTTTCAACAGTTTCTATCTTTGCCGGATCCACCTTAATACCTTCTTTGTTCACTATGTGACCGAGGAATTGAACTTCTTCCAACCAAAATGCACACTTTGAAAACTTAGCGTACAATTCTTCCTTCCTCAATACTTCTAATACCTTTCTCAAATGTTCATCGTGTTCTTGGTCATTCTTTGAGTAAATAAGTATGTCATCAATGAAAACAATGACAAACTTGTCAAGGTATGGTCCACACACTCGGTTCATAAGGTCCATGAACACAGCTGGTGCATTAGTTAAACCAAACGGCATGACCATAAACTCGTAATGACCGTAACGTGTTCTGAAAGCAGTCTTTGGAATATCATCTTCTTTCACCCGCATTTGATGATACCCGGAACGTAAGTCAATCTTTGAATAAACAGACGAGCCTTGTAGTTGATCAAATAAGTCGTCGATTCTCGGTAGTGGGTAGCGGTTCTTGATGGTAAGTTTGTTCAACTCTCGGTAGTCGATACACAACCTGAATGTACCATCTTTCTTCTTGACAAACAAAACAGGAGCTCCCCACGGTGATGTGCTTGGTCGAATGAAACCACGCTCTAAAAGTTCTTGTAATTGGCTTTGCAGTTCTTTCATCTCGCTGGGTGCGAGTCTGTAAGGAGCACGAGCTATTGGTGCAGCTCCTGGTACAAGATCTATTTGAAATTCAACTGATCGATGTGGGGGTAATCCCGGTAATTCTTTCGGAAATACATCGGGAAATTCTTTTGCAATGGGAACATCATTGATGCTCTTTTCTTCAGTTTGTACTTTCTCGACGTGTGCTAGAACAGCATAGCAACCTTTTCTTATTAGTTTTTGTGCCTTCAAATTACTAATAAGATGTAGGTTCGTGTTGCCCTTTTCTCCGTACACCATTAAGGGTTTTCCTTTTTCTCGTATAATGCGAATTGCATTTTTGTAACAAACGATCTCCGCTTTCACTTCTTTCAACCAGTCCATACCGATTATCACATCAAAACTCCCTAACTCTACTGGTATCAAATCAATCTTAAATGTTTCGCTAACCAGTTTAATTTCTCGATTCCGACATATATTATCTGCTGAAATTAATTTACCATTTGCTAATTCGAGTAAAAATTTACTATCCAAAGGCGTCAATGGACAAATTAATTTAGCACAAAAATCTCTACTCATATAGCTTCTATCCGCACCCGAATCAAATAAAACGTAAGCAGATTTATTGTCAATAAGAAACGTACCCGTAACAAGCTCCGGGTCTTCCTGTGCCTCTACCGCATTAATATTGAAAACTCTTCCACGGCCTTGTCCATTCGTGTTCTCCTGGTTCGGGCAATTTCTAATAATGTGGCCTGGTTTTCCACATTTATAACAAACTACATTGGCATAACTTGCTCCGACACTACTTGCTCCGCCATTACTCGTTCCGACACCATTTGTTCCATTCGTTCTATTAACCCCTGGTCCGTAGACCTCACACTTCGCCGCGCTATGACCATTTCTTTTACACTTGTTGCAAAATTTGGTGCAGAACCCCGAGTGATTCTTTTCACACCTTTGGCATAGTTGCTTCTGATTGTTGTTGTTGTTGCGGTTATTATTGTTGTTGGGATGATTGTTGTAGTTGCTGTTGTTGTTGTTGTTGTTGTTGTTGTTGGGCCGTTTGTTGTAGTTGCGATTGATGTTGCGATTGTTGGGATAATTGTTGCGATTATTGTTGTAATTGCTGTTGTTGTTGTATTGGTGATTCTTATCACCGTTTTCCTCCCACTTTCTTTTGACTTGCTTCACATTGGCCTCTTCAGCAGTCTGTTCTTTAATTCTTTCTTCAATCTGGTTCACTAGTTTGTGAGCCATTCTACATGCCTGTTGTATGGAGGCGGGCTCGTGTGAACTTATATCTTCTTGGATTCTTTCCGGTAATCCTTTCACAAACGCGTCGATCTTCTCTTCCTCATCTTCGAATGCTCCCGGACACAATAGGCACAATTCTGTGAATCGTCTTTCGTACGTGGTAATATCAAATCCTTGGGTTCGTAACCCTCTAAGTTCTGTCTTGAGCTTATTGACCTCGGTTCTGGGACGGTACTTCTCGTTCATCAAGTGCTTGAATGCTGACCACGGTAGTGCGTACGCATCGTCTTGTCCCACGTGCTCTAGATAGGTATTCCACCATGTTAACGCAGAACCTGTGAAGGTATGCGTAGCGTACTTCACTTTGTCCTCTTCAGTACACTTACTTATGGCAAACACCGATTCAACCTTCTCGGTCCACCGTTTCAATCCGATCGGTCCTTCGGTTCCATCAAATTCCAAAGGTTTGCAGGCAGTGAATTCTTTGTAGGTGCATCCTACACGATTTCCTGTACTGCTAGATCCAAGGTTATTGTTGGTATGTAGCGCAGCCTGTACTGCGGCTATGTTTGAAGCTAGAAAAGTACGGAATTCCTCTTCATTCATATTCACGGTGTGTCGAGTAGTCGGTGCCATTTCCTTCAAAATAGTTAAATGGAACAAGTTAATCATACAGAATATTAAGAGTAGTTAATAGTATTTCGTAGCATAATATGAACTCATTTATAAAAGCTTTTTCTTCATATTAGCGTTTTATAAGTTTAAATTCGGGTAGTACCTACCCGTTAAGTTCATACTTAGTAGCTAATATACAATTCAACTACCACAATTCTATATGAAAAACTGATTATAATAATATTTCGCGTTCAAACTTTTATACAATATTTTACAAACTTACAATACCGCTTATTTTACATAAAGCATGAAATATAGCACACAATAACTTTGATACAAGATAGTTGTGAAGACAATTCTAGCTAGTACACAAGTCGTTCAGCAAAGGCAATAAAGACACGTAATTCATACGTCCAGAAACAAGTCATGCATTCTGGTTTTACTAGGACTACTTCCCATCCTTGGTCTTGTGCAACATAACCGTTATGGCCGTTGATAAGACAGCGTGTTGTAACGTCATCAAAGGGACGAGGGTTACGTAATGTCCAACAGTCCCGTAATAATCTAAAAACCTCATTTCTTACCCCAATTACCGACTCCGTCACTTGTGGAAACGTTTTGTTTAATAGTTGTAGCCCGATGTTCTTGTTCTCACTTTGGTGAGAAGCGAACATTACTAATCCGTAAGCATAACATGCTTCTTTATGTTGCATGTTAGCCGCTTTTTCTAAATCACGAAGTCCAATATTCGGATATATTGAGTCAAAATAATTTCTTAATCCGTTGCGTAAAATAGCATTTGGGTTCCCCGCAATATATGCGTCAAAGTAAACACATCGTAACTTATGGGTTTCCCAATGTGATATCCCCCATCTTTCAAACGAAAGTCTCTTATAAACCAAGACATTCTTGGAACGTTCTTCGAATGTCTTACAAACTGATCTCGCCTTAAATAGTTGTGCCGAAGAATTCTGGCCGACTCTAGACAAGATTTCATCAATCATGTCTCCGGGTAGGTCTCTTAAAATATTGGGTTGTCTATCCATTTTGTGTTTTTAAACTGTAAAATAGACAAGAGTTAGATTCATAAAAAAAATACTTATTAATACAAGCAATTTTTACATATATCATAAAGCATAAGAACACTATATTCCATATATTACACCACACGAATACAACTATCTTATTCCGACTCGCTCGTTTCTTCTTCTTCGGTTTTGGTTCGTTTTGCCAAGTTTCTAGGGATATATGATGTTCCCCTAATACGAGCCGTCGTTGTCCACATTGGTTTAGAAAAACCTGGTGGTTTAGAGGTTCCCGGGTCATTGTTACAACTTAAGGACTTCGGGGGTTGACGATACATATAAAGTTCATCGGGGTTGGAATTAGATTTCTCTATTTTTATGCCCTTTCCCTTATTATTTTCTTTTGCCTTTTTAAATTCAGTTGGGGTAATTTCTATAACATCATCGGAATTCTCGTCGGAATCCGATTCATCGGAGAATTGGTAATCCTCCCAATATTTTGCTTCCTTGGCGGAAACACCATTGACCATAATTAACTTTGGTCGGTTGGTTGAGGATTTTCTTTTACTTAACCGTTTTATTACTTCCCCCACCGGTTCTATTTCTTCATCCGGTTCCGATTCTTCTTCCGGTTCCGACTCTTCTTCCGGTTCCTCTTCGGGAACTTGTGAATCAGTCCACAAATCATTCCAATTTACATTTGACTCTTCATTATTATTAGGTGAGTCAATGGGACTTGTTCTAGAGGTAGACATCTATCACATAATATCAAACACGTTAAGAGATTAATATATCACATAATATTCATATGTTAAAAATATATAGTTTCCAACAAAAATGTTAAGCAATCATTTTTAAAGAAAACACGGTCGAAGTCCAGACTCACTAATGCATCCTAAAAAACTCGATAAGACACACTAATGCAAATTTTCTGGTTCTCTAAGACCAACGCTCTGATACCAACTGAAATGTCCCGTTCTTATTGATTAAAAACGTTCCATATTAATTGATTTCGTTGCGAGGTTTTGACCTCTATATGAGACGTTTTTCAAAGACTGCATTCATTTTAAAACAAACCATAACCTTTATTTCATCAATAAAGGTTTAAAAAGCTTTACGTAGATTATCAAATAATGATAATCTAAAATATCCTGTTTACACACGACCATTACATAATGGTTTACAATACAAATATGTTACAACAAAATAAGTTTCTTGAATGCAGTTTTTACACAATATCATACAAGCATGGACTCCAAATCTTGTCCTTATTTTAGTATGCAACAGCGGAAGCTCTTAATATTCACCTGAGAATAAACATGCCTTAAACGTCAACAAAAATGTTGGTGAGTTATAGGTTTAACCTATATATATCAAATCGTAACAATAGACCACAAGATTTCATATTTCAATACACATCCCATACATAGAGATAAAAATCATTCATATGGTGAACACCTGGTAACCGACATTAACAAGATGCATATATAAGAATATCCCCATCATTCCGGGACACCCTTCGGATATGATATAAATTTCGAAGTACTAAAGCATCCGGTACTTTGGATGGGGTTTGTTAGGCCCAATAGATCTATCTTTAGGATTCGCGTCAATTAGGGTGTCTGTTCCCTAATTCTTAGATTACCAGACTTAATAAAAAGGGGCATATTCGATTTCGATAATTCAACCATAGAATGTAGTTTCACGTACTTGTGTCTATTTTGTAAATCATTTATAAAACCTGCATGTATTCTCATCCCAAAAATATTAGATTTTAAAAGTGGGACTATAACTCACTTTCACAGATTTTTACTTCGTCGGGAAGTAAGACTTGGCCACTGGTTGATTCACGAACCTATAACAATATATACATATATATCAAAATATGTTTAAAATATATTTACAACACTTTTAATATATTTTGATGTTTTAAGTTTATTAAGTCAGCTGTCCTCGTTAGTAACCTATAACTAGTTGTCCACAGTTAGATGTACAGAAATAAATCGATAAATATTATCTTGAATCAATCCACGACCCAGTGTATACGTATCTCAGTATTGATCACAACTCAAACTATATATATTTTGGAATCAACCTCAACCCTGTATAGCTAACTCCAACATTCACATATAGAGTGTCTATGGTTGTTCCGAAATATATATAGATGTGTCGACATGATAGGTCGAAACATTGTATACGTGTCTATGGTATCTCAAGATTACATAATATATAATACAAGTTGATTAAGTTATGGTTGGAATAGATTTGTTACCAATTTTCACGTAGCTAAAATGAGAAAAATTATCCAATCTTGTTTTACCCATAACTTCTTCATTTTAAATCCGTTTTGAGTGAATCAAATTGCTATGGTTTCATATTGAACTCTATTTTATGAATCTAAACAAAAAAAGTATAGGTTTCTAGTCGGAAAAATAAGTTACAAGTCGTTTTTGTAAAGGTAGTCATTTCAGTCGAAAGAACGACGTCTAGATGACCATTTTAGAAAACATACTTCCACTTTGAGTTTAACCATAATTTTTGGATATAGTTTCATGTTAATAATAAAAATCATTTTCTCAGAATAACAACTTTTAAATCAAAGTTTATCATAGTTTTTAATTAACTAACCCAAAACAGCCCGCGGTGTTACTACGACGGCGTAAATCCGGTTTTACGGTGTTTTTCGTGTTTCCAGGTTTTAAATCATTAAGTTAGCATATCATATAGATATAGAACATGTGTTTAGTTGATTTTAAAAGTCAAGTTAGAAGGATTAACTTTTGTTTGCGAACAAGTTTAGAATTAACTAAACTATGTTCTAGTGATTACAAGTTTAAACCTTCGAATAAGATAGCTTTATATGTATGAATCGAATGATGTTATGAACATCATTACTACCTTAAGTTCCTTGGATGAACCTACTGGAAAAGAGAAAAATGGATCTAGCTTCAATGGATCCTTGGATGGCTCAAAGTTCTTGAAGCAAAATCATGACACGAAAACAAGTTCAAGTAAGATCATCACTTGAAATAAGATTGTTATAGTTATAGAAATTGAACCAAAGTTTGGATATGATTATTACCTTGTATTAGAATGATAACCTACTGTAAGAAACAAAGATTTCTTGAGGTTGGATGATCACCTTACAAGATTGGAAGTGAGCTAGTAAACTTGAAAGTATTCTTGATTTTATGAAACTAAAACTTTTGGAATTTATGAAGAACACTTAGAACTTGAAGATAGAACTTGAGAGAGTTCAATTAGATGAAGAAAATTGAAGAATGAAAGTGTTTGTAGGTGTTTTTGGTCGTTGGTGTATGGATTAGATATAAAGGATATGTAATTTTGTTTTCATGTAAATAAGTCATGAATGATTACTCATATTTTTGTAATCTTATGAGATATTTCATGCTAGTTGCCAAATGATGGTTCCCACATGTGTTAGGTGACTCACATGGGCTGCTAAGAGCTGATCATTGGAGTGTATATACCAATAGTACATACATCTAAAAGCTGTGTATTGTACGAGTACGAATACGGGTGCATACGAGTAGAATTGTTGATGAAACTGAACGAGAATGTAATTGTAAGCATTTTTGTTAAGTAGAAGTATTTTGATAAGTGTATTGAAGTCTTTCAAAAGTGTATAAATACATATTAAAACACTACATGTATATACATTTTAACTGAGTCGTTAAGTCATCGTTAGTCGTTACATGTAAGTGTTGTTTTGAAACCTTTAGGTTAACGATCTTGTTAAATGTTGTTAACCCAATGTTTATAATAACAAAATAGATTTTAAATTATTATATTATCATGATATTATGATGTACGAATATCTCTTAATATGATATATATACATTAAATGTCGTTACAACGATAAACGTTACATATATGTCTCGTTTCAAAATCATTAAGTTAGTAGTCTTGTTTTTACATATGTAGTTCATTGTTAATATAATTAATGATATGTTTACTTATCATAATATCATGTTAACTATATATATAACCATATATATGTCATCATATAGTTTTTTTTTTTACAAGTTTTAACGTTCGTGAATCACCGGTCAACTTGGGTGGTCAATTGTCTATATGAAACCTATTTCAATTAATCAAGTCTTAACAAGTTTGATTGCTTAACATGTTGGAAACATTTAATCATGTAAACATCAATCTCAATTAATATATATAAACATGGAAAAGTTCGGGTCACTACAGTTTATAGTCAGAAAAATAAGTTACAAGTCATTTTTGTAAAGGTAGTCATTTCAGTCGAAAGAACGACGTCTAGATGACCATTTTAGAAAACATACTTCCACTTTGAGTTTAATCATAATTTTTGGATATAGTTTCATGTTCATAATAAAAATCATTTTCTCAGAATAACAACTTTAAAATCAAAGTTTATCATAGTTTTTAATTAACTAACCCAAAACAGCCCGCGGTGTTACTACGACGGCGTAAATCCGGTTTTACGGTGTTTTTCGTGTTTCCAGGTTTTAAATCATTAAGTTAGCATATCATATAGATATAGAACATGTATTTAGTTGATTTTAAAAGTCAAGTTAGAAGGATTAACTTTTGTTTGCGAACAAGTTTAGAATTAACTAAACTATGTTCTAGTGATTACAAGTTTAAACCTTCGAATAAGATAGCTTTATATGTATGAATCGAATGATGTTATGAAAATCATCACTACCTTAAGTTCCTTGGATAAACCTACTGGAAAAGAGAAAAATGGATCTAGCTTCAATGGATCCTTGAATGGCTCGAAGTTCTTGAAGCAAAATCATGACACGAAAACAAGTTCAAGTAAGATCATCACTTGAAATAAGATTGTTATAGTTATAGAAATTGAACCAAAGTTTGAATATGATTATTACCTTGTATTAGAATGATAACCTACTGTAAGAAACAAAGATTTCTTGAGGTTGGATGATCACCTTACAAGATTGAAAGTGAGCTAGCAAACTTGAAAGTATTCTTGATTTTATGAAACTAGAACTTTTGGAATTTATGAAGAACACTTAGAACTTGAAGATAGAACTTGAGAGAGATCAATTAGATGAAGAAAATTGAAGAATGAAAGTGTTTGTAGGTGTTTTTGGTCGTTGGTGTATGGATTAGATATAAAGGATATGTAATTTTGTTTTCATGTAAATAAGTCATGAATGATTACTCATATTTTTGTAATTTTATGAGATATTTCATGCTAGTTGCCAAATGATGGTTCCCACATGTGTTAGGTGACTCACATGGACTGCTAAGAGCTGATCATTGGAGTGTATATACCAATAGTACATACATCTAAAAGCTGTGTATTGTACGAGTACGAATACGGGTGCATACGAGTAGAATTGTTGATGAAACTGAACGAGGATGTAATTGTAAGCATTTTTGTTAAGTAGAAGTATTTTGATAAGTGTATTGAAGTCTTTCAAAAGTGTATAAATACATATTAAAACACTACATGTATATACATTTTAACTGAGTCGTTAAGTGATCGTTAGTCGTTACATGTAAGTGTTGTTTTGAAACCTTTAGGTTAACGATCTTGTTAAATGTTGTTAACCCAATGTTTATAATATCAAATGAGATTTTAAATTATTATATTATCATGATATTATCATGTATGAATATCTCTTAATATGATATATATACATTAAATGTTTTTACAACGATAATCGTTACATATATGCCTCGTTTAAAAATCATTAAGTTAGTAGTCTTGTTTTTACATATGTAGTTCATTGTTAATATACTTAATGATATGTTTACTTATCATAGTATCATGTTAACTATATATATATCCATATATATGTCATCATATAGTTTTTACAAGTTTTAACGTTCGTGAATCACCGGTCAACTTAGGTGGTCAATTGTCTATATGAAACATATTTCAATTAATCAAGTCTTAACAAGTTTGATTGCTTAACATGTTGGAAACATTTAATCATGTAAATATCAATCTCAATTAATATATATAAACATGGAAATGTTCGGGTCACTACCAACTGAAATGTCCGCGACTAATCCTCCCGGACGAAGTCTTCATCAGTTGGTCCCATTGCGATGATCGACTCCAAATAATGTCCTTAACATGAGCAAAAGCACAGCGGAAGACTTAATTTGTACCTGAGAATAACATGCTTTAAAATGTCAACATAAAGTTGGTGAGATATAGGTTTGATGCTAACAGCGTTATAACTATGGACCACAAGATTTCATATGTAAACATTTTAATAAAAATATTCTAAGTGGTTGAGCACTTGGTAACCATACTTAACATTTAATCACGTCGCATATTCCCTTTATTATGAAATCTTACTACACCGTACCAAGTGTAGTCACGAAACGAAGTACTGTGCAACCGTTGAATACTGGTCGTCGAGTCCGGTTGGGGTTGTCAGGCCCGATAGATCTATCAACAGGATTCGCGTTTACAATACCGCTGTAAATATTAGTTACCAAGCTACAGGGAAGTATTCCAGTGGTACAACTCAACGTAGAATATATTTTTCAGTTACTTGTGTCCATAACGTAAAACATAAAATACATGTATTCTCATCCCGAAATATTTAGAGTTTAAAAGTGGGACTATATACTCACCTAATGTATTTTGTAGTAAAAATACATATAACAATATTGAACAACTTGAACAAATGCAGGGTTGGCCTAGGATTCACGAACCTGTAACATTTGTATATTTATTAATTCATATAATTGTAAACGAATAATTTTATATATATACTAATTTATTAGTTGTACCATTTTTATATTAATGATATATATATATATATATATATATATATATATATATATATATATATATATATATATATATATATATATATATATATATATATATATATATATATATATATATATACGTCTCAAATATTCTTTTTGTATATGAAAATATTGATTTTGTTAGGTTACGTGTCTTAATATATTTTTTTATATATATATCAGTTGTTTGGAGAGATAGTTATTATAATAACTCTAAATACAATAATTATAATACTGATAATATTAATAATAATACTTATGTTACTAAAAATAAAAATAATGCTTATACTAGTAGTAAAGTAATAAGATTTATATTTTTAGGTGACAAAAATAATTTTAGCAATAACATTAATAATAATAAAAATCATATTTGTAACGATAATCTTAATATCATAATAGAAATGAAATTTCTATCATGATACTTTTATTTGTAATAATTATCTTAATAATTTTAATCCTAATAATAATATCAATAATGATAATAATAATAATAATAATCATATTAGTCAAAGTATTTAATAAGAATACTAATACTTAATAATAACATATTAATAGAAATAATGATAATTACAATGATAATAGTAATAGTAATAATAATAATAATAATAATAATAATAATAATAATAATAATAATAATAATAATAATAATAATAATAATAGTAGTAGTAGTAGTAGTAGTAGTAGTAATAATAAAAATGAAAGATAAATGGTTATACCCTTTGCAAGCTTTACTAAAAAAATGTCCTAGAAGGGATTCGAACTCGCGACCTCACGGACACCGGATAACAACCACGACCACCCATCTGCTGCTGTTTTTCTGATTAACCCATCCTCACAATTATATTTATCACGTAGTTAAGTCGTTCCCTTTTTATCCACCTGAACTTAATAACTTGTCCACCAGAAAAAGGGAGCTTGGCCCGACACTCCTTCGGCCCAAGTTTTAAAATACACCCAATCACGTATAACAGCCCAAAAACATGTCGGCCCAGATGTTTGGAGTTCTAAACTCGAATTAAAATTTCGGTTTAATAACAGTGGGAAAGTTTAGCAGTCGTTTGCTATTATTAGGGTTTCGAAGGTATCACTCGTACGTTCTCAAATTCTTTCAACAACAGACATTATAATTGTTGTTTCATCACCATCGGTTGTTGTGGTACCCATCAGAATTAGTATAGCAGTCTGGTTTAATTGTTTATTAGTATTATTCTCTAGTGAAGGTAACCTTTATCTTTTGAGTGGGTTCCTTTTGTCGTGGTATTAGAAAACAGAAATCAATCACCGCATCAAACTCTATTTGTAAAGGTCCACCAGATGTATGCATCCACTGATATAAAATAATGAGATTGTGAGTGGATGTCGTCCAAAAGAAAAGAGAAAGAAAAGGATTTTGAAAAGCTAAAATCAATCAATCTCAAATGGAAACAAATATCAAAACATCTGAAAGTAATAGCTCGAAGAAAGAAGAAAAATTTAAATAAATTAAAGTGGTAGCAGCATAGCAACTTCATAATATCACAAGGGTGTTTGGTGGTGCGTTTGAAGTGGAAACAACCGATAGGAGCTGCAAAAATATAAGTGAAATGACGATGGTTTGATCGTGGTCCGAGGGTGGCGATTTCAGTGGTTCATATGGGTGGAGGATGAGTGAACCGGTGAGGTGAGTGATGGTTATTCTAGTTGGTAAGGTGGTGTTCGAATAGGCAAAAGTAGCATCAAGAAATAGTAACAATAAATAGCAGTCTAAGTAGTAGAAATAGCAAGTAGTTCGATGTATTTAAGCTAAGCAGTGATCGAGTATAGTAGTGGAGGGTGTTGAGGCAGAAAAGCCAAAGTGGTGATATGTATAGCTATGATCAAAGGTGGTGAATTTAGGTGGTTGTTTGTGGTGGTTCAATCGTGAGAAAAAATAATACAGCATCCGTCGTTCATCAGAAGAGATATAAAAGAAAGAGAAAAGTGGTGGGTTGCTAATTCGAAATAGAAACAGGAAGGAAATAGATCGAAACAGTAATGAGGTAGTAACAGTTGGGTAGTTATAGGTTTAATGTTGGTTTTTGAGTGTTCAAACAAAATAGGTTTATTGGTCATCATCGCTATCGTGTTTAAACAGAAATAATGGTAGTAGCAGGCTACCTGGATGTTTTTGGGTGATTGATAGAAGCAACATAAAACAAAAATAGATGGTGGTTAAATGGAAATCGAACAAGATGATACTGTGGTGGTTGTGTTTTTATCGAGCAGAATATGTCACGGCAGTAGTGGTGATTGTCTAGTGGCGAGTGGTTTTTGTGGTGTGCTCAATCCATAATAGCAGCAAGGACAGAACATAAGCTGCAGTAGCAGTCACATATAATAGCAATTGGGTTTAAGAAGAAAAATAGGAGAGGGAGAGGAGAGAGTTGAATGATTAAGGCAGGGGACATGAGTTGATCGAATTCGTTATTGTAGGGTTCTCAATGGCATCACAGATATACAGAAGAAGGAAGAAAAGTTGTAAAGTGGAAAGGGTGATAGTGAAGTGTAACAAACTATACACATAATTATATGCTATTGTGATCCTGTTTTATTTTGTAATTAATCTAAATTTACATATTTATATTATTAACACAAACATACAGCCATATATCTATATAGTATATCATTCACACTTGTTCGAACAAAACAAAACTCAAAAAGCCTTTTGAGACTTTTGCCGAACCCCACCTTTTCATCAGGACGTTTTATGACTCGTACCTTTATCAAAATATAGACTTAAATAAATGAAAAATTAACCCACTCAAAGTGTAACTTAATCTTTTGAGTATTTTAGTAATTCACTTTTATAATTTATAATCTCGTTATTTATCAAAACAATTTTAATGATATTAGTTTAGATCAAAACGTTTGTTGACTAATTATAATATAATAATTCATCATCTCGTAAAATATATATATATATATATATATATATATATATTTCATTTAAAAAAAAACTCGTATATATCGTATATAATGGAAATATTAACGTAATAATATTATATTTAGCTTTTCAAACTAATAATAGTTCAAAGTCTATTAAAAAATAATAAATAAATAAAACACGTAATGTTTATACTCTAAACCTATAATTCCTTTATACGCTAACGTTTATTTTAGTTTCCTTAAACTTTCTAAATAAAATAACTTAGTATCGATCGAATCAAATAACAAGGGTTATGAAATTCAATCCTCCACCAACTTTTGTCTAATCCTCAATAATTAACACTTTTGTTCTTATATACAATCACTTTTTCAAATATTCCGAATACCGTTAAAAGTAAGGGTTTCCTAATTCAAAGCCGAACACCAAAGACCGTCCGGATTACTTCAACAACCCGAGATCCCGCAATGGAAGTGGGAAAGGATAACGATGGATTTTATCACCAAGCTACCAAAAACGACGGGCGGTTATGATACCATTTGGGTTATTGTTGACCGTCTCACCAAATCCGCACACTTCCTTGCCATGAAAGAAACGGACAAAATGGAGAAACTTGCACAACTTTACATTAAGGAGATCGTAGCCCGACACGGTGTACCTTTATCGATTATCTCCGACCGAGATGGCCGTTTCGTTTCTAGATTTTGGCGTACATTGCAAGAAGCGTTGGGAACGCGTTTAGACATGAGCACCGCATATCATCCTCAAACCGATGGACAAAGCGAACGTACAATTCAAACCTTAGAAGACATGTTACGAGCTTGCGTGGTTGATTTCGGAAAAGCTTGGGACAAGCACTTACCTCTCGCCGAGTTCTCTTATAACAATAGTTATCACGCGAGTATTAAAGCCGCACCTTTTGAAGCGCTATATGGCCGCAAATGTCATTCACCTCTTTGTTGGGCCGAGGTAGGCGACGTGCAAATCACCGGACCCGAACTCATTCACGAAACCACCGAGAAAATCATTCAAATCCGAGATAGGCTTAGGACGGCCCGAAGTCGTCAAAGGAGCTATACCGACAAACGACGCAACGATCTTGAATTTCAAGTCGGTGACCGAGTAATGTTAAAAGTCGCACCTTGGAAGGGTGTAATCCATTTTGGGAAACGCGGGAAGCTAAATCCGCGGTATATTGGTCCTTTCGAAATCTTGGAGCGTATTGGAACCGTTGCTTATCGTTTAGATCTTCCGCCTCAATTGAGCTCCGTTCATCCTACTTTCCATGTATCCAACTTGAAAAAGTGTCTTGCCGAACCCGATATCGTCATTCCTCTCGAGGAGCTCACCATTGATGACAAATTTCATTTCGTGGAGGAACCGGTTGAAATTGTGGATACCTCCGTCAAGACATTGAAACAAAGCCGAATCCCGATTGTTAAAGTCCGTTGGAACGCCAAAAGGGGACCCGAGTTTACTTGGGAAAGACAAGATCAAATGCAAAGGAAGTATCCTCATCTATTCGTGAATTCGGAAACGCAAGATCTCGAGGAAGAAACAACGACTACTACGCCTACTTAAATTTCGGGACGAAATTTCTTTTAAGGAGTAGGTAATGTAACATCCCGCCTTTTTCCGTTTTCTTTTCCGTTATACTAATTTAAACTTCGTTATATGTTTATAACATCTCCCGTTAATACGCGTTTTAAAATATTCCGTTTAGGTATTTTCCGCACCCGACTACAAACTCGAGGGACTAAAATTGACACGGGGCAAACTAGTTGACTAGGTCACCTAGTCCACCCCAATCACCACCATTCAACCATCTCTCTCTCTCTCTCTCTCTCTTTCTCTCTAGCAAGAACACACCCAAATTCCAAATTCATTCAATCATCATCTAAATTCGATCTAGGAGGCTTACAACAAAATAAATTACATATTCGTGATCCTCTCTTCATCCTCTTCATTTTGGTACCAACTTCATCTCGTTTGGGTAACATTTCTAAAACACTAGTTTTCTTTAAATTTGTGTTCTTGACTTAAAAGTATGTTAATTAGTGTCTATGGCTCATTGTGATGTCGTGTATGTAATTTGTATGCTCGATTTGTTGTTTTTGGTGTAACTAGTTCATTATGAAAATTTCTTGCTAAATCCTTGATTTTGGATGATCAAATGTTATTAGATTGTTAATGTGCATGTTTTAAAAGTGTTACTAGTATCATTAGCTTCATTTTGATGTATAGATTGATTAAAGAAACTTCATAAACGCGATTATTGATTTTGTGAACTTTTGGTTAGGGTTGACAACACTTAAAACGAACTTTTGATGCGTTGAATGCTTGTTAATGTTATTGATAAGTGTTTAGTTGTATTACATGTTTCATTACCTTCAAAACGGCATATCATATGTATAAATTGGATTCCCGAAACTTAAATTGCAATTGATAAACTTGAAACTTGAAAATAAACCTCTATTGATCACTTGGCGGGATTTCGGTTATAGTATATGATGTTTTTGCTTGATGAAAAGTGTTTAGTTGCGTTCCTTGTCGAAAGAGCTTTCCGATGATATAAAATACATGTTCTAATTGTTTGCGGATCATAAAATGTGATTGTTTGTGTTTTGGTTCGTCCATTTGAGGAATACAGCAAACAGGGCCTGGAAACCGATCAGGACGCCGTCCAGATACTGGGGACGCCGTCCCACCTTTTGAACCTAGACGCCGTCTAGGATATCAGGACGCCATCCCACCCTTCATTGTGGGACGCCGTCTAGCCATTTGGGACGCCGTCCCATTGTACTAAAACTGGCTGTTTACTTTGGTCATTTGACATAAAAATGTTTGCTATGCTACGGACCTCCGATTAACATGAAACTTGGCCAACATGCTCATATATGATTATATAACTTAGAAAAATTGTCGGATACCCAACCCGACCCCGTTGACTTTTCCGTTGACTTTGACCCGACCAAGTTGACTTTTAATCAAACTTAACCAAATAATTGTGCAATCATTCTAACATGTTTTTATACTTGTACCTTGCATGAAACATGACAATTTGATTCACACGCTATTATGATCGAGTCTTAACGAGCCATAGGACTAATTGAACATCTTTGACCTATCGTGCTTACCGTTATTGATACAACCTATTGTTTAGGTCAAGACTAGCATTGTTCTTTGCACACGTTTACTTGTTGAAGTACTTTACTACTCGTGCACTCAAGGTGAGATCATAGTCCCACTTTTACTCTTTTTGAACTTACATTTGGGATGAGAAAACATAAACATTTCTTTTACTAAGTGAACACAAGTACAGGAAAACAAACATTCTACATACGAGTTTAGAACAAAATCCTCAATTCGATTATCATTAGTTACACTTGCCGGGTGTAAGCGAGAACTTATGTTGTATGGATCCATATGGGTTTGACAAACCCTCATTCAAACGGTTCGCTACCGTTTACGAATGGAATATATTTTCGAGAAACAGTGTATGTTCTAGCACTAAGTGATGGGGTTCAATGGAAGGAAATGTTAAGCATTGATAATTGGGTGCTCGTGAAACAAACTTTTGGAATGTATTACTATTATTTCATTGATGCAAATCTTGTGGTTCACTTGTACTTACTTACTTAAACCTATGATTTCACCAACGTTTTCGTTGACAGATTTCTATGTTTTTCTCAGGTCTTTGAACGATATGTGTTACATGCTTCCGCTCATTATTTTGATACTTGCATTGGATGTCGAGTATATATGCATACATGGAGCGTCTTTTGGCTACTTTCAAATTGTGTCGCATAAGTTTCATTTGTACTTAAAACTTTGTATCGTAACTTGTGGTGGAACTATTCTTGTAAACTTTGAACAATCTTTACATTTGAAATGAATGCGACATATCTTTTGGTCAAACGTTGTTTTAAAGACTTATGACCACGTAACGGGACCTAAGTAGACGGCGCCGTCAAATATGATTTGGTCGGGTCGCTACAACTACATCAACTACTACAATTCTATATGAAAAACTGATCATAATAATATTTCGCGTTCAAACTTTTACACAATATTTTACAAACTTACAATACCGCTTATTTTACATATAGCATGAAATATAGCACACAATAAATTTGATACAAGATGGTTGTGAAGATAAATCTAGCTAGTACACAAGTCATTTAGCAAAGGCAATAAAGACACGTAATTCATACGTCCAGAAACAAGTCATGCATTCTGGTTTTACTAGGACTACTTCCCATCCTTGGTCTTGTGGAACATAACCGTTATGGCCGTTGATAAGACACCCTGTTGTAACGTCGTCAAAGGGACGAGGGTTACGTAATGTCCAACAGTCCCGTAACAATCTAAAAACCTCATTTCTTACCCCAATTACCGACTCCGTCACTTGTGGGAACTTTTGTTTAATAGTTGTAGCCCGATGTTCTTGTTCTCACTTTGGTGAGAAGCGAACATTACTAACCCGTAAGCATAACATGCTTCTTTATGTTGCTTGTTAGCCGCTTTTTCTAAATCACGAAGTCCTATATTCGGATATATTGAGTCAAAATAATTTCTTAACCCGTTGCGTAAAATAGCATTTGGGTTCCCCGCAATATATGCGTCAAAGTAAAGACATCGTAACTTATGGATTTCCCAATGTGATATCCCCCATCTTTCGAACGAAAGCCTTTTATAAACCAAGGCATTCTTGGAACATTCTTCAAATGTCTTACAAACTGATCTCGCCTTAAATAGTTGTGCCGAGGAATTCTGACCGACTCTAGACAAGATTTCATCAATCATGTCTCCGGGTAGGTCTCTTAAAATATTGGGTTGTCTATCCATTTTGTATTTTTATACTGTAAAATAGACAAGAGTTAGATTCATAAAAAAAATACTTATTAATACAAGCAATTTTTACATATAACATAAATCATAAGCACACTATATTACATATATTACACCACACGAATACAATTATCTTATTCCGACTCGCTCGTTTCTTCTTTTTCTTCGGTTTTGGTTCGTTTTGCCAAGTTTCTAGGGATATATGATGTTCCCCTAATACGAGCCGTCGTTTTCCACATTGGTTTAGAAAAACCTGGTGGTTTAGAGGTTCCTGGGTCATTGTTACAACTTAAGAACTTCGGGGGTTGACGATACATATAAAGTTCATCGGGGTTGGAATTAGATTTCTCTATTTTTATGCCCTTTCCCTTATTATTTTCTTTTGCCTTTTTAAATTCAGTTGGGGTAATTTCTATAACATCATCGGAATTCTCGTCGGAATCCGATTCATCGGAGAATTGGTAATCCTCCCAATATTTGGCTTCCTTGGCGGAAACACCATTGACCATAATTAACCTTGGTCGGTTGGTTGAGGATTTTCTTTTACTTAACCGTTTTATTATTTCCCCCACCGGTTCTATTTCTTCTTCCGGTTTCGATTCTTCTTCCGGTTCCGACTCTTCTTCCGGTTCCGACTCTTCTTCCGGTTCCTCTTCGGGAACTTGTGAATCAGTCCACGAATCATTCCAATTTACATTTGACTCTTCATTATTATTAGGTGAGTCAATGGAACTTGTTCTAGAGGTAGACATCTATCACATAATATCAAACACATTAAGAGATTAATATATCACATAATATTCACATGTTAAAAATATATAGTTTCCAACAAAATTTGTTAAGCAATCATTTTTCAAGTAAACACGGTCGAAGTGCAGACTCACTAATGCATCCTAACAAACTCGATAAGACACACTGATTCAAAATTCTGGTTCTCTAAGACCAACGCTCGGATACCAACTGAAATGTCCCGTTCTTATTGATTAAAAACGTTCCATATTAATTGATTTCGTTGCGAGGTTTTGACCTCTATATGAGACGTGTTTCAAAGACTGCATTCATTTTAAAACAAACCATAACCTTTATTTCATCAATAAAGGTTTAAAAAGCTTTACGTAGATTATCAAATAATGATAATCTAAAATATCCTGTTTACACACGACCATTACATAATGGTTTACAATACAAATATGTTACAACGAAATAAGTTTCTTGAATTCAGTTTTTACACAATATCATACAAGCATGGACTCCAAATCTCGTCCTTATTTAAGTATGCGATAGTGGAAGCTCTTAATAATCACCTGAGAATAAACATGCTTAAAACGTCAACAAAAATGTTGGTGAGTTATAGGTTTAACCTATATATTATCAAATCATAATAATAGACCACAAGATTTCATATTTCAATACACATCCCATACATAGAGATAAAAATCATTCATATGGTGAACACCTGGTAACCGACATTAACAAGATGCATATATAAGAATATCCCCTATCATTCCGGGACATCCATCGGACATGATAAAACAACATCGAAGTACTAAAGCATCCGCTACAACGGATGGGGTTTGTTAGGCCCAATAGATCTATCTTTAGGATTCGCGTTAATTAGTAGACTGGTTTACTAATTCGTAGGCTACCAAGCAAAAGGGGCATATTCGGCTTCGATCATTCAACCATATAATGTAGTTTCGATTACTTGTGTCTATTTCGTAAAACATTTATAAAAGTAGCGTATGTATTCTCAGTCCCAAAAATATGTATTGCAAAAACATTTAAAAAGGGAGTAATGAAACTCACTTTCACAGATTTTTTACTTCGTCGGGAAGTAAGACTTGGCCACTGGTCGATTCACGAACCTATAACAAATATGTACATATATATCAAAGTATGTTCAAAATATATTTACAACACTTTTAATACATTTTGATGTTTTAAGTTTATTAAGTCAGCTGTCCTTGTTAGTAACCTACAACTAGTTGTCCACAGTTAGATGTACATAAATAAATCGATATATATTATCTTGAATCAATCCACGACCCAGTGTATACATATCTCAGTATTGATCACAACTCAAACTATATATATTTTGGAATCAACCTCAACCCTGTATAGCTAACTCCAACATTCACATATAGAGTGTCTATGGTTGTTACGAAATATATATAGATGTGTCGACATGATAGGTCAAAACATTGTATACGTGTCTATGGTATCTCAAGATTACATAATATACAATACAAGTTGATTAAGTTATGGTTGGAATAGATTTGTTACCAATTTTCACGTAGCTAAAATGAGTAGTTTTTACCAATTTTGTTTTGCTCGCCATTTCTTCGTTTCTAATCTTTTTTGAGTGATTTAAGCGGCCACGGTTTCGTATTGAACTTGACTTTATGAAACTAAACAGAAAAGGTATAGGTTTATAGTCGGAAATACAAGTTACAAGTCATTTTTGAAAGAGGTAGTCATTTCCGTCGAACGAACGACATCTTGATGACTGTTTTGAAAAACATACTTTCACTTTGAGTTTAACCATGATTTTTGGATATGGTTTCATGTTCATAAGAAAAATCATTTTCCCAGAAGTATAGCTTTTAAATCAAAGTTTTTCATAGTTTTTAATTATCCAAACCAAAACAGCCCCCGGTTGTAACTACGACGGCGTAAATCCGGTTTTATGGTGTTTATCGTGTTTCCGGGTTTTAAATCATTAAGTTAGCATATCATATAGATATAGATCATATGTATAGTTGATTTTAAAAGTGTAGTTAGAAGGATTAACTTTATTTGCGAACAAGTTTAGAATTAACTAAACTATGTTCTAGTGATTACTAGTTTACCACTTCGAATATGATAGCTTTTTATGTATGAATCGAATGATGTTATGAACATCATTACTACCTTAAGTTTCTTAGATAAACCTACTGGAAAAGAGAAAAATGGATCTAGCTTCAATGGATCCTTGGATGGCTCGAAGTTCTTGAAGCAGAATCATGACATGAAAACAAGTTCAAGTAAGATCATCACTTGAAATAAGATTGTTATAGTTATAGAAATTGAACCAAAGTTTGAATATGATTATTACCTTGTATTAGAATGATAACCTACTGTAAGAAACAAAGATTTCTTGAGGTTGGATGATCACCTTACAAGATTGGAAGTGAGCTAGCAAACTTGAAAGTATTCTTGATTTTATGTAACTAGAACTTGTAGAATTTATGAAGAACACTTAGAACTTGAAGATAGAACTTGAGAGAGATCAATTAGATGAAGAAAATTGAAGAATTAAAGTGTTTGTAGGTGTTTTTGGTCGTTGGTTTATGGATTAGATATAAAGGATATGTAATTTTGTTTTCATGTAAATAAGTCATGAATGATTACTCATATTTTTGTAATTTTATGAGATATTTCATGCTAGTTGCCAAATGATGGTTCCCACATGTGTTAGGTGACTCACATGGGCTGCTAAGAGCTGATCATTGGAGTGTATATACCAATAGTACATACATCTAAAAGCTGTGTATTGTACGAGTACGAATACAGGTGCATACGAGTAGAATTGTTGATGAAACTGAACGAGGATGTAATTGTAAGCTAGAAGTATTTTGATAAGTGTCTTGAAGTCTTTCAAAAGTGTATAAATACATATTAAAACACTACATGTATATACATTTTAACTGAGTCGTTAAGTCATCGTTAGTCGTTACATGTAAGTGTTGTTTTGAAACCTTTAGGTTAACGATCTTGTTAAATATTGTTAACCCAATGTTTACAATATCAAATGAGATTTTAAATTATTATATTATCATGATATTATGATGTATGAATATCTCTTAATATGATATATATATACATTAAATGTCGTTACAACGATAATCGTTACATATATGTCTCGTTTAAAAATTATTAAGTTAGTAGTCTTGTTTTTACATATGTAGTTCATTGTTAATATACTTAATGATATGTTTACTTATCATAATATCATTTTAACTATATATATATCCATATATATGTCATCATATAGTTTTTACAAGTTTTAACGCTCGTGAATCACCGGTCAACTTGGGTGGTCAATTGTCTATATGAAACCTATTTCAATTAATCAAGTCTTAACAAGTTTGATTGCTTAACATGTTGGAATCACTTAATCATGTAAATATTAATTTCATAATATATCTATAAACATGGAAAAGTTCGGGTCACTACACCCAGTTTACGAATCGATACTCTGAATGTTGAAAAAGCTGAATGAAGCAGCAAAAACTGTAGGCAACCGTAAACAACCTTAGTCGTCGGAAGTTTGATGATAAAGAATAATATGTTGAAAAAGCTCAGAAACGTTGGAACTGGAAAAAGGATAGAATTAACTATGGAGGAGATCAAGGACAAACTCTAACGACCCGTCCTAATCCACAAGGACGAATACATTACATTTGGTTACATTGCGAGGTACTAGACCTCTATATGATACATTTTACAAACATTGCATTCGTTTTTGAAAAGACAATCTTTCATTACATCGAAAGTTGACGGCATGCATACCATTTTATAATATATCTAACTATAATTGACTTAATAATAATCTTGATGAACTCAATGACTCGAATGCAACGTCTTTTGAAATATGTCCTGAATGACTCCAAGTAATGTCTCTAAAATGAGCAAGTGCACAGCGGAAGATTTCTTTCATACCTGAGAATAAACATGCTTTAAAGTGTCAACCAAAAGGTTGGTGAGTTCATTAGTTTAACATAAATAATCCTTTCCTAATTTTAATAGACCACAAGATTTCATACTTCCATTTCTCATAATTATACGTCCCATGCATAGAGACAAAAATATCATTCATATGGATTGAACACCTGGTAACCGACATTCACAATATGTATATAAGAATATCCCCATCATTCCGGGATCCTCCTTCGGACATGATATAAATTTCGAAGTACTAAAGCATCCGGTACTTTGGATGGGGCTTGTTGGGCCCGATAGATCTATCTTTAGAGTTCGCGTCAATTAGGGTGTCTGTTCCCTAATTCTTAGATTACCAGACTTAATAAAAAGGGCATATTCAATTTCGATCATTCAACCATATAATGTAGTTTCGATTACTTGTGTCTATTTCGTAAAACATTTATAAAAGCGCATGCATTCTCAGTCCCAAAAATATATATTGCAAAAGCATTTAAAAAGGGAGTGATGAAACTCACTATAATGTATTTTGTAGTAAAAATACATATGACGACATTGAACAATGCAGGGTTGGCCTCGGATTCACGAACCTATATCAAGTATTAACACATTATAGTATAAATCAATTAAGTTTATATATTTGTTATGTATTAATTATTCTTATAATATATTATGATACTTATTTGATATTTAATTAATGTTATATCAATAATATTAGTTGAAACATAATTTTTATGTAATATTAGTATATTTTATGTTATAATATATTTACATATATATCTTTTGTTTTGCAAAATTAATAATCGTAGAAATACCTGACTAAGGGTAATAATAATAATACTAATAGTATGATACTAGTAATAATAATGATAATAATGATTATCATACTTATATGGTGATAATAATATTTATAATACTAATAATAACAATCATAATAACAATACTATTAAATGATCATAAATTCTTATTTTAGTAATAATAATAGTAATAATTATATTACTACTAATAATAACAATAATAATAATAATATTAATTTTAGAAATGAGAACTACCTTCAAAGAGCTTTTCTAAAAAAACTGCCCCAAACAGGGCTCGAACTCGAGACCTCTCGCCCACCCGCAAAAACCCTTAACCATTCTGCCTTCCATGTTTTTCTAACTTATAAGGCAACCCAAACATATATATCTAGTATTTCTTTCATCTTAGTTCATCATCTTCTTCACCAAGTTTAAAATCAAACGGGGGCAAAAACTCAACAACAATCGAACGGGTTTTCATTTATGACTTGTAAACAACATGAAACAAAAAAAAATGTGTTCATGATATAAAAAAAATGAAAAAAAAAAAACACAAAAAATCCTACTGCTTGCCCGTAGCTAGAAAAAAAAAAATTGTTTTCAATTTTGAGTTCGTTTTGGACAATCTTTACAACATGAAACATGTTTCAAATCATTCCTAAAATCTATCAAAATCATCAATTTAACTTAAAACATCAAAACAAGCTCTAATTTCTCCAAGAACAAAACAGTTGACTTTTGACAATTTAACTTTGACTCGCAAATTCGAATTCGTTATTAAGAATTGGAACTTGAGATTTTGCAGGAAGTTTAAGTAAATGATTCCTAACAACTCTGCATTTTTAGTTTTTGAAATTTGTTTCGAATTTACGTTAGTGTATATTACTGTGAAGAACTCAAGAACTCAAAAATTGATTTTTAGATTAAGAGTGTTATAGGTTATGATTACAACATGAATTGTGTTGCAAATCATTCCTATAATCTTTATGGATCATCAAATTAACTGGAGATATCAAAACAAACTCGAATTTGATTCAAGAACACTTAGTTGACTTTTAAAACCAAAACTTTGACTCCAAAATTAGAGATTAATAGAAAGAATTGAGGATTGAAAACTTACAGATAGTTTAGATAGATGATTCCTAACAAGACTGTATTATTATATTTTGAAAATTCATTCAAAATCAAAATATGATGAAAAAGATAAATGTACAGAGTGTGGAGCTTATTTTCTGGGTTTTTCAGTTTTATTCAATCACTGAATGCGATAGACAATATATAGCAAAGGATTTCTGTTTTGAATTGTGATTGAAGCAGACTCATAACAAACTCCGACAGATACAAAAATTATATACAGTAGGGATGTGGATGTGAAACTGAATGGTACTAGTTCTTGATTCTTTTTTTTTTTTATAATTAAATTAATATTAATAATTGATAATATATTAATAATAATTATTATTATATAAGTACTAATGATACAAAATTCATAAAAATGATAATAATAATACTATTAGTGTTAATAATAATAAATTGTATTAGTTTCTAATAATTTGTACGTTGTCACCCGTCTTACGTCCCGGTTCCGGTTTCTCGAACGCATTTTCGTATGCTTAGAAAACTGATACCTTACATTTCGCGAATTGTACCTTTATTAATAATTAGACTTAAATTAATGGAAAACTAACCCACTCAAAGTGTAACTTAATCTTTTGAGTGTTTTGGTCATTTACTTCTATAAATCATAGTCTCGTTATTTATCAAAGCATATTTAATAATATTAAATCAAAACATTTTATGACTAATTTGATATTATTATTCATCACTTTGTAAAATAAAAATATATTTTCATTTAAAATATAAACTTGTACATACCGTATATAATGGAAATATTAATGTAATAATATAATATTTAGTTTTTCAAAACTAATAATAGTTCAAAAGTTTATTTTAAATTCGTTTAGAAAATCTTATAACACATAACGTTTATACTTTAAACTTAATTTGATATAATTCATTTATGCGCCAACGTTTAGTTTAATTTCCTTAAACTTTCTAAATAATATATCTTAATATCGATCAAATCAAATAACAAGTGTTGCTATCGTTTACATAAATAATTTGTAATCAGATATGTATTTAATATACATAAACACGTTTTAAATACACGTTGCAAGTTATTTAAATATATCTTAACAATTAATATTCAACTTACGTTATTTAACAAAGACATTTTAATAACCAAGTTATATTACATTGGAAAACGTTTTCGCACGTTTGTAAATAGATCAATCAAGTAATATGAAATTCAATTCTCCACTAACATTTGTATGACACTAGATAAGTGATACTTTGTTTTCATTTGAAAATCACTTTATCATTTATTCCGAATACCGTTAAAAACAAACGATTTCTCAAATCAACGTGGACCTCATAACAGAGACTCGTAATCATAATTCAATGTATCTGATAATTCAATCATATGATATTATCTTTTAATTTCATCAATAACTATATTAACTTATATTGAAACAAAAATATGTTCATGTAAAGTATTATATGTCTAATACTTTGTTAACGTTTTCAACTAATAAGTATATATTATATATACATATCAATATACACATAAATGTTCGTGAATCGTTGAGCATAGTTAAAGGGTAATTGATTACATGAATATAGATTTCAAAACTTTCGAGACTCAACATTACAGATTTTGCTTATCGTGTCGAAAACATATAAAGATTAAAGTTTAAATTTGATCGGAAATTTCCGGGTCATCACAGTACCTACCCGTTAAAGAAATTTCGTCCCGAAATTTGATCGAGGTCGTCATGCTAACTATAAAAATGTCTTCATGACAAATATGAGTCGATGAATAGAGTTTTATCATCATTGAGTAATATAGATAAAACAATTTGATTACGTGAAGAGTATAAGGGAAGCTATCGCAGGAGAGTGAAATGAGTAACTGTATATTCATTTTAACCGATGACGTAGTTATGATTTGTTTCCGGATTTCATGGAATTTAAAGAAAATCTTTGCGATAAGATTTGGTTCTTCGGTGATTAAGGAAATTTGGATCTTCTTTGATTAAATGCAATAATTTGTTGCGATCGCTCTGTCGGATATTTTACTATAAATCCATCCCCTTTGTTTCCTTATTTTCACAACTCACAACTTTTATTCTTTCTCCTCAATTCATACTTTAAAACATTCGTCAATATGCTCCATCCCGTTTTGATTCTTGATATACTCTTAACTTTCATATCTATCATTCTTCTTTTCCATCTACCGCCAGAAGAATCTATTTACTTATAATATACTCTGGGTTTTATAGTGTTCTTAGTTCTCCCGTGTCTTTATATTGCTATATGCATCGATATATACGGTTTATAAATTCTGGGTGGTTTTTGGGTTTTATATCTTTTCTTATATTTCGATGTCCCTACTTCTGTCTCCCCTAATCATTGTCATCCATTGTTAATGCTCTCTCCTATTTGCTGCGATTTATACCCCAATTTCTATTCCAGAGTTTTGTCCTTTCGTTTCTTCTTCTTGTGATTAAGCACCGCTTGTAATGGTCCAGAATTTGCAGATATGAATTTCGGAATGAACATTGTTAATGTTTTAAGAAGAAAACCGTAATGGTACGATCTTAATTTGATAAATTACCAGAATATCCAGAAAGATAGAACTATCAAGAAGATATGTTCTTAATATGTTTAGAGATTGGGTAGAATGTAAGAGTCGTGTAAATGGCACATGATGACGATATGTTCTGTGAATTATCACGTTCCATTAGAAACTCAGCATGAATTACTGTAATATAATCACGTTGATCAAATGTCATTATATTATACTAACTCATGCTTCAGTTCCCAACACTACTTCAAAATCATTTATATTTTCTACTCGAAGGTTTTAGAATTTAGAAACTAAAATAGTTTCTTTTATAATGTAACACAGATAACACGAAGAGATAACCAATTTCGGATAAGAAGAGTTTTGAAAATATCCTCAAAAATATCAAAGATATTTATGATGATATTTTCAGAATTTCTAAGATCGAAGGTTGATGAAGAAAGATTTTCCACAAGATTTAATATGAGTATAGAGCAAGGTTTTCTCTAAAGATTTCATTGGATACAGAATTATCGGGATTCTTTGAATATAGGGTTTGGTCCTTGTATTTGTCCTTGGCCTCCTTCATGGTTAGCTCAATCCGTTTTCCAGTTCCAACTTTTCTGAGCTTTTCCAACATGCTATTCTTTATTATCAAACTTCTGGCTGTTAAGATCGTTTACAGTTTTTACTGCTTCATTCAGCTTTTTCAACATTTTGAGTATTGATTCGTAGACTGGGTGCTTTTCATAATTTCAGAATGGAAGGTCATAATTCTAAGAGATAAAGGTTATATGTATACCTATAACTGTTGTTGTAGAATTGTTGCGGGAATCAAAATACTGATTGCTGATTCCCGGTAATTGGTATGACAATACTCGTTACAAGATGCAGACGAATATATGATAAGGTTTTAATGAACAGATATAATGGTTCTTCGAAGGGAATTAAGACAACGTGTAATGAAGTTGCTGGTAAGTTTACTGCTAATGTGGCGGAATATAAAAGGTTCCCCAACAACGATGGCGAAAGGCATATTTATATATCAAGGCTATAATAAGGCTAATCCGAATGAAAGTCGAAGTTGACTTGCTGGAGCTGTGACAAAATTTGCTAATTGGGAAAGAGATTGCAAAGTTATTTTCGGCAATAACAACGTTAAAGGAATTAGCACAGCTACGTGTTAAATGTTTACTCAGTTTTCGAGAGTTTTCAGGTGCATAACTATACGCATCAATCTTTTCTTCCGTAGACGAAGTGCGGTTGGTTCATCCTCTCAATTGAGGTGTTTTCAAGAAATATGAAATGTTTGAACGCAGATTGGAATCGTCAAGATACAAATGAGGTTTAAGATGAAATCAAGTGGCAACTTGAAGAATTGTTTAGTTTCATAGGTTATAATCAATATTTTAATTCATTTTAATTGTCCAATGTTTTTAGTCCACAGTCGATAGTCCACAGTTAACAATCCACTGATTCATATATAGTTTAATATATAATATTCGAATTAATTAATACGTATCGTGACCCGTATATGTCTCAGACTCGATCACAACTCAAACTATATATATTATTATAGAATCAACCTCGACCCTGTATAGCTAACTCCCGCATTACTGCATATAGAGTGTCTATGGTTACTCCAAATAATATATATAGATGCGTCGATATGATATGTCAAAACCTTGTATACGTGTCCCGATATTTAAAGTGCGTAAAATAAATAACAGAATTTAAATGACGATAAATAAAGTGCGTAAAGTAAATAACAGAAATTAAATGACGATAAATAAAATTGCGAGAATGTAAATTGCGATAATTAAATTGCGATAAATAAAGTGTAATCAGTTAGCTGGCAACAATTAGTTAGGAACAGTTAGCGTGGATTCTTAACAAAATTTCTCATAGTTAATTTGTTTATTTCTAACAAATTTTATTTTGTCCAATGTTTTCTTCATTATGCCACTTGTTGGATTATGATAAATCAAAATCCAAATATGAAATTGGATGAATGTGGTTATTCTGTGGTGAACGAATTTGTATATCGGTGGACGTAAGTAGGATAGTAAACGACTGTTGAATTAGATTCGAAGAATGTACAGTGTAACTTATTAATGTGAAATCTAAATATTCCTCGGGTATTACCTAACCGTTAAAATATTTTCACCATTAACAGTTTGTACACAAGATTTTTTTTTTTTTTTAATTACAATCTTTATGAAAATATATATACATATATATCTTCTTTAGATGTAATCATGAATTTAATGAGTCAATATGATATTAAACTCATTTGATTTACCGTTGGAACAAGAATATATAATCTCTAAAACATTAGAGATTACATAATCGCCATGTCGAACGAAGATAAATGATGTAGAACGATACGTAGAACGATAATAATACTCAAGGTATAGAATGAGACGTCGAGGCATGAGTTGTTGATGGCACTGGTGTTGTTATTGATGGTACTGTTGGTGCCGGTGATGTTGTTGAAGCTGGTAATTTTTGCACCATATTCTCCAGATTGATTACTCGAGCGCGAAGTTCATTGACTTCTTCTATTATTCCGGGATGATTATCGGTCGGTACGAGCGGATGAATAAGGTTTAGAATTTTAGATAGAATACAATTGTGGTGAGATATTCGAGAAATGGGGGTGAAAATGGTGTTTCAGACTGGTTCGCCGGTAAGTGCTTCAGGTTCATTGCCAAGAGGTAAATTCGGTTGGTGGGTGGAAAGGATCGCCTTCCTCTCGTCTCCATCGGTTAAGTCGACTACGAACCCATCAGATGAATTGGGGATGATTGATTGGTTGATTCATTCTGGTGACGTTGCCTCCGGAGCTTAGGTAAACATCCGTGTCAGAATAGCTGTCGGAATAACTATCGGATTAGCTATCGAAGTCTGAGGGACTCGAACTGGTTGAGGGATTCATCTTGTACGATCAGATGAAGTATTTTAGATAAGAAACAGATTATATGATGTAGATTAGTACCCTGCAACACATAATTCACATATGCGTATACAATACTAAAATCCCATATGTTACGGAGGAATCTACGGAAGTTGTCAGACAAAGTCTACAGTACAAGATATGCTAAGATATGAATTAGCAGATACGCTAAGATACGAATTTTGTCTATACACTATTCATGCAATCATTGCAGTAAGATGTGTCTAGACTAAGAATGATAAGCAGGTAATTTCCTAAGGATGATAAATAGATGATTTTCGACAAAAAATAATAAGCAAAACTTTTGACATGCAGACACGGTCGAAGTCCAGACTCACTAATGCATCCTAACGACTATCAGTTAGACTCACTAATGCAAGACCTGGTTCGCTAAGACCACCGCTCTGATACCAACTCTAACGACCCGTCCTAATCCACAAGGACGAATACATTACATTTGGTTACATTGCGAGGTACTAGACCTCTATATGATACATTTTACAAACATTGCATTCGTTTTTGAAAAGACAATCTTTCATTACATCGAAAGTTGATGGCATGCATACCATTTTATAATATATCTAACTATAATTGACTTAATAATAATCTTGATGAACTCAACGACTCGAATACAACGTCTTTTGAAATATGTCCTGAATGACTCCTAGTAATGTCTCTAAAATGAGCAAGTGCACAGCGGAAGATTTCTTTCATACCTGAGAATAAACATGCTTTAAAGTGTCAACCAAAAGGTTGGTGAGTTCATTAGTTTAACATAAATAATCCTTTCCTAATTTTAATAGACCACAAGATTTCATACTTCCATTTCTCATAATCATACATCCCATGGATAGAGACAAAAATATCATTCATATGGATTGAACACCTGGTAACCGACATTCACAATATGTATATAAGAATATCCCCATCATTCCGGGATCCTCCTTCGGACATGATATAAATTTCGAAGTACTAAAGCATCCGGTACTTTGGATGGGGCTTGTTGGGCCCGATAGATCTATCTTTAGAGTTCGCGTCAATTAGGGTGTATGTTCCCTAATTCTTAGATTACCAGACTTAATAAAAAGGGGCATATTCAATTTCGATCATTCAACCATATAATGTAGTTTCGATTACTTGTGTCTATTTCGTAAAACATTTATAAAAGCGCATGCATTCTCAGTCCCAAAAATATATATTGCAAAAGCATTTAAAAAGGGAGTGATGAAACTCACTATAATGTATTTTGTAGTAAAAATACATATGACGACATTGAACAATGCAGGGTTGGCCTCGAATTCACGAACCTATATCAACTATTAACACATTATAGTATAAATCAATTAAGTTTATATATTTGTTATGTATTAATTATTCTTATAATATATTATGATACTTATTTGATATTTAATTAATGTTATATCAATAATATTAGTTGAAACATAATTTTTATGTAATATTAGTATATTTTATGTTATAATATATTTACATATATATCTTTTGTTTTGCAAAATTAATAATCGTAGAAATACCTGACTAAGGGTAATAATAATAATACTAATAGTATGATACTAGTAATAATAATGATAATAAGGATTATCATACTTATATGGTGATAATAATATTTATAATACTAATAATAACAATCATAATAACAATACTATTAAATGATCATAAATTCTTATTTTAGTAATAATAATAGTAATAATTATATTACTACTAATAATAACAATAATAATAATAATATTAATTTTAGAAATGAGAACTACCTTCAAAGAGCTTTTCTAAAAAAAACTGCCCCAAACAGGGCTCGAACTCGAGACCTCTCGCCCACCCGCAAAAACCCTTAACCATTCTGCCATCCATGTTTTTCTGACTTATAAGGCAACCCAAACATATATATCTAGTATTTCTTTCATCTTAGTTCATCATCTTCTTCACCAAGTTTAAAATCAAACGGGGGCAAAAACTCAACAACAATCGAACGGGTTTTCATTTATGACTTGTAAACAACATGAAACAAAAAAAAATGTGTTCATGATATAAAAAAAATGAGAAAACAAAACACAAAAAATCCTACTGCTTGCTGGTAGCTAGAAAAAAAAAATTTTCGTTTTCAATTTTGAGTTCGTTTTGTACAATCTTTACAACATGAAACATGTTTCAAATCATTCCTAAAATCTATCAAAATCATCAATTTAACTTAAAACATCAAAACAAGCTCTAATTTCTCCAAGAACAAAACAGTTGACTTTTGACAATTTAACTTTGACTCGCAAATTCGAATTCGTTATTAAGAATTGGAACTTGAGATTTTGCAGGAAGTTAAAGTAAATGATTCCTAACAACTCTGCATTTTTAGTTTTTGAAATTTGTTTCGAATTTACGTTAGTGTATATTACTGTGAAGAACTCAAGAACTCAAAAATTGATTTTTAGATTAAGAGTGTTATAGGTTATGATTACAACATGAATTGTGTTGCAAATCATTCCTATAATCTTTATGGATCATCAAATTAACTGGAGATATCAAAACAAACTCGAATTTGATTCAAGAACACTTAGTTGACTTTTAAAACCAAAACTTTGACTCCAAAATTAGAGATTAATAGAAAGAATTGAGGATTGAAAACTTACAGATAGTTTAGATAGATGATTCCTAACAAGACTGTATTATTACATTTTGAAAATTCATTCAAAATCAAAATATGATGAAAAAGATAAATGTACAGAGTGTGGAGCTTATTTTCTGGGTTTTTCAGTTTTATTCAATCACTGAATGCAATAGACAATATATAGCAAAGGATTTCTGTTTTGAATTGTGATTGAAGCAGACTCATAACAAACTCCGACAGATACAAAAATCATATACAGTAGGGATGTGGATGTGAAACTGAATGGTACTAGTTCTTGATTCTTTTTTTATATATAATTAAATTAATATTAATAATTGATAATATATTAATAATAATTATTATTATATAAGTACTAATGATACAAAATTCATAAAAATGATAATAATAATAATACTATTAGTGTTAATAATAATAAATTGTATTAGTTTCTAATAATTTGTACATTGTCACCCGTCTTACGTCCCGGTTCCGGTTTCTCGAACGCATTTTCTGTTGGGTTTTAACAAGTTTCATAATACTTAAAACATTTTAAGAAACGAATTAAAGCGGAAGCATGTTAGTATTACCATTTAAAACTTGTATATCTTTAACCAATTAGAGTTAAAACCCAATTAGGATCAAGTTGTGATATATACTTACAAACTACAAGATAGTAAGGAGGTTATACCTATTCCAAGCTAGGTAATGAATGATGAAGATGGTGATGATGAATGGAGCTCCAAAACAATGAAACCTCAAGTTGTTATACCCCAAACTTGTGCACCAACACCCTAGCTTTTGGTTAGGATTTAATGACACTTGAAAATGAACTTGTAAGATCAAAAATTGAACCCTTCCTTGCCCTTCAAACCCACGGTTTTCCAGCAGAAAAATGGGAGGAGTTTTTCTAATTTTTGATAAGTTTGAATGCATGTAAGAGTTGTTGACTCAATGCCTTGATACTTATGCAAAATACATGGGAACTAGCCATTCTTGAAAGTGTGTCTAGCATGCTACACCATACTCCAATGCCACTCCCATATGTTTTATATAATAAATGTTTTTATAAAACTAGCTTTTAAAAAAAAAGAACTAATTTTATAAAATACATTTTATAAATTTGCATATTATTTATGTACATTTTATATAAAACCATTTATAAAATGTAACATAACATTATTAATTATTTAACCTATAAATAATTAAATCCATAATATATATAAATTATTCCATAATTTATATATATATATATATATATCAAGTAATATTTAAGAAAACCATTTTTCTTAAAGTTCAAGTGTCGCGTATTTGATCAATGAACCAATCGTTAAAATCAAATACGAATAAGGTGTCGGTAAGCTTGTTATTGGGTATGACCCGACTTGGATCAAAACATATTAGTCACGTTAATTTAATATGTCTCTCGGGCATATGAAACATCTTCAATCTCCCACTTGCACGAGAAACATAAGAAATTAATGCAAGTGATGGATACAGCCTAACACACCGTCCATCACCCCTAATATGTTATGACTTTGTGCCATTCAATAATATCATCCCTTTCGAGTTCCCATCTCGAACATGATTAGGTGAATCTTTCATTATTTCCTTTCGTCCTAGATGTCATGTTAAATCCAAGAGATACAGAGTGATCACTCTCTTATAGATTTAACTTTTCAGGCCTTAGACATCTGACTCTCAACGAATAAGAGGGACAAATTCCATCTTGACTACATACGTCCTAGATATACACTTTGTAATATACCTGAGTTCTCCCTTATGTACTACCATGTTTCAGAATAGCGAAGGAAAGAATCAAGACATAATACTCGGTGAATATTAGGACCCAATATGTATCTCAGGTCAGAGGATACTATGATATTCTCCTTTACTCAAGATTACATGTGATCAACCACAAAGGCTCCATACAGTAAATCTTGAGAGCGGGTCTTCCAATATTTGTGTCCCACAAATATCTATAAACCTTGGTAGCAACCTTGCCCTACATTCAACCTGAATGTGTACCAATCCAAGTTCATAATAGTTTAAACCTCACACTTGTTCCCACAAATGTGATCGACTACGGAATTTTAGAATAATTACTTATTCATGGATAAAATATGCAAAATAGGAACATAACTCAAGATAAATTAATGTCATAATTGTATAAATGAGTTTGAACTACTTCGTTCCGTTACAATACTTAAAACAGATCATAACCAATCACTAGAATATCGAAGTCCTAATGCACAAACATGTCCAGCATGTTTTGATCCATGTAAGAGCTTCGTGAGAGGATCCGCTATATTAAGATCTGTGTGAACTTTGCGAATACATATCTTTCCCTTTTCAACTTCATCCCTTATGTAGTTGAATCTCCGCTCAATGTGACGGGTCTTTTGATGAGCACGAGGTTCCTTGATTTGAGCAATCGCACCCTCGTTGTCACAAAAGATCTCAAGAGGGTCCTGAATGGAAGGGACTACTCCTAAGTCGTCGATGAATTTCTTCATCCATGCAGCTTCCTGAGCTGCCAATGATGCGGCGATGTACTCCGACTCTGTAGTGGATAGAGCAACAACATCCTGTTTTGAACTCTTCCAAGAGACCGCACCTCCATTTAATGTGAAGACATAACCGGATTGTGATCGAGAGTCATCACGATCAGTTTGGAAACTCGCGTCCACGTAACCTTTTACAGCGAGTTCCTCCTCACCAGACCCATATATTAGAAACATATCCTTAGTCCTCCTAAGGTATTTCAATATGCTTTTAACAGCAATCCAATGACTATTTCCTGGGTTATTCTGGTATCTGCTTGTCAAGCTTAGAGCGCATGACACATCCGGTCTAGTACATATCATTGCATACATGATAGACCCAATAGCAGATGCGTATGGGACTTTCTTCATTCTCTCTTGTTCATCTTTCGTGGTAGGACACTGAGATGAACTGAGAACGGTTCCCTTTTGAATAGGTACCAAACCTTTCTTAGAGTTTTCCATCTTGAACCTTTTCAAGATTTTATCAATGTATGTACTTTGACTTAAACCTATCAATCTCTTGGATCTATTCCTATAGATCCCTATCCCCAATATGTATTGTGCATCTCCAAGATCCTTAATGGAGAAGCAACTCTTTAGCCAAGTTTTGACTCCTTGCATTGTGGTAATATCATTTCCAAATAATAATATATCATCCACATATAGTACAAGGAACATGATAGTGCTCCCACTAGCTTTCTTATATACACAAGCTTCATCACCATTTTTAATGAAGCCAAATTTCTCGGCTTCCTCATTAAAACGATGATTCCACATTCTAGATGCTTGTTTCAATCCGTAGATTGACTTCTTTAACTTGCATACACTTTTAGGATATTTTGGATCAACAAAACCTTCAGGCTGGACCATATAGACATCTTCCATAAGATATCCATTTAGGAAAGCGGTTTTGACATCCATTTGCCATATATCATAGTCGTAGTGAGCAGCAATGGCAAATAATATCCTAATAGACTTTAGCATTGCAACAGGCAAGAAAGTTTCATCATAATCAACCCCTTGAGTTTGAGTGAAACCTTTTGCAACAAGTCTAGCTTTATATGTATCCAAGTTTCCATGTATGTCGGTTTTCATTTTGAAAAGCCATTTGCAATCAACTAGCTTAGAGCTAGGAGGTTGCTCAACAAGTTCCCACACTTGGTTTTCATACATGGATTGCATCTCGGCGTTCATGGCTTCCTGCCATTTATCTTTATCAATCCTTGATAAAGCATCTTCGTAGTTTATCGGTTCATCCAAATCAACCGTGTAGCATCCATCCACGAGAAAACCATATCTCTCAGGAGGATTACTAATCCTACTAGATCTTCGAACGTCTTGTGTACTTTGATCATCCACTTGATCATTTTCAACATCCTCATGTTGAGTACTAGTGTCAACCATTTGTGTATCATCAACTTGATCTTGTACCTCTACAAGATCTATTTTCCTTTCACCATCACCTTCCATTAGGAATTTGGTTTCAAGGAATTCCGCCTTTCGAGCAACAAATACATTTTGCTCGGTCGGATCATAGAAATAGTATCCCATATCATCCTTGGGATATCCTATGAAGATACACTTTGTGGATCGAGCATGTAACTTATTAGCTACATGGCGCTTAGGATAAGCTTCACATCCCCATACTTTCAAGTATGAAAGAGAAGGAGGTTTTCCAAACCACATCTCATGAGGAGTTCGTTCCACTTTCTTGGTTGGGGCCATATTTAAAATACGAACCGCGGAGCTTAGACAATAACCCCAAAATGATAGAGGCAACGAGCTTCTTGCCATCATAGATCGAACCATATCCATTAGGGTTCGGTTCCTCCTTTCGGAAACTTCATTAAGTTGGGGTGTTCCGGGTGGAGTAAGTTGTGAGATAATCCCACAACTCCTAAGATGATCTTGGAATGCATCGCTTAGGTATTCACCTCCTCTATCGGTACGAAGTACCTTAATTGTCCTATTGAGTTGATTTTGTACTTCGTTTTGATATTCTTTGAATGCTTCAAAAGTTTCGTCCTTATGTCTTAACAAGTAGACATATCCAAAACGACTGAAGTCATCAATGAAAGTAACGAAGTATCTTTCACCATTCCTAGCTATGGGTTTAAAGGGTCCACATACATCCGAATGTATTAATCCCAATAAATCTTTAGCCCTTTCATAAGTTCCTTTGAAAGGTGCTTTAGTCATCTTGCTTTGTAAACAAGATTCACATACATCAAACGAGTCCATCTCATTTGATTTCAAGAGTCCATTCTTTTGAAGTGTATGCATTCGGTTCTTGTTTATGTGACCAAGGCGACAATGCCATAAGTAGGAATCACTCAAATCCCTTTTGAGTTTCTTGGTGCTAGTATGGTATATAGAGCTCGATGATGTGTCATCATGAACCAATTCATAAATTCCATTTGAAGGCGAAGCCTTGAAATAGAATACATTATCTTTAGAAACATGAATATCATCATCAATAAAATTAACAACGTAACCACATTGTTTTAAGCGAGAAATAGAAATAATGTTTCTACACAAATCCGGAGCATACAAAACATTTTCTAAAATAAGTTCCAATCCGCTTGGAAGCTTCAAAATAAAATCTCCTTGAGCTTTAACATGCACCTTTGCACCATTGCCCATATAGAGACTTGATGTTCCCGCCTTATGTTCACTTCTTTTGAACCCCTGCAAAGAATTGCAAATATGAGTTCCACATCCCGTGTCTAATACCCATGTATTAGAAGAAGTAATACTAAGCTCTATATATACCATATACATATTACCTGAGGTTTGCCCTGCATCCCTCTTGTCCTTCAACTCCTTAAGATAGACCGGACAGTTTCGTTTCCAATGACCCATCTCACCGCAACCGAAACATGGGTCTTCTTTGGGGTTTGCCTTCTCGGCTACCTTTTGCTTCTTAGCCTTGTTGATGGTTGGGGTAACCATCTTTCCTTTCCCTTTGCCTTGACGGGCGGGTCCTTTTCTCTTGGCCACCTTTGGCTTAGAGGTGTTACCTTTTGACCCACCTTGATCGATTGCTAACACGGGTAAAGCCCTTTTACCCATGCTAGTTTCCGCCGTTCTAAGCATACCGTGAAGCTCACCTATGCTCTTATCCATCCCATTCATATTGTAATTAATTACAAATTGATCAAACCTTTTTGATAGGGAGTTAAGGATAAGATCGGTGGCTAACTCATTTGATATGTTTAGGTTAAGACGGTTAGCACGATCGATAAGGCTTTTCATCTTAAGTACATAAGATGAAACCGATTGGGTATCGTCCATACGACAAGCATGTAGCGCCCGAACCGTTTCGAAACGCTCGACACGCGCTTGTTGGAGGAACATCTCCTTCAATTGCGTTATCATGTCGTATGCACTATGATGCTCGAAATCCTTTTGGAGTTCGGGTATCATAGTCCCAAGCATTAAGCATGAGACTTGAAGGGAGTCGTGGCAATACTTATCGTAAGAGGCCATTGCCTCCACATCATTCTCATCCGGTTGATCGGGAATGGGGTCCTCAAGCACATACATTTTATCCTCTTGTTTGAGGACAATCCGAAGATTGCGGAACCAATCCATAAAGTTTGTATGGTTGAGTTTGTCTTTCTCTAAGAGAGACCTTAATGATAGGTGGTTTAGGTTAAGTGGTGCGTTTTGAATGTTGTTGTTGTTATTGGCGGCCATCTACAAAATTAACAAAGTTCGTTTAAGTATCGATTTTAATTTAACATTCAATACCCTTTAAATCAAATTGAATTATTAAATTCTAGAATCCAACGGTAAACCAAATTTCGGTTAGGTGACCTTTATCCCGCAATTTGATTTAGCTAGGTAGTCAATAATTGACAATTGCAATCCATTTGCAACTTCTAGAGTATGGGATCATGCAATCCTTTTGCATGGCATATTTATCCCATCAACGCCTATTTGTTCTTCATGCTTCGGTGACCCTAAGTTCATGATTCCCAAATCAAGTCGTCCTACATGTATAGACTTGTAAATTTAACATACATGTGGTTAGGTGACCTTTATCCCACAAGCATGCGAAATTTACCTTAATCACATTAGTTTGCTCATAATGGTTAGGTGACCTTTATCCCATCATGAGTTCCCTAATACTTTTAAGTGTCACACAATAGGATGGCGTTTAACTTGTTTACCTTGTTAATGGAAGGGATTTTGAGTTTTTGTTAATTCTAGTTTGAGAAAACTTTCATACCATACACCAACATGCATTTAGTGCATGGTACTTATGAAAAACCATTTTCATGTCTTGTAATTAAGCCAATTACTTAATATAAACCATTTTATATATGTATGATCCTTAATAACCGTTTATTAATGTCCTTTTAGCCGTTTTTAATTTAACCATTTAAATTGACGTTTTGCATGTCGTTAATAATGTCAATTTTAACCAATTTAAATTGCCATTTTAGTTTGTTGTTAACTTGTGTGATTAACTTGTAGCATACAAACATACAATCCACATAATCATACAAAACAACCACGCATGCAAAATCATATGTTCACAATCAAGCCATTTTTGGTAGACATTTGTTTAGCCGAAAACAAATGCCACCGGTTAAGGGTAATAACACAAAGTAGGAGATTTTAAAATCTCCCACTTAATCTTGCATCCAAATGCTTCTTCATGTGTTCTTCAAGTCTTCATCATCTTCATCATTTTACAAAATATATCCTAATACATTTTGTCTAGAAAATGAAATACAACCTAATCTATTTTACATACTAAATATAAAATAAATTACATAACCAAAATAATAAATATTACAACCAAATGAATAATTATTACATGCATTTTGAATGAATGATAATACATACCAAATGAATCATAAATCAACCAAACAAACATTCATTCAACCACAAGGTCTTGGCTATGATTGTGAACATCAAAATGTCACCAAATATTAACCAAATGGCAAACCCAAAACCATTTTGGAACACCCATAAATTCGGCCAAAAGACCAACCCACCCAAATCCATTAATTTTTGCATTTTTCTTTCATGCATGTACATAAAATGCAAAATATAGTGGGTTTAATAAATCATCTCGAAGCATATTTCAACAACTTCGGCTCTAGATACCAATGTTGGGTTTTAACAAGTTTCATAATACTTAAAACATTTTAAGAAACTAATTAAAGCGGAAGCATGTTAGTATTACCATTTAAAACTTGTATATCTTTAACCAATTAGAGTTAAAACCCAATTAGGATCAAGTTGTGATATATACTTACAAACTACAAGATAGTAAGGAGGTTATACCTATTCCAAGCTAGGTAATGAATGATGAAGATGGTGATGATGAATGGAGCTCCAAAACAATGAAACCTCAAGTTGTTATACCCCAAACTTGTGCACCAACACCATAGCTTTTGGTTAGGATTTAATGACACTTGAAAATGAACTTGTAAGATCAAAAATTGAACCCTTCCTTGCCCTTCAAACCCACGGTTTTCCAGCAGAAAAATGGGAGGAGTTTTTCTAATTTTTGATAAGTTTGAATGCATGTAAGAGTTGTTGACTCAATGCCTTGATACTTATGCAAAATACATGGGAACTAGCCATTCTTGAAAGTGTGTCTAGCATGCTACACCATACTCCAATGCCACTCCCATATGTTTTATATAATAAATGTTTTTATAAAACTAGCTTTTAAAAAAAAAGAACTAATTTTATAAAATACATTTTATAAATTTGCATATTATTTATGTACATTTTATATAAAACCATTTATAAAATGTAACATAACATTATTAATTATTTAACCTATAAATAATTAAATCCATAATATATATAAATTATTCCATAATTTATATATATATATATATCAAGTAATATTTAAGAAAACCATTTTTCTTAAAGTTCAAGTGTCGCGTATTTGATCAATGAACCAATCGTTAAAATCAAATACGAATAAGGTGTCGGTAAGCTTGTTATTGGGTATGACCCGACTTGGATCAAAACATATTAGTCACGTTAATTTAATATGTCTCTCGGGCATATGAAACATCTTCATTTTCGTATGCTTAGAAAACTGATACCTTACATTTCGCGAATTGTACCTTTATTAATAATTAGACTTAAATTAATGGAAAACTAACCCACTCAAAGTGTAACTTAATCTTTTGAGTGTTTTGGTCATTTACTTCTATAAATCATAGTCTCGTTATTTATCAAAGCATATTTAATAATATTAAATCAAAACGTTTTATGACTAATTTGATATTATTATTCATCACTTTGTAAAATAAAAATATATTTTCATTTAAAATATAAACTTGTACATACCGTATATAATGGAAATATTAATGTAATAATATAATATTTAGTTTTTCAAAACTAATAATAGTTCAAAAGTTTATTTTAAATTCGTTTAGAAAATCTTATAACACGTAACGTTTATACTTTAAACTTAATTTGATATAATTCATTTATGTGCCAACGTTTAGTTTAATTTCCTTAAACTTTCTAAATAATATATCTTAATATCGATCAAATCAAATAACAAGTGTTGTTATCGTTTACATAAATAATTTGTAATCAGATATGTATTTAATATACATAAACACGTTTTAAATACACGTTGCAAGTTATTTAAATATATCTTAACAATTAATATTCAACTTACGTTATTTAACAAAGACATTTTAATAACCAAGTTATATTACATTGGAAAACGTTTTCGCACGTTTGTAAATAGATCAATCAAGTAATATGAAATTCAATTCTCCACTAACATTTGTCTGACACTAGATAAGTGATACTTTGTTTTCATTTGAAAATCACTTTATCATTTATTCCGAATACCGTTAAAAATAAACGATTTCTCAAATCAACGTGGACCTCATAACAGAGACTCGTAATCATAATTCAATGTATCTGATAATTCAATCATATGATATTATCTTTTAATTTCGTCAATAACTATATTAACTTATATTGAAATAAAAATACGTTCATGTAAAGTATTATATGTCTAATACTTTGTTAACGTTTTCAACTAATAAGTATATATTATATATACATATCAATATACACATAAATGTTCGTGAATCGTTGAGCATATTCAAAGGGTAATTGATTACATGAATATAGATTTCAAAACTTTCGAGACTCAACATTACAGATTTTGCTTATCGTGTCGGAAACATATAAAGATTAAAGTTTAAATTTGATCTGAAATTTCCGGGTCATCACACAAATACAAGGACCATACCCTATATTCAAAGAATCCAGATAATTCTGGATCCGTTGAAATCTTTAGCGAATATCTTGCTCTGAAGTCATGTTAAAATCATGCGGAAAATCTTTCTCCATCAACCATCGGACTTAGAAATTTCAAAATATCATCATCAATATCTTCGATATTTCTGAGGATATTTTCATAAATATTCTCGTCCGAAATTATATACCTCTTCGTGCTTCCTGTGTATCATTATATTGGAAACATTCAAGAGAAAATTTAGTACCGAAAAGCAGATTATGCGAAACTATGAAGAAAGCCGTGGACAAATCACAAAGAATAAGTTTGACTTCAAAGAATCAAAATGATTCAATGTCTGCTAAAGTCTTACTCTAAACCCTTGCAGACAATAGTTTCTATCATCCGCTGATCTTAGATATTCCGAGATATTATCGTATCTTTCATTATAAATATCCTCCATATTTCTGGAGATATATTTATAACTATTCTTATCTGAAATCATTAATCTCTTCGTGCTATCAGTATTACATCATATAGAAACTGTTAGTTTCTATATTCTGTAAACTTTCGAGCTTAAAATATGAATGTTATTGAAGTAATGTTGGGAACTGTTGCATGAGTTAGTATAATATAATGATACTTGATCAACGTGATTATATTACAGTAAGTCATGCTGAGTTTCTAATGGAATGTGATGATTCACAGTACCATCATTATGTGCCATGTTACACGATTCTTTCATTCTACTTAACCTCTAAACATATCAAGAAAATATTTTCTTGATGGTTCTGTCTTTTCCGTAACTTCTGGTAATTTAACAAATTAAATCGTGCTATTACCTTTCCTTTCCGCTTAGAACATTAAGTTATGTTCATTCGAAATTTTATACGTACGAATTCGAGACGTCTTAATCGCTTTAATTCAGGTCGGGGAGAAAACAAAAACATGGAGCCTCGAAATACAAATTGGAGTATAAATCGCAGCAAACGAGAAAGATCATAAACCGTGTATGTCTATGCGAATAGCAAGATAAAGACATGGGAGGATCAGGAATACAATAATCCCTAGAGCGTAATAGAAGTAAACAGATTCTTCTGGCGGCAAATAAAAAAGAAGAATTATTGTTGCAATGACCAGAATAATATTCAGAATTAGAACTGGATTGAGCATTTTCACAATCCTTAGAAGAATAGATTGAGGAAGAAAGTATATGAGTGATGAAAATAAAAGGAACGAAAGAGGTTGATTTATAGCGAAGCGATCGAGGCAGATGACCTCATTAAATTAAAGAGAATCCTAATTTTATTATTTACCGAAGAATCAAATCTTATAGATTACAAAGATTTTCTTTAAATCCCTTGAATTCCGGAATTCAACCCTGACTACGTCACCAGTTAAGACAAACCTACATTTACTCATTTCAATCTTTTATGATAGCTTCGCTCGTACTCTTCGAGTAATCGAATTGTTTTATCTATATTAATCAATAATGATAAAACTCTATTCATCAACTCATATTCGTCATGAAAACATTTTTTATTGTTAGCCATGACGACCTTACTCAAATTTCGGGACGAAATTTCTTTAACGGGTAGGTACTGTAGTGACCCGGGAATTTCCGACTAAATTTAAACTTTAATCTTTATATGTTTCCGACACGATAAGCAAAATCTATAATTTGAATCTTAAAATTTTTGAACTATTTCATATATTCAATTGACCTTCGGCCATTCCAGACGATTCACGAACAATTGAGTAAATATAAATGTAAATACAAATATAAAGAGTATATCTAATATTGGAATAATCAAATACACAATAATCAATAGGAATTAAATTTGTAAAATAACAAATAGAATAAATAAGTTACTATTAAAAAGAATATATATAATTGTTGTCAATAGTTATTATATTGTAAATAAATATTCAATATATGATATCATATAATATAATAATACATAACTAATAAATAGTAATATTTATATATTAAATGTAATTACAAGTTTAGTTATAGTTGTTATATTATTAGTACATTCATTATTATTAATATTAGGATTATTAGTATTATTAAAGATTTAATATGCAATTTGTTATATGTAAATTATTATATTATTATTATTAATTGTTATTAACAACATTATGGTAATAATAATATTATTATCAATATTGTTACTATTATTAACCATTTAATTATTATCATTATTACTTTTAATGTTAATATTAGTATTATTAATTACTTCTTTTATTCTATTATTACTATTAAAGGTATTCCTACTATTAATAATCTGTATTATTATTAATAATTATTATTATCAGTATTATTATTATTTATTATTATTATTGTAATATAATTAGTGTTATTATTATTAGAAGCAAAATCTATATATAATACTTAATTATTTATAGAAAATTGAATATAATTTATCAAACAGAAAGGAGATTTCTACACATCACAATCCTCCTTTTTGATTCTTGTCACTAACTCTGTACTAATATTCGAAAGCAAAAGCAGATATATACAAAATCAGTTACATGTTTCTTTCTTACTGTATTTAATTGGATTCCAATATCAAAATCCAGTACAAATCACGACTTGTATCACCATAACATCCAAAATCAGTTGAATGTCCTGATCAACCTTTTATCTACATTATTATCTTCTTCTTATGATTAATTGATTCTGTCGAGTGTTTCTGTTATGAGACAGCTGATTCACCCATGAAGAACAACACCTCGAAACAACCAAATCTACTTGAATTACTCGAGTCATTTGTTGCTATTATCACCGTGAGCTACTAGCACTACTCCTGCAACCGACACCACCATCTACTACTTCTATTTATACAAACCACGAACCACCTTGAAGACATCACCATCAAACCATTGAACATCTCCTAGATAGTGTAGATATCTCTGCTTCCTATTTGAATTGAAACCCACTTACAACTTTCTTTATTTCATTACTCGATCAACACTACCACCACCAGAGACCCTCTTGTTATTGCTTCTCCTGTCTTCCTCTTTCTGTTATATTTCTGTTCGAACACAATGTAACGACCCGGATTTTTCCGATCGTTTTATACTTATGAGATTAATATTTACATAAAATAAACCTTACCAACATGATAAGCAATCCAAACTGTTGAGACTTATGTTTTTGAAAAGAGTTTCACACAACGTTTGACCGTCCAATTTGACCGATGATATCAGGAACTATATAACACACGATAATTATACGATTATGTATATGTACATATCTATACATATTTAACATGATTTAAGGATGGTTTAACATTTCATTGTGAACTAACAACAATGAGTTATAAGTATACTTTGAGACCACTAACTTAAGTTTTCAAAACGATAACTATATGTAACGTTCTTTGACAAATATACTTACGATTATGTGGAGTGCACACTTGTTTGAACTTATCTTGATTATGACGGGGGTTCGGGCTAACATTGCTTTATTAAAAATGTCTTAAAATTTTATTTTGGTCCGGTTGGACCCAAAAATAAAAGCCCAGTTTGGAGCCTCTTTTACAGTTGTAAACCCGTCCATATTTGAATTCTCGTTCCGATTCCTCAAAATTTCTACAAGTATATCTAGGGTATATGTAACCGTATCATACCCAGCTTCTATACATATTTACTATTGGTATATACCAACAATAAACTTCAATGATCAGCCACTAGACATGATGTTACTTGTGGGAACCAGCCATTTAACCTCATGTGTGACTTTTGTGCAAGAAAACAAACTAAATCTCCTATATATCCATCCCATAATCATGCTATTTTGCACACACACACACATACAATATCATTTCCAATTTTCTTTCAAGTTAATTCACTCCCTAATCTATCTTCATTTACCTACTCAAGAACGTATCAATATAGTCATCCGATTTCAAGGAGATTACTTCCAATCTTTCAATACCACTCCACCACTCTTTTGATTCCAAGATTTTTCTTACCTTTTCCAGTAGCTTTGTCCAAATAACTTGAGGTAGTAACCTTATTCATAATCTTATTCGATTCATATTTATATAGCTATCTTATTTTGTGTTGTAAAATTTTAACAACAAGAACATAGTTTGAGTGATTTCAAACTTGTTCGCAAACTAAATAGATCCTTCTAATTTGATTTTTAAAAACACTTCAAGACCTGTAATATATCATATTATGACAAAATCGGATTAATCATATCTTGGCTAATTAACATAATATTTAATATATATTTACTTATGATTTGATTTTATATATTTCAGGACCACCCGTAAACAACACGAGAAGATTAATCATAAGACCTCATGATTGTACGCAACACGTTATTTGACAACACGGTACTTTATGTACGCAACACGTCATTTGACAACATGGTACCATGGGTCAAGATTAATTCTGATCAATACGAATACGATGGGGTCTTTATTTATTTTATTTAAGCAACTAATTGTGGACCACTAACATCGGACTGCTAACTACGGACTAAGAAAATATTAAAAGTATATATATATATATATATATATATATATATATATATATATATATATATATATATATATATATATATATATATATATGTAACGATTACTTGAAAAGAAAATATGTTGATATATTATATATATGGTTAGGTTTGTGATATCAATCGGAGACCAAGTCGTGATAAATACCTTCAAGGAAAAAGTGAGTATATAGTCCCACTTTTAAACTCTAAATATTTCGGGATGAGAATACATGCATTTTATGATTTACGTTATGGACACAAGTGATTAAAAATATATATTCTACGTTGAGTTGTACCACTGGCATACTTCCCTGTAACTTGGTAACTATTATTTACATGAGGTATTGTAAACGCGAATCCTGTTGATAGATCTATCGGGCCTGACAACCCCAACTGGACTGGACGATCGGTATTCGACGGTTGCACGGTACTTCGTTTCGGTGACTACACTTGGTATGGTGTAGTAAGATTTCATAATAAAGGGAATATGCGACGTTGATTAAATGTTAAGTATGGTTATCAAGTGCTCAACAACTTAGAATATTTTTATTAAAACGTTTATATATGAAATCTTGTGGTCTATATTTATAACGCTGCCGGCATTAAACCTATATCTCACCAACTTTATGTTGACGTTTTAAGCATGTTTATTCACAGGTGATAACTAAAAGCTTCCTCTGCAACATGTTGAATTTAAGCAAGATCTTGAGTATGCATATTTGTGTCAAAAATAAAACTGCATATCGGAGGATTTGTAATGTAAAATATGTTGGAGGTCGTATTGTTATTATCACATGTAAAGTTTGTAAGTCTAAGATTATCGCTAAACGATAATCATTATTAAGTTGTTTAAACCTTGTATTTGTAATAAAAGCTATGGTTTGTATTGTAAAAACGAATGCAGTTTTTGAAAAATGTCGCATATAGAGGTCAATACCTCGCGATGAAATCATATGTTATTGTATTCGTCCTTATAGTTAAGGTCGGGTTATGACACACAACCTTTTATCTGCTTCTCCTTTTTGTTTCAAATGAACTCACAAAAACCAAATAAAACACTCAAATTTCTGCTGCAGTTCGATACTACTTCTATCAATTTTTTTTATGATCACGTAAAGAAACAAGAAGAAGAAAGAATAATGGTTGCTACTTATATATATTTTTTTCCGACAATTATCAACTCATAATACCACTTGAAGATATTTTAGACCTATTAGGATGAGCTGTAAAGAAAACCTGGTGAGCAGAAAGGGTATCCAAGAAAAAAACGCGTGTTGCCAGGTCACTATATTTTTTTGCCACAAACTAATATAAGTATCAAGGGATCGGGCCTTTATTTGTTTTGCCACTAGAGTTGTTTTATTTTCTAACGGGCTATACTGTTGGGCTGAAAACTAACTTTTCTGTTGGGCCGATTGATTCATGATTCCAGTTGGGCCAAGACTCCAAATCTTTTCCTACTACTACCTGCAGCTGCTATACGATTGTTTTGTTTCTGTTTAATCAGATTACACCAGCCAGTATGATATTATAACAATGATAGATATTAATCATGATTTGTGTTGATGATGATGGGTGTTATTTAGATGATGATGTTAATAAAGGTGACCATAATGACAAAGTGATGATCGATGATGATGATGAGTTATAATTGATGGAAACATGGTTAATGATTATGTATGATGAAATGGATTGATGTAAATGATAATGATACCGCTAGATAATAAAGATAACATACGGTGTATATTATGATGATGGTGTTGCAAAATAAATGATGATGAACCGCGGGTTAAAAGGATTTAACTAGCGAATTAAATCAGAAAGTACGCAATGGTGAAATGGTTAGGAGTGTTGTTATTGAGCGAGGAGTCCTGGGTTCGAGTCCCGTCTCGGGCAGTTTAATTCTTTTTAATACTACAAAGGTTCGTGAATCCAAGGCCAACCCTGCATTGTTCAGTTTTGTAATATGTATTTTTACTACAAAATAGTATGGTGAGTTTCATTTTCTCCCTTTTTAAATGCTTTTGCAATATATATTTTTGGGACTGAGAATACATGCGCTACTTTTACAACTACTTTATTAAATGCTTTTGAAATACATTTTGAACTGCGAATACATGAAATGCATTTATAAATGTTTACGAGATAGACACAAGCAAAACATTCCTCGAATGAATTATTATGCAGACAGAAGTTCTGCGGATTATTGTTGAATTATGTGGACAGGATAATTACCACCATTGAATTATGTGGACATGATAATTGCCACCATTGAATTATGTGGACATGATAATTGCCACCATTGAATTATATAGACATGATAATTGCCACCAATTGATAAGAATGTTATGTATCGAGAGAATGATTTTTACACAGGTTATGTGTATGTTATTTTTATGCACGAGATATGTGTACAGTTACTAAGATTTATGAAAGATGATTTCGTACACGAGAAAGGTGTACTGTATTTAAAAGATATCGCATGTACATTACAGGTGGGTATAGGATTCGGGTCCATTTGTACCATGCAGCATTTAAATCTTGTGGTCTATCAAAAATGATAAATTTTATTGTTTTATGTTAAACCTATGAACTCACCAACCTTTTGGTTGACACTTTAAAGCATGTTTATTCTTAGGTATGAAAGAAATCTTCCGCTGTGCATTTGCTCATTTTAAAGACATTATTTGGAGTCGATCATCGCTCTGGGATCAAATGTTGATGACTTCGTCCAGATGGATTAGGACGGGTCATTTCAGTTGGTATCAGAGTGGTGGTCTTAGCGAACCAGGTCTGCATTAGTGAGTCTAACTGATAAGTCGTTAGGATGCATTAGTGAGTCTGGACTTCGACTGTGTCGGCATGTCAAAAGTTTTGCTTATCATTTCGTGTCAAAAATCATCTACTTATCATCCTTAGGAAATTACCTACTTATCATTCCCAGTCTAGACACATATTACAGCATTGATTGTATGAATAGTGTATAGATAAATTCATATCTTAACGTATCTGTTATTGTTACCTTTACCTGACAGCTTCCGTAGATTCCTCCGTAACTTATGGGATTTTAGTATTATATATGCATATGTAAATTATGTATTGCAGGGTACTAATCTACATCTCATAATCTATTTCTTATCAAAATTCTTCATTTGATCGTACGAGATGAATCCCTCAACCAGTTCGAATTCCTCAGATTCCGACAGCTATTCCGATATGGAGTTTCACCTAAGCTTCAAAAGCAGTGTCACAAGAATGAATCATCCAATTCATCTGATGGGTTCGTAGCCTACTTAATAATTAGAGACAAAAAGAAGGTGATCCTTTCCATCAAAGTAGTAGACTCTGGATTTTATTGTCCTACCATATTTCAAGATGCGGATAAATTACTTCGGTCATGTGATGCATGCCAACGAGGAGGAAATCTCTCAAAGCGTGATGAAATGTCTCGTCAAAATATTCAAGTATGTGAAATAATTGATGTGTGGGGTATTGATTTCATGGGACCATTCCCCTCTTCTGAAAGAAACTAATACATTCTTGTAGCTGTTGATTACAGTATTTTTATACAGTATTTTTATAACATTTTGAGGAGTTATCTTGTTATTTTAAGGTCATTTTTATGTCAAAACACACTAAAATGGGTAAAAAAGGAAAAAAAGTATTTCTGATATTTTATTTAAGTTATGTGCAAAACAGGAACAAAAACAGTGAAAAATGATGAATGTAAGATGAAGCCGCTGGCCTGAGGGCTATAAAGCCGCCGACTTCCTCATGGATTTCCAGAATGTTCCAGTTTCGTTCGTGAAATATGTTAAACTTGGAGCCAAAGAATAAGTGAAGTAAAGCCACCGGCTTCACACTGAAGCCGCCGGCCTTGTGGACACTGTTTCTCGACTTGCTGATCAAGTTCAAATAAATAAGGAAATCAAAATCAAAAAGATTTGCCGAATCAATAAAGCAGCTGGCTTGACACCAAGCCGCCGGCTTAAGTTAGACGGTTATGCATTTTCGACTTAAGGATCACGTTTTACTTGGAGAGAAATTCACCGGCTCAGGGAAGCAGCCGGCTTCACCCTGAAGCCACCGGCTTGGGGCATCGTCTTAAAACATTATAATTAGAGGCCTTAGGCCAGAGTTCTTGAGATCCAATTCAGTTTTCTCTATTTTTCAGAATTCAAGTACGAATTAGTTAGGTCTTTATTTCCTTTCAACATTCAAGTTCATTAATCAATCATTGGGTTTTCAATTTTTTCTATGTCGGTATGATTCTTTATCTTATTTCTTATCCTTTATTTGTTTTTTACTTTAGTTATGGGCTAATAGCCTTACATATGCTTGAATCATGTAACATCTTTTGATCAATTGCCTGAACAGTTAAATTGTATGAAAGAAAATAGAAATTCGGATGTGGGACATGAAGCCGCCGACTTCATGGACCAAAGCCACCGGCTTCATCTGGATTATTTAATATTAGTATGTTGTTTATACTCAGATCAAATTAAAGTATTTGGCGGAATTATTCAGAAACTTCAACGAAGCCGCCGGCTTCGTTGGCAAACGCCGCCGGCTTTATGGGATATAAACAGAAATTATGTTTTGACAGAATCTCTGGAATTCCTGTTATGTTTTATGTCTGATTAAAGCACCACCGTTAAATTATTCTGGTTTACATAAATCAATTATTATTAAGTTTTAACTAGAACATCACTATGTTTAGAACTTGATAAACTTAAATACAATCGGATTGATTTAGGTGTGAGGATTATAGCTAGTAACTATAATTAGGGTTTGGTTAATCACACTAAATCTATTATCAGGTCTTAATGCAAACAGGAAGTCTAGCCATCTATTTTAGGGTTAACCGGATCAATTAATCTTGAAGTAGGTATTCTTAGGTCAATTATTAATCTGAGTTCGATCTTAATTCAAAAAGGCAATTGTGAACAAGGTGTGAAAGATTCAAGCATGTGTTCTCTTTATCAGTGTTTATTTCTTCTAGTTATTTTTTTTTTTTGCAATTTATTTGATTCATTATTATTTAAAGTTTAAAACCCAAATCAATATTCTAAAATCCACTCGTTCTCTTGGGACGAACTTTAACTTACAAAATACTAAACTACATCTGATTGGGTTTTGTTGCTCGTTAGGGGTGTTAAAAGTAAATCGTAAATTAAGATACTATAAATTTAAAAGTAGATTAAAAAGGCACGCATTATTGCACACACTTTTGGCACATTACTAAGTAAACTCACAAGATGAACAATTTTGATTAGTAAGTTTACAACAACCAAATTTTCTATATCTGTAAGATCATAGAATCTTCTCTTTCTTGATCACATATGAGTAGAAATTAAAGCCCTTGTGATCTCTGGAAATAAGCTTTTGAAATATGCAAGTGGGTCAGCTTCAAATGCTCTTCAATGCTTGCCTTTTATAGTGAGATTCAAAAACTAGCCGTTGTCACACGGTCACAGACACAGTCGACCGTGGTTCGACCATGCATGCTGAAATGTCCCGTTCTTATTGATTAAAAACGTTCCATATTAATTGATTTCGTTGCGAGGTTTTGACCTCTATATGAGACGTTTTTCAAAGACTGCATTCATTTTTAAACAAACCATAACCTTTATTTCATCAATAAAGGTTTAAAAAGCTTTACGTAGATTATCAAATAATGATAATCTAAAATATCCTGTTTACACACGACCATTACATAATGGTTTACAATACAAATATGTTACAACAAAATAAGTTTCTTGAATGCAGTTTTTACACAATATCATACAAGCATGGACTCCAAATCTTGTCCTTATTTAAGTATGCGACAGCGGAAGCTCTTAATAATCACCTGAGAATAAACATGCTTAAAACGTCAACAAAATGTTGGTGAGTTATAGGTTTAACCTATATATATCAAATCGTAACAATAGACCACAAGATTTCATATTTCAATACACATCCCATACATAGAGATAAAAATCATTCATATGGTGAACACCTGGTAACCGACAATAACAAGATGCATATATAAGAATATCCCCATCATTCCGGGACACCCTTCGGATATGATATAAATTTCGAAGTACTAAAGCATCCGGTACTTTGGATGGGGTTTGTTAGGCCCAATAGATCTATCTTTAGGATTCGCGTCAATTAGGGTGTCTGTTCCCTAATTCTTAGATTACCAGACTTAATAAAAAGGGGCATATTCGATTTCGATAATTCAACCATAGAATGTAGTTTCACGTACTTGTGTCTATTTTGTAAATCATTTATAAAACCTGCATGTATTCTCATCCCAAAAATATTAGATTTTAAAAGTGGGACTATAACTCACTTTCACAGATTTTTACTTCGTCGGGAAGTAAGACTTGGCCACTGGTTGATTCACGAACCTATAACAATATATACATATATATCAAAGTATGTTCAAAATATATTTACAACACTTTTAATATATTTTGATGTTTTAAGTTTATTAAGTCAGCTGTCCTCGTTAGTAACCTACAACTAGTTGTCCACAGTTAGATGTACAGAAATAAATCGATAAATATTATCTTGAATCAATCCACGACCCAGTGTATACGTATCTCAGTATTGATCACAACTCAAACTATATATATTTTGGAATCAACCTCAACCCTGTATAGCTAACTCCAACATTCACATATAGAGTGTCTATGGTTGTTCCGAAATATATATAGATGTGTCGACATGATAGGTCGAAACATTGTATACGTGTCTATGGTATCTCAAGATTACATAATATATAATACAAGTTGATTAAGTTATGGTTGGAATAGATTTGTTACCAATTTTCACGTAGCTAAAATGAGAAAAATTATCCAATCTTGTTTTACCCATAACTTCTTCATTTTAAATCCGTTTTGAGTGAATCAAATTGCTATGGTTTTATATTGAACTCTATTTTATGAATCTAAACCAAAAAAGTATAGGTTTCTAGTCGGAAAAATAAGTTACAAGTCGTTTTTGTAAAGGTAGTCATTTCAGTCGAAAGAACGACGTCTAGATGACCATTTTAGAAAACATACTTCCACTTTGAGTTTAACCATAATTTTTGGATATAGTTTCATGTTCATAATAAAAATCATTTTCTCAGAATAACAACTTTTAAATCAAAGTTTATCATAGTTTTTAATTAACTAACCCAAAACAGCCCGCGGTGTTACTACGACGGCGTAAATCCGGTTTTACGGTGTTTTTCGTGTTTCCAGGTTTTAAATCATTAAGTTAGCATATCATATAGATATAGAACATGTGTTTAGTTGATTTTAAAAGTCAAGTTAGAAGGATTAACTTTTGTTTGCGAACAAGTTTAGAATTAACTAAACTATGTTCTAGTGATTACAAGTTTAAACCTTCGAATAAGATAGCTTTATATGTATGAATCGAATGATGTTATGAACATCATTACTACCTTAAGTTCCTTGGATGAACCTACTGGAAAAGAGAAAAATGGATCTAGCTTCAATGGATCCTTGGATGGCTCAAAGTTCTTGAAGCAAAATCATGACACGAAAACAAGTTCAAGTAAGATCATCACTTGAAATAAGATTGTTATAGTTATAGAAATTGAACCAAAGTTTGAATATGATTATTACCTTGTATTAGAATGATAACCTACTGTAAGAAACAAAGATTTCTTGAGGTTGGATGATCACCTTACAAGATTGGAAGTGAGCTAGCAAACTTGAAAGTATTCTTGATTTTATGAAACTAGAACTTTTGGAATTTATGAAGAACACTTAGAACTTGAAGATAGAACTTGAGAGAGTTCAATTAGATGAAGAAAATTGAAGAATGAAAGTGTTTGTAGGTGTTTTTGGTCGTTGGTGTATGGATTAGATATAAAGGATATGTAATTTTGTTTTCATGTAAATAAGTCATGAATGATTACTCATATTTTTGTAATCTTATGAGATATTTCATGCTAGTTGCCAAATGATGGTTCCCACATGTGTTAGGTGACTCACATGGGCTGCTAAGAGCTGATCATTGGAGTGTATATACCAATAGTACATACATCTAAAAGCTGTGTATTGTACGAGTACGAATACGGGTGCATACGAGTAGAATTGTTGATGAAACTGAACGAGAATGTAATTGAAGCATTTTTGTTAAGTAGAAGTATTTTGATAAGTGTATTGAAGTCTTTCAAAAGTGTATAAATACATATTAAAACACTACATGTATATACATTTTAACTGAGTCGTTAAGTCATCGTTAGTCGTTACATGTAAGTGTTGTTTTGAAACCTTTAGGTTAACGATCTTGTTAAATGTTGTTAACCCAATGTTTATAATATCAAAAGAGATTTTAAATTATTATATTATCATGATATTATGATGTACGAATATCTCTTAATATGATATATATACATTAAATGTCGTTACAACGATAAACGTTACATATATGTCTCGTTTCAAAATCATTAAGTTAGTAGTCTTGTTTTTACATATGTAGTTCATTGTTAATATAATTAATGATATGTTTACTTATCATAATATCATGTTAACTATATATATAACCATATATATGTCATCATATAGTTTTTTTTACAAGTTTTAACGTTCGTGAATCACCGGTCAACTTGGGTGGTCAATTGTCTATATGAAACCTATTTCAATTAATCAAGTCTTAACAAGTTTGATTGCTTAACATGTTGGAAACATTTAATCATGTAAATATCAATCTCAATTAATATATATAAACATGGAAAAGTTCGGGTCACTACAGTACCTACCCGTTAAATAAATTTCGTCCCGAAATTTTAAGCTGTTGAAGGTGTTGACGAATCTTCTGGAAATAGATGCGGGTATTTCTTCTTCATCTGATCTTCACGCTCCCAGGTGAACTCGGGTCCTCTACGAGCATTCCATCGAACCTTAACAATTGGTATCTTGTTTTGCTTAAGTCTTTTAACCTCACGATCCATTATTTCGACGGGTTCTTCGATGAATTGAAGTTTTTCGTTGATTTGGATTTCATCTAACGGAATAGTGAGATCTTCTTTAGCAAAACATTTCTTCAAATTCGAGACGTGGAAAGTGTTATGTACAGCCGCGAGTTGTTGAGGTAACTCAAGTCGGTAAGCTACTGGTCCGACACGATCAATAATCTTGAATGGTCCAATATACCTTGGATTTAATTTCCCTCGTTTACCAAATCGAACAACGCCTTTCCAAGGTGCAACTTTAAGCATGACCATCTCTCCAATTTCAAATTCTATATCTTTTCTTTTAATGTCAGCGTAGCTCTTTTGTCGACTTTGGGCGGTTTTCAACCGTTGTTGAATTTGGATGATCTTCTCGGTAGTTTCTTGTATAATCTCCGGACCCGTAATCTGTCTATCCCCCACTTCACTCCAACAAATTGGAGACCTGCACTTTCTACCATAAAGTGCTTCAAACGGCGCCATCTCAATGCTTGAATGGTAGCTGTTGTTGTAGGAAAATTCTGCTAACGGTAGATGTCGATCCCAACTGTTTCCGAAATCAATAACACATGCTCGTAGCATGTCTTCAAGCGTTTGTATCGTCCTTTCGCTCTGCCCATCAGTTTGTGGATGATAGGCAGTACTCATGTCTAGACGAGTTCCTAATGCTTGCTGTAATGTCTGCCAGAATCTTGAAATAAATCTGCCATCCCTATCAGAGATAATAGAGATTGGTATTCCATGTCTGGAGATGACTTCCTTCAAATACAGTCGTGCTAACTTCTCCATCTTGTCATCTTCTCTTATTGGTAGGAAGTGTGCTGATTTGGTGAGACGATCAACTATTACCCAAATAGTATCAAAACCACTTGCAGTCCTTGGCAATTTAGTGATGAAATCCATTGTAATGTTTTCCCATTTCCATTCCGGGATTTCGGGTTGTTGAAGTAGACCTGATGGTTTCTGATGCTCAGCTTTGACCTTAGAACACGTCAAACATTCTCCTACATATTTAGCAACATCGGCTTTCATACCCGGCCACCAAAAATGTTTCTTGAGATCCTTGTACATCTTCCCCGTTCCAGGATGTATTGAGTATCTGGTTTTATGAGCTTCTCTAAGTACCATTTCTCTCATATCTCCAAATTTTGGTACCCAAATCCTTTCAGCCCTATACCGGGTTCCGTCTTCCCGAATATTAAGATGCTTCTCCGATCCTTTGGGTATTTCATCCTTTAAATTTCCCTCTTTTAAAACTCCTTGTTGCGCCTCCTTTATTTGAGTAGTAATGTTATTATGAATCATTATATTCATAGATTTTACTCGAATGGGTTCTCTATCCTTCCTGCTCAAGGCATCGGCTACCACATTTGCCTTCCCCGGGTGGTAACGAATCTCAAAATCGTAATCATTCAATAATTCAATCCACCTACGCTGCCTCATATTCAGTTGTTTCTGATTAAATATGTGTTGAAGACTTTTGTGGTCGGTATATATAATACTTTTGACCCCATATAAGTAGTGCCTCCAAGTCTTTAATGCAAAAACAACCGCGCCTAATTCCAAATCATGCGTCGTATAATTTTGTTCGTGAATCTTCAATTGTCTAGACGCATAAGCAATCACCTTCGTTCGTTGCATTAATACACAACCGAGACCTTGCTTTGATGCATCACAATAAATCACAAAATCATCATTCCCTTCAGGCAATGACAATATAGGTGCCGTAGTTAGCTTTTTCTTCAATAACTGAAACGCTTTCTCTTGTTCATCATTCCATTCAAATTTCTTCCCTTTATGCGTTAATGCAGTCAAGGGTTTTGCTATTCTGGAAAAGTCTTGGATGAACCTTCTGTAGTAACCAGCTAGTCCTAAAAACTGGCGTATGTGTTTCGGAGTTTTCGGGGTTTCCCACTTTTCAACAGTTTCTATCTTTGCCGGATCCACCTTAATACCTTCTTTGTTCACTATGTGACCGAGGAATTGAACTTCTTCCAACCAAAATGCACACTTTGAAAACTTAGCGTACAATTCTTCCTTCCTCAATACTTCTAACACCTTTCTCAAATGTTCACCGTGTTCTTGGTCATTCTTTGAGTAAATAAGTATGTCATCAATGAAAACAATGACAAACTTGTCAAGGTATGGTCCACACACTCGGTTCATAAGGTCCATGAACACAGCTGGTGCATTAGTTAAACCAAACGGCATGACCATAAACTCGTAATGACCGTAACGTGTTCTGAAAGCAGTCTTTGGAATATCATCTTCTTTCACCCGCATTTGATGATACCCGGAACGTAAGTCAATCTTTGAATAAACAGACGAGCCTTGTAGTTGATCAAATAAGTCGTCGATTTTCGGTAGTGGGTAGCGGTTCTTGATGGTAAGTTTGTTCAACTCTCGGTAGTCGATACACAACCTGAATGTACCATCTTTCTTCTTGACAAACAAAACAGGAGCTCCCCACGGTGATGTGCTTGGTCGAATGAAACCACGCTCTAAAAGTTCTTGTAATTGGCTTTGCAGTTCTTTCATCTCGCTGGGTGCGAGTCTGTAAGGAGCACGAGCTATTGGTGCAGCTCCTGGTACAAGATCTATTTGAAATTCAACGGATCGATGTGGGGGTAATCCCGGTAATTCTTTCGGAAATACATCGGGAAATTCTTTTGCAATGGGAACATCATTGATGCTCTTTTCTTCAGTTTGTACTTTCTCGACGTGTGCTAGAACAGCATAGCAACCTTTTCTTATTAGTTTTTGTGCCTTCAAATTACTAATAAGATGTAGCTTCGTGTTGCCCTTTTCTCCGTACACCATTAAGGGTTTTCCTTTTTCTCGTATAATGCGAATTGCATTTTTGTAACAAACGATCTCCGCTTTCACTTCTTTCAACCAGTCCATACCGATTATCACATCAAAACTCCCTAACTCTACTGGTATCAAATCAATCTTAAATGTTTCGCTAACCAGTTTAATTTCTCGATTCCGACATATATTATCTGCTGAAATTAATTTACCATTTGCTAATTCGAGTAAAAATTTACTATCCAAAGGCGTCAATGGACAACTTAATTTAGCACAAAAATCTCTACTCATATAGCTTCTATCCGCACCCGAATCAAATAAAACGTAAGCAGATTTATTGTCAATAAGAAACGTACCCGTAACAAGCTCCGGGTCTTCCTGTGCCTCTACCGCATTAATATTGAAAACTCTTCCACGGCCTTGTCCATTCGTGTTCTCCTGGTTCGGGCAATTTCTAATAATGTGGCCTGGTTTTCCACATTTATAACAAACTACATTGGCATAACTTGCTCCGACACTACTTGCTCCGCCATTACTCGTTCCGACACCATTTGTTCCTTTTGTTCTATTAACCCCTGGTCCGTAGACCTCACACTTCGCCGCGCTATGACCATTTCTTTTACACTTGTTGCAAAATTTGGTGCAGAACCCCGAGTGATTCTTTTCACACCTTTGGCATAGTTGCTTCTGATTGTTGTTGTTGTTGCGGTTATTATTGTTGTTGGGATGATTGTTGTAGTTGCTGTTGTTGTTGTTGTTGTTGTTGTTGTTGTTGTTGGGCCGTTTGTTGTAGTTGCGATTGATGTTGCGATTGTTGGGATAATTGTTGCGATTATTGTTGTAATTGCTGTTGTTGTTGTATTGGTGATTCTTATCACCGTTTTCCTCCCACTTTCTTTTGACTTGCTTCACATTGGCCTCTTCAGCAGTCTGTTCTTTAATTCTTTCTTCAATCTGGTTCACTAGTTTGTGAGCCATTCTACATGCCTGTTGTATGGAGGCGGGCTCGTGTGAACTTATATCTTCTTGGATTCTTTCCGGTAATCCTTTCACAAACGCGTCGATCTTCTCTTCCTCATCTTCGAATGCTCCCGGACACAATAGGCACAATTCTGTGAATCGTCTTTCGTACGTGGTAATATCAAATCCTTGGGTTCGTAACCCTCTAAGTTCTGTCTTGAGCTTATTGACCTCGGTTCTGGGACGGTACTTCTCGTTCATCAAGTGCTTGAATGCTGACCACGGTAGTGCGTACGCATCGTCTTGTCCCACTTGCTCTAGATAGGTATTCCACCATGTTAACGCAGAACCTGTGAAGGTATGCGTAGCGTACTTCACTTTGTCCTCTTCAGTACACTTACTTATGGCAAACACCGATTCAACCTTCTCGGTCCACCGTTTCAATCCGATCGGTCCTTCGGTTCCATCAAATTCCAAAGGTTTGCAGGCAGTGAATTCTTTGTAGGTGCATCCTACACGATTTCCTGTACTGCTAGATCCAAGGTTATTGTTGGTATGTAGCGCAGCCTGTACTGCGGCTATGTTTGAAGCTAGAAAAGTACGGAATTCCTCTTCATTCATATTCACGGTGTGTCGAGTAGTCGGTGCCATTTCCTTCAAAATAGTTAAATGAAACAAGTTAATCATACAGAATATTAAGAGTAGTTAATAGTATTTCGTAGCATAATATGAACTCATTTATAAAAGCTTTTTCTTCATATTAGCGTTTTATAAGTTTAAATTCGGGTAGTACCTACCCGTTAAGTTCATACTTAGTAGCTAATATACAATTCAACTACTACAATTCTATATGAAAAACTGATTATAATAATATTTCGCGTTCAAACTTTTATACAATATTTTACAAACTTACAATACCGCTTATTTTACATAAAGCATGAAATATAGCACACAATAACTTTGATACAAGATAGTTGTGAAGACAATTCTAGCTAGTACACAAGTCGTTCAGCAAAGGCAATAAAGACACGTAATTCATACGTCCAGAAACAAGTCATGCATTCTGGTTTTACTAGGACTACTTCCCATCCTTGGTCTTGTGCAACATAACCGTTATGGCCGTTGATAAGACAGCGTGTTGTAACGTCATCAAAGGGACGAGGGTTACGTAATGTCCAACAGTCCCGTAATAATCTAAAAACCTCATTTCTTACCCCAATTACCGACTCCGTCACTTGTGGAAACGTTTTGTTTAATAGTTGTAGCCCGATGTTCTTGTTCTCACTTTGGTGAGAAGCGAACATTACTAATCCGTAAGCATAACATGCTTCTTTATGTTGCATGTTAGCCGCTTTTTCTAAATCACGAAGTCCAATATTCGGATATATTGAGTCAAAATAATTTCTTAACCCGTTGCGTAAAATAGCATTTGGGTTCCCCGCAATATATGCGTCAAAGTAAACACATCGTAACTTATGGGTTTCCCAATGTGATATCCCCCATCTTTCAAACGAAAGTCTCTTATAAACCAAGACATTCTTGGAACGTTCTTCGAATGTCTTACAAACTGATCTCGCCTTAAATAGTTGTGCCGAAGAATTCTGGCCGACTCTAGACAAGATTTCATCAATCATGTCTCCGGGTAGGTCTCTTAAAATATTGGGTTGTCTATCCATTTTGTGTTTTTAAACTGTAAAATAGACAAGAGTTAGATTCATAAAAAAAATACTTATTAATACAAGCAATTTTTACATATATCATAAAGCATAAGAGCACTATATTCCATATATTACACCACACGAATACAACTATCTTATTCCGACTCGCTCGTTTCTTCTTCTTCGGTTTTGGTTCGTTTTGCCAAGTTTCTAGGGATATATGATGTTCCCCTAATACGAGCCGTCGTTGTCCACATTGGTTTAGAAAAACCTGGTGGTTTAGAGGTTCCCGGGTCATTGTTACAACTTAAGGACTTCGGGGGTTGACGATACATATAAAGTTCATCGGGGTTGGAATTAGATTTCTCTATTTTTATGCCCTTTCCCTTATTATTTTCTTTTGCCTTTTTAAATTCAGTTGGGGTAATTTCTATAACATCATCGGAATTCTCGTCGGAATCCGATTCATCGGAGAATTGGTAATCCTCCCAATATTTTGCTTCCTTGGCGGAAACACCATTGACCATAATTAACTTTGGTCGGTTGGTTGAGGATTTTCTTTTACTTAACCGTTTTATTATTTCCCCCACCGGTTCTATTTCTTCATCCGGTTCCGATTCTTCTTCCGGTTCTGATTCTTCTTCCGGTTCCGACTCTTCTTCCGGTTCCTCTTCGGGAACTTGTGAATCAGTCCACAAATCATTCCAATTTACATTTGACTCTTCATTATTATTAGGTGAGTCAATGGGACTTGTTCTAGAGGTAGACATCTATCACATAATATCAAACACGTTAAGAGATTAATATATCACATAATATTCATATGTTAAAAATATATAGTTTCCAACAAAAATGTTAAGCAATCATTTTTAAAGAAAACACGGTCGAAGTCCAGACTCACTAATGCATCCTAACAAACTCGATAAGACACACTAATGCAAATTTTCTGGTTCTCTAAGACCAACGCTCTGATACCAACTGAAATGTCCCGTTCTTATTGATTAAAAACGTTCCATATTAATTGATTTCGTTGCGAGGTTTTGACCTCTATATGAGACGTTTTTCAAAGACTGCATTCATTTTTAAACAAACCATAACCTTTATTTCATCAATAAAGGTTTAAAAAGCTTTACGTAGATTATCAAATAATGATAATCTAAAATATCCTGTTTACACACGACCATTACATAATGGTTTACAATACAAATATGTTACAACAAAATAAGTTTCTTGAATGCAGTTTTTACACAATATCATACAAGCATGGACTCCAAATCTTGTCCTTATTTAAGTATGCGACAGCGGAAGCTCTTAATAATCACCTGAGAATAAACATGCTTAAAACGTCAACAAAATGTTGGTGAGTTATAGGTTTAACCTATATATATCAAATCGTAACAATAGACCACAAGATTTCATATTTCAATACACATCCCATACATAGAGATAAAAATCATTCATATGGTGAACACCTGGTAACCGACAATAACAAGATGCATATATAAGAATATCCCCATCATTCCGGGACACCCTTCGGATATGATATAAATTTCGAAGTACTAAAGCATCCGGTACTTTGGATGGGGTTTGTTAGGCCCAATAGATCTATCTTTAGGATTCGCGTCAATTAGGGTGTCTGTTCCCTAATTCTTAGATTACCAGACTTAATAAAAAGGGGCATATTCGATTTCGATAATTCAACCATAGAATGTAGTTTCACGTACTTGTGTCTATTTTGTAAATCATTTATAAAACCTGCATGTATTCTCATCCCAAAAATATTAGATTTTAAAAGTGGGACTATAACTCACTTTCACAGATTTTTACTTCGTCGGGAAGTAAGACTTGGCCACTGGTTGATTCACGAACCTATAACAATATATACATATATATCAAAGTATGTTCAAAATATATTTACAACACTTTTAATATATTTTGATGTTTTAAGTTTATTAAGTCAGCTGTCCTCGTTAGTAACCTACAACTAGTTGTCCACAGTTAGATGTACAGAAATAAATCGATAAATATTATCTTGAATCAATCCACGACCCAGTGTATACGTATCTCAGTATTGATCACAACTCAAACTATATATATTTTGGAATCAACCTCAACCCTGTATAGCTAACTCCAACATTCACATATAGAGTGTCTATGGTTGTTCCGAAATATATATAGATGTGTCGACATGATAGGTCGAAACATTGTATACGTGTCTATGGTATCTCAAGATTACATAATATATAATACAAGTTGATTAAGTTATGGTTGGAATAGATTTGTTACCAATTTTCACGTAGCTAAAATGAGAAAAATTATCCAATCTTGTTTTACCCATAACTTCTTCATTTTAAATCCGTTTTGAGTGAATCAAATTGCTATGGTTTTATATTGAACTCTATTTTATGAATCTAAACCAAAAAAGTATAGGTTTCTAGTCGGAAAAATAAGTTACAAGTCGTTTTTGTAAAGGTAGTCATTTCAGTCGAAAGAACGACGTCTAGATGACCATTTTAGAAAACATACTTCCACTTTGAGTTTAACCATAATTTTTGGATATAGTTTCATGTTCATAATAAAAATCATTTTCTCAGAATAACAACTTTTAAATCAAAGTTTATCATAGTTTTTAATTAACTAACCCAAAACAGCCCGCGGTGTTACTACGACGGCGTAAATCCGATTTTACGGTGTTTTTCGTGTTTCCAGGTTTTAAATCATTAAGTTAGCATATCATATAGATATAGAACATGTGTTTAGTTGATTTTAAAAGTCAAGTTAGAAGGATTAACTTTTGTTTGCGAACAAGTTTAGAATTAACTAAACTATGTTCTAGTGATTACAAGTTTAAACCTTCGAATAAGATAGCTTTATATGTATGAATCGAATGATGTTATGAACATCATTACTACCTTAAGTTCCTTGGATGAACCTACTGGAAAAGAGAAAAATGGATCTAGCTTCAATGGATCCTTGGATGGCTCAAAGTTCTTGAAGCAAAATCATGACACGAAAACAAGTTCAAGTAAGATCATCACTTGAAATAAGATTGTTATAGTTATAGAAATTGAACCAAAGTTTGAATATGATTATTACCTTGTATTAGAATGATAACCTACTGTAAGAAACAAAGATTTCTTGAGGTTGGATGATCACCTTACAAGATTGGAAGTGAGCTAGCAAACTTGAAAGTATTCTTGATTTTATGAAACTAGAACTTTTGGAATTTATGAAGAACACTTAGAACTTGAAGATAGAACTTGAGAGAGTTCAATTAGATGAAGAAAATTGAAGAATGAAAGTGTTTGTAGGTGTTTTTGGTCGTTGGTGTATGGATTAGATATAAAGGATATGTAATTTTGTTTTCATGTAAATAAGTCATGAATGATTACTCATATTTTTGTAATCTTATGAGATATTTCATGCTAGTTGCCAAATGATGGTTCCCACATGTGTTAGGTGACTCACATGGGCTGCTAAGAGCTGATCATTGGAGTGTATATACCAATAGTACATACATCTAAAAGCTGTGTATTGTACGAGTACGAATACGGGTGCATACGAGTAGAATTGTTGATGAAACTGAACGAGAATGTAATTGAAGCATTTTTGTTAAGTAGAAGTATTTTGATAAGTGTATTGAAGTCTTTCAAAAGTGTATAAATACATATTAAAACACTACATGTATATACATTTTAACTGAGTCGTTAAGTCATCGTTAGTCGTTACATGTAAGTGTTGTTTTGAAACCTTTAGGTTAACGATCTTGTTAAATGTTGTTAACCCAATGTTTATAATATCAAAAGAGATTTTAAATTATTATATTATCATGATATTATGATGTACGAATATCTCTTAATATGATATATATACATTAAATGTCGTTACAACGATAAACGTTACATATATGTCTCGTTTCAAAATCATTAAGTTAGTAGTCTTGTTTTTACATATGTAGTTCATTGTTAATATAATTAATGATATGTTTACTTATCATAATATCATGTTAACTATATATATAACCATATATATGTCATCATATAGTTTTTTTTACAAGTTTTAACGTTCGTGAATCACCGGTCAACTTGGGTGGTCAATTGTCTATATGAAACCTATTTCAATTAATCAAGTCTTAACAAGTTTGATTGCTTAACATGTTGGAAACATTTAATCATGTAAATATCAATCTCAATTAATATATATAAACATGGAAAAGTTCGGGTCACTACACATGCTCCAGTCCAAAAGTATGTATCTGTTGTATAGCCGTTTGACTCAGATTTAAATCTCACATTTTGGAATCTTTACTCCATCTAGCACCTGCAAAAGAAACTCAATATCCTATACAAGTACTATATGCATTAAATGTGCGAGATTTGGTCTTATTGAGTGAAAATGACATAACACGCTAAATGTGGTAAACCCAACATTTTGGAGACGTGTCTTGATTGACATTTTGGGTAATCTCAGTTTGGTCAAGACTTAGTTAGGCTCATTAATGCATTTGGTTCAATCCAAAAGACTAGTTAACATATCATTACCTTCCTAGTTTCAATTAATCACAAGTCATATTCATTTTAAGATTAAGTAGAAATTAATTGAAAGGTGTCTTTCTAAAATAAACATTAAGTGTGTAAAGACATCAATGTTAAGTCATACTTGGACAAGTAATCACAATGTGTTACTTAGACAAGACCAAATAGATTATTGACCATTATTTCTTTGTGAACCATTTTACACTCAATTTATTGGAGTAAACTAGTTACTTGAGTCCTAGTATTCTAACTAGTACTCACATAACAAACATATTAATCAAGTTGGCAAATTTATGATTATTAAACATATTAGCAAGTAATACTCACACATAGCAAAAGATAGTTATTCTAAAATCAATCATATAGATATTTTCACAACACTATAGTTTAAGCTTTAGTAAGCTTACTTGCAATATAGCATATTGCATGATTAATGTGTAAGCACACATTAATGTCTAACACATGCATAAGGGAAGAACAATCTCTAGTTGGGACTCGGTGATCATCTTAAATGTATCTAAGTGTATTTTAGGATTACAAGTCTTTACTAGTTACACTTAAAAACATTGTTCTTCATTTAGCCTTAATTTATCAATAAGTCATCTTTAATTGTAATTAATGTTCTAGTGACATTAGCTTAAGTGCGTTGGTACTTAGTGATCATCCTAAGGATATATAGATAAGTTTTAAGATCACAAGTTGTTGATTAACACTTATGTGTTATGCCTAATCATGGTTAATATGTCATTAAGATGTAATTAAGCGTAATTAACCAAGATTAGTGTTTTTATGACCAAAACTCAATTGAGTATGGAGAGGGCATCTATTCTAAGCACGTTGAGAAAGGTTTCATGAATTATAGATGTCGGGAAAAAGTCAAACTAAATTTGATCGAAAATAGTGAGAGAATTCTGCGGTCGCACTACGGTTGATCGTGGTGGCGATCGTGCAACTTGTTTTCACAAAACTGCGTTGCAATTCAGTCTGGGCTTCTACGGCTAAGTATATGGTCGACCGTACTTTAACCGTGTACTTTACTGATCTTTATTTTCATTCTATAAGTTTTGTTTGACTTGGTCATTTGCAAGATCAAGTATGGATTAGTGAACTTGCCTGTTTTATGTTAAGATGTCGATCATCACTTATGCATATGTATGTGTCATCATCAAAACATATTCTTTGGTTAAGCATCATACTTAACTTTGTCGGTTAGTCCAATAACCAACATTCAACCAACATTCAACCAACATTCTCCCTCTTTTTGATGATGACAAACATACAAGTGATTAGGGACATTTTGCTATAAATACGCAAGTGTTAACAATCACTTGTATCCATATTTCTCCCCCTTTTGTCGAAGCAAAAAGGTTAGCTCCCCTGAGAACTATGCTCGCCCTTAGAGCAAAGCTCCCCCTTAAATTGTGCACGATGGAAAATATTTATTAAAACATAAAAAGAACACATTTTATTCATAGCAAATACTAAACATGGATAATTCATGTAGTACATTTCTCAAGTGAGATTTTTACAAGAATGTCAAATAAGTTCAGTCATCATGATGAGAGGAGTGACCCTTGTCCTTGTCTTCAAGGTGGGACAATCTTCGACCAATTTTTAGGATGTTTTCATGAATCACACTATTTTGCCCTTGCGATGGGAGAAAGCAAAAATTGGGTAGATTTTCAAAAGGAGGTTCTTGAACATGTTTGGTTGAGGTCTGCATATCGGGTATGAAGAGACTTGAGTGGAATGATGAAAGGGAGATGTCATTCCAACATATGCGAATAGTTTGGTCAGGTGGAGACCATATGAAAGAGACATATGAGAATGTTGAGCTACATGTTGCATTCTTGATGCCATGAAGTATGCAACATTTACTTTAGATGAGTTCAGAAGACACCATAAAAAGGTAAATTCATTTGCATCAAGTCGATCCAGTAATTCCCCCTTTTCATAAACATTTGCAGTAACGATCTATTGCCAGAGATCATATGTTGATGCAAGATGTTGACAAAGAAATCCATCCTTTTTGATATATCCGGGTTTGAGTGTTCCGTTGCAAAGAATGTCTAGAACACTGTCTCTTTTAACCCATTCAGGAAATTCATTAAATGAATTTGGTTTTAGGAAGAATGTTCGTCCTTCATTCGGAACATCTATAATATTTCCAAATTCTTTAAGAGTTAATGAGTAATTTCTTCCATAAAGAGAAATCTCATTATTTTATGAGAATTGAAAATTCTCGTAGAGTTCATTGATGTGAAGTGGATAAAGTAGTCCTCTTAGGTTTAGAAAAGCGTCTCACTTGATGTTTGAGAGGTATCCAAGAGAGTAGGTAGTTAGGTGATATGCGAGAACTTCTCTTCCTTCAACAATAGACCTCATGCAATGAATTTTGGTTTGCAGAGAAATTTTTAGAATAAGTGATGAGAGTGTGAATTGGTTGATTGTCTTTGTCTTTATAGAAAAATAATGAATGATATAACTCTTTATTGATCTCTAGCATATTTGGTGGGGTAGGTAGAGGAATTCAAAGCTCTTTGATTGAAATATCAATTTGCATTTTTGGAATCTATTGATTATTGAACTTGTGTTAGAGAGTTGGGACAAAAAAAGTTTGTCAGACATTCTGCGGTCGAATCACGGTCGACCGTAGGAGTAGCCCTACATATACGAATTCATCTTTTTACATGTGCATGTAAGTAAGAGTAGTTTCAACACATAATAAACATAACATCCTAAATTGTCTTACACACCATTGTTTAATACCAACATTCAAGTATTCACAATTCAAACATAAGCATTCAACCAAGTTTTTATTAAATTATTCTAAACACACAAATTATATCCTCCTGCATGAGATTGACTTCACAAAATCCTTGAATGCGTTTTTGAACTTGGAGTGATTCTCACTAATTTCCTCTTCTCGCTTAAGAATTCTGTAAACTTTGGTTTCAAAGTTTGAGTTCAGGAATTCTTGATGCTCCTGCAGGTTTGTCGCCTCATCTTCCATTTCTTCTTCATCCGATTCCTACTCTGGTTGATAGTTTTCGATTTCATCTAGATCTTCTTGAAGACTTGATCTACTTCCACGAGAGGTTTCTGGTAGATGGCCACTTTAAATTATGGTCAACTTGTCGATTAGTTCAAATGAAGATTGTTGAACGACGGAGTAAGAGAGTTTGAGATGGGGGAACAAACTATTTAGATGCATACCATATGGAAGAGACCTAGTTGATTCGGTCATTAAGTTGCTCATTCGAGATGCCATTAGAAAAGCCACATTGATTTCTTCATTAAGTTCAATTGCCCACATAACATAGATTTGAGTAACATGAATGTGAGAGTGGCTTCCTAGCCTACAGTAGATGTTGTGATCAATGATTTTGTTTAGAATATCAAGATCTGAACGAAGATCCTTTTCTGTTACTCTCTTAGATAGAATTTCGGAGTGATTGGATTTAAATTTGCAGAGTAGGGTTAATACATCAGTGGCTTGAATGAATTCAGGTAGATGTTCTAGCTTGTGTCTTCTGCTGTAGAACTCCCTTCCCCCGGTAGGTGCACCCAGAATTTCACCAAAGGCTTCGGGGGGTATTCCCACCATTTTTTTGTTGAGATGAAACTTCACAACCTTTATTTTTGAGTTGAAACTGAAGTTAGCATAGAACTCTCTTATTAGTTCAGGATATACGGGTCCGTTGATTAGCACGAATGATGCTAGATTTCTTTGGAATAACTTGTCAATTATTTCAGTAAATGCTTCAATGTTCACAATTCTTCCTTCTGCAATTGTTCTCATTTTGAGCCACTTCTTATTGTAGAGTGTACATTTTCTTGCATCAGCTGGTGGATTATATCTTTCTTCACCACCTCTTGATTGAGCATCCTTAGTTCTTGCCATTTTCTACACAATGATACTTCAAATTAATTCAAAGTGTATGTATAATTCAATTGTAGGAAATAAGTTTTGCAAACTTTAATTATCATCAATACTTAGATGTTTTGATGTTATTGTTCTTCACATTTTCACTCTTCATTAGTGTCAACGAGTTTGCAACTAGATTATAATTTTCACAAAGTTCATATGTGTTCTAGATTTTTAAGATCACCATTAACACATGTTTTGACATCTAACATTATCATACTAAATTTGCAACAATGTTATTTATATCATATGAACAATGATTCTATGAAAATTTAACCTAGATGTATAATGAATCTTAGAATTGTCCAAAGTTAAATTAGTGCATAGATGGGCATCATTACAATCATTTCTAAGTTGTTCTCAATAACACTTTTGATTGTTTGCATTAATTTGGGTTTTGGGATATTCTAGTTAGGGTTTCTTCACAACATTAGTGAAGAGTTCATCATACAAACATAATTGAATGCTAGGAAAGCAAAGATTAATCATACCGAAAGTAGGAATTGAGATGGAAGGAATGCGTGTTCTTCTGTGTGCGGTCGATCTCCTCAACCGTGCAGAGAGTATTTGTTTTGAAGTGAGTTTGAATGAGATGAAAAGTGAGGGTTTTATTTAATCTAAAACAGAGTCAGGCTGCGCACGGTCGAAGTGCGGTTGATCGTGGCGTCAACCGTTCCAGACGTTTGGAACAGTTTCTACGGTCGTGTCTGTGGTCAGCCGTGATGCAGCCGTGGATCTCCTGTAATGACCCGGAAATTTCCGACCAAATTTAAACCTTAATCTTTATATGTTTCCGACACGATAAGCAAAATCTGTTATGTTGAGTCTAGAAAGTTTGAAATCTATATTTAGGTAATCAATTACCATTTGACTATGCCTGACGATTCATGAACAACTAGTTGTAAATAGATACATATATATTTAAACATATATATATATATATATATATAATAATAATTTAAAATATTATTTGATATAATATATGATTAAATTTTAGGAAATAAATAAAATAATTGATTTCGAGCCTAATTAGTAAACGTCAGTGACACTCGGTTGACGTTTCGTTAGTTTTAATATAGATATAGAACATGTTCATGAATGATTAAGATAAAAGTTGGAATGTAAATTGATTACGAAGATTTTAGATTTGTTAAAAATATTTTTACATTTTTAAGTTTAAATATTAGTATTCCGTACATATAATTTGGAACAGAAAATAAATAATTATCGAACCTTTTGATCAGGTTTCAGACAGTTAATGAGTAAAATAATTAAATATATTTAATCTAAAATTTTGAGATTTTTAGGAACACCTTTATACGTTAACTGTTTAGCAATGGACGCAATCGTGCCAAAACCGTCGGTAGAAAACATGCAAAGTATAAGGCTGTTAAACTATTTCAATCACAAATTTGATTACTGTTTAATAAAGATTAATATCACATGTTGCTTATTATTATTATATTATATTATAATATTTATTAAATTATTCGTTTACTGCATTCTATCATCACTATATATGCATATACTTATTCATCACACATACACTTCAACACTTATGAACTTCAACTAAACCAACCTTTCCAACATCACTTTGGGTTTCTTACTTCTTCTCCTTCTTCACGAAACTGCAAACCCGCCACCATGAATAACCCTTTTATTTTGGAACTCATTCAACCACCTTCAACTTATTCTTTAGCCCGATCACCAACAATCAACACACCACCATACTCACTTACGGTCACCTTCACTACAATTACAACACCCCTTTATTTATATTTTTGCTCGACTACTACTTCTATTTCCTGTCGATTGAATCAAACCGTAACAACCGAAGCACTCTTATATTTCTTTTTGTGTTGTCATTCAAACCTCATAACAACCCATTACCCAACCCATCTTTATCACCACCTTGAAAACTCGACACCATAACCACCACCACGAACCCTTGGATACTATTACTACTACTCGTTTTCTTTTTGATCTGTTGATCGAAGAGAAAACCATTGCAATCGTCTTCTCTCTCCTCTCTCTCTCTCTCTCTCTCTCATTCTTCTTCATGAACCACAATCGACAATCACCACCGTGGCCATCACCTTCACCCTCACCATTTTCGATCCCTGCTTTATTAAACCACATAAAAACCGCCACCTGCAAAAAGGCCAAGAAATTGTAACTGCTATCCTATCTTTTCTGTTATAAACCATGAATGCTTTACCGATATTACTTTTTCTGTTTTTCTGTTACAACCACTTCCACAACTTTGTTACTCCTGTTTCCTGTTTCCTTTTCGATCAACAATCGAAGCCTCTTTATATTATTATAAGCATAACAGCTGGTTACCAGGTCAGCCCCACGAAAATGAGTGTGTAGAACATATTGTTACGTGGTCAAATTGAGACTACTACAATTATGTTACTTTATATTATCATAAACCTAAAACTTTCATCATAGATATTGATATGTGTTGCTTTCTTCCACACAAAGACCCCACCCACCTCATTTTGTCGATAACTTTAACTATTAAGGTGGCCAACAATTTTAAATTTGTGTTTATTAAATTAGTGGTTCTTCTTTCCTTTGAATTTCTGAATCAGTCGACAAACAGAAACAGTAAAAAGGCCGCAAGTTCTAGATGGGCTCGTGGAGTAATTGGGCCGAGGACTATTATTTTAAAACTGTTGGGCCAAGAACCCTTGTTGGGCCAAGCAAATCACTGAACTGCCTTTCCTGTGATTTGGGTCGGGTGGATTGCTATTTTCTATCCTTCCTACTCGATATTAACTGCCAATTGAAACATAATACATGATATTGTGATTTCATAAGTATGATTATGATGAGGATTAGGGTGAAATAATAAATGATATAGATAATAATTATGAGGTGACGATGAACACGATTATAATTAGGGTTATGAAGATAATGATGGGAGATGTTAGATGATATATGATATTGATGATGATGCCATAAAGATGAGGTATTAACTCGAATAAAATGATGAAGATTAGGTCTTGATGATAATTACGATACACCCGTAAGAAAAATATGATTATGATAGTTATGATGATAAACATGATGGTTTAATGATGATGAATGACGAGATTCATGAGTATAGATGTGGGATTAGATGATGATCGTGACCATATGTTGATATGATAATGATCCAGTCAATATATTGTTATTGAAGATGAAAATGGAAACATAGTATAAAGGGGTAAATAAAACTGAGTGATAGTTTTGTAAGAAAAACAGAAATGGCGAGTTGGTTGAGAGGGTATGTTGGTTAACGGGTGGTCATGGCTTCAATTTCAGGTCGCGACAACATTTTTGAAAGGACCCGTTCATATACATTATAAACGATTCACAATAGTTGATTACATCGCGAGGTATTTGACCTCTATATGATATATTTTACAAACATTGCATTCCTTTTTAAAAGACAAACTTTCTTTACAACGAAAGTTGACGGCATGCACACCATTTCATAATACATCTAACTATAATTGGCTTAATAATAATCTTGATGAACTCAATGACTCGAATGCAACGTCTTTCAAAATATGCCATGAATGACTCCAAGTAATATCCTTAAAATGAGCTAATGCACAGCGGAAGATTTCTTTAATACCTGAGAATAAACATGCTTTAAAGTGTCAACCAAAAGGTTGGTGAGTTCATAGGTTTATCATAACAATCATTTCAATATATTAATATATCACAAGATTTCCGTTTATAAATATATGTACGCTCACAAGTGTTTAAAAGTATTCTATAAGTTGTAGGCACCCGGTAACAAGCCTTAACGTTCATGTTTTACCCTCTGAAATACACCAGATCAGGTATGTTTAAAATAACCTCGAAGTACTAAAGCATCCCATAGTCAGGATGGAGTTTGTCAGGCCCAATAGATCTATCTTTAGGATTCGCGCCTACCGTACATAGACAAGTAGTTTAATGTTACCAAGCTAAGGGTATATTTCTGGTTTAAACCCACGTACAATTAGTTTTAGTACTTGTGCCTATTTCGTAAAACATTTATAAAAACAGCGCATGTATTCTCAGTCCCAAAAATATATATAAAAGGGAGCAAATGAAACTCACAATACTGTATTTCGTAGTAAAAATACATATAACGTCATTTAACAAGTGCAAGGTTGGCCTCGGATTCACGAACGTATCAATATTGAGATTCAATATTGCAGAAAAGTACGTAGACGCAACGGAGATGATAAACACCAGATTGACCTCACGAGCATACCCATGAACCATACCCATCACCTCCATAGCTATAACCCATAATTTCCTTAGCTTCGACTCATTCAAAAAAACTATTTTGAAATCACTCGGACAGCACTCCGTCGTAATATTTTATGTATACTAATAATATCTTGAAATAATACAGAGCAAATATATATATATATATATATATATATATATATATATATATATATATGTATATAAATCGATTGAGAGAGTTTAGAGAAATATATTTTCAAGTTTCTATGAAATAATGAAACCTATTGAATTCTATTTATAATAGATTTTTGAATTATTAAAGTGAATTATTAAAGTATGAATTATTAAAGTGAATTATTGAAGTTAAAGTAAAGTAAAGGTAAAGTAAAGGTAAAGTTAAAGTATAGTAAAAGTATAAAAACTATGTATGTATAATACGCGTATAAATATATATAATATTAATTTAAATCGTTATATATATTTAATGAAATAAAATATAAATATCGTTATATTTATTATACTGGTTAAGTAATGAGTTGTCAAAAGTGATTCTAGATATTTATAAAAGTTATATACGTTTTAATAATAAAGTTCTTTTTAAACTGAAAACGTCTTTGTACGTTTGAAAATAGATTAATAGAATATTATGAAAACCAATTCTCCACTAACTTTTGTCTAACTTTCGTAAATGACACTTTTTGTTTTTATTTATAAATAGCTTTACAAATTATTCTGAATATCGTTAAGAGGAATAGATTTTCTCAAATCATAGTGGACCTCTCAACAGAGACTTGTAATCATAATTCAATATTTCTGATAATTCAATCATTTAATATATTTTTTTTTTTTTAATTTCGTCGAAACTCATATTGAAACAAATACGTTCGTGTAAAGTATTATACATTTAATACTTTATTAATATTCTCAAGTTATAATATATATATACATATACATATCTATTTATATATAACGGTTCGTGAATCGTCGGAATTTGGTCGAGGTTATAATGAATGTATGAACACAGTTTAAAATTCTTGAGATTTAACTTAACAAACTTTGCTTATCGTGTCGGAATAATATAAAGATTAAAGTTTAAATTTGGTCGGAAATTTCCGGGTCGTCACAGTACCTACCCGTTAAAGAAATTTCGTCCCCGAAATTTGATAGAGGTCGTCATGACTAACAATGAGAATGTTATTATAACTATTATAGAGTTTTATCATATTCAAGAAGCATAGATAAAATAATTCGATTACTCGAAGCGTGTGAGTGAAGTTATCGTAAATGAATGAAATAAGATAATAGTGATTCGTCGTATCTTTTGACATCATCATGATTGATCTCCGAAAAGAAAATCTTTATAATCTATATTGGATTTGATTATTCGGCGATTAAGGAAATTATGATCATCTTCGAATTAATGCAATAATCCATTTTGATTTCTCTGTCGGATATTTCACTATAAATCCACCTCCTTTGTTTTCTTACAACTCACACATTCTCAACTCATATTTTAAAGTATTTGTCAATATGCTTCATCCAGTGCTGATTCTTGATATACTCCTCACTTTCATGTTTGTCGCTCTTCTTTTTCATCTGCCTCCGGAAGAATCTATTTACCTCTACTATACTCTTGGGTTTATAGTGTTTTTAGTTCTCTCCTATCTTTATATTGCTATATGCATTGATATATACGGTTTGTGATTTCTGGGTTGTTGTTGGGTTTTATATCTTCCCTTATATTTCAAAGTCCTTGCTTCTTCAATAATCATTGTCATCCACAGTTAATGCTATCTTCTATTTGCTATGATTTATACTCCCATTTCTAGTTCGGAGCTTTGTCCTTTCGTTTCTTCTTCTTGCGATTAAGCACCGCTTGTAATGGTCTAGAATTCGCAGATATAAATTTTGAATGAACATTGTTAATGTTCTAGGAAGGAAATTGTAATGGCACGATCTTGACTTGTCAAATTACCAGAATACCTCGGAAAAGGCCGAATCATCAAGAAATATTTTCTTGATATTTAGAGATCAAAGAGAATACAAGAGTCGTGTAACATAGCACATGATGACGTTATGATCTGTGAATCATCATGTTCTATTTAGAAACTCAGCATGAATTACTGTAATATAATCACGTTGATCAAGTGTCATTATATTATACTAACTCATGCTTCAGCTCCCAACACTTCTTCAAGAATATTCTTATTTTAAACTCGAATGTTTCAGAATTTAGAAACTAAAATAGTTTCTTTTATGATATAATACAGATAGCGCGAAGAGGTAAATGATTTCAGATAAGAATAATTATAAAAATATCTTCAGAAGTATGGATGATATTTACAATGAAAGATACGATGATATCTTTGAATGTCTAATATCAGAGGATGATGAAGGATATTGTCCGCAGGGGTTTAGAGTCAGGAGCAAGGTATTCATTAATGACTTCAGCAACTACTGAATCATTTGGATTCTTTGAAGGTAGGTTCAGCCTTTGTGATTTGTCCACAGCCTCCTTCATACTTTGCTCAATCCGTTTTCCAGTTCCAAAGCTTCTCTTTTTCTGAGCTTTGCCAATATACTATCCTTTATCATCCAACTTTTTACTGTTAAGGTCGTTTACAGTTTTTACTGCTTCATCAGCATTTTTCAAAATTTCGAGAACTGGTTCGCAGTTTAGGGTGTTTTTCAGAAATTTCTCATTCAAATAATGTAAGTCTTGGAGGTAGACGTTGTGTGTATATGTAATTGTTGATGTAGACATGCTGCGAGGTTTCAAAATACTGATTGCTGATTCTCAATAATTGGTATGACAATTCTTGTTATAAGGTACGAATGAGTATATGATAGGGTTTTGATAATTATAATGATATTTTTTTTTTTGGAAAGTCAAAGATCAGTGAAGTTGTTGGTAAGTTTATTGCTAATGTGGTGAATATAAACGATTCCCCGGTAACGTTGGCGAAAGGGCAACGTATCTATCGAGGTTATAATAAGACTGTTTTGATTGAGAAGTCGAAGTTGACTTGCTGGAGCTGTGACAAAAATGTCTATTTTGAAATGGAATTGAAAAGTTATTTTAGCTAGTAAATGCCAAAGGGTCTAACACGGATACGTGTCGAACTATGACTTGGGTTTTGAGAGTTTTTTTTCAGGTGTATAACTATGGGTAACATGTGGTTGGATCATCATCTCGATTGTTCCTTAGTTGAAGTGTCTTCAGGAATTTCGAAGGGTTTGAGCACATATTGTAATCGTTAATACATATGATGTTCTAACACAGTTTTGAAGTCAAAGTATAGCTTTGAAAGATATAGGAATCTAAGAGTGATGATACTTGTTATATTTCGAATTGAATTATGCGATTTTAAAATCAGAATATGTAATTGAATTTGAATGAGTATGAGTATTTTGATTTATATGAAAGAATGGATATTGTTGTGAAAGTATGGAGTATAGTTGATGATTGCTGAATCAGTTTCGAAAAATGTAATTTATTAATTGTGAATTTATATATCTCTCGGGTATTACCTAACCGTTAAAATTTTTTTTCACAATTAATATTTTGTACAAAAGAAGTTTATTACAGTCTTTATGAAAATATATGTGTATATTTTCTTTAGATGTAATATAGATTTAATGAATTAATATTAAATTAAACTCATTTGTTTTATGGTTGGAACTAGAATTGAGGAATCCATAAAACTTTATAAATTGCATAAGTATTTCTTCAATAATATTGAAATTATGAATCATTACTTTGTTATTTGTTGGTTTTCGTGAAATTCTTGTGAACTTCGCAAGGTACGAATGATGTTATTTGAAAAGTTTCGAGTACACCGATGATGAAAGTGTAAAATCAAACATATATTCGAATAATACACTTGATTTATTATGAATTGGAATTTTATTGAATTGAGACAGAGATTGTAATTAACGATGGTTAAGTTGTGGACGAAGGACGTACATCATTGCATATTTGTAATATGAATTAACTGAGTAGTTAAGATTCACACATAATAGCTTAGTACGGGAAGATTTATTATGGTTTAAAAATTTATACATTTAAAATATACATATAAATCTTTCGATTGGAAATGAGTTAATACTTCATAACTCGTTGATACAATATATTTGTTGTTGATTTGTAATGATGTCCACAATGATTCTTGAACTGACAGAGTTTGTGATGTTATAGGTTTTGTTGATTCTGACGATACTGACGGCACTGACTGTGTTGATGATGCTACGGTCCTGTTGATGCTGTTGGTAAAACAATTCTAGCTTGTAAATCGTACACCATTTTCGATCAAAGTTTCTACTCTACCATCTCCGTTCACTCATCCGATTTACGGTCAGAATTAAATAATCTCTAAGATTTTGGAGATTACATAGCTGCCGCAGAGATATCTCTTCAATGAAGTTTATGAATTAATACTTCATCGTTTGTTGTTGTTGATATTCCTGGATATTTACAGGGCGTATGACGTTGATGTTTGAGATACAGATTGTGATGTTGCAGTGTGGGATGTGGATGTTGTTGTTGGTGGTGGTGATGGTACTGTTTATGTTGCTGGTGCTGCTGCTGGTGTTTGTAACCTTTACACCATATTCTCCAAAGCCACTACCCAAGCGCGAAGCTCGTTGACTTCTTCTATTGCACCGGGGTGATTGTCGGTTCGGACGAGCGGATAAATAAAATCTAGAATTTGGTGTAGTATGTAATCGTGATGAGATACTCTAGAAATAAGAGAGAAAATGGTGTTTCGGATAGGTTCGCCGGTAAGTGCTTCAGGTTCTTCGCCAAGAGGGCAATGTGGTGGATGGAAGGGATCACCTTCTTCTTATCTCCAATGATTAAGGAGGCTACGAACCCATCCCCAATTCATCCAGAATAGATGATGACTAATTGGTTGATCTATTCCGGTTACACTGCTTTCGGAACTTGAGTGGGATTTCATTTCAGAATCCGAGGGACTTGAACTAATGACGAATTCCATTTCATACGATTGAATAAAGAATTTTTCGATATGAAATGATTTTCCGGCTATCGGGTGGTATTCTAATTATATAGAGCAAAAGGTTTCGTAGATTACGGAGGAATTTACGGAATATGTCAGTCAAATTTTACAGTAACAGATACGCTAAGATATGAATTAGCAGATACGCTAAGATATGAATTTTATCTATACACTATTCATGCAATCAATGCAATAAGATGTGTCAAGACTAAGAATGATAAGCAGGTAATTTTCGACAAAAATGATAAGCAAAACTTTTGACATGCAGACACGGTCGAAGTCCAGACTCACTAATGCATCCTAATGACTATCAGGTAGACACACTAATGCAAACCTGGTTCGCTAAGACCACCGCTCTGATACCAACTGAAAGGACCCGTTCATATACATTATAAACGATTCACAATAGTTGATTACATCGCGAGGTATTTGACCTCTATATGATACATTTTACAAACATTGCATTCCTTTTTAAAAGACAAACTTTCTTTACAACGAAAGTTGACGGCATGCACACCATTTCATAATACATCCAACTATAATTGGCTTAATAATAATCTTGATGAACTCAATGACTCGAATGCAACGTCTTTCAAAATATGCCATGAATGACTCCAAGTAATATCCTTAAAATGAGCTAATGCACAGCGGAAGATTTCTTTAATACCTGAGAATAAACATGCTTTAAAGTGTCAACCAAAAGGTTGGTGAGTTCATAGGTTTATCATAACAATCATTTCAATATATTAATAGATCACAAGATTTCCGTTTATAAATATATATACACTCGCAAGTGTTTAAAAGTATTCTATAAGTTGTAGGCACCCGGTAACAAGCCTTAACGTTCATGTTTTACCCTCTGAAATACACCAGATCAGGTGTGTTTAAAATAACCTCGAAGTACTAAAGCATCCCATAGTCAGGATGGGGTTTGTCAGGCCCAATAGATCTATCTTTAGGATTCGCGCCTACCGTACATAGACAAGTAGTTTAATGTTACCAAGCTAAGGGTATATTTCTGGTTTAAACCCACGTACAATTAGTTTTAGTACTTGTGCCTATTTCGTAAAACATTTATAAAAACAGCGCATGTATTCTCAGTCCCAAAAATATATATAAAAGGGAGCAAATGAAACTCACAATACTGTATTTTGTAGTAAAAATACATATAACGTCATTTAACAAGTGCAAGGTTGGCCTCGGATTCACGAACGTATCAATATTGAGATTCAATATTGAAGGAAAGTATTTTGAAATATACCCATGAACACTAGATTGACCTCACGAGCATACCCATGAACCATACCCATCACCTCCATAGCTATAACCCATAATTTCCTTAGCTTCGACTCATTCAAAAAAACTATTTTGAAATCACTCGGACAGCACTCCGTCGTAATATTTTATGTATACTAATAATATCTTGAAATAATACAGAGCAAATATATATATATATATATATATATATATATATATATATATATATATATATATATATATATATATATATATATATATATATATATATATATATATATATATATAAATCGATTGAGAGAGTTTAGAGAAATATATTTTCAAGTTTCTATGAAATAATGAAACCTATTGAATTCTATTTATAATAGATTTTTGAATTATTAAAGTGAATTATTAAAGTATGAATTATTAAAGTGAATTATTAAAGTATGAATTATTAAAGTATGAATTATTAAAGTAAATTATTAAAGTATGAATTATTAATTGAATTATTAAAGTATGAATTATTAAAGTGAATTATTAAAGTATGAATTATTAAAGTGAATTATTGAAGTTAAAGTAAAGTAAAGGTAAAGTAAAGGTAAAGTTAAAGTATAGTAAAAGTATAAAAACTATGTATGTATAATACGTGTATAAATATATATAATATTAATTTAAATCGTTATATATATTTAATGAAATAAAATATAAATATCGTTATATTTATTATACTGGTTAAGTAATGAGTTGTCAAAAGTGATTCTAGATATTTATAAAAGTTATATACGTTTTAATAATAAAGTTCTTTTTAAACTGAAAACGTCTTTGTACGTTTGAAAATAGATTAATAGAATATTATGAAAACCAATTCTCCACTAACTTTTGTCTAACTTTCGTAAATGACACTTTTTGTTTTTATTTATAAATAGCTTTACAAATTATTCTGAATATCGTTAAGAGGAATAGATTTTCTCAAATCATAGTGGACCTCTCAACAGAGACTTGTAATCATAATTCAATATTTCTGATAATTCAATCATTTAATATATTTTTTTTTAATATCGTCGAAACTCATATTGAAACAAATACGTTCGTGTAAAGTATTATACATTTAATACTTTATTAATATTCTCAAGTTATAATATATATATACATATACATATCTATTTATATATAACGGTTCGTGAATCGTCGGAATTTGGTCGAGGTTATAATGAATGTATGAACACAGTTTAAAATTCTTGAGATTTAACTTAACAAACTTTGCTTATCGTGTCGGAATAATATAAAGATTAAAGTTTAAATTTGGTCGGAAATTTCCGGGTCGTCACAATTTTTTAAAAGTTTCTTTTGAGGTAGTTTATTTATTTATCATTACCATTATTATTATTACTATTATTATTTTTATTATTATTACCATTATTATTATTATTATTAGAATTATTATTATTATTATCAATTTTTATTATTATAATTATAATAATAATTATTATTACTATTATTAAAATTATCATTACTAAATTTATCATTTTGTTATCATTAAAACTATCATTTTCATTTTTATTAGAATTATCATTATTTTTATCATTATTATTATTATTAATATATTAAATAAAGGATTTCTATATAAAAATATATTTATGACATAACACATAACTATAATAATATTTTTGTAATAAATATTAACTATTCAATTAAAATATACAAAATAAATATGTAATTAAGTTATTAATATATATAAATTAATAAGATAACAATTAATAATAAGATATATATAAATTAGTGCGATTACAATTATATGTGTTAATAGATATACAATTGATATAGGTTCGTGAATCCGAGGCCAACCTTATACTTGATCAATGATGTTATATGTATTTTTACTACAAAATACAGTACGGTGAGTATATAGTCCCTTTTAAACTCTAAATATTTTGGGATGAGACTACATGCATTTTATGATTTACGTTATGGACACAAGTGATCAAAAATAAATTTTACGTTGAGTTGTACCATGGCATATTTCTTTATACTTGGTAGCTAATATTTACATGAGGAATGTAAACGTGAATCCTGTTGATAGATCTATCGGGCCTGACAACCCCAACCGGGCTGGACGACCAGTTTTCAACGGTTGCACAGTACTTTGTTTCTGTATACTACACTTGGTACGGTGTAGCGATTATTTAAGAATATGCTGCGATGATTTAAATGTTAAGTATGGTTACCAAGTGCTCAACTACTTTTACATACACTTGCGAGTGTATTATGTTTAAATATATGAAATCTTGTGGTCCATAGTTATAACGCTGCTAGCATCAAACCTATATATCTCACCAACTTTATGTTGACGTTTTAAAGCATGTTATTCTCAGGTACGAATTAAGTCTTCCGCTGTGCATGAACTCATATTAAAGAAATTATTTGGAGTCGATCATCGCAATGGGACCAACTGTTGAAGACTTCGTCCGGATGGATTAGTTACGGACATTTCAGTTGGTATCAGAGCGGTGGTCTTAGCGAACCAGGTCTTGCATTAGTGTGTCTGACTAGTAGTTGTTAGGATACATTAATGAGTCTGGACTTTGACCGTGTCTACATGTCAAAAGTTTTGCTTATCATATCTAGTCGTAAATCACCTACTTATCATCCTTAGGGAATTGCCTACTTATCATTCTTAAGTCTAGACACATCTTACTGCACTTACTGCATTGATAGTGTATAGACAAAATTCATATCTTAGCGCATCTGTAGACTTGTCTGACATATGCCGTAAATTCCTCCGTAGTCTACGAAATCTTTAGGACTATATATATAGATATTCTATATAGTTAGAATATCATCCGATATCTGAAAAATTATTTCACATCGAAGATCCCTTCCATCCACCAAATTTCCCTCTTGGCAATGAACCTGAAGCACTTACCGGCAAATCTATTCGAAACACCATTTTCTCTCTCATCTCTAGAGTATCTCGTCACGATTATATACTTTCCTATATTTCGAATCTTGTTCATTTGCTCGCTCCAACCGCCAATTATCCCGATGTACTAACAGAAGTTAACAAACTACGCGCTCGCGTGACGGCTTTGGAGAACATGGTGCGAAGGTTACAAACACCAGCATCAGCACCAGCAGCATAATCAGTACCACCATCATCAACCGCCAACAGTACTCTTATCACCCCAATCGCAACCGCGTCGTAAACCTCAACATCACAATCTGTACCTCGGATATCAACCTCATACGTCTCAATAACCCCATCTGTACTTCGAGTATGATCTTCGTTCTACATATCGTTCTACATCGATTATCTTCGCTTTACATATCGTTCTACCTCATTTATCTTCGTTCGACATGACGATTATGTAATCTCTAATGTTTTAGAGATCATGTAATCTAGTACAAGCAATAAATCAAATGAGTTTAATATCCTATTGACTCATTAAATTCATAATTACATCTGAAGAAAATATATATGCAAGTATATTTCATAAAGATAGTAATTAAAAATTCTTTCGTACAAACTATTAATGATGAAAATATTTTAACGGGTAGGTAGTACCCGAGGAATATTTAGATTTCACATTAATAAGTTACACTGTACATTCTTCGAATCTGATTCAACGGTCATTTACTAACCTACTTACAACCACCGATATACGTATCCATTCACCACAGAACAACCATTTCCATTCAAATTTCATAATTGGATTTTGACCTATCAGAATCCAACAAGTGGCATAACGAAGAAAACATTGGACAAAATAAAAAGTGTTAGAAACAAACAAATTAACTATGATGAATTTTGTTAAGATTCCACGCTAACTATCCCAGCTAACTGTTCCTAGTTAACTGGTTACATTTTTTATTTATCGCAATTTAATTATCGCAATTTTTTTTATCGTCATTTAATTTCTGCACTTTACATACCGTCGGGACACATGTACACAATACGTCGGATTAATTCTGAGACAATACGTTGTACACGGGTCATGATATATATTTATTTATTTTACGCACTATAAATAACGGGACACGTATACAAGGTTTCGATCTATCATATCGACCCATCTATATATATATTTCGGAACAACCGTAGACACTCTATATGTGAATGTTGGAGTTGGCTATACAGGGTTGGAGTTGATTCCAAAATATATATATGGTTTGAGTTGTGATCAATACTGAGACCGGTACACGGCTCACGATACGTATTAATTAATTTGAATATTATATATTTAATTTATATATGAAATTATTGGACCATTGGACAATCGGACTATTGGACTGCTAACTTTGGAAAATTAAAATGAATTAAAATGTTGATTATAACATATGAAACTAAACAATTCTTCAAGTTTGCCACTTGATTTCATTTTAAACCTCATTTGTACCTCGACAGTTACAATTCGCGTTCAAATCCTTCATGATTCTTGAAAACCCCTCAATCGAGAGGATGAACCAACCGCATTTTATCTACGGAAGAAAAGATTTATGCACCTGAAAACTCTAGAACCCAAATTCATAGTTTAACACGTACCCGTGTTGAATCCTTTACCATTTATTAGCAAAAACAACCTTACGATCTCTTTTCAAGTAGCTAATTTTGTCACAGCTCCAGCAAGTTAATTCTGACTTTTCAGTCGAATTAGTCGTATTATAATCTCGTTAGATACGTTGTCCTTTCGCCGTCGTTACCAGAGAACCTTTTATATTCCACGATATCATCAACAGATGTACCAGTAGCTCGTCATCTCTTTGGAGGAATCCGCAATCAGTATATTAAAAATCTCGCAGAACTTCTCCAGTTATACCTATAATGTCTACCCCTAAAAATTTCATATTTCGGATGTGAAGTTTCTGAAAAACACCCTGAACTGCGAACTAGTTCTTGAAAGGCTGATGAAGCAGCAAAAACTGTAAACGACTTTAACAGTCAAAAGTTTGACGATAAAGTACAGTGTGTTGGTAAAATTCAGAAAAAGTGAAGGTTTGGAACTGGAAAACAAATTGAGCAAAGTATGAAAGAGGCTGTGGATAAATTACAAGAACTGAACCTGCCTTCAAAGAATCCAAATGATTCAGTGCCTGCTGAAACCGTTAGTAAGAACCCTACTCCTTATTCTAAACCTTTCCAGATGATATTCTTCATCAACATCTTATTTTAGATATTATAAGATATCTTCATATTTTCCGATATACATATTCCCCATATTTCTGGAGATATTTTCACAACTATTCTTATCTAAGATCATTTATCCCTCCGTAATATCTGTGTTACAACATAAAAGAAACTGTGTTAGTTTCTAAATTCTGAAACCTTCGAGTTTAAAAATATGAATGTTTTGAAGTAGTGTTGGGAACTGAAGCATGAATTAGTATAATATAATGACACTTGATCAACGTCATTATATTACAGTAAGTCATGTTGAGTTTCTAATGGAATGTGATGATTCACAGTACCATCATCATGTGCCATTTACACGACTCTTACATTCTATCTAATTTCTAAACACATCAAGAAAATATTTCTTGATGATTCGGTCTTTTTCATAATATTATGGTAATCTGACAAATCAAAATCGCTCCATTACTATTTCTTTCTTAGAGCATTAGCTATGTTCATTTCGAATTTCATACCTACGAATTCCGGACCATTACTCGCTTATACTCTTCGCGTTATCAAATTATTTTATCTATATTACTTAATGATGATAAAACCCCAATATCACCTCATATTCGTCATGGAAACATTCTTATTGTTATCCATGACGACCTCTATCAAATTTCGGGGACGAAATTTCTTTAACGGGTAGGTACTGTAATGACCCGGAAATTTCCGACCAAATTTAAACCTTAATCTTTATATGTTTCCGACACGATAAGCAAAATCTGTTATGTTGAGTCTAGAAAGTTTGAAATCTATATTTAGGTAATCAATTACCATTTGACCATGCCTGACGATTCACGAACAACTAGTTGTAAATAGATACATATATATTTAAATATATATATATATATATATAATAATAATTTAAAATATTATTTGATATAATATATGATTAAATTTTAGGAAATAAATAAAATAATTGATTTCGAGCCTAATTAGTAAACGTCAGTGACACTCGGTTGACGTTTCGTTAGTTTTAATATAGATATAGAACATGTTCATGAATGATTAAGATAAAAGTTGGAATGTAAATTGATTACGAAGATTTTAGATTTGTTAAAAATATTTTTACATTTTTAAGTTTAAATATTAGTATTCCGTACATATAATTTGGAACAGAAAATAAATAATTATCGAACCTTTTGATCAGGTTTCAGACAGTTAATGAGTAAAATAATTAAATATATTTAATCTAAAATTTTGAGATTTTTAGGAACACCTTTATATGTTAACTGTTTAGCAATGGACGCAATCGTGCCAAAACCGTCGGTAGAAAACATGCAAAGTATAAGGCTGCTAAACTATTTCAATCACAAATTTGATTACTATTTAATAAAGATTAATATCACATGTTGCTTATTATTATTATATTATATTATAATATTTATTAAATTATTCGTTTACTGCATTCTATCATCACTATATATGCATATACTTATTCATCACACATACACTTCAACACTTATGAACTTCAACTAAACCAACCTTTCCAACATCACTTTGGGTTTCTTACTTCTTCTCCTTCTTCACGAAACTACAAACCCGCCACCATGAATAACCCTTTTATTTTGGAACTCATTCAACTACCTTCAACTTATTCTTTAGCCCGATCACCAACAATCAACACACCACCATACTCACTTACGGTCACCTTCACTACAATTACAACACCCCTTTATTTATATTTTTGCTCGACTACTACTTCTATTTCCTGTCGATTGAATCAAACCGTAACAACAGAAGCACTCTTATATTTCTTTTTGTGTTGTCATTCGAACCTCATAACAACCCATTACCCAACCCATCTTTATCACCACCTTGAAAACTCAACACCATAACCACCACCACGAACCCTTAGATACTGTTACTACTACTCTTTTTCTTTTTAATCTGTTGATCGAAGAGAAAACCATTGCAATCGTCTTCTCTCCTCTCTCTCTCTCATTCTTCTTCATGAACCACAATCGACAATCACCACCGTGGCCATCACCTTCACCCTCACCATTTTCGATCCCTGCTTTATTAACCACATAAAAACCGCCACCAGCAAAAAGGCCACGAAATTGTAACTGCTATCCTATCTTTTCTGTTATAAACCATGAATGCTTTACCGATATTACTTTTTCTTTTTTCTGTTTTTCTGTTACAACCACTTCCACAACTTTTTTACTCCTGTTTCATGTTTCCTTTTCGATCAACAATCGAAGCCTCTTTATATTATTATAAGCATAACAGCTGGTTACCAGGTCAGCCCCACGAAAATGAGTGTGTTGAACATATTGTTACGTGGTCAAATTGAGACTACTACAATTATGTTACTTTATATTATCATAAACCGAAAACTTTCATCATAGATATTGATATGTGTTGCTTTGTTCCACACAAAGACCCCACCCACCTCATTTTGTCGATAACTTTAACTATTAAGGTGGCCAACAATTTCAAATTTGTGTTTATTAAATTAGTGGTTCTTCTTTCCTTTGAATTTCTGAATCAGTCGACAAACAGAAACAGTAAAAAGGCCGCAAGTTCTAGATGGGCTCGTGGAGTAATTGGGCTGAGGACTATTATTTTAAAACTGTTGGGCCAAGAACCCTTGTTGGGCCAAGCAAATCGCTGAACTGCCTTTCCTGTGATTTGGGTCAGGTGGATTGCTATTTTCTATCCTTCCTACTCGATATTAACTGCCAATTGAAACATAATACATGATATTGTGATTTCATAAGTATGATTATGATGAGGATTAGGGTGAAATAATAAATGATATAGATAATAATTATGAGGTGACGATGAACACGATTATAATTAGGGTTATGAAGATAATGATGGGAGATGTTAGATGATATATGATATTGATGATGATGCCACAAAGATGAGGTATTAACTCGAATAAAATGATGAAGATTAGGTCTTGATGATAATTACGATACACCCGTAAGAAAAATATGATTATGATAGTTATGATGATAAACGTGATGGTTTAATGATGATGAATGACGAGATTCATGAGTTTAGATGTGGGATTAGATGATGATCGTGACCATATGTTGATATGATAATGATCCAGTCGATATATTGTTATAGAAGATGAAAATGGAAACATAGTATAAAGGGGTAAATAAAACTGAGTGATAGTTTTGTAAGAAAAACAGAAATGGTGAGTTGGTTGGGAGGGTATGTTGGTTAACGGGTGGTCATGGGTTCAAGTTCAGGTCGCGACAACATTTTTTAAAAGTTTCTTTTGAGGTAGTTTATTTATTTATCATTACCATTTATATTATTACTATTATTATTATTATTATTATTACCATTACCATTATTATTATTATTATTATTATTAGAATTATTATTATTATTATTATTATCAATTTTTATTATTGTAATAATAATTATTATTATTATTACTATTATTAAAATTATCATTAAAAGTATCATTACTAAATTTATCATTTTGTTATCATTAAAACTATCATTTTCATTTTTATTAGAATTATCATTATTTTTATCATTATTATTATTATTATTAATATATTAAATAAAGGATTTCTATATAAAAATATATTTATGACATAACACATAACTATAATAATATTTTTGTAATAAATATTAACTATTCAATTAAAATATACAAAATAAATATGTAATTAAGTTATTAATATATATAAATTAATAAAATAACAATTAATAATAAGATATATATAAATTTGTGCGATTACAATTATATGTGTTAATAGATATACAATTGATATAGGTTCGTGAATCCGAGGCCAACCTTATACTTGATCAATGATGTTATATGTATTTTTACTACAAAATACAGTATGGTGAGTATATAGTCCCTTTTAAACTCTAAATATTTTGGGATGAGACTACATGCATTTTATGATTTACGTTATGGACACAAGTGATCAAAAATAAATTTTACTTTGAGTTGTACCATGGCATATTTCTTTATACTTGGTAGCTAATATTTACATGAGGAATGTAAACACAAATCCTGTTGATAGATCTATCGGGCCTGACAACCCCAACCGGGCTGGACGACCAGTTTTCAACGGTTGCACAGTACTTCGTTTCTGTATACTACACTTGGTACGGTGTAGCGATTATTTAAGAATATGCTGCGATGATTTAAATGTTAAGTATGGTTACCAAGTGCTCAACTACTTTTACATACACTTGCGAGTGTATTATGTTTAAATATATGAAATCTTGTGGTCCATAGTTATAACGCTGCTAGCATCAAACCTATATATCTCACCAACTTTATGTTGACGTTTTAAAGCATGTTATTCTCAGGTACGAATTAAGTCTTCCGCTGTGCATTAACTCATATTAAAGAAATTATTTGGAGTCGATCATCGCAATGGGACCAACTGTTGAAGACTTCATCCGGATGGATTAGTTGCGGACATTTCATCTCCTGATGATGAATTTCTTCACTTCATCTTCTCTTGAGCGCGTTTTGACAATTCTTAGGTTCTATAGAATAATTGAGGACAAGTTTTCTTTTCCTAACATTGAATGATCACATCCTCCCGATGTTTCATCATCAATGACACGTAATATACTATATTTATATTTATATGTGTATATATATATATATATATATATATATATATATATATATATATATATATATATATTCAATTATACACATAGTATACACAAAACGCATCAACTTGTATTTAGCATGCAATTCATAGTTTCATTCAAACACAGAATCCTAATACAAGTAGACTTCTTTGAGCAATCCTTTTAAAATCATTTTCAAAACAATTTTGCATTTGTAAAAAAAAAAACTTTCATTATTTCAAATTCTTTTGAAAAAGTTATTCTCATTAGCATTTTGATCATTGGTTTTGATTGATTTTAAGGTTACCCAATCCTTGACTTATCCCTTCCATTAAATTGCTAGTTTAGCCCATTTTTCCCATGTTCTCAATTCTACTAATAATAGACAATGAACTTTGATTACATGATTTGTATTTGCTAGAGTTGTGACACGAATTCATTTCAAGTTTATCTTTTGATGAATCATAAATAGTCATTTTTTCAAGCTTTCTTTTCAAAGTGTTGTTTTCATCAATTAGAACTTTGTTAAGTTGCTTAGCTTTGTGTAATTCTTTTTCTAAAAGTTTTACTTTGTCACGACTACTATCATATACAAACTTAATAGTCTTGTAATCGTCTAATAATTCTTCAAAATTAGAAGGATAGAATACATGTATCTCATTCCAATCCATGCTTGAGACATCATCTTCTTTGAAGGGAGATTCAACCTCTTCTTCACTTTGACCATCTTGATTAAAATCATTCCAAGAACCCATGAGGCAAAAATCTTCATCTCTATCCAAACCCTTTTCTTGAAAATAAAAATCTCCAAGCTTCTTCAAATTCTCTCTTACCCTTTTACCCTTTAAACTCCTAGGGTTTTCTTCTTCTTGAGAGCATAGTGAGTCCCAACATTCCTTTGCACTTTCACATGAAACTATCTTCATTCGTTCTTCATTAGGAAGAACTTCATGAAGTAGTGAAATAACATCAAATTGTTTCAAAACTTCATTGTTTTGAAATGTTGACTTCACTACTCTTGAACTTGCTTATAGAACAAAGTCTCCTACTTTGATTATTCTCCACAAGTAGTAATCCTTGGATTTGAGATAAGCTTCAAATCTTAATTTCCACATATCAATATCTTCTTTATCAAAGATTGGTGCTTCTTTCACCAATTCTTCTAAGTATCCTATAGTTTGAGTTGATCCGAGAATCGTTGACTCAAGTTTTTGCACAAAATGAATTTTGACACTTTCAAAAATGTTTATAGAGCAATGATTTAAGCAACCACTCTGATACCAATTGTAAGTAACTGGAGGGGGGGGTGAATAGTTACTTGATACGTTTTTAACATTTTTTTGATTGATCACTAAATTTGATTAACTATAATCAACCAATTCAACTCAAACTTGATGTGTGTGGTGTATATGTTCAAAATGATAATCAAAGTAATGTAAAGAACATAAACATAAGGATTTATAGTGGTTCGGGTGGATGTTAACTAATCCACCTTAATTCACTCCCCGATTACACAAATCGGGATTTCTTGCTTCACTAAGCACTTTTCTCCAAACCCAGTGGAGATCCGATTTACAAGTCTTCAACTTCTTTGGTAGACAACAAACCTAATCTTTCTATCCCTTTGAAAGACCAACTCCAACCTAGCTCAACTTGGACAAGTATTAATCTTCAAATAAGATTAATCAACTTCCTAAGTCCCTTTAAGGAAGTAGATCACTAAGCTAGCCTATGCTTCTACTAATTGAAGTTACAAGACTTATACAAATTGTAATGATAATCCTAAGACAATACTAGGACATACATTACACTAAGTAAACTCACAAGATGAACAATTTTGATTAGTAAGTTTACAACAATCAAATTCTATATCTATAAGATCATAGAATCTTCTCTTGCTTGATCACATTTGAGTAGTAATTAAAATTCTTGTGATCTCTGGAAATAAGCTTTTGAAATATGCAAGAGGGTCAGCTTTAAATTATCTTCAATGCTTGCCTTTTATAGTGAGATTCAAAAACTAGCCGTTGTCACACGGTCACAGACACGGTCAATCATAGTTCGACCGTGCGTGCTCCAGTCCAAAAGTATGTATCCGTTGTATAGCCGTTTGACTCAGATTTAAATATCACATTTTGGAATCTTTACTTCATCTAGCACCTACAAAAGAAACCCAATATCATATACAAGTACTATATGCATTAAGTGTGTGAGATTTGGTCTTATTGAGTGAAAATGACATAACACTTCAAAAGTGGTAAACCCAACATTCTTGGAGAAGTGTCTTGATTGAAATTTTGGATAATCTCAGTTTGGTCAAAACTTAGTTAGGCTCATTAATGCATTTGGTTCAATCCTAAAGACTAGTCAACATGTCATTAACTTCCTAGTTTCAATTAATCACAAGTCATATTCATTTTAAGATTAGGTAGAGATTAATTGAATGATGTCTTTCTAAAATAAACGTTAAGTGTGTAAAAACATCAATCTTAAGTCATACTTGTACAAGTAATCACAATGTGTTACTTAGACAAGACCGAATAGATTATTGACCATTATTTCTTTGTGAACCATTTTACACTTAATTTATTGGAGTAAACTAGTTATTTGAATCCTAATATTCTAACTAGTACTCACTAGGGATGAGCAAAAATCCCGAAATACCGAAACCGAACCGGTACCGAAAATCGGTACCGACAAGGATTCGGTTTCGGTTTCGGTTCTTGGTTTTGTGAATTTTCGGTTTCGGTATTTTCGGTATCGGTACCGGTTCGGTATGGGGAAACCGAATCAAGAACCAATTTAAGGAATAATAAGATTTATGGGAACAAATGCTTATATATGCACTTGCCATACATGTTTATATATAATTTACGACAAGTGAATAAATAAATTAAGATATGGACGGTGCAATCTTATCGATCAAACACAGTCATCTTTTCAAAGGAAGTCAACCTGTACATCAGTTGCTTCTTTTGGAACCTCATCATCTCAAGTCTTAGTTTGGTACCTGTGTCATTCACTTTCTAATCTATAATTAACCAACTTTGTAATTTACGTAATGTTTTACTTGTTAATTTTGCATCCATATTTAAAGGGTGTATTTCCGTCTGTATCTTCGTATAACATTGACTTAAATGTACCCAAGAATTCGGTACTATACCGAAAATACCCGTACCGGTACCGGTACCGAACCGGTACCGTTTTCTTAATTCGGTACGGTATTCGGTTCTTGGTTTTGAGAAATTTCGGTTTCGATACGGTTCGGTACGGTATTCGTACCGATCTCATCCCTAGTACTCACATTGCAAGCATATTAATATAGTTGGCAAATTTATGATTATTAAACGTATTAACAAGTAGCAAGTAATACTCACACATAGCAAGAGATAGTTATTCTAAAATCAATCATATAGATATTTGCACAACATTATAGTTTAAGCTTTAGCAAGTGTACTTGCAATATAACATATTTCATGATTAATGTGTAAGCACACATTAATGTCCAACACATGCACAAGGGAAGATCAATCTCTAGTTGGGACTTGGTGACCATCCTAAATGCATCTAAGTGTATTTTAGGATTACAAGTCTTTACTAGTTGCACTTAAAAACATTGTTCTTCATTTAACCTTAATTTGTCACTAAGTCATCTTTAATTGTAATTAATTTTCTAGTGACATTAGCTTAAGTGTGTTGGTACTTGGTGATCATCATAAGGATATCTAGATAAGTTTTAAGATCACAAGTTGTTGATTAACACTTATGTGTTATGCCAAATCATGGTAAATTTGTCATTAATATGTAATTAAGCGTAATTAACCAAGATTAGTGTTTTTATGACCAAAACTCAATTGAGTATGGAGAGGGCATCTATTCTAAGCATGTTAAGAAAGGTTTCATGAATTATAGATGTCAAGAAGTAGTCAAACTAAATTTGATCGAAAATGGTGACAGAGAATTCTGCGGTCGTACTACGGTTGACCTTGGCGGCGACCGTGCAACTTGTTTTCACAAAACTGCGTTGCAATTCAGTCTTGGCTTCTACGACTAAGTATATGGTTGACCGTACTTTGACCGTGTACTTTACTGATCTTTATTTTCATTCTATAAGTTTTGTTTGACTTGGTCATTTGCAAGATCAAGTATAGATTAGTGAACTTGCGTGTTTTTTGTTAAGATGTTGATCATCACTTATGCATATGTATGTGTCATCATTAAAACATATTCTTTGTTTAAGCATCATACTTAACTTTATCGATTAGTCCATTAACCAACATTCAACCAACAAGCTGGATTGGTCGAAGTAACTCCATCGATAATAACAGTAGGCGATGGTGCTTTGAGGGTACCGTCTATGTATGCAGTAAGTTTTTGATGGGATAAGATAGGTTGGATTTGGTGCTTCCACAACAAGTAATTTGTAGATGAAAGCTTGATTGTTAGCATGTGAAGAATGGTGTTTAAGGGAAGGGTGCTGTCAACAGAAGATGTAGAAGAAGATGGTGATGAGCCTGTCATGGTTGAGCATGGAGGAAAGGCATAAAGAAAATTAGGTTTAGAAAAGTGGACTGATATCTTTGGCTGATACCATATAAGTCTGGGATAGAAAATAACTCACCACATTGTGGGATTGTGTATTCATCAATTTATATAATACAGGATACAAAGATAATTACAGTAAGTAGATATAGACTACAAATAACAGAATTTCTATACAATAGGAAAATATAATCTTAAGAAATCTTATCACTAATAGTATCTGATGCTCATGTATACAAGGACAACACATTAGCTACACCAAAAAGAAGTAATGATAAGTATTGTTCATTGTCTTGTTTTATCATGAATTCATACAAAGCCCATCAACACCACTTATGTATTTCTAAGCGGATACAATAAGGGAACTTAAGATACAAAAATGGAACTTAAAATGAAGCATGCTGCCTTTTACAACAACTAAGCATATTGAACTCCATATTCTGATAATATCAAGGTTCATACCATGTTCTTCCATCATCAATTTAATCTACCTGTATGGTTGTATCGTTATTGAACCATAAACCTAAATAAAATAAAGAAATGTTTGAATCGATGAAATTAAGAAAAAGAAATTCCTAAATCGACGCTCGTAGATCGAATCACTAGGTCGGATTATACCGATTTCATCTTCTGGTTTTTAAATTTTTGTGAGATACTAAAATTAACGAACCGTAATATAACTTTAGGAACCCTAATTGGTGTTGAATATGATGAAAGGAGAATTGTGTGTTTATGAATTATGTGTGTAGGTTAGGGTAGTTTTTGAATCAGTACGGTTTAAAATTTTGATGTATGAGTAACTGCATGAACGTACTAACTGTAATCTATGATATGGGTATTTTGGTAGATGTCTTCTAATCTTATTAGGAAAGAGACAAATCTTAATATAGGTAAATGTAGACCATCAGAAGATTTGTTTGATATATTTCTAATGTAGGGCTAGGATTGAATCTGGTAAGGAACTTATTTTTAATCTTAATTAATAAGCACCGTGCTTTAATATATAGAGAGGATTTTTCAAATCATTTCAATTTTATTTTAAGTATTTACTGTATTGGTCCCTTATATTTGTAAATCCTCATTTCATTGGTCCTTTCATCATCATCCATCATTTTCATCAAGATAACGCCTATCATTCCATCATAAAGATACATTGTTACTACACAAAATCTTTAAAGATCACATTTTTACAGAAAAAAATGAACACTCCATCATTGATAGTCATTTGGAGTTTTCACCTAATCTTTAAAAATATTATCCATGTCACTATTTAGTATCTTTACACTTCAAATAAAAATAAAAAGAATTTATGAGTATGAACTGATTTTTTTTTATTTATTTATTTTTTTTTTGGCAAAAGTTGGATTATATTAATTTCTTTCACAAAAAGTGAAAATCCAAGTACAAAACATTACAAGGCCTATAACCACTACAGCCCAAAAAAGTCACTAGAGCCCAATGGCCCACTTACAAAGCAATTACATTACATTGCAAATGATAGAAAAAAGAGACAGTAGCCAAAAAAACAGAATTAAGTGAGCTCTGTAGAAACAAGGGACGAGCAGTAGCACCAAACTAGAACGATGCTTACCTGCACAATCAAAATAAGAGCCAATGTTGCGTCTTCCATATAAAAATTGATGACTTTCAACTTTATTAGCATTCACCAACCATTGAAAAACTTTAAAAATAACACAATCCACAATCGTCCTCTACAGCTTAGAAACACCATTGAACACCAAATCGTTTCTTGCAAGCCAAATAAACCAATACGTTGCCGAACCGAACAATCTCCAAGCTTTTTAAGCCTTGACACCTTTTCCAATCTTCCATTTCCAACTTTGAGGACTTACATATTAACCATTCGTCCGAACTTTGAAGTTTTAAGGAATCTCGCCATACATCCGATAACAAATTGTGTTTGATACTAGATATATCCGAGAATTTATTAACTTGGGGACACTTAACAAAATACTTCATGACACAAGGTTTCCAAATAACATCATTAACCGAACTAATAACATCATTAACCGAACTAACCTTGAACCTCCATTTAGCCAAAAGAGATAAAAATTTTAACCTTAGCGGGACAACTCTAAAACCTCCATATTCTTTGGATGACATGCTATCTTCATAGATTACGTTTGTTGGGACGTTCGCCACTATCGAACAATCCCTCCAAAAAATTCCCAAAAATTTCTTTCTCTTGTTTACTATTAATAGACACTTTGGAATTTAACAACTTACCATAAACTTTAACAGGTTTTGGAGTGACCTCATCAGAATCAATATCTTGAATATTTTGCTGCTCTATCAGACTTGTTACAGCAATTTCACCATGTGTATGTATTATCATCGATGGTTATTGCATCCATTTTTAGATATTATTGCAGCAAATTAACATATTGACATTAATTGAATATTATTGCAAATTAAGTGCGTTCTCCGAGGTGTATTTATATTTTTCATTGTGTATAATAACGATGTTCTGGTGTAAATTAAGAAGCTCCAACATCCACCTTTGACGAGAATCACGAGCTCCAGCAGCCACCTTTGTAGAAGGTCACGAGCTCCGGCAGCAACCTCGATTTCATCCAACTGTTCGTTCGTTTTAATATATGATTGGGTTTTCATATGAGTCTACTCTCAGAAATCAACAAATCGAACAGGGGATCTGAACATGGAAGAATATGAAATCAACAGATCTAAAACGAAATCAACGTATCTAAACTAATCAGACAGATCTAAACACGAACGAATCTAAATCAAAACACGAACAGATCTAAATCGAACTAATGCTAATAGAAGAACACGAAATACACATATCGAACAGGGGATACCATAGAATACTAAACGAAATTAACAATTTCGTATACTAAACGAAATTAACAATTTCGTGTTGGGCTCTTTATGGAAAAGATGATATATAAGATTTATGTTGTTGATGCTACATAGCTCAACTAGAATTGCATTGGAGATTTTAATGTTTATAGAATGTACATGTGTTTCTTGTAAATTTTGATTTATGATTGTAATTATTTCTGATTGTATTCATAACCCTAATTTCCCTCATGTTGAATTTTGATATATTTGTAGTTAACAAAGGTGGGATGAAGATGTAACTATTGAAGTTTGAGCTACGACTTGAATGTCTGATTGTAAATTTGATCTATTGTATATGTTGAATTTTAGAAGTTGTTGAACAAGAAGCTAATCAAGGTGTGATGAAGATGAATCAATGATGAACATGAAGATGATGATGAAGTGACCAATGAAATTAGGATTTACAAACATGAGGCATCTTTAGAAAGTTGAATGCATACAATAAGATATTTGAAAGTTGGATACATACAATGGGAATTTGGTAATTTGGTGAAAGTTCAATGTATTTTCAAACAATTTTCCCATTTTTATAATTTCACTCTCTTTCTTTATTCCTTTTAAACATAATTACTCGGACAGTTCATGTGGTCCGCATAGATTACGTGCTCAGTCCTGAACCTTTTTTTACATGTACCGTCCTCGTGGTTTACAATTATTGCGCACAATCTCTGCGACCGACGTTCGTTAAAAAAGTTCATTAAGTGGCACATAAGGATATACCTATCATCATTTTATCTATTTTGGTTCTGAATTTCCGCTTTCTCTTGGTCTATATGAGCCATATCGGTTTCACCATTTCATGCAACATCGGATCCAATCTGCGATTTCAAGTTAACATGTATAAAGATGCCTTAAGAAACTTTTTCCAATCACAAATTGGTAAGATGTAATTACAAGCCAATTTACTTGCTGCAAGTTCATAACTCATAAGTACGAAAGTTACTGAAGAATAAAATTTTACCATTTGAAGTAGCACAAGCAGGTTACAAGTGTGTAAACAACAAAAGATATTGGAGCCCAAAATCAAAATATAAGAGTATATTGAACCTGCAGTTGGCAATTGGAACACTTGCACTATATGAGAAATCATTTCAGGGTATATATAATATTGTTTTTCTTATAATATTCATATTCATATTCATATTCATTCATTTCATATCGTGCATTTGTGAAACGAACATGTGACATAATTCAAGGTTTCTAAGATGAATCTGATAATTTCTTGAAATATATAATACTCAGTAGTTAAAATTGCCAAAAAAAAATCTGTGTTTGAAATTAATCAGGCCACACACAAATGCCGATGCCACAAACACAATATGAATAAGAATCATAACTGTAACACCATTGTTTTATACTAGCTAAGACCCTGGCAACACTAAACAAGAATCTTCGGTTGTGTTATCACTAAAATCCCCGAATGAAAAAAATCTTCTGTTCCATAGTATCAGACGATGAGCTTTCTGATGGTGTCTGTGTCGAATATGACTATACTACAAAAACAAAAGACACAACATTAAGTAGATTAAATATATAATCGCAAAATACAGTTGAGTTGATCAACAAGAGTAGCATATATAGGCAATTAATTGGATGGTAAAGTGGACAATCTTGAAATAAAGGTATTCAATGATAATATTTAAATTTTCAGTTTAGTAGCATAAATATAAATATTTAAATATAAAATTAAAATTAAAATAATTAACAAAAACGATTTTCAGTTGTGCTCCGAGTGAATCTTTTGATATGAACTTCTAATAAAAACGATTTTCTCCCTAAATCTATTACTGCAGATAAAACTGGCAGTAGATGGCTATCGATAAACGACTATCTAACATAACGAACTAGCATAGTACCGTACATATATGTAATTTCAACTTCCGTTAATTTAAGGATCATACTTTGACATGTTACATATTTAAAACCCGAACCACCTAACTGTCTAAGTTGTGTACCATAGGAGCAACAACCAGTGATTAATCAGCTGAATCCTTATGTACAAGAAATATACTATTCCAGTTTACACAAGCGATACTATTGCATTCGAGGTAACATATAACAAAAGGATTAGAACATAAAATTAAAACATTTGGAAATCAGAAACTTACTAGGACGACGGTTGTGATGCAATTGCTAGTTCATGATTGGAGACACCATCTCATCAATATTAATCCTAAGTCCATCCATAATTAATTTTATAACATTGTAGGCCTGTGCACGTAAACTAGAAAAACGTGCATGAATCCTATCCTTCTTTGATGCTGGAAGATTGTCCAATAATTTTTCAATACAATACAACGTAGCAAGAATGTCTTGAATCATATCCCTCCTATAGTCAATCATCAATTTTAAACAAAACCAACTAAAGTTCTCCATCTGCGAAATTTTTTCTTTGACATGTTTCTCTTCATCAATTTGTGTCTCCCCTTGCTTACTCAGATCCATATGACCATTATTATTTGTCTCCCAAGGCTCTAACAACAACTGCAACTCGGCAAACTTTTTTTGTGCTAATGTGACATTCTGTAATGCTTGCGCCTCCTACATGATATCAAACAGTTTATGATTAATGGTCTCCGAATAGAGAAAAAAGTTGGGAAATAATATATGTTCTTCAAGATGAAACTACCTGACGTGAGAATATCATGACATTGGTACTTAGAGAAGCATCAAGCAGATAGTTTTTGACTTCGGTAGGTATGTTTATTTTCTTTTGTCCTTCCTCCACTAAGCGTAAGTTTTTTGGATAAATCTTGAGACTTGTTAAGTTAGCAAATGGGGAAGGTAGTTGTGAAACTAGCTGCACATTTGATTCAAGAACCTGAAAAGTATTTATTCAAAATGAACATGATATATTCTTTTTCTGAAGTGTGAAAATGGAATGAAGTCTGTTTAAAATAGAATATAGTGCTGATAGATGTGCACATAAGAACATTATAAAATGAATACCTCTACAATTTCCAAACCAAGCGTAAGATATTTGACATTGCCGAACTGTTGAAGCACTTCAACAATTTTAGGAGCATCTTCCTCATTTGGACGAGAAATATAGAATTCCACTTTCTCGAGAGAAGACAAACCACTTGCAGAAAACTCAAAATAATCCACACTTTCATACATTAACGAGGATAATTCAGGTGCGGAAATCATAAGATTCCCTCGAAAATTTACAAAAGTGAGATCCTTCAGGTGAGGTGCTACCACATTAACAAAATATGACGAATGCCCATTTTCACCATTTTCAAGCGTGAGATTTGAAAATTGATAATGGTTAACAGTGAAATCATCAACATTTATACTACAGTTAGTTAAGGTAAGATTCTTCAAGTTTGGGCACTTAGAAAAAAGACCACCAAACTCATCATGATTCCTATTTCTATCACCGAACATGACATGATCAAGATGCAACGTTGTTAAAGTTAGTAAGTCCCAGGATGAGTTAATCATAATGTGATCACTAAATCCCGTCAAACTGAGATCTCTAAGAGAATGAGAAATAAAAAGAGACAGAGGAAGTTTGATACTCGTTGAGGGACTATATATAATAGTCATCTTTTCAACATTGTGCTTTAAGATCTTTTTAAAAAACGTGTGGCTAACTTCTCCATAAATAGTAAGTTTAACAGATGACAATTCAATTTCACTATTACGGGAAGACAGGACACGATTAACATACTCATAGAATTTGGGTAATGAATCTACAGGGTATTTAAAGAGATCGAGATGGGGGATTGACTTCCATATATTCTTCCATCTAGATGACAAAATACTAGTTTTGATAGCATCTTTGGTTTTGATATAAGAGAGAATTTTGGTAATGATATCATCTGACAAGTTGCTTAGTCTATCGTCTTCTGCGGTCATTCTCACTATTTAAGCTGCAAGTTAATAACATAACTCAAGAACTAGTATAATGTTGTTGTTGTTGTTGCATTTAAGCTACAACATGAACAAAGTAGTTTTAACCAGAGAATCACTATAATGTTGTTGCATTTAAGCTACAGCATTTGGGAATCAGTATAAGTTCTGCAAACTTCGAGCTGTCATACGTCAATTATCTTTTACATTACTTCATATTATCGAAAATAATGTTTGTTCAAACCAGTTTTAATGGAATGTTTATATTGAATTTAAAAATATTTGTATTATATTTGAAATACTTAAATACTCCATAAGATTAAAGTTGTTAATATATATTTTCTAGTCCAATAACATTGAAAATTCATTAGTAATTTACTATTTACTATGATTATCATCTGATGTAATTTGGTTAGCATCATCTTATTATTTTAGTCTTCATTCTTAAATTCAATAAAATCACTAACTTTTGTTAGTACACTAATACAGAGTATGATTCATCTTTTGAATTCATGTAACTTTTAATCATTTAATTCTAAGAGAATTAAGAAATTCAATATTAGTATACGACGGACTGCTACTAAAAATTTTCGGTACCCATTTGCCATAAAATTGATGATTTAAGTCCCAAAACTTTTAATATAGTCATTGAAACAATGAGCCCAAAAAGGTAATGTAAAATTGTAAATAACTAAATTTCCCAGTAGAGGTACTATCACTTTTACCATTGCCCGTAAAGGACTCTAATTGAAATATAGAGCGTAGAAAGGATTCGAATTTAAAAACGGTTGCAACTGGGGTAATATTTGTCCATGTGTTCAGCTACATAAATTTCACCTCATCAAATGCAATGAGGTGGCCGCCACATCATCATCCTCTAAAACAAACTATTCTGGTCAACAACATTATATCCGGCTAAATCACATATGAGGGTTTGATACATTCAGAAACACGTAACCGTTAACTAACTCACATGACCAACCTCAATGCATATTTTACTAAAGAAATTGGCACTCGTAAACCCAAAATGGCCAACCTAAATCGTTATATGTTACTGGAAAAAATCGATATATGCACATAAATCATTTTCCCTAACTTACAAAACCCACTCCACATTTATGAGCTTTATCAATAAGTACGAAATTATGTTGGCAACAGTGAAACAACACCTAATGATTTCATATGCATAACCACTATTATTTAAACATAAAACATCGTGAACGATTATACTGAAATTATGCTTGCCCAATCCTAAATAAATGTAGATTTTCATGAAACCCTCTAACGAATGGATTACGACAAAACTATGAAAAGGTCCATTTAATCATGATAATGAAAATCTCAAACGCGCATCAATTTTCCTTTACAAGTTGAATTTCCTGAATTAAAAACCAAACCCCTCATGTGATTTGGCCGGAAATACATGTGTTGAATGGAATACTTCGTCCGAGAAGATGATGATGTGGCGGAATACTTCGAGAAAACTATTATTTTTACTGGAAAATGTATCTTACTTTATTCGTACTCGTAAGGTGAGAGGAAGTGCCTAATTAGTGAAATTTTACAAATTTACAGTGGAAGTGGGGATAAAGTTTAAGAATGGCTTTTTGACGTAAATACTTAATCAACCTTTTATACTCTATTTGTTTAGTTTTCTATCAAGTATGTAATATGACGTAAATATTTCAATCGTATACAAATGCTATGAAACGAGGAAAAAACACAATTTAATCGTGATAATGATTGCAAAATTGGCAGGATTTTTACAGGAAAACTTTACAGAAATTTTGAAGAAGATGATTTGGCGGCCACCTAATTGAGCTCGGTATGTGGCGTCTATGTGGCTGCACACATGGTGACATGGACAAATATTATCTCGATTGCAACTTTTTTCAAATACGAATCCTCTTTACGCCTCAAATTGAAATCAGAATCTTTTAGATATTCCCTTTATTGGAAAATTTATTCTTTTACGTTACCCTTTTGGGCAATTTGCCCAACTTTTAATATAGTCATTGAAACAATGAGTACAGTTGTTTTTGATCATATATATATATATATATATATATATATATATATATATATATATATATATATATATATATATATATATGAACATGACATGATTACAAATGCCTAATATCATATTAATTATCAATTATCAAACTGGGTTCAGATTTACCTTCACGATAAACCGAATATATCAACAAGCCTCGTAAGTTTCCCCGCCGCTTCACTTCCGTTATATCTTGCGAATGCTTTATTTTGAATGTATAAGTTTTATGTTTATATATATATATATATATATATATATATATATATATATATATATATATATATATATATATATATATATATATATATATATATATATATATATGAATATACGATATATATATATATAATATGATAATATGATATGATGATATATGATTGTTAATCTTAACGACGAATACTTTTTTATAGTGTAATTGAGAATTGAGACTTATTGTAAATGGAAACGTGATATATATCGTATAATAAAATAATTACTCGACAGAATCTCCAAATTTTTAGTGATATGATATTGTTTCCATTTTTTAAAATTAATGATACTAAATAATAAATATAGTATATAATAATAATAAGACAAAATTGCTAAAATCTCATTTTTGCTCCTTTGATCCCTGTATTTTAAAAACTGCAATTTCCATCCTTAATAGCGTAAATGTGTCTCAATTTAGTCCCTAATGACATTTTTCAGTCTCAATTTCGTCCCCGTGTTAAGTGAGGGATCCCTGTAGTATGCCAAAGTTTCAGGGACAATCTTAATCATTAACGGATGTTAAAAATTTTTTGTTAAAATTCATCACCCCAATTCCAAAGTCCAATGACACTGTATTTGAAGTTAATAAGAACCACCAATGAAACTGAACAAATTTACATGTGACTTAATAATCAAACGGGGATACTCACGAACAATGTTGTGAACTCTGGACACTAAAGTCTCCAAACGGTCTGTCCCATCTTTAAAAGCCTCATCAACGGAAGAATATTGATCCATTCGCACCCAATGTATCACATATGCTTTACGAAGATTTTAAATAACCACAAAAGTACAAAACTTTATATATCAGAAGGTCTATGACACATAAAGTTACAAGGCTGAGAAAAATGAAGGTGAAAAACCTTCTCAACATGGTCAAACACAATGACATCTTCATAAAGACCAAGATGAACATCTGGAAGGTTCCTGTCTTCCTTCGGTGCCTTTGAAAATGGAAGCTTTTTCTTCTCTACATACCGCACTGTGTCATATGAGAAATAACCAACCCAGCCTCCTGTTATTAGAAAAAGATGAAAGTACATAAAGTCAATTACTACAACCAAATTAGTGTTTGAACTATGCTAGTAAACAAGAAAAATTCAAAAGTAACCTATTGTCTGTATCTCAACCGCATAAAGTTTGTTTCTTTTATATTCATTACAGAAAACATGAACTTCAGATAACGGTTACATGAACATTGATAACAGGCTAAAGAAGTATATGCGACTTTCAACAAATTAAATAATCGAGAAATTTTGTGCTACTAAACATTGATCATATAATACTACCTACTTCATAGCCTATTATTCTCTTCAACTAAAGAAGATGCAAATAAGAATGAAACTTATGTGAGCTTTAATAACTATCGATCTGTCTTGGAACATGAATAAGTGGAATGGATAGATTAATCAAAATGTACCACGAAATGCATCAGGACGCTTGTCAATTCTTTGAGGTATCAAAATGTAACCATTTTATCCTTTGCCACAATTTCCATTGTCGGCTGAGTTCGTATCACGTTGTACCGCCCCTAACATAACAAATCCACCAGTTACGCAAGTAAAAACCATAAACCATCATACAAGGCATATCCTATGGTGTGATTTGGACTTTGGGACATGGGGTGACGAATTATAACAAAATTTTTAACATCCGTTAACGATTAGGACGGTCCCTGAAACTTTGGCATACTACGGGATCCCTCACTTAACACGGGGACGAATTTGGGACTGAAAAATGTCATTAGGGACTAAATTGGGACACATTTACGCTATTAAGGATGAAAATTGCAGTTTTTAAAATACAAGGATGAAAAGAGCAAAAATGGACAAACACAAGGACGATTTTGACAATTTTGTCTAATAATAATAATAAAAGTTTTTCTAAACATAGTCCAAAAGTTTTTCTAAACTTAAAATTAATAAATAATAAGTACTAATTAGTTAACTAAAATTAGATTACTCAACTGAAAGTCTTAAGGGGACAAATTTAATGGCGTTAAGTTTAAGACCAACGTCGTACATTATCAAAACACACGGCCAGTATAATTTTCTCCTATTTTTTCACCTTCATCATCTTAAAATTATAAACCTTAGTTTTATAAACCTTCAATTTCATTATCCTAATTACAATAACCCTAAACATTATAAAACATAAGTTATTTAAGCATATATTTCTAGCTACCTAAATTCGCTAAAAAAAGAAGCCCTTACGAGCAGGCTTCCTTTAAGGACATTTCACAACTAGAGTCCCACCGTACTTGTGAACCTCTTGATAGCAGTTTATTACCGTCTCAGTTCTTTGGGTCGGTATTTGTTAAAAAACGTAAGTCTGTTGGGCTTTATACTGATACAAAAATATTTGAGGTGGAGGTCTACGTGGTGGAGCGGTTAGCCTACTTGTGAAGTTATCTTCCAAGGGAGCAAATGCTTCTGCCCTAATCTTTGAAAGCACGGTTTTTAGTAATACGACATTTTTTAATATAGTGATTGAGAGAAAAGGAACTACGAGTTCTTTTGTGTTTCCGTATGTGTTGTTGTTATTTTTATTGATGCTACTGATGCTGCTGTTGCTGCCAATGCTGCTGATGTTGTTGTTTTTGGTGTTGCTGCCGTCGCTGCCTCACATCATTTGAAGGTTTTGAAGGTTACGTGGATGTATTTTTGTAGTTTAATTATTTGAAGATTACGTGGATAGTCCATGTGAATATTTTAGCTGACTCAGTTAACCTTCGTTAGGTTGAGGGATGAAATTGAGACTTTAAAATGTTTTTAAGAATGAAAAATGCAGAAAATAAAACACATGGTTAAAACGGGGAAAAAGTGAAAAATACGGGGACGAAATGGGTAATTTTGTCTAATTAATAATTATTAATAATAACTAAAATAGCAAACTGGTATTTGCTTGTTGTTTATTTTTATTCAACAATTACTGCGTATTTACATACACTATCCACACTTATAAATCATGAAGTATCAAATAATAATAATAAAAAAAATCAATTATAATATCATCCAAAAATACTTCATGAAACTCCAGGCAGCTTCTATTCCACAAAACTTGGTACAGTACCAGGCAGCTTAAGTTCGATGTGCTTTCTGATGGTGACTATGTCGAATATGACCATACTACAAAAACAAAAAAGACACAACATTCAGCAAATGCATAATAGCAAAAACAAGAGTTGCTTATATGCGCAATTAATAGGATGGTAAAGAAAGAAATCTTGGAATAAACATCTTAAATGAGAATATTCAAATTTTCAGTTTAAGAGCATAATAATAAAAATAATAATAACAAAAACGATTTACAGTTGTGCTCCTAAAGAAATTATTAATGAGATGAACATCTAATAAAAACAATTATTTCCTTAAACCTGTTATATGTAATGTAATTTCAACTTCGTTCATCTAAGGATCATACTTTGACATGTTACATATTCTTTTGAAAGGCAGATACACACTATACACAAATTTTAATACGAATACATACATGTTCACCACTGGACTTGAACAATCACCTAACCACCTAATCGTCTAAGTTGTGTAGCATAGCAGCAACCACTAACGACTAATTAGCTAAATCCTTAAGTACACGAAACATAAAACTTTAACCATTCCAGTTTACACAAGCAATTTCTGATTGTTGCATTTGTGGTAACAGATAACAAAAGGATTAAAAACTGAAAGCAAAACATAAGAATATCAGAAACTTACAATTTGCTATGACGAAGGTTGTGATCCTATAGCTAGTTAATCATTGCAGATACCATCTCATCGAAATCAATCTTAAGATCATATATCATTAATTTCATGACACCGTAGGCTTGTGCACGTAAACTAGGTAAACATGCTTGAATCCTATCCTTCTTTGATGCTGGAAAATATTCCAATAAATTTTCAATATAATTCAAACTACTAACAATGTCATTGATCCTAGCTCTCCTACTGTCAATCATTATCTGCACACCGAACCAATCAATTTTATTGATGTGCAAAATTTTCTCTTTGACAAGTTCTTCTTCATCAATTTGTGTCTCTCGTTTCTTACTCTGATCTAAATGAGCTTTATTGGTCTTCCACCACTCTAGCTGCAATCGCAGCTTAGCCAACTCTTGTTGTGCTAATTCCACATTTTTCAATGCTTGCGCCTCCTACATGATATCAAACACCGCTTATGATTAACAGTCTACAAGTAGAGAAGTAAATGATAGTTAGAATATGAAATATTATTAGTATTCATGGTGAGTGTACCTTGCGCGAGAATATCGTGATAGTGGTACTTTGAGAACCATCAAGAAGATAACTTTTCACTTCTTCGGGAATGTTTATTTTCTCTTGCCCTTTCTTCGCCGAGTTTAAGTTTTTAGGATAAATCTTGAGACTCATTAAGTTAGCAAAAGGAGAAGGTAGATGTGAGACTATGTTAGTGCATATTTTGTAATCCCTAGTTCCATAAACTTTAACGTTTTATTCGATCATGTTGTAACTTGTAATATTGTTAAACGTTGATTGTCGATGTGTTATTTTATATTTGTAAACGTTTAAATATAATTCGTAATATTACGAGACAGTCGGCCGACTGACATAGTCAGTCGACCGACTGTCATCCACAGTCGACCGACAATGGAACTGAGGTATTTAAGCCAAGTTAATCTTCATGATTTTGGTTAATCACTCTGCTCAATTTTCACATACACACATACTGTTCCAGGTCGAGTAACTCTCATTCTTCATGTCCAAATACCACAGAATGTCAGTCTAGGCTTCGTGTTTATCAAGATCTAATCTTGGTTTGACTTGTACGAACCCGAAAACCCATAGATATTCGTTTAAGCTCGTTCTAGTGTTATTCCGCCTCTAGATCTTGTTAGGTTGATTCTAAGATCCTCTCCCAGCGTCAACAAAGTGGTATCAGAGCTTTCTGTTATGTAACTTCTACACCTAAGTTACCCAATTCAGAAACAAGATGACGATAACGAATGATTGTCTCCTCTAACGTTTCATGACTTAGAGCAGCAAACCTTTTCCATTCACTTTTGATTACTTTAGCTTTCTTTTCACGATACACCTTATTTCCTTCTACACCTATCTTAATAGCATTCCAAAGTGAATATGATATTAAGTGCATTTGATATTGATGATAAATATCACCATCTAAACCCTGAGTCAATTGAGCATAACATCTACATTCTAAGGCATATGTTTCTTTTTCTGTCACGCTATAATCTTCATACTTTTTACTATTACCATCAGTACCTAAAGGCTCTTTATATTCATGTTGTATTAAATCTCACATTCTAGGATCAAGGCCTCTAATGTAATTCATAAACCTAGCCCTCCATCTAATGTAATCATTTGTATTATCAAGTCTAGGAGCACGATTGACACTGCCTGATTCACTATCAGATAGTAAAATGTTTTGAACGCCGGAAGTAATTGCCATTGCCTGATCAGACATCGTTAAAATTAATTAAAGTTGAATCTGATCCAAAGTCGGTCGACTGTGGGTGACAGTCGGTCGATGAACAGGTACAGTCGGTCGATTGTCAATGGTTAATCGGTCGAAGTTCTGTTTACATTTAGTCAAATGGTAGTACTTTTCTCAATCGGTCGATGTTCCTTCAATCGGTCGGTTTAAAACTTAAGTCGGTCGGTTTAGAACTTAAGTCGGTCGGTTTAGAATTTAAGTCGGTCGGTTTAAAGACAATCGGTCGAACTAATGACAATCGGTCGAAATAAATACAATCGGTCGAAATACACGAAAATCGGTCGATTGACTCCTAAGTCGGTCGACTGTACTTTCTTTCAGAGCTAGAATCCAAAAATCAGGTTTTTGACTTCTAAACGATTTCAAGCTCAATTTTTGAACTAAAACTACTGACCAACATCTTAAACAACTTAGAATGACTTATGCAAACACTCTAAAGCAATTAAAACCAAAGGTTTAACATGAAAGTATACAAAATTCAATCCAAAACCAATTTTTGACCCAAAAATATACCAAGAACTCGTTTAAAACAATTGATTCAGCAAGCCAAAGCTCTGATACCACTTTGTTGATGCTGGGAGAGGATCTTAGAATCAACCTAACACGATCTAGAGGCGGAATAACACTAGAACGAGCTTAAACGAATATCTATGGGTTTTCGAGTTTGTACAAGTCAAACCAAGATTAGATCTTGATAAACACGAAGCCTAGACTGACATTCTGTGGTATTTGGACATGAAGAATGAGAGTTACTCGACCTGGAACAGTATTTGTGTATGTGAAAATTGAGCAGAGTGATTAACCAAAATCATGAAGATTAACTTGGCTTAAATACCTCAGTTCCATTGTCGGTCGACTGTGGATGACAGTCGGTCGACTGACTATGTCAGTCGGCCGACTGTCTCGTAATATTACGAATTATATTTAAACGTTTACAAATATAAAATAACACATCGACAATCAACGTTTAACAATATTACAAGTTACAACATGATCGAATAAAACGTTAAAGTTTATGGAACTAGGGATTACAAAATATGCATTAACAGACTAGCTGCACATTTGATGCAAGAACCTGATAGCATTAAACAAAAATGAACATGATATATCTGTTTTGTGAAGTCCGTTTAGAATAGAATGAAGTGCGTATAAAATAGAATGAAATACTGGTAGATACACGTACGTATGAACATTAAAAAATGAATACCTCTACAATTTCCAATCCAAACGTAAGATATTTGACATTTCCAAACTGTTGAAGCACGTCAATAATTTTAGGAGCATCTGCCTTATATGGATATGGATTGGAAATATAGAAATCCACTTTCTCCAAAGAAGACAAACCATATGCGGAAAACTTGGTAAAATATTTACTTTCATTCTTCAATGAGGTTAATTCAGGTGTAGTAATCATAAGACGACCCCCGAATGTTATAACAGTGAGATCCTTTAGGTAAGGGGCTACCACCTTAACAACAGAAGGTGAATATCCATTTTCAATTGTGAGATTAGAAAGTTGAGGATGGTACACGGTGAAATCAACAAAATATATTTTGCAGTTAGTTAATGTAAGATTCTTCAAGTTTGGGCACTTAGAAATAAGACAACAAGAGTCAGTTTGCCGTATTGAAAAAGGAGATTCACGAAACATCCATCCTATCAGAGTGAGATCATTGAGAGATTGAGATATAAAAAGAGAAAGAGGGAATTCGTTATCTCGGTCCAAACATATAATAATCATCTTTTGGACATTGTGCGAAAACGCATAGTTCATAATCGTTTGGACAAATGCTTGGCTAACTTCTCCATCAAAACTAAGTTTGACAGACGATAATTCTATATCATTATTACGGGAAGAAAGAACATGAGTAACATACTCAGAGAATTTGGGTAACGATTGAAAATCATTCCTATTGAAATCGAGATGTGGGATTGACTTCCACGTATTCTTCCATCTAGATGACAAAATACTAGTTTTATAGCATCTTATATCGTCTGACAAACAAACTGCTTAGTCTATCGGCTTCTACATTCATTCTTATTATTTAAGCTGCACGTTAATAACATAAAACAAGTACATCATTTTCGTTACAATGTAAAAATAAACTATATGCACAACACTATTTAAACATAGACAAATTCTGGAACCTTTCTGCTGCCGTACACGAAGTACAGAGTAAAACTAAATACATCATGCGGTTTAAGTTCTTTACACCCAAACTAAATACAGAGTAAAATTTACTAATATATTCGTCTTTTAAATTATTCTAATTTTTAAGCATTTGATTCTATGTGATTAAATAAATTCAATTCATTATTAGTAAACTATAGATAGACTAGGGTACCCAATTGCCATGAAATTGACGATTCAAGTCCCACAACTTTTAATATTAGTGATCGAAACAATAGTTTAACGATTGCTTTACGTTGTTTTGGATAAAATACATTAACACGGTATGATTACAAAAGCCTAATAACGCAATAATATTCAAGTTGGGAATATTTTACCTTCAAAACGAAACCGAATTTATCAACAAGCGTCGTACGTTTCCCCCCGCTTCACTTCATGTTTTTCTTCCTCCGAATACTTTCTCGATCTTTTGATTACAGTGAATGGTAAATATATAAGGGATTATAGCCAAAATGCCCATTCCCAGCAAATTTCTTGCGCTGGAGCCAAAAAAAAAAAAAATTTGCCAGGTTGCCTTCGCAAGACGCAAGGTGCCTTGCGAGTTGCCCTCGCAAGGCGCAAGCTTGCGTCCTTGCATCTTGCGAACTTGCGACCTTATCTGATCAAAAATACGATTTTGTGGATAAGATTTCGCCAGATATTCTAGATTTTTACGGATAATATTTTGTCCCTATATATAGATTGACCCCGAGACTTTGAAATCACAGTCTCATAAAAATTTCAAAAGTTTTCAATGCAGAACTTATACCCACGTTAAGGTACTATTTTAACCATTTTTTCACTAATTTTTGTCATTATGAATTGTGTTAATGATGATAAATTTGTTGTTAATATATGTTGTGGGGGTTCTTTTGAGTACATTAACAACATACCCATATATATGCCACGAGATTGTTTTAGAATTCGGTTAAGACTCCCAATTGCGCCCGTAAAACCAATGAATCGGAGAATATTGTTAAAAATGTTCTTAAAAAGATTGACTTCCCACCCAATGCAGCTGTTTTAATGAGATACATTTTTAATAATCAAGTTTTAGATATTACTGATGATGATGAAGACTTTCAAGAGTTTTTACAATATGCAATTGTAAATGGTCCTATTGATATTTATATTGTCGATAGAGTAATAATGCATCAGCCACAACGAAATCCAGAAACAAAATACTCGACAAACCAGCCACTACTATAACAAAACCAAGAAAAAGAGGTACCAAAAAAACCAAAATCACCAAAACCACCAAAACACCAACCACAACAATTGTTACTACAACATGATACCGAAGAAAACCTCGCAAGTAACAATTTGGAAGTGGAAGAACCTGAATTGCACTTCCAAACACCAAAAGAGTTTGATTTGCATAACTATGGTCGTGAAAACGTATGTAAAATTAAAGAATTAGACCACCCGTTTGAGGTACCTCTTGTCGAAGATAGTGATTCAGATGGAGGAAAAGACCGAGACGTAGAATTCCAATATGAAGAAGAAAAGCAAGATCCGTTCTGGAATATGCCAACTCTTTTGAGTCAGCATGAGGAAGAGCGCGAACAGACGACTGAAATACCAACCACGTATAGGGTGTCAGATTTAATTAAAGTCCGTCAAACTTTCTTGAATAAAGAAGAGTTTATAAACACCTTATTTACAAAATGTCTTGAAGAAAACTTCAAAATAAAGCCTGTAAAGTCAGACAAATCTCGATACACCGCTAAATGTGTGTTGCCAAACTGTGAGTGGAAATGTAGTGCTTACAGAATACGATTCACTGAAAACTTTATGGTAAAGAAACTGCATGACCTACACACATGCTCACGCACACTAATTATGGGAAACAATAAACATGCAACCAAAAAGGTGTTGGGTAGTATGCTTGTGGATTCATTCAAATCTGCAAACCGGGAATATAAAGCAAACGATATACATGCGGATATAGGCAGCCGATTCAGTGTCAGCATATCTTACAATCAAGCATGGAGGGCCAAATGTCATACATTACAGATGCTTCGTGGGAGTAGTGAAGAGTCGTACCAAATGCTTCCAATTTACCTACATAACATTAAGATTCACAACCCCGGAAGCGTAACGAATTTGATCACAGACAAAGAAAATAGATTTCTGATGTGTTATTATTTCCTTGGCGTAGTTGTAAGTATCACTATTACCATTTAATAAAAATTTTAATGTTTGCGTTCCTTGCGTATCGATTAAAAAATTAAAAAAATATTTGTTTTAACATTGTTCATTCCTGCAGATTCAATCATTTGTTCAACATTGTCGCCCGATAATCATCGTCGATGGAGCGCATTTGAAGGCAGGATATTTGGGTACAAATTTAGTTGCTGTTGCGATGGATGGCAATAATGGAATTTTGCCATTGGCTTATGGAATTGCTGGCGGCGAGACAAACGAGTCTTTGGATTGGTTTTTGGGCAACCTACGAGACCATTTGATGACTTGGGGAATGGGTGATGGTATGTCAGAGCTTACTTTTATTTCGGATCGAGGTTTGCCAATAGCACATGGTGTTTCAACAGTGTTCCCCGAAGCGTTTCACTGTTTCTGCGCTCGTCATTTGTTTGCAAGCATTAAAAGTAAATTCAACAAATTCAAATATTTTGAATGGCATTATTGGAAAATGGTCAAAGCTTATCGTGCATCGAATTTTGAGGATCATCTTAATGTATTTAGAAGAAGATTGAAAGCGTCTTACAAAATTTTAAGTGATGTCGGGTTCCACAAATGGTTTAGAAGTAGAGTGGAACATGTTAGGTATTCATACCTTACTAGCAACAGTGTAGAGTTTGTTAATGCATGTGACGATCGCTCCAAATCCATATGGACGAACACCTCATTCATCGATTTCATTGCGAGGTATTTGTGTGATAACCCGTCCTAATCCTCCCGGACGAAGTCATCAACATCTGGTCCCATTGCGAGGTACTGACCTAAATACGCCATGAATGACTCCAAGTAATATCTCTAGAATGAGCAAATGCACAGCGGCAGACTTAATTCGTACCTGAGAATAAACATGCTTAAAAATATCAACCAAAAGGTTGGTGAGTTCATAGGTTTATCATAACAATCATTTCAATATGTTAATAGACCACAAGATTTCCGTTTATAATATATGTACACTCGCAAGTGTATAAAAGTATTCTATAAGTTGTAGGCACCCGGTAACAAGCCTTAACATTCATATTTTACCCTCTGAAGTACACCAGATCAGGTGTGTTTAAAATAACTTCGAAGTACTAAAGCATCCCATAGTCAGGATGGGGTTTGTCAGGCCCAATAGATTTATCTTTAGGATTCGCGCCTACCGTACATAGACAAGTAGTTTAATGTTACCAAGCTAAGGGTATATTTCTGGTTTAAACCCACGTAGAATTAGTTTTAGTACTTGTGCCTATTTCGTAAAACATTTATAAAACAATGCATGTATTCTCAGCCCAAAAATATATATTGCAAAAGCAATTAAAAGGGAGCAAATGAAACTCACCGAATGTATTTTGTAGTAAAAATACATATGACTTTATTGAATTATGCAGGGTTGGTCTCGGATTCACGAACCTATTCCGTAGTCGAACAACTATGTATATTATCAGTAGTTTAAATTTTAATATCAATAACCTATATGTTTCATTATATTCATTTTATTTATTTTAATAAATAAGATATTGATATAGTTTACTTTTGTGTATTATATATATTGTTATATGAATATTATTTGTTAGTTAATTTAATGAAAAATATTAAGATATGGATAATAATAATATTAGATTTGATAATAATAATAATAATACAAATTTTATATAATATGATAAGTTTATATTATATAAAATTTATTTAACGGGTAGGTACTGTAGTGACCCGAACTTTTCCATGTTTATATATATATTAAATGAAATTTTTATTTACATGATTAAGTGTTTCCAACATGTTAAGCAATCAAACATGTTAAGACTTGATTAATTGAAATAGGTTTCATATATAATCGAACAACTATGTATATTATCAGTAGTTTAAATTTTAATATCAATAACCTATATGTTTCATTATATTCATTTTATTTATTTTAATAAATAAGATATTGATATAGTTTACTTTTGTGTATTATATATATTGTTATATGAATATTATTTGTTAGTTAATTTAATGAAAAATATTAAGATATGGATAATAATAATATTAGATTTGATAATAATAATAATAATACAAATTTTATATAATATGATAAGTTTAACAATATTTATAATATTAATGATAATGATACTACTTAGTTTTTGATAAAGTTATAACAATGATACCTATAATGTTAATAATAATGATTATCTTTAATATTAATGATAACAGTAATAATTCTGATATTAATAATAACTCTATAAAAATAACTCTTTTTTTACTAAAGAAAATAATTTTTAGTATTAGTTCATTAAATGATACATATGTTAATAATAATAATAATAATAATAATAATAATAATAATAATAATAATTTTGAATTTATAAAAGAAATTATAACCATTATCATGACAATAATATTAACTAATAAAAATAATAAAAATCAAATTAAAATTTGAAATCTACCTCCAATATTAGAAATAAAAAAAATGCCTCGGCTGGGTTTTGAACCCGTGACCTCTCGACCTACACCATCATCCTTAACTGTTAGGCTGATGCCCTTTTTCCGTTTCATACCTCATCCGTATACTATATAACTCGTATAACAGGATCCCTAACTTCCTCTTCTTCCTCAATTCCCATTTTCATTCGATTCATCCTCTAAACTTCCAATATCATTATTATTTGATATAACATAGAATATATAATCGCTATGTCATCTAATCAGATAAAATAAATAAATAAATAAAAATAAAGAAATTGTACAGAACAGTGGTTACGACCGCTGCTATGATCTTGAAAAAAAAAATTATCTTGCAAAAGGTTACGATTTATATGATGGTTATAACACAAATTAGTTTGTAAAATGTTTATAAAAACTAATGGAATCATAAATTTTATCTTAATCATAACATATAACACTAATTTAAGTGAAGAACAATAGTTGACTTTTTTTTAACAAAACTTTGACTCGAAAATTAACAATCGATAAGAAGAGTTGGAAACTAATATTTTACAGAAAGATTGAACACATGATTCCAAACTAAACTGCATTTAAGGATTTTGATTATTGCATCGATTCTTAATTTTGGCCAAAAAGTAGATATATAAAGAACCGTGGGTAAAAAAAAAATATTTCTTCCTCTTTTTTTTCCAATTGCAGACAAGGTGTAACAGAGTATAAATGGGTTTACAGCTGCCACAGATTTGTTTCAATTTGTTCCGTAGTCTTGATTGGTACAAACGATTTAAAAGAAGGAACATCGAGTGAAGAAAAATTAGATAAAGTGATAGTGAGATTTAACTGCACTTGTTTTTATCTGTACAATATATTCAATATCATTAAATAATAAATATAAACATATTATTAATAATAAAAGAATAATAATAATAATTAATAATAATAATAATAATAATATTAATAAAATAATAATAATAATAATAATACGAATTAATAATAATTTTATTAATGATATGATTTTATTAGTAACAACATTAATAATATTGTTAAGGATTTTAATATTAAAAGTGGTAATATTATCATAATAATACTAGTAACTTTAATAACAATATTAATAATTACATTAATGTTAATAATATTAGTCATAATAATAATAATAATATAACAAATTAACTGTGTTAAATTTCATATCCATATTATTTATAATAAAGCATATAATACTTAACATTTATCTTAACATTAGTATTAATAATAATGAAGGTAATAATATTACTATAATTACCATATTCTTAACATATAATATATTAACTTTATATTTTATTACTTATATGTCACTTATAACAATATATTTGGATTGTCAACATTTATATATATTATATATATATTATAATATAATAATTATTGTTGACGATCATATATATATATGTATGTATATCTATATAAATTCATTTTAAATCATTTATTTATTTTGTATCTTATTATTTTAATTTATTGTGTGTGTCTATATTTATATTATATACCTATTGAGTTACAATATTTGTTCGTGAATCGTCAGAAACAGTCGAAGAATAATTGATTATAAGAAATAGTTCAAAATTTCTGAGACTCAACATTACAGACTTCGCTCATCGTGTCAAAGATATTAAATCGTATCGAGAGTTTGGTTTAAAATTAGTCGAAATTTTCCGGGTCGTTACAATGCACTATCCGTACATGCTCGAAAACTACCTGTTTGCATGTTATTGGAATTTTTTCGCGCTTCGGTACAAGATTGGTATTTCAAACATCGCAATCAATCGGTTAGTCTTACTTCAACTGTTACTCCATATGCTGAACATAAAGTAGCTAAGAGGACGAAAAAGTCAAGAAGATGGCAAGCAATTCCATCGACAAACAATCTAGTAGAAGTGCGCGATGGACGAAAAAATGGCCTTGTTAATCTAGCAGATAAAGTTTGTTCATGTGGGCAGTGGCAGGGATCAGGCATACCTTGCGGACATGTTATTCCAGCAGCACGACTGTTTGGAGTAGCTGATGTTACTCAATTTGTATCTCATTAGTTCACGACAGAAACTTATATAAGTACGTATATGGAACACATCCTTCCTTTGCCCCATCGGTCTGAATGGTCGGATCCGGGGCCCAACGTCCTACCAATTGTAAACCCTCCCATTAAGCCAAAAAGAGCTCCCGGACGCCCAAAATCAACAAAACGTCATCCGTCAACGGGTGAAGACACTGAAAAAACAGTAAGAACATGTACTCGTTGCAAAGAACCAGGTCATGGTAGGGATACGTGTAAATCTTCAGTTGATTGAACTGGTGAACCAACCACAAAAAGGGTAGTAAAAACATCGGCCTCAACTTCAAAGTCGATAAAGGGTAAGGAGAAACTCACTGACAAAGAAGCGTTTCATGCTTATCAGTCTCAGTTTTATGCAACGTGCAATCTAGCGAGCGATAATTAGTAAACCAATCTCCAAGTTTCTGTTTATTTTCTTTTCCTATTATATTTTTTTATGTCATATCGACGGTTGTAATAAATTCTCGAAGTTTATCTATGTTATGTGTGATAATCTATATTTTGGTTTATCTATGCTATCATTAAACCTTGAGTCCAACCATGTACAGATACGCAAGGTCGCAAGATAGACCTTGCGACATCATTAACACGTACGCAAGGTCGCAAGATAGACCGTGCGACTTCATTAACACATACACAAGGTCGCAAGATGGACCTTGCGACTTCATTAACACATACGCAAGGTTGCAAGATGGACCTTGCGACTTCATTAACACATACGCAAGGTCACAAGATGGACCTTGCGACCTAATCGACACATACACAAGGTCGCAAGATAGTCCATCTTTCTTCCATAACCCTGCTACTCTGTTACTCTTACAGTCTATTCTTTCCAACCTACTAGTAAGTACTTGTATCATATAATTACAATCTGTGCAAAATTTCATAAAACAACAAGTTCAACAACACATATACATATCAACAAGGGTACAATCATACAACCTGTGCAGCCTTTTTAGCATCCTTTGTCGTATCTTTTTCCTCTGGTGGTGGCGGTAGTGTATCAAAACGTGCACGGAAGAACGTCCTTGCCATTCTGTTCCTATACTCCTGTGCAGCCTTTTTTGGATCTCTAATGTCATCAAGCCCCTCCTGTGCAAACACCAGTCTCTCCATATGGATGCACACCCAAACACCACAGTCACCGGTTTCACCTGTCTGCACTGGCACATTACGCCCAGTTTCAATCATCAACTCCATACTCTCATTGTTTTGGTAGTAATCTTCAAGCGGTGATTATGGCGTCTTGTTATAGTAGTCAATCGCGTGCGAGTAGACGGGCAAGTTTTCACACAACATTGTGACAACATGTTGTAGCTATTCACTTGCAAGACCGGGTAAACTGTCGTACACATAAACTTTCATTTCTTCTAACTTTAATGATAGCAGCAAGAAATGTTCTGGTTGTCTAAAGTGTACTGGGATCAAGATCTGAAACAGAAGAGAATGTTTATTCATAAAACCATCCATACGCAAGGACGCAAAAATCACCTTGCGTCCAAATTACACGAAGAAGCAAGGTCGCAAGACTTACCTTGCATCCAAGAACATTACGAGACGCAAGGTCGCAAGACTAACCTTGCGTCCAAGTACATTTGCAGACACAAGGTCGCAATATGTACCTTGCGCCTGTTCCAGTTTACAAAAAACATCACTACCATTTTGCTTACTAATTATAAACAACACCAGATTGATAATTAGAATGTTTACCTGATCACATGAAGACCAAGCTGGATACATTTCATCAATACCATCCCCAAGAGCAATTATATACGTGTAATTTGGTTCCCTAAAGATAGTGATTCCTTCATTATCTTTGAAATTAGGATCTTTGGCCTTGGCCTACTTCAACTTCTCCTCCTTTTGCTTCAACCTCTCCTCTTTCTCCTTCTGACTTAATCCCCAAAATTCTTTAAAGTTTGCAAGCTGAGCCAGGAATCCAGATGGCATAATTGTCCATCAAGAACTTGCTTTAACCACCTCATGTGGAAATTCAAGAGTGTTAAACATCTGGCTTGCTCTGGGGAGAAATCTCTGATGATATCTTAAAAGAAATGTAGCCCAGCCATCAATGTGCTACAAATTAAGAAGACAGGTTAGGATATTTGGGTACAAATTAATTCATGTCATAAACAAAACATTAAGAAGATCACTCACCAAGTTCTCCAAATATCCTGCCTTTCCTAACCCCAGCAAGCGAATCCAAAACTCCGTACTAAGGTAAATGAACTGATCACTTTGAAAGATGAACATGCAACGGGTCTCTTGCTTGCTCTTTATAATTGTCGTGGGATCTTTTGCAGGGGGTGCATGCTTTCTCTGATCTCTCCATGCTCCAGTGGGTGGTGGTTTAAGACAACCTTGATCATTGATAAGTCTGTCGATCATGGCCCATATTTCTTCTTCAGTTGCCCAGTCCTTTTCCTTCCTTTTTCTCTTAAAACACACCTTTACATCCTTACCACTTACATTCTTTGGTTCTTCTGTTTCAACAGGTGCAACGTTATTAACTACCATAGCATCAGATTGTCCATCAATAGCTTTCTGATCAACCATTTGCTCATCAACAAATTGCTCATCTGTATCTAGGTTGACCACATTCATGTTTTCCACTTTCTCAATGACATGTCTGGACAACTGTGCAAAACAGGAAATCTGGTTAGTAAAAAACATAGACGCAAGGACGGAATAATAACCTTGCGTCCATATAGCGCAAGGACGCAAGACTAACCTTGCGTCCACTAAGCGCAAGGACGCAAGATTAACCTTGCGTCCACATCAGTGAAGCAAGAACAACAAATATTTATGATTTAAAAAAAAACATAATTATAATATTATAATGCAGCAATTTACCTTCTCAATTGGTTTTCTATATCCAGGTGAAGTAAACGGGGACCTTAATGCACGCGTGGGCCGTCTTTCTCTAATTCCACGTCGTATTTGCATCGAAGAAGGGTTGACAATCTCATTGTCAGAGAAAGATTTCTCATAATAGGTATTGTCCTAAGCAAATAACAAATAAAAAACATAAATTATATAAATTCAGATGAGAACAAATATTCAAATGCAAAAAATAAAAATAATTAATAAATTTTAATATACCGGATACTCTTGCTCTGGAAAAGGGGTTTCTTCGTATTCCGACAATTTCCTTTTACATTCACTTAATTCATTTTCAACTTTGTCCAACCGCTCTTTAAATTCTTTTTCACTTTTGTCTACCCGCTCGGTCAACAACGCTACCACACGATGTAATTCTTGTACCTCGGTATTTTGATGTGTTGGTGTCTGTGTCTGTGTCTGTGTCTGCTCTACAGTTTCTGGAATTATTGGGGTTTCTTCTTGCTGGATCTCCTGTTCAACTAAAGTTCTAAGAAATAACGCGTCACTATCAATCCACCATTGACACTCCTTCTCTGTATCAGTGGGGAAGAGACCACATAGAGGTTTCTTGTTCTTGGGACAATCATCCTGCATAATCAAACACAACTTTATACACCAAGATAACAAAAAATACTTGGAACTTTTCTGGTCAAACAGACGCAAGGACGCAAACAAAGCTTTGCGTCTCCAATGTAACACGTATGCAAAGCCGCAAGTACAATCTTGCGTCCAAGCTAAAGAAAGACGCAAGGACGCAGGAATGGTCTTGCGTCCTTGCCATTTCCTCTCTGTTTCAACAGTCAATTACCAATCAATGGTGTCATAACCTGACCTTAACCATAAGGATGAATACAATAGCATATGATTTCATCGCGAGGTATTGACCTCTATATGCGACGTTTTTCAAAAAAAAAACTGCATTCGTTTTTATAATACAAGCCATATCTTTTATTACAAATACAAGGTTTAAACAACATAATAATGATTATCGTTTAGTGATAATCTTAGCCTTACAAACTTTACATGTGATGATAACAACACGATTTCCAACATATTTTACATTACAAATTCTCCGATATGCAGTTTTATTTTTGACACAAATATGCATACTCAAGATCTTGCTTAAATTCAACATGTTGTAGCGGAAGCTTTTAGTTATCACCTGAGAATAAATATGCTTAAAATGTCAACATAAAGTTGGTGAGATATAGGTTTAATGCCGGCAGCGTTATAAATATAGACCACAAGATTTCATATATAAACGTTTTAATAAAAATATTCTAAGTTGTTGAGCACTTGATAACCATACTTAACATTTAATCAATGTCGCATATTCCCTTTATTATGAAATCTTACTACACCGTACCAAGTGTAGTCACCGAAAAGAAGTACTGTGCAACCGTTGAATACTGGTCGTCCAGTCCGGTTGGGGTTGTCAGGCCCGATAGATCTATTAACAGGATTCGCGTTTATAATACCGCATGTAAATAGTAGTTACCAAGTTACAGGGAGATATGCCAGTGGTACAACTCAACGTAGAATATATATTTTTAATCACTTGTGTCCATAACGTAAATCATAAAATGCATGTATTCTCATCCCGAAATATTTATAGTTTAAAAGTGGGACTATATACTCACCTTTGCCTTGAAGGTATTTAACACGACTTGGTCTCCGATAGATATCACGAAACTAACCATATATAATATATCAACATATTTTCTTTTCAAGTAATCGTTACATATATATATATACTTATAATACTTTTAATATTTTCTTAGTCCGTAGTTAGCTGTCTGTTGTTAATGGTCCACAATTAGTTGCTCAATAAAATAAATAAAGACCCCATCGTATTCGTATTGATCAGAATTAATCTCGACCCATGGTACCATGTTGTCAAATGACGTGTTGCGTACATAAAGTACCGTGTTGTCAAATGACGTGTTGCGTACAATCATGAGGTCTTATGATTAATGTTCTCGTGTTGTTTACGGGTGGCCCTGAAATATATAAAATCAAATCATGAGTAAATATATATAAAATATCATATTAATTAGCCAAGATATGATTAGTTTGGTTTTTGTCAAAATATTTTCGTAGCTAAACTAGCTTCGGATACCCGATTTTGTTTTAGCCGTAATGTTAGAAGGATCTATTTAGTTTGTGAACAAGTTTGAAATCATTCAAACTATGTTCTTGTTGTTAAAATTTTATAACTCAAAATAAGATAGCTATATGAATATGAATCGAATAAGATTATGAATAAGGTTACTACCTCAAGTTACTTGATAAAGCTACTGGGAAAGATAAGAAAATCTTGGAATCAAAAGAGTGGTGGAGTGGGATTGAAAGATTGGAAGTAATCTCCTTGAAATCGGATGACTATATTGATACGTTCTTGAGTAGGTAAATGAAGAGAGATTAGGGAGTGAATTAACTTGAAAGAAAATTGGAAATGAAATTGTATGTGTGTGTGTGTGCAAAATGATGTGATTATGGGATGGATATATAGGAAATTTAGTTTGTTTTCTTGCATATAAGTCATACATGAGGTTAAATGGTTGGTTCCTACATGTAACATCATGTCTAGTGGCTGATCATTGGAGTTTATTGTTGGTATATACTAATAGTAAATACGTATAGTAGCTGGGTATGATACGGTTACATATACCCTAGATATACTTGTAGAAATTTTGAGGAAACGGAACGAGAATTCAAATATGGACGGATTTATAACTGTAAAAGAGGCTCAAAACCGGGCTTTTATTTTTGGGTTAAACATGGCCAAAATAAAATTTTAAAACATTTTTAATAAAGCAATGTTAGCCCAAATACTTATTTTATTCTTCATATTGGTGACATAAATCACCAACACATTATAGATTGTAAGTATATATGTCAAAAAAACGTTACATATAGTTATCGTTTTGAAAACTTAAGTTAGTGGTCTCAAAGTATACTTATAACTCATTGTTGTTAGTTCACAATGAAATGTTAAACCATACTTAAATCATGTTAAATATGTATAGATATGTACATATACATAATCGTATAATTATCGTGTGTTATATAGTTCGTGATATCATCGGTCAAATTGGACAGTCAAACGTTGTGTAAAATTCTTTTCAAAAACATAAGTCTCAACAGTTTGGATTGCTTATCATGTTGGTAAGGTTTAATTTATGTAAATATTAGTCTCATAAGTATAAAACGATCGGAAAAATCCGGGTCGTTACAAATGGTAATTCCAAATATTAAATGCAACTGACCTGAATATCTAACAGTTTAATGTAATCAGATATTCCAAAAGTCTCCGCTGTTGTACGCTTCCAAAAAAGAGCCCTCGGTACTCCATTCTTGTCCGTTTTTGTAGCAAAGGATTTAATGGTACGATAATAACCCTCGAGGATCCAAATCTACGAATCATTTGTTTTAACAATATCAATATATATATTATCTTTAAATAATAAAAGTATTTGAAATCAAACATGTCGTTACCTTAAATGCCCACATAAATCCCGCCAAAGTGTACGCCTTGCCGCTCTCTAATTGGCTTTCCCGAACACCAAACCCTTCACTAACCGCTTCGTAAGTCGGTTCCCATATACGAGACCCCCATGGGTACTTATTAACACTTGAAAAATCTTCAACTAAATATAAGAACTTCTTGTTCACCACATGGGCAGATTGTTTACCCATAAAAGCTCTCTCTACAACTAATATGATTGCTAGTCGAACTACATCATCGTCCGAAACACCAACCCGACTACTTTTTAGTAGCTTCTTTTCAATATCACCAATAAAAATGTTTGTGCTCTCTTTAATGGACGGAAATAAACGTTGTCTAATTGGAGCCGTCTCCTTTTCATAATTTTTAGGGATGTAATGTGCCATATCCGTACGGGTACCAAACAAAAACCCCGTTACTAGACAAAATTCACGGCGACTAAATCTAATAGAAAAATTAGGCTTGAATCTAAACCATATGTCATCTTGCTCCTCTGGGTACTTATCATCATCAATTCTTTCCGGTCGTACAGTTTTACGTTGGAGCATTGCATGTACAAGTCCGGGATCATTTCCCATGTATTCAAGATCTAACCATACACCAAAACACGTTTCTTTAAATATTTTTATTTGATTTTCGGTCATTACTTTATTCACATCACCTATAATACTTATTTTATTCTTCATCGTCAGTTTACCTTCAACCCACCCCTGTAAAATTAACAATAACAACATCAGCATAAGATACGCAAGATTGGTCTTGCGTCCTAAACTACAGGCACGCAAGGTCGCAAATTTTTTCTTGCGACCATATATAAACCGGAATGCAAGGACGCAAATTGACCCTTGCGCCTGGACAGTCAACTTATTTTGACCAGTAACAAATTGTTGTTTCACCAAAAAACTATACAAAACAAGAGCTAATATACCCCATTATTAAAAAAAAGCAAGAATACGGTTAAATAATGATGATTATCATAGAGACATTTCATCGAACAGTTGGTGTGCACATTTTCACATTTATATATGAACATATGAAATTGATATACAACTCCCATATAACTAACATATATAGTGAAAGAAGAACTAACCTGAGGATTTGCCATTGTTATTAGGTTGATTTCTTGATTTATTTCGTAGTTAAAATGAAGCAGACGAAGACGATGGTGACGTAGTTGGTGACGTAGGCGCTGGTACGTGGTGGTTGTGGTGAATACGATGGATGAACTGGTAGTAGTGCAGGTGGTGATGGTGGTTACGATCTACTGTTCGAACGAGAGAGAAGATGATGGAGGTTTGCGTATTTGCGTTTGGCTAGGTTTCACGTAATTTGCTTCTCTGCGTCTGGGTAAGTGTGTGTGTGTCAAGTGAATGTTATTATCAGGTTTATAACCTAATAATAACAAACGCAAGACGCAAAGACGCAAGCACGCAAGATCCAAAAACTTTGCGTCTTGCGTCCAGTCGCAAGGTTTGATTTGCGTCTTTGCGTATGGAATGATTAATATTTTTTTGTTGCTGCTGTTTGAGTTTTTTTTTATTTGTTTAACTTCTGTTAATGTTTATGTCCATCTATAAAAGTTTTTGGTACTCAATTAAATTTGAGTTTTTTTTATTTGTTACTGCTTAAGTGTAAGTTTATAAAAGTTATTGACCAAATTACTCCCGTCGTCTTTGAACTTGTACTGAAATTAAAATGACCAATAAAACAGATAGGCTAAAATTAAAATACCATTTCATTAACCAGAATGACATACTACAAACACACAAACTAAGTAGTACAAAAGGCCCTACGACCTACTTTATTACATGATCAACCAAGATTAATTAAATTGAAGCAGCATACATAATCTGAGCATTCAACACCTCTCGATCAGAAGGATACACCAACTCGTCTTCATCAGTAAAGAAGTTGTTCAACAACATGCCATACGGCAATCCACTCCCACCAGCTGCAGGAAATCCTGCCATCTGATTAGCAACCACATATGCCAGATTAATTGGGATTTGTTCAAGCAAACACATCAAAATCAAAACTTCAGTTACAGATAGCTCCACATCAGCATCATCTCGAAACATGACATTCTTCTTGATGACATTCATCATCTGTTGATACTTGTCCTGAATATCTTCCTCCATGATAATGACAAGACCACTGTTTGGCATGTAAAAACCAGGTTTACATAGTCCCGAAACAAACCCAGAAGCTGAGAATGAATTTCCTGTAGCTGACCTCCTCGGGGCCTTTTTCACATCCTTGCTAAGACTGAAAAACTTGAAATCTCCATCTGGAATATCCAGAATCTCACCAAACTCCTCCAACGTCCAATCGTAGGAATAACCAAACATGTTCACGTGAACACATTTCAGTTTACGTGGATCAAACACATAGTTAGCATAGAATTCCCTAACAAGTCTGGGATAGTACTCATTAACTTGATGATATAGTAAAGCACCAGCATCTATTCCCCGCCAGTACGCAGAAAAACCACCTTGAGCAACAACGTTAATACCAGGAAGAATGGGACGGTCGGCTAATAGTCGTCGTCTTTCAGCAACTTGTTGTGATGACTCTCCTTGTGATGGTCGGTGTGAAGCTCTAGCTCTTCTGTCCATGGATATTAACTGAGATTAACTGTAAATAACAAACTAATTAAAAATAATCATCATACAAACAAATAATAAATACTATAATTAGTGAAGAAAAATGCTTAAATTAGTACCTTAAAGTGCCTTTAATCAATGAATTGCACAAGGATGAAATTTTTATGAGACTATGAAATCAAAGTTCCAGGGTCATACTATAAATAGGGTAAAATCTTATCCGACAAAAATCTAAGAAATCTTACTAAAGCTTATCTGAAAATCCAACATCTGATCAGATAAGGTCGCAAGTTCGCAAGACGCAAGGACGCAAGCTTGCGCCTTGCGAGGGCAACTCGCAAGGCACCTTGCGTCTTGCGAGGGCAAGGCAATTTTTTTTTTTGGGCTCCAGCGCAAGAAACTTGCTGGGAATGGGCATTTTGGCTATAATCCCTTTATTGTGAATGGAAACCCGATATGTATATCTTCTTCTAATTTACTCAACCGACTACCCGACTTTTAAGTGATATATTATTTCCTTCTTTTAAAATTGAAAAATGCTATTGACAGCCCTTGTCGTTAACATGCTTTAAAATGTTGTAAATTTTGATAACCGCCTTTATGAAAATGACCAATAACTACCATGTACAATTACTTAATACATGTTAACGACAACCCTTAGGGTTGTCGTTAGCATTTGTCAAAACCAATATTAATAATTAACTAGTAAAATGACCCGTAAAATTACGGGTTTGTTTAAACGAAAGTTTTAGGTGTTAAGAGAATGTAAATTTTAAAGTCATTTAGTTTAATGACCCGTGGAACAACGAATTTTGACTAAAAAACTTGTCGTTGTTTTTACAAATATATTGATGTACTTAACTTGGTCAGAATAAATGAACTACCTTGATGTATTTAACTTTGTCATAAAAGCCTACAATAGAACCTTTTATTGAGACATTTATTTCGCATAAAAAGCACCCATATTTGAATAATAATAATAATATAATAATTATAATTATAATTATAATTAAAATTATAATTATAATTATAATTATAATTATAATAAATAATAACAAAGTTTGTTTAAAAATTTAGTATTTATATTTTTAATAATAATTATTAGTAATAACAAATTCCTCTTGATAAATTTCTAATAATAAAAATATAATTATTATATGAAGGTTGTACAATATGCTTCAAAGTTTCTACACGCGTTTATGAAGTGATTTGCAAAGATTGTACAATTTATTTTAAAACTTATACATATTATCATGTGATTGTTTTATCATAAGATTATACATAATGTTTCAAATATTGTATATATGGTCCTGAAGGTGTTTTACCATAAGGTTGTACATAATATTTCAAATATTGTACGTTTACTCATGAGGGTATTTTTATCATAAGGTTGTATATAATGCCCAATATATTATAAAATTAACATATTAATATTTATACTAATTATAATGACATCATCATGATGGCTTAAAATTTTTCTTTATTTTAGAATTTTTTTCAAACTTAAATAATTTAACATGTTAATATTTATACTAATTATAATGACATCATCATGAGGGCTTAAAATTTTTCCTTATTTTAGAATTTTTTTAAACTTAAATAATTCTTATTTATGATATCATTAAGTATATTTAATTTAATTGTAAAAATAATTTTATTTATGACATCACTTAAATGCCCTCACAATTTTTCTTTTTTCTTTCTGATTTTTTATAGAAGAAAAAAAGGTAATTATTGCATCATCATTTTAGCATTTTAATAGAACTAATAGATTAATGTTAGATATTAATTCATAATTTTCCAAATTATAAACTTGATGGTCTAAGTTATGCTTGTTGATCAAGTTATGTTTGTGGTCATGTTGTGTGTTTGTGGTAGGGATGTCAATGGCGGAAAAAAACCAACCCACGGGTACCTGTGTCCGTACTGAGCGGATATTTTTGAAAAATGTACCTGCGGGCACGGGTCGTGTTAAATTTTGTATTCGTTGGCGGATCGCGGACTAGGGTCACGGGTATTTCATACCCGTCGCAGGTAAAACCTGACCCGTCAATCCGTGATGCTCGTTTAAGCTACCCGCGACTATACCTGTTTACCCGAATACATATACTTAATAATATATTTTATAATTTAATTTTTAATGTGTTTTCATAATTATTCATGGTTTACCCGCAGGTAGTGGGTATCCATGACAAAAAATTAGTTAAAGTGCACATATTGTAAACCCACGAGTCGCGGGTACGAGAAAAAAAATATACCCGTTGGAGGTAAACAGGTACCCACGGGTAAAGAAAAAATCTTGACGGACGGGTCGCAGGTATTAAGGATCCGTGCCCGTCACCTGCGGGTGCCATCACTAGTTTGTGGTCAAGTTGAAACTGACTATATAACATAAGGTTAACCTTTTCTTCCAACTTGCCATACCAAAACAACACACGTTAAGATTTTCTATGAGTTAAATCACTACTACAAAATTCAGAAAATGAACTCTTTATGAAACCTATTTCTAAGGGAATAAAAAAAACAGGTTTCTAATGTGGAAAGATAGCGGTTTAATTTTGTGCGGAAATATGGAATTGGTTTGAAACTAAATCCGGTCTCTAAAGTAAACTATAGGAATTAGGGATGGGAATGGATATTCCGTCTACGTATATCAATTTCAATTTGATCCGATCCATTTATATTAGATATGTATAATAACATAAAAAACGATTTTCAGTTGTGCTCCGAAAAAATCTTATAGGATTAACATCTAATAAAAATGATTATATCCTTAAACCTCTTACTTCGTAGACAACTTATAGTAGATGGCTATTGTTAAACGGACTTTCCAACATCAGGAATTCGAGTTCCGTTAAACTAAGAATGATACTTTGTCGTGTTACATATTTAAAACCCGAATTACCTAACCGTCTACATTGTGTAAGCAACAAACATTGTTGCATTTTGGGTAAAATATGTTGGAAAACTGCTTTTAATTAGATAATCCCTAATTGTTTCTTGAATTGTGAATCACTTTCCTAATTAAGTATTTCGACCCTTACAAGCATTAGGTTGCACGAAATCTCGATTGGGATAAGACAAGAAATCAATTTCATCCTAGGCAAACAATTCAAATAATAGTCGGGAATTTTCTGCATGTTAGAATGAAAACAAAGTCCCATGTAGATAGGAGGTGAAAAGGGTGATCAAAATAATGTTGCACTCCATCGGCTGATTTAGCAGCAGTAGCATCAGTGGCTTGACTTTTCGGATTGAAGGAAGAATCCTAAGGGTGGAACAGAAATCAACGGATAGAACCGATTCAACAGGGACTGAAGCTGACAAGCGATAGCCAAGTTAGGCGGATTGAAAACCATAAGAGGATAAGCTTGCAAGAGCACGAACCGATTCAACAGAGAATCCAAGTCCAAACTTTTCAATGAAAAAAGATACAACATTTTAACGAAAATGTGAAATTTTTCAACGAAACGATGCAACTTCTTGTTCACACCTTTTGAAACATGGCTATTATTTAACCCTACATTATCGAATTAACCCGAACGAGCGTGCACCGTACTCTCCAAACTCGTCATTGAGTATAATTCGATAGGCCTTTTCTTTCCAGTAAATCTTAATTAAATAAAATGTTTGTTCATAACACTAAAATCACCAACAATATATAACAAAAGGATTAAAACCTAAAAGCAAAACATATGGAATTAGAAACTTACGATTAGCTATGACGACAGTTGTGATGCTATAACTAGTTCATGATTGCAGACTGTCGGGGTGCAAACCTATCCCACATAGTAGGGAGACAAAAACAAATGTATGTATATAAGTCTAAGGGAAAGTCCCTCTAATACCAATTGGTTTTAGAAAAGGATGGACTCTTGGGCTTATATTGCAGGACATTGTGTTTGGACTATGCGATCTTACAAATGGCATCAGAGCTAGGCTATAGCCCGATGTGGTGAACAACGCAGTGGTGGCGCACCCCTAAGCGCACAGTGCGACATGGCACACCCCTCAGTTTGCCAACGATAATGGAGCCATGGTGCCTTATATCGAAAGTCTTCCTTCCCAAGGCGTGGAAGTGCGGCGTGTCCCGATGGTGAAAGAAAAGTGAAAGAAAGAGATCGGCGGTATAAGAGGCGTGTCCCGGTAGTGAAAGAAAAGTGAAAGAAAAGAGACCGGTGATACAAGATGGCGGGAGTATCGTTGAAGGGGAGGCTCGGTGATGTGGTCTTCGGTTTGAGGGGAGGATTGTTGGGGTGCAAACCTATCCTACATAGGAGGGAGACAAAAACAAATGTATGTATATAAGTCTAAGGGGAAGTCCCTCTAATACCAATTGGTTTTAGAAAAGGATGGACTCTTGGGCTTATATTGCAGGACATTGTGTTTGGGCTATGCGATCTTACATAGACACCATCTCATCGAAATTATTCTTAAGATCATCCAACATTAATTTCATGACACTAAACTAGGTAAACATGCTTGAATCCCTATCCTTCTTTGATGCTGGAAAATTGTCCCATAATTTTTCAATACAATACAAACTACAAAGAATGTCACTAATCATAGCTCTCCTACCGTCAATCATTATCTCCCCATGAAACCAACTGAAGATCTCGATCTGCAAATTCTCTCTTTGACAAGTTTTTCTCCATCAATTTGTGTCTCTGTCGCTTACTCTTACTCTGATCTAAACGAGCTTTATTGATCTCCGAAAGGCTCTAGAAGTTTCTGCAGCTCATCCAGCTATTCTTGTGCTAATGCCACATTCTCCAATGCTTGTGCCTCCTGCATGATATCAAACAACTTATGAACAATATTTTACGAGTAGGGCAACAAGTAATTGATAGTTGAGTCCCGACCTGAGATGGCGCGAAACTAATGAAAGCAGGTAAACACTAAAAAAACCTAATTTTTTAGTAATTTTTTTAGTGTATTTTTTTTTTTTCCCCAATTCGAGCCGAAAACAGATATCCCACTTTCACTCCACTATGTTCCGCCTCTGAGTTGGGATATGGAAGATTCTTCAAGACTACATCATGAAAGAATATCGTGATAGTGGTACTTAGAAAACCATCAAGCACATAATTTTTCACTACTTCCCTTATTTTCTTTTTTCCTTTCTCCACCGAGTTTAATTTTATTGGATCAATCTTGAGACCAAATAAGTTAGCAAAAGGAGAAGGTAGATGCGAGATTAGTTTCACATTTGATGCCAGAATCTGAAAAGTTTCAGTTTCAGTTTCAGTTTCGAGCTTTCAGTTTAGCGTTTCAGTTTATAATTTTAGTTGTTAGTTTTGCATTTCAAAGTTTTCAGCTTTACGTTTCATTTTCAGTTTTGCGTTTCAGTTTAAGTTTTTAGTTTTTGCGTTTCAGCTACAGTTTTCAGTTTCGCATTACAGTTTTGAGTTTCGCGTTTGACTTTTGTGTTTTAGTTTCGGTTTCCAGCAGTTTCTTTTTCTTAGTTTCACGTTTCAGTTTTAGTTTCATTTTCGCGTTCTAGTGTTCAGTTTGGCGTTTCAGTTTTTAGTTTTGCATTTCAATTTTAGTTTTGCGTTTTGATATTAAATTTTGTGTTTCAATTTCAGTAGTTTTTCTTTCAGTTTTTAGTTTCGCGCTTCAGTTTCAGTTTTTAGTTCCGTGTTTTAGTTTTAGTTCAGTTTCTTATTTTAGTTTTCGATTTTTAGTCACGCTAATTGCAAATTTTTTCTCTCATTGTAAAAAATTTTGGGAAAAAAATTGGTTCTTGAGCCAAACTTGAGCCAAACCCGACCCGACCCGATTGGGTTCTACCTTTCCGGGCCTATTTAAAAATACTGACCCATTTAAATTCAATACAGTTAGACCCAAACCCGTTTGATTTCAACTCAAACCCGACCTGATCCGATTGCCAGGTGTACCTCCAACCATCACTCAATTTTTCATTTTTAAGCATCATCCACATTTTCTAATCATATATGGTGTTTTATCATACAAAGCAAAGTATGGCTATGGATCGATTAACAAAGAATTGAAGAGCTAATTTCTTAAAAAATATACTTGTACGATTTCTAGTTTAGCTAATCAACCCTTTAGGCTTGAAAACCCTATCAAACTTCTACATATTTTAATTTAAGGTAATCTTAATTTTAGGCTATCTCTTGCCTCTTCCAATTTGATAGGTCGGGCATTTAAAAAAAAAAAAAAAAAAAAAAAAAAACTTATATTGATTACACATAGTACATACTAACAACAGTTTCCAAATAATATAGTAGTAATAACAAATCACAGTGCATATGTACCAACAAAACCTTGTTCAGGCACTTACATCAAACACTCATTATACCCTTCCCCCCATCACAATGAATTACTCCTAAAAAAGCACAGCTAACTACATCTTTCAACACAAATTCTACAATCTATAATTCTGTTAAAAAAAAAAAAAAAAATTTAATATGCAAGTGTTAGGAAGAGAGGATCGCCTGGACGTTGGGAGATACAAATTTGAGAGAAAAACAACTCTATTACTCACAAGAATAAATTTACAGAGTATTACAAAACTCTTACAAAAAAAACTCTCAAACTCACACACACTATCTAGGTTTTGATTACATTCTCTGAGTGATTTTGGGATGATTTACAATTGAGGTTTCAACCTCTATTTATACTAAAACTTTGGTGGCAGTGGAATGGTGTGAACGAGGAAGGTGTCGTGTGAACGGAGATGGTGGGCGGCCGTCATCGTGTTCATCTTTGCTTCTTCTACATGGTGTTCAAAGAAGGCTACTTTGAACATCTAGAAGGTGAGCTTCTAGATTGTAGGCTGGAAATATTCAATTCTCCCCCTCCAGCCGAATCTACAAACATTCCAGTTATGTCTCTGCATAACTCCAATTCTCTCGGTTCACCACCTTTGTTAACATATCCACAGGATTCTCCTTTGTATGGATCTTTACTAGTCTCAACAGTTGTCGATCAATTACCTCGCGTATCCAATGATAGCGAATATCAATATGTTTTGTACGGGAATGGTACATGGAGTTCTTGCTCAAATCTAGAGCACTCTGACTGTCACAATGTACCATGTACTCCTTTTGCTTGATTCCAAATTCTTGGAGATAACGCTTTAACCACAACATTTCTTTTCCAGCTTCTGCGGCAGCAATATACTCTGCTTCAGTTGTGGATAATGCAACACACTTCTGTAGTCTTGACTGCCATGAAACGGCTCCCCCTGCAAAAGTGTAAATAAATCCTGAAGTATATTTCCTACTATCAGGATCTCCGGCCATATCCGCATCTGTATAGCCTTCCAAGATTGGATCAGCTCCCCCGTAACAAAGACATAGATTCTTTATACCTTTAAGATATCTGCGAATCCATTTTACCGTATTCCAATGCTCTTTCCCGGGGTTGGAGAGAAAACGACTCACCGTTCCCACTTCATGAGCAATATCGGGCCTTGTACACAACATCGCATACATCAAACTTCCAACTGCTGAAGAATATGGTACTAAAGACATCTCCCTGATCTCTTCCTTGGATGAGGGACAAGAACTCTTGCTTAACTTGAAATGGTTAGCTAATGGAATGCTAACAGGTTTGGCATTGTTCATATTGAAACGTGAAAGCACTGTTCAATATACTTCTCCTGAGATAGCCATAACCTTTTATTCTTCCTGTCTCGGGTTATATGCATTCTCAAAATCTGTTGAGCCTGTCCTAAGTCTTTCATGTCAAAAGACTTAGAGAGTTCCTTCTTCAGCTGGTTGATCTTCGTTGCATCTTTCCCTACGATCAAAATATCGTCTACATATAGTAGAAGAGCAACGAAATCTCCTCCAGAAAACTTCTGAATGTAGACACACTTATCTGCTACAGTTTTCTTGTACCCTTGACTCACCATGCACGAGTCAAACTTCTTGTACCACTGCCTAGGTGCCTGTTTCAAACCATATAAATTTTTCTTCAGCTTGCATACGAGGTTATCTCCTGAAATCTCAAAACCTTCTGGCTGCTCCAAGTAAATTTCTTCATGTAAATCTCCATGAAGAAAAGCTGTCTTTACATCCATCTGTTCAAGCTCCAAGTTCATACTTGCGACCAATCCAAGTATGACTCTAATTGAAGTCATCTTGACTACTGGTGAAAATATTTCGTCAAAATCAATCCCTTTCTTCTGTTGGAATCCTTTAACTACAAGCCGTGCTTTGTATTTCACCACTTTTCCGCTGCCATCCTTTTTCAGCTTGAACACCCATTTGTTTTTCAGTGCCTTCTTCCCGCTTGGAAGTTCTACAACCTCATAAGTTTGATTTTTATGCAGAGAATCCATCTCATCCTGCATTGCGAGCGACCATTTTTCTTTATCCTTATGAGTTACTGCTTCATGAAAACTCTCTGGTTCTCCATCTTTAGTAAGTAGAAGGTACTCGGATTCTGGATATCTACTCGATGGAATCCGACCTCGTTCAGATCTACGAATTTCTGGAACATTGTGAGGAGATCCACCATCATCTTGACCTTGTGATGGTGCTGGAACGTCTGGCAGATGGGGTTGTGGCTCCCCCTGCTCAGCACCGTCATTTTCCTCATTATCTTCTACTTCTGGCATTTCTTCTTGCACTGAAAATTCATTTCTCATGAATGATTCCGTTGTTACCTCTGGCACCTGAGCAGCAACATTTGACTTCTGAGATATTGTGGGCTTTTCAATATCTTCTATTGTCTGGATTTCATGGAACACCACGTCCCTACTTCTGATCACCTTTTTCTCCTTTGGATCCCATAATCTGTATCCAAATTCTTCATCTCCATAGCCTATGAATATGCATGGAGTGGTCCTTGCATCCAGCTTCTGCCTGAACTCCTTGGATACATGTGCGTACGCCAAACATCTAAATACTCTTAAGTGAGAGTATGATGGATCCTTTCCAGACCAAAGTTTCTCCGGAACTTCAAAATTCAGTGGTACTGATGGAGATCGGTTGATCAAGTAACATGCGGCTCTGACTGCTTCTCCCCAGAATGGATTTGGCAGCTTAGCCATACTGAGCATGCTCCGAGCACGTTCCATTATTTTTCGGTTCATTCTTTCTGCTATACCATTGTGTTGAGGGGTACGTGGAACTGTCTTCTCATGTCAGATGTCATACGATCTGCAATAGGTATCGAACTGCCTGGAAGAGTATTCACCGCCGTTGTCGGATCGAAGACACTTTAACTTCTTTCCTATCTCACGTTCTACCATGACATGGAACTGTTTGAAGTAATCGAACACCTGGTCATTCGTCCGTAAGAAATATACCTGCACCTTTCGAGAAGTATCATCGATAAACGTCAGAAAATATCGATTGCCGCCAATTGATTCAACCTCTAGGGGACCGCAAACATCAGAGTGTACCAGACTGAGTAACTCTGATTTTCTCGTTGAAGATGAATTAAACGAGACTCTATGCTGCTTACCAAACAGACAATGATTGCAAGGATCTAGTGCAACGTCCTTGTCTACATTGATAAGCTCCTTCTTTATTAGGGTAGACAACCCTTTCTCACTCATGTGACCGAGTCTCTGGTGCCATAAATTTTGTGAAGCCTCCTTTTCTGCAACATTAATACTGTCTGTGCAGATCTTCACATGAGTCTTGTACAGTGTGCCACAAATGTGTCCTCGAGCGACTATCATAGCGCCTCTTGACAATTTCCATGTGCCTTTACTGAAATGACTATCATAGCCCTATTTATCGAGAGCTACACCAGAAAGTAGATTCAGCCGAAGATCTGGCACATGGCGGACATCCTTCAAAGTGATTGTGCTACCGGAACTTGTCTTTATCTTGACATCACCAATTCCGACAATCTCAGCAGAACTGGAATTTCCCATATTCACAGCTCCAAAGTCACCAGCTTTGTATGTTGTGAAGTATTCCTTGTATGGAGTCACGTGGTAGAAAGCTGCAGTATCTACCACCCATTCCGTTTCTTCTCATGAGACGTGAAGGCATGTCTCATCATGGGTTGAACAATAAGCTACATCACCAGAGATAGTCACTAATGTTTCTCCACCCTTATTCTTCGGCTGTGAACTGCTTTGACCTTGTTCCTCTTTCAATCTATAGCAGTTCTTCTTCATATGTCCCTCTAATCCACAATGATGGTATTTATATGTTGGTTTTCTACCATCAGCTGACCTGCCCCTGCTCTTGCTTCTGCCTCTCCATTTATTTTTGCTACTCATTCGCTGTCTCCCCCGATTCTCTGTGACAAAGGCATGGGTCTGATCTGTGCCCATGTCTTTTCTCCTTGCCTCTTCACTGAATAGGGCATCCTTGACCATTGACATGGTAAGTTTGCCATTCGGGGCTGAGTTACTGAGTGTTACTACCAGCGTTTCCCAACTATCGGGAAGGGAACTAATTAGCAGTAGCGCCTGAACTTCATCACCAAGCGGCATCTCTACAGACGATAACTGGTTGACCAAGCTCTGGAACTTACTGGTATGCTCGGCAACTGAAGTTCCACTTTTGAGCTTCATGTTGACTAAACGCCTCATCAGCAGGGCTTTATTCCGAGCAGTCTTAGCCTGGTACATGTCCTCCAACTTTTTCCAGAGGACATATGCGTCTGTTTCTTGTGCAACATGGTGGAAGACACTATGATCAATCCATTGACGGATCTGACCAATAGTTTTTCGGTTTGATTTCTTCCACTCTTTCTCTTTGGCAGAATCAGGGTTTATACCCTTCAATTCAATAGGATCGAACAAATCCTTACAGATGAGAAGATCTTTCATTCGAGGTTTCCACAGCGTGTAGTTTGTGGCTGTGAGCATAATCATAGCTCCGGAAGATGATGTTGACTCTTCTGTGGACATTATCACCTTACAAATAATTTTTCAACACAAACGGGGTTGAATTGTAGAAAACAGAGATCACCGTTACGTCCGGAACGGTTGAAAATGGTGGAATAGACACTTCGCGGCTTAAATTCCACTTACGGGGCAAAATTATAATTTTTATAAACTTCAGGGACCAAAAATGAAATTCTAAAAATTTCAGGGACCAAATTGTAAAATTTCAGAACTGCTACAGTACTGCTACAGTACTGCTACAGGACTTGCTACAGTGCCGCCATGTGCTACAGTGAATTGCTACAGTGAACGTCTTCTCCGACGAAAATTCCGGCACCGGTCGTCTTCTCTGGCGAGATTCCGGCGAGTTGACCAAACTTTAACCACGTTTTCTGGGCTCGTTATAACTCCGTTTAAGTCGCCATTTTTTGCGTTGGACTCGGTTCGACGAGACGAATCCAATGGTACACTCAAAATTGAATTTTGAGAAAACTTCAGAAGACCCAAAAACTCAACCAACGTCTCTAACCAAGCTCTGATACCACTTGTTAGGAAGAGAGGATCGCCTGGACGTTGGGAGATACAAATTTGAGAGAAAAACAACTCTATTACTCACAAGAATAGATTTACAGAGTATTACAAAACTCTTACAAAAAAAACTCTCAAACTCACACACACTATCTAGGTTTTGATTACACTTCTCTGAGTGATTTTGGGATGATTTACAATTGAGGTTTCAACCTCTATTTATACTAAAACTTTGGTGGCGGTGGAATGGTGTGAACGAGGAAGGTGTCGTGTGAACGGAGATGGTGGGCGGCCGTCATCATGTTCATCTTTGCGTCTTCTACATGGTGTTTAAAGAAGGCTACTTTGAACATCTAGAAGGTGAGCTTCTAGATTGTAGGCTGGAAATCTTCAGCAAGACCCCAAAGTTGTAACTTATAAGGATTGTACTTGGGTCTCCGCAATAAATTCTCAGAACTCCAACCATCAAGCTATCCCTATCATTCTGTAATTTTACTAACAAAAAAAAGAGGGAAATAGATTAGGTAAATTATAAATTAAGTTGTGATAGAAAAACCGTACCTTGGAAAGGTGTAATCCGTTTCGGAAACCGAGGAAGGTTATATCCGCAATATTGATCCTTTCGAAATCTTGGGGCGTATTGGAACCGCTTCCTGCCGTTTAGAACTTCAGACTCAATTAAGTATCCGTTTACCCTATGTTCCATGTAACCAACTTAGAGACGTGCCCTGCGGAATAGGAACGTGCTACTCTTCTAGATAAACTTACTATCAATGACAAACTTCTCTCCGTAGAAAGACCGGTTGATATTGTGAATCGTAAGACCAAGCCTTAATACTACGTGACACCCCGACTATCCAGATTCGTGGAATATCCAAGAAAGTACCTTCACTCATTCGTAGAGTTACAACACTAGGTCTCGAGTAAGAGACATCGACTATTACTTCCAACTAAATTTCGGGATGAAATTTCTTTTAAGGTGTGGGTAATGTAACATCCCGCATTTTTCCGTTAAATTATTTTAACGACCGTCTTTTTATTTTAATAATATCCTCAGTATCTCGATTCGTATCCTCCATTAGCTAACATTCTTAAAATATTTTCGTTGTTGGATTATAACATCTCTCGTTCTCTCGTATAATTTAAAAATATTCGTTCGGTTAATTCCCGCACCCGACTACAACTTGAGGGACTAAACTTGCCAAAGTGTCAAAGATTTGACTAGGTCAAAGGAGTCAAACACCACCTCCTCCATTCATTATTTTCATTTTCATTTTCTTCTCATACTTTCACATTTTCTCTCAATTCTCCAAACAAAGAATTCATCATCCATTCATGATCTAGCAAGTGTTTCACAAAACAAATTACATATTTGAAATCCTCTCTTCAACCTCTACAACTTGATATCAATTTCATCTCATTTGGGTAACTTTCTAAAATCACTAGATTTTGTGTTCTTGATGTTTTTGAATTATAAAGTTGTTAATTAGTGTCTATGGCTCAAGTCTAACATGAATATATGACTTGTATGCTCGATTTTTTGTTTTGGAGTAACTAGCATGAACTTGAAAATGGGCTTGCTTAATATTTGATTTTGGATTAGTTAATGTTGTTGAATTGTTTAAGTCCATGTTTTAATTGTGTTACTAGTATCACTAGCTTCGTTTTGATGCGTAGGTTGATTAAGAAAACTTCAAATACATGATTAGTGATTTTTGTGAATTTTGATTAGGGTTTGATGAACTTGAAATGAACTTTTGATACTTTGAATGCCATGAAATGTTGTTAGTAAGTGTTTAGTTGTATTGAATGAGTAATTACCTTCGAAACGGCGTATCACATGTGTGGATTGGATTCCCGAATCATGTAATGCATTTCAAGAATTTGAAACTTTGAAAATGGACCTTGAATGACCACTTGAAGAGAAATCGGTTATTGTAAATGATGTTTTTCGCTTGATGAAAAGTAGTTAGTTGTGTTCCTTGTCAAAAGAGCTTTCCAACGGTATAAGATACGCATTCTAAGTGTTTACGGTTTGTGTTTTGTGTTTGTTTGAGTTTTGGGTTGAGACTTAGAAAACTGAAACTGGCCAGGTACCAGCTCGCGTGTAATGCCGCGGCGCGGCCAGCCTTTGTCGCGGCGCGACATAAGGCGTGTCCAGCTTCTGACCACCTTGTTCAATATACGAAAAATGTTTGGCATACTATGGACCTCCGATTCACATGAAACTTGTTCTAACATGCTTATATATGAATAACTAGCACATAAAAATAGTTCGGGACCCGACCCGAACGTGTTGACTTTTTCGTTGACTTTGACCCGACCAAAGTTTGACTTTTTGTCAAACTTAACCAAACGATTATGCAACCTTCCTAACATGATTATATACTTGTATCTTGCACGAAACTTGACAAATTGATTCACATGCTATATAATCGAGTCGTAACGAGCCATAGGACTAATTGAACATCTTTGACCGTTTGTGTTTACCGTTATTGATACAACCTATATGTTTAGGTCGAGACTAGCTTTGTCTTTGCACGCGTTTACTTGTTGAAGTACTTCATTACTCTTGCACTCAAGGTGAGATCATAGTCCCACCTTTTCAACAACTTTTATACTTTTAAATCGTGGGCTGAGAAACATATACTTTGTTACACCTTGTACTACATACTTTTATGCTTTGAACACAAGTACGAAAACAAACATTCCACGTGCGGGTTAGAACAAAAATGCCTTAATTCGATTATCATTAGTTACACTTGCAGGGTGTAAGCGAGAACTTATATTGTGTGGCCATACGGGTTTGACAAACCCTCATTCGGACGGTTCACTACCGTTATGCGGATGAAATATATTTTTGTGTTTTTAGTGTGGGTTCTAACACTGTGTGATGGGGTAACGTTGGTTAAGTCTTGATAATTGAGTGCTCGCGTATAACAACACTTTTGTAATGCAAATGATTTGGATAATCTACGTTATGGAAATACAAAATCTTGTGGTTCAAAAACAACGTTTAATACTTACTAAACCTATGATTTCACCAACGTTTTCGTTGACAGATTCTTCTATGTTTTCTCAGGTTTTGAATGCTTAGTGATACATGCTTCCGCTCTCTTTTGATACTTGCTTGGATGTTGAGTATACATGCATATTTAGAGTATCTTTTGACTTTATTTAAAACTGTGTCGCATATGTTTCATTTGTACTTATAACGTTGTAACTTAACTTGTGGTTGAACTATCTTTGTAAACTTTGAAACAATCTTTACACTTGAAATGAATGCGACATATTTTGGGTCAAACGTCTGTTTTAAAGACTCATGACCAGGTAACGGGACCTAAGTAGTCGACATCGTCAATGACGATTTTGGCCGGGTTGCTACATGTGGTATCAGAGCGTTGGTTGTAGGGATTTAGAGTTCATTGGTGTTGACCCCGAGTCATAGGGTGCATTAGTGAATCTAGACTACAGCCGGCATATACACTGAAGTAGGAATTACTTGACTATTTGTGCATTATACTCGAACTCTTCTATCATATCTAACTCGTATTATATCTTGATCTTACGTTGATAAATTTTGTTGACGCGCCACCTTGACTTTATGAAGTAATGTTAAATGCACATGTGAATCAGGGTAATATAATTTCCGGGATTATATTACGGTGATTCACATGGACGTTCCGACATTATGACACAAAGAATTTAAGGCGAGTCAAGGAAAATTTCCTTTTCGTCATTATTCCATATCACGATTAGTATTATTGAGAATACTAATCAACGATATTCTTGTGTTTTGAAGGAACAATGCCTCCCCACCGCGGGCCACGTAATGAGACTTCCGAACAAGCTCTTCAATGCATGATTGCCACCGCCATAGGTGCAGCTATGGCTAGTATCTCCTCCGACATCAACAACAACAACCACAACCACAACCACAACAATCATGGAGCCAGTAATTCACACGAGGGATGCTCCTACAAAGCTTTCATGGGGTGCAAACCTCACACTTTCGATGGAACCGGGGGACCGGTTGTGCTCACCCGATGGTTTGAGCAAACATAAGCCTTCTTTAGCATAAGCGGTTGTCGGGACCAAGAAAAGTCAAATATTCCACCCACACTTTTGCCGGTATCGCCCTCACATGGTGGAATACGTATGTGCTATCAGTGGGTATCGATGAAGCCCACACTCTCTCATGGACCGACTTAAAGAAAAAGATGATCACCGAATACTTTCTGCGCGAAGAGACCCGCAAGCTTGAACACGAACTAAGAACTTTAAAAGCGGTCGGGAATGACCTAAAGGCATATAATCAACGAATTTCTGAGCTATCCTTGATGTGCCCAAACCTCGTGACCACCGAGTCTCTAAGGGTTGAACTTTACATGGATGGTCTCCCCAAGAGCATCAAACAAGGAGTAATGTCATCCAAACCCACTAATCACCAAGAGGCCTTGAATATGGCCTGCCAATTGATCGAAACGGTAGATGAAATTGAAGTGCCGGCACCTAAAGCCGAGGATGAGTCGGGTGACAACAAAAGAAAATGGGAAGCCCCCCAATCGAGCAACTACAACAACGACAACTTTGCCAAGGAACCTTTCACCTCCGTCGGCAAGAAAAGTTATGCCGGGACTCGACCTTTTTGCAACAAATGCCACAAGCATCACTTTGGTGAATGTGGCAAGCTAATTTGCCATCGGTGCCAAGGAAGTAGTCATATTGCCAAGTATTGTAGAAGTACCGCCCTCGTCACTCCAAAGGGACCCAACACACAAAAGCCGGGCATTTGCTATAAATGTGGCCAATCGGGTCATTTTAGGAATGAATGCCCAAAGGATAAAGCAAAAACCAACGCACGCTGTTGAATTTTCAACATTTGTACCAAGGATGCCCGAGGTGACAATGAACTAGTCACGGGTACGTTCCTTCTCAATAACTCATGTTTCTTACTTATCCGATTCGAGTGTCGATAAACGTTTTGTATCCAAGGCTAGAAGCCTACTCTTTGCACTCCACCACTCCCCTTAGGTGTTACCTACGCCATTCAAGTGACCAACGGAATAATATTGTGTACCTATAAATTTTATCGGAGGATGTACGTTAAACTTATTGGGTGGATAATTTGAAATTTTGACTTGACACCTATAGAATTAAGGAGCTCAAAACCTATTCGTTAGGGAGAAATGTTTCCCTGCAATTATGTATAGATTATTGTGAACTAAGTAATTTCCGGTTGAGAACCGATATTCTTTTTCCCCGTATCAATGACCTCTTGATCAAATACGAGGATCTCGTGTGTATACCAAATCGATCTCCATCCTTGTTATCATCAATTACGGGTTGAGGGAGACGATGTCTCCTAAACCGCTTTTCGAACTCGCTACAATAGATATAAATTTCTTTTAGCACCGTTCAGTTTATCTAAGGCTCCGTCTGTATTCATAGACACCCCGGAACCGCGTGTGCAAACTTATCTAGACAAAATCGTTACCGTACTTATAATTGATGTTCTAAACCTATTCAAACGAAGAAGAAAACGAACAACGCCTCCTACTTACACTCGAACACTTGAGAAAAGAGCAACTCTATACCGAATTCTCCAAGTGAGAATTTTGATTAAACGAAGTTCAATTTCTAGGCCATGTTGTTGGTAGTCAAGGTATTGCAATAAGTCTCACAATCGGAACCACACGTAATCGGGAAACCCTCATGACTCTGGCTTGTATTCGTAAAAATCTTAGATCTCGCCGGTTATTGCCGAAGATTTATTTCCGACTTTTTCTCGTGTTGCACGACCTTTAACCTCGTTAACTCCCTAAAGGGGAAAAATTTAAACTTCTCCGTGTCCGAACCTTGAACGTGATTTTTCACACCAACCTTACTAGCTAAATTCAGGTAGCACATAATGGAACTCAGTATGGAAATATTGCTACTTAAACTCCTGAAAGGCATACTCTCTTGACTCAAAAATCAAGGAAAACTGGAATTCGTTATTTTGCACGAAGAATTTGAATACTTAATTGCGGATCCGATCAATCTCCTCATCACCACATACCACGTTACATAACTCTGTTGTATCACTTTTACCGTCTGATATTACTGGAACCCAAGATAACACACAATTCAAGGATACCTCTTTCTTCTTTGACTTATCGTCCTTGTGCTTCTGATAAATAGCCATCTACTACTCAACCCCAGACTATACAACTATGCGTACTATCTCGTTTCCCACCAAGTCTCAACATTTGACCACTAGATGCGCGGTATGGCTACCTCAGGATGTGAGCTCATCCTATTCTAAGTTCTCATTCCACTCCTGTCTTCTCGCTTGTACTTTGGTATAAGGAAACCTTTTATATACATTCTCAATGGAGAAAGAGACACTTCATGTATTACTAGTATTCGCCACGAGGGTGAATAGCCCTGACGAACGTTTTCAGTAGACGATAAGAAACTTGTCCCAACGAACGCTTTCGGGCCCTCACTAACTTGTTCAAACATATCTTAAGAGATTCTATTCCAACACGGTGTACCATTGTCAACTATCCCGGATTGAATTACTCGTTTCACTTCTAGTGTTACAAGAAGCCTTAGGAACACGTTTAAACATGAGTACCACGTATCATCCACAAACTGCTGGAACAAGCAAACACACGATTCAAATCTTGGAAAGAAAGGTTACCAATTCGTATTGTCGCTTTTAGTTGATCCCTCTTACTACAATAGCTACCATTCGTGTACTAACGCCGCACTTCCGAAACCCTATATGACCGCAAATGTCATACCCCTGTTCATTGGACCAAAGCATGTGGCAAGCAAATCACCGAATCCGAACTCATTCAAGAAACAACAATTAAGATCGTTCAAGTCCGAGAAGGGCTCGAGACGACCCGTGGTCGCCAAAAGAGTTATACCAATATTAGATGAAAACCTCATGAATTCCAAGTGTGTAATCGCGTAATATTGAGAAACCGCACCTTGGAAAGGTGTAATCTGTTACGGAAACCGAGGAAGGTTATATCCGCAATATTGATCCTTTCGAAATCTTGGGGCGTATTGGAACCGCTTCCTACCATTTAGAACTTCAGACTCAATTAAGTATCCGTTTACCCTACGTTCCATGTAACCAACTTAGAGACGTGCCCTGCGGAACAGGAACGTGCTACTCTTCTAGATAAACTTACTATCAATGACAAACTTATCTCCGTAGAAAGACCGGTTGATATTGTGAATCGTAAGACCAAGCCTTAATACTACGTGACACCCCGACTATCCAGATTCATGGAATATCCAAGAAAGTACCTTCACTCATTCGTAGAGTTACAACACTAGGTCTCGAGTAAGAGACATCGACTATTACTTCCAACTAAATTTCGAGACGAAATTTCTTTTAAGGTGTGGGTAATGTAACATCCCGCATTTTTCCGTTAAATTATTTTAACGACCGTCTTTTTATTTTAATAATATCCCCAGTATCTCGATTCGTATCCTCCATTAGCTAACATTCTGAAAATATTTTCGTTGTTGGATTATAACATCTCTCGTTCTCTCGTATAATTTAAAAATATTCGTTCGGTTAATTCCCGCACCCGACTACAAACTTGAGGGACTAAACTTGCCAAAGTGTCAAAGATTTGACTAGGTCAAAGGAGTCAAACACCACCTCCTCCATTCATTATTTTCATTTTCATTTTCATTTTCATTTTCATTTTCTTCTCATACTTTCACATTTTATCTCAATTCTCCAAACAAAGAATTCATCATCCATTCATGATCTAGCAAGTGTTTCACAAAACAAATTACATATTTGGAATCCTCTCTTCATCCTCTACAACTTAATATCAATTTCATCTCATTTGGGTAACTTTCTAAAATCACTAGATTTTGTGTTCTTGATGTTTTTGAATTATAAAGTTGTTAATTAGTGTCTATGGCTCAAGTCTAACATGAATATATGACTTGTATGCTCGATTTGTTGTTTTGGAGTAACTAGCATGAACTTGAAAATGGGCTTGCTTAATCTTTGATTTTGGATGAGTTAATGTTGTTGAATTGTTTAAGTCCATGTTTTAATTGTGTTACTAGTATCACTAGCTTCGTTTTGATGCGTAGGTTGATTAAAAAAACTTCAAATACATGATTAGTGATTTTTGTGAATTTTGATTAGGGTTTGATGAACTTGAAATGAACTTTTGATACTTTGAATGCCATGAAATGTTGTTAGTAAGTGTTTAGTTGTATTGCATGAGTAATTACCTTCGAAACGGCGTATCACATGTGTGGATTGGATTCCCGAATCATGTAATGCATTTCAAAAACTTGAAACTTTGAAAATGGACCTTGAATGACCACTTGGCGAGAAATCAGTTATTGTAAATGATGTTTTTCACTTGATGAAAAGTAGTTAGTTGTGTTCCTTGTCAAAAGAGCTTTCCAACGGTATAAGATACGCATTATAAGTGTTTACGGTTTGTGTTTTGTGTTTGTTTGAGTTTTAGGTTGAGACTTAGAAAACTGAAACTGGCCATGTACCAGCTCGCGTGTAATGTCGCGGCGCGACATAAGGCGTGTCCAGCTTCTGACCACCTTGTTCAATATACGAAAAATGTTTGGCATACTATGGACCTCCGATTCACATGAAACTTGTTCTAACATGCTTATATATGAATAACTAGCACATAAAAATAGTTCGGGACCCGACCCGAACGTGTTGACTTTTTCGTTGACTTTGACCCGACCAAAGTTTGACTTTTTGTCAAACTTAACCAAACGATTATGCAACCTTCCTAACATGATTCTATACTTGTATCTTGCACGAAACTTGACAATTTGATTCACATGCTATATAATCGAGTCGTAACGAGCCATAGGACTAATTGAACATTTTTGACCGTTTGTGTTTACCGTTATTGATACAACCTATATGTTTAGGTCGAGACTAGCTTTGTCTTTGCACGCGTTTACTTGTTGAAGTACTTTATTACTCTTGCACTCAAGGTGAGATCATAGTCCCACCTTTTCAACAACTTTTATACTTTTAAATCGTGGGCTGAGAAACATATACTTTGTTACACCTTGTACTACATACTTTTTTGCTTTGAACACAAGTACGAAATAAAAAACATTCCACGTGCGGGTTAGAACAAAAATGCCTCAATTCGATTATCATTAGTTACACTTGCAGGGTGTAAGCGAGAACTTATATTGTGTGGCCATACGAGTTTGACAAACCCTCATTCGGACGGTTCGCTACCGTTATGCGGATGAAATATATTTTTGTGTTTTTAGTGTGGGTTCTAACACTGTGTGATGGGGAAACGTTGGTTAAGTCTTGATAATTGAGTGCTCGCGTATAACAACACTTTTGGAATGCAAATGATTTGGATAATCTACGTTATGGAAATACAAAATCTTGTGGTTCAAAAACAACGTTTAATACTTACTAAACCTATGATGTCACCAACGTTTTCGTTGACAGATTCTTCTATGTTTTCTCAGGTTTTGAATGCTTAGTGATACATGCTTCCGCACTCTTTTGATACTTGCTTGAATGTTGAGTATACATGCATATTTGGAGCATCTTTTGACTTTATTTAAAACTGTGTCGCATAGGTTTCATTTGTACTTATAACGTTGTAACTTAACTTGTGGTTGAACTATCTTTGTAAACTTTGAAACAATCTTTACACTTGAAATGAATGCGACATATTTTGGGTCAAACGTCTGTTTTAAAGACTCATGACCACGTAACGGGACCTAAGTAGCCGACGCCGTCAATGACGATTTTGGCCGGGTCGCTACAAAAAATCCTGTGTGATGAACATCTAGTAAAAACAATATTTCTCCTTGAACCTATTTAGAGATGCTTTAGTAGATGTCTACCGTCAAACAAACTACACAGATATAATTACGATTTCTGGACATATCACTTATTATTTGAAACCCAAATCACCAAAACCATATGACAGATCAGCTGAATCTGTAAGTACACGAAGCATATGACCTTTACCATAGGCAATTTATGACCGTTGCATTGCGAGTAGTAGATAATAAAAACACTAGAAACCTGAAAGCAAAACAAATATAAATGACACCATTTAATGGAATGTTTATGAGCGTTATCAACTTGAAGCATATGGAAATCAAAAACTTCCAATTTTCTATGACGATGCTTGTGATACTATAGCAAGTTCATGAATGTAGGCAACATCCCGTTACACTTAATCTTCATACAATCCAATATTGATTTCGTAACATTGTAGGCCTCTGCACGTAAACTAGAAAAACGAACATGAATCCTATCCCTGTTTGATGATGCTGGAAGCACTTCTAGTGAAGATTCAATCAGATGCAACTTCGAAAAGATGTCATTAATCATAGATTCTCCTTGTTTAATCTGCACATTCACATCATTCCAACAGTTTATGATCTGTGACATCTCTTCTTTGACAAGTTCCTCTTCATCAATCTGTGTCTCCTCTTGCTTACTTTGATCTAACTGACCTTTATTGGTCTCCCAAGGCTCTAGCAGCTTCTGCAACTCAGCCAACTGTTCTCGTGCTAATGTGACATTCTGCAATGCTTGTGCCTCCTGCATGATATCAAACAGCTTATGAATAATAGTCTACGAGTAGAGCAACTAGTAAATGATAGTTGGGATATGAAATATATGCTTTTCATTATTCATGGTGAAATTACCTCACGCGAGAATAATGTGATAGTGGTACTTGGAGAACCATCAAGTAGATATTTTTTCACTTCTTCAGGAATGTTTATTTCCTCTTGTCCTTCCTCCACCGAGTCTAAGTTTTTAGGAAAAATCTTGAGACTCATTAAGTTAACAAAAGGAGAAGGTAGATGTGAGACTAGATGAACATTTGATGCAAGAACCTGAAAAGTATTATACAAAATGAACATGACATATCCTTCTTCTGAAGTGTGTTTAAAATAAAATGAAGTGCGTTTAAAATAGAATGAAGTGCTGATGTACGTATGAACATTTAAAAATGAATACCTCTACAATTTCCAATCCAAGGATAAGATATTTGACATTGCCAAACTGTTGAAGAACGTGAATGATTTTAAGAGCATTTTGCTTATATGGATTAGAAATATAGAAATCCACTTTCTCCAAAGAAGACAAACCATCTGCAAAAAACTCGGAGGTATAGTAATTACTTTCATATGTCATTGAGGATAATTTGGGTGTAGAAATCATCAGATCCCCTTGAAATTTTACAACAGTTAGGTCCTTCAGGTAAGGTGCTACCACATTAACAATATAATATGAATGTACATTTTCAAACGCGAGATTAGAAAGTTGAGAATGGTAAATGGTGAAATCTTTAACATCTATGTTGCAGTTGCTTAAGGTAAGATTCTTCAAGTTTGGGCAATTAGAAAAGAGACCACCAAACTCATCATCATAGTGGGTTCTGATGCGATCATGATCAAAATGCAACGTTGTTAAAGCTGGTAGGTTCCAAGATAATATGATTGTAGTGGATATTGAAAATCCGTTCAAAGTGAGATCTTTGAGAGACTCAGAAATAAAAAGAGAAAGAAGGAATTCATTAAACCAGCTATTCAAACATATAATAGTCATCTTTTGAACATTGTGCAAAAACGCGTAGTTCATAAACTCTTTGACGAACACTTGGCTAAGTTCTTTATCAAAACTAAGTTTAACAAACTCCAATTCTATTTCATTATTGCGGGAAGAGAGAGCACGATTAACCGACTCATAGAATTTGGGTAACGAATTAAAATCATTACTACTGAAATCGAGATGTGGGATTGACTTCCACGTATTCTTCCATCTAGATGACAAAGTACTAGTTTTTATAGCACATTTGGTTTCGATATAGGAGAGAATTTTGTTGATGATATCATCTGACAAACTGCTTAGTCTATCGTCTTCTACATTCATTTTCACCATTTAGCTGCACGTTAATAACATAAAGCAAGTACATCATTTTCATTACAAAGTACAAATAAACAATATGTACAACAATATTTAAACATAGACAAATTCTGGAAACTTTCGACTGCTTAGTTCATGTGGTTTAAGTTCTCTACTGTTAGGTCTAAAAATATATGTTATTTGTTGTTGTATTGAGCTAGTATATATACCCTAGTGACTAGCTTAGATCTTAAGCTTTTCCCTCATTCTACACCTACACAAACACCTTGAGTCACACACACTTCACTAATCCCTCTCAACCTTCTAATCACCTACACTCTATGAATTTTAGCACAATGTATTAAATCAGATTCTGTTGTTCATCCCAATATCATATTCATATAGATTCAATACATATTCATATAGACAGATACATACATATACATATATATGTTGGAAGCTTTGACAAGTCCAACACACCCACTATAGAGGATCTAGACTATACTAGACTCACTACACCAACACTTTGACGTTGATTAGCCTTTAATTTTATAAATCCTTAGTGCACAATAATACTTAGGCGACAGTGTCGACCATATATCGTTCAGGCGGTATAACCGACCATATATCACTTAGGCGGCAGAGCCGACCATATAATAAAAATAACACAAGTGCACTAAGAACTTAAACACAAACTAAGGCTTAATCGGGAAACTTAACAAAGAACACTTTTATTAATACAAAATGTAATTACAATATTACTCACTCACCACACTTTCTTTCTACTTGCTACTTGTAAGCGTTCTTTCTCTAACTCACTCTTTTCTCACTTCTTCACAACTCTCACACCTTACAAATGAAATCTCCCCCCATATTTATACTACTCCATGGAACATTGTAGAACCTAGATATTTCCATGGATATATAAATATCTAGATATTTCTACAACCTACAAATATCTAGATTTTTCTTTTACATTTCAATTTTTAGATTTTTCTCTCATATTCGAATATCTAGATATTTTCTTATACATATTAATATCTAGATATTTTACCCATATACATTAACTAATTCCATATTATTCTAAATTTGCATTGTATTTTAACACTCCCTCTCAATGCAAATTTTCTTCCAACAATGTCTTGCAGACCATTCCAAGTGCTTCTCTGAATTTTGTAAACTTCGGTTTACTTAGGCTCTTGGTGAATATATCTGCTACCTGTTCATCTGTCTTTGTTGGCACCATCTTGATCTCCCCTTCAAGGACCTTCTCGCGAACATAGTGATAGTGTACTTCTATATGTTTTGTTCTTGCATGAAAGACTGGATTCTCTGCTAGACGTATAGCTGATAGGTTATCGCAGAAAAGCTCTACTTGATAGTCTGTTGATTGATGAAGATCTTCCATTAGTTGTTTCAACCATGTAATTTCTTGTGTTGCTGACGATGCCGATCGATATTCTGCTTCAGTGCTTGACAAGGATACTGTTGGTTGTCTCTTGCTGCACCATGATATTACTCCTGATCCAAGACTAAACATGTATCCAGTTGTTGACCGTCGTGTATCATAGTATCCAGCGTAATCAGCGTCACAATATCCAGTCACGTGACATTCTTTTGTTTTCTTGTACAAAATGCCAAAGTTAATAGTGCCTTTAACATACCTTAAGATGCGTCGTACAACATCAAGATGAGGCTTCTTCAGATTGCTCATGTATCGACTAACCACTCCAACTGCATAAGATATGTCTGGCCGGCTTAGTGTGAGATAAATAAGACTTCCGACCATCTTTCGATACATGGTAACATCTTGAAGACTTTTTCCTTCATCTGCTCGTAGTTTTGTATTCGGATCCATCGGAGTTGAGATAGGTTTGCAATTAAGCATTTCGTACTTTTGTAAAAGATCTCGCGCATATTTCTGTTGTCCCAGAAATAATCCTTCTCTTTTCTGCTCTATTTCGAGTCCAAGAAAATGTTTGAGTTCTCCAAGCTCCTTCATACGAAATCTGATAGATAGATTCTCTCTTGTTCTTTGGATCTCCTCATAGTGATCTCCCGTGATGATTAAGTCATCCACATATACTAGCACTATGGATAGTTTTCCTTGATCTTGTTTCACAAATAAACTAGAATCTGAAGGAGCAACTGTGAAACCACTTTGTACCAAGAACTCACCAATCTTCCCGTACCAAGCTCTTGGAGCCTGCTTCAAGCCGTATAGTGCTTTCTTTAATTTGCAGACATGGTCAGGATGGGACTTGTTCTCAAAGCCTCTTGGTTGCTCCATATAAATGTCTTTGTCAAGTTCTCCATGTAAGAAAGCGTTCTTGACATCCATCTGCCACATCTTCCAAGATTTCCTGGCGGATAAAGCTAGTAGAGCTCGAATTGTTGTGATCTTCGCCACTGGACTAAACGTTTCTTCATAATCCAGCCCATATTGTTGAGAAAAACCTCTAGCAACAAGTCGAGCTTTATACCTTTCAATGGAGCCATCTGATCGAGTCTTCACCTTGTAAACCCATTTACAAGATATTGGTTTTACATCTTTTGGCTTTGGAACTAAACTCCATGTCTGATTTTCTTTTAGAGCATTAATTTCTTCTTCCATCGCTTTCTGCCATTCTTGACTTTGTGCTGCTTCTTCATAAGTGGAAGGCTCAATAGGTATTGATTCATCCACATGAGCAGCATTGGCATACCTCGGATTAGGTTGCCTCGGCCTTGTTGATCTCCGTAATTCTTGCACATGCTCCTCGGCATCCATTTGGCTTGGACGAACCTCTTCGGATGTAGATTGATGTACCCCAGTTTTCCATGGACTCGTTTCCTTAGAGTACAATCCATCTCCTTCTTTAATTGGATCCGATATGTGCTCTTTATGTTCTTCTTTCTCTTCTGGAACTTCTTCTAATCCATGAGATTCTGGAAGCTCTATCTTTTGAAGTGACCACCATGAAGAAGCTTCATCAAATACCACATTTCTTGAAGTATGACACTTTCCAGTATTTGGATCACAACATCTCCATCCTTTTCTTGATTCATCATAACCGACAAAAATGCATCGGATTGCCTTCTTATCAAATTTGCTTCGTAGATGATCTGGTACGAAGACGTAGCATACACATCCAAAAACCTTGAGATGGTTGACGGTTGGCTTGATCTTCCATAATCTTTCATATGGTGAAATATATCCCAACTTTGTTTGTGGGAGTCTGTTAATCACGTATGAAGCCGTCCTCATACATTCGGCCCAAAATCTTCCTGGTACATTCTTACCATGAAACATACTTCGACAGGTTTCAGCAAGATGACGATTCTTACGTTCTGCCACTCCATTCTGTTGTGGAGTATTAGGGCAAGTTAATTGCCTTCTGATCTTGTGCTTCTCAAGATAGATATTGAACTCGGTTGATAAATATTCTCCTCCATTATCTGTGCGTAAGCATCGAATCTTAGTATTGAGCTCACTTTCTACCTTGTTCTTGAACTCTTTAAACTTCAGAAAAGTCTCCGACTTCTCCTTCATGAAGTAAACCCACACATATCTTGAGAAGTCATCAATGAATGTCACCATATATTTCATACCTCCAAGTGATGTTTGTTTCACTGGTCCGAAGACATCTGAGTGTATTAGCTCTAGTGGTGTCTTGGACTGATGCGCTGACTCCTTGAATGGCAATTGGTGAGCTTTGCCAAATTGACATCCAGCACATATTGTATCTGTTCGGATATCAATTTGAGGAAGCCCATTTACTATGCGTTTCACCATCATCTCCTTTAACTTATTGTATCCCACATGCCCAAGACGTTCATGCCACAGATCACCCGTCTCATTCTTTCGAGTCTTATCCACATATGCTGTTTCAGCAGATAGTACATAGACCGACTCTATTCTTTTTCCTTGCATAATTGGATTGCCAACCACCTTCACTCTCTTGAATACAGACACATCTTCTGGTCCAAAGAGCACATAATTTCCTTCTGCTGTCAATTGTGGTACTGACAGTAAATTCTTCTTTAGGCCAGGGACAAGATACACCTTCTCAAGTTGGAGCTTATGAGAGTCACCTTCACTTGGAATTATTGTCTTTCCAATGTGAGAAATAGACAACCTTGAATTATTGGCTGTCAACACGACTCTTTTTCCTTTGTAATCCTCCATTTCTTGCAGCTTCGTCTCATCATTGGTCATATGATTTGAGCACCCAGAATCGATGATCCAATCATCTTTGTAGTTTATTTTTGACTTTAAAGTTGTTGTAAGAGCTTGATCATCTATGTCAGCTTCAACAGAGAGTCCAGCTTCTGCATCCCATGTTTTCTCATTAATGGATGCTTCAAATGTGACCTCTTTCTTCTCATCTCTTGCGGCGGCCACATTTCCTTCGAAAGTTCGCCTTCTGGGGAATCTACAATCTCGAGCAAAATGACCCTTCTTGCCACAATTGAAGCATTCACCATTCTTTCTCTTATCATTTTCCCCGTATTGTTGGCGATGATCTCTTCTTCCTTGTTGAGCTCCCCCTGTAGCATTGCTTTTTGGTTTTAGATGACTTTTGCCTCCATATGCATGTCTTTCTTTCGTCACTTCTTGTCTTCGAGACATAGTTTTCTTCTTATTGGTGAAGAGTGCATCTTCTTCGCCTTTTATGCTCACTTCATTCATCTGCTTGGCTAATGCCTATTGGTTAGCCAATAAATTCTCCAGCTCTATTAATGATGGTTGAGTAGGCCATCCTCTCACAGGGGCTATAAATCCATTATATTCGGATCTTAGGCCGTGGATGATAATTCTCTTCATCCTTGCTTCACTCACTTTCTCTTCAGGAGCAAGTTGAGATATCTCACGGCAGATAGATTTCACCTTGGTGAAATACTGAGAAATAGACAGACTTCCTTGTGAGATACCCGCGAGCTCATTTTCCAAGAGCTGGAGGCGTGCTTCATTCTTCTTTGAAAATAATTTTTCAAAAGTTTTCCAAGCTGCCTTTGGTGTTTTCTCGTCACGGATGTGCTCCAATAGATCCTCCTTGATTGTAGTCTTCAATATAAATAAAGCCTTCCCGGCCTTGATGTTCCATTTTCTAAAGGCTTCGGTATTTTCTTTCGGTGGAGGCGTTGTGTCACTGCCAGCAACTATTTCCCATAAATTCTGTCCTTGTAGGTAGGATTCTATGCAAGTCTGCCAATAACCATAGTTGTGGTTATTGAGACTCTTGATTCCACTGCTCGTACTTGCAAGATCTGCCATCATGACGTCCAACGTTCAATAAGCTTGGTCCCTGACCGATGAGCTTTCACAGTTCCTAACTGTGCTCCGACAGAATCTCCCTTAGAGCCTTGGTGAAAACAAGTCGATGTAAACGTCCAACGTTTACCGATTTCCTCCACTTGAAATGGTCCCGAACGACCCGCTCTGATACCAATTGTTGGAAGCTTTGACGAGCCCAACACACCCACTATAGAGGATCTAGACTATACTAGACTCACTACACCAACACTTTGACGTTGATTAGTCTTTAATTTTATAAATCCTTAGTGCACAATAATACTTAGGCGACAGTGTCGACCATATATAGTTCAGGCGGTATAACCGACCATATATCACTTAGGCGGCAGAGCCGACCATATAATAAAAATAACACAAGTGCACTAAGAACTTAAACACAAACTAAGGCTTAATCGGGAAACTTAACAAAGAACACTTTTATTAATACAAAATGTAATTACAATATTACTCACTCACCACACTTTCATTCTACTCGCTACTTGTAAGCGTTCTTTCTCTAACTCACTCTTTTCTCACTTCTTCACAACTCTCACATCTTACAAATGAAATCTCCCCCCATATTTATACTACTCAATGGAACATTCTAGAACCTAGATATTTCCATGGATATATAAATATCTAGATATTTCTACAACCTACAAATATCTAGATTTTTCATTTACATTTCAATTTCTAGATTTTTCTCTCATATTCTAATATCTAGATATTTTCTTATACATATTAATATCTAGATATTTTACCCATATACATTTACTAATTCCATATTATTCTAAATTTGCATTGTATTTTAACAATATATCCCTGTTCTATCCAAATCAACCATACAAACACGAATTGATCGAAATCTATACTCAACATCTACACCCAAAACTAAATACAGAGTAAAAATTTACTAATATATTTATCTGTTAAATTCTTCTAATTTTTAATCAATTGATTCAAAGTGACTCAATAAATTCAATTCAATTTATTAAACGACAGACTAGGGTACCCATTTGCCATGAAATTGACGCTTTAAGTCCCAGAACTTTTGATATAGTGATCGAAACAATAGTTTAACGATTGCTTTACGTTGTTTTAGATAAAATATATTAACACGGTATGATTACAAAAGCCTAATAACGTAATACGGAGTAATATTCAAGTTGGGTTTAGATTTACCTTCAAAACGAAACCGAATTTATCAACAAGTGTCGTACGTTTCCCCCCGCTTCACTTCATGTTTTCCTTCCTCCGAATACTTTTTCGATCTTTTAATTATAATGAACGGTAAATATAACCTACGAATATTATATACTCCGTAGTAAATATATAACCTACGAACCTGTTTATATAATTACGACTTATTGTGAATAGAAACTCGATACCCAACTTTTAAGTGATATGATATTGTTTCCTTCTTTTACTCAACTGAATATCCAACTTTTAAGTGATATGATATTGTTTCCTTCTTTTAAAATTGACCGGTTAAATTAGAATTAATAATTAATTAATGTTAGATATTAATTTATACTCCGTAATTTTCTAATCGTAAACTTGGTGGTCAAGTTGTACTTGATGACCAAGTTATGCTTGTGGTCATGTTGTGTTTGTATCCAACTTGAAACTGGCTATATCACATAGGGTTAACTTTTTATTCCAACTTACTACACCAAAACAATACACTTTAAGATTATCTGAGTTAAATCACTACAAAATTCAGAAAACGAACTCCTTTATGAAACACTAGTGAAATGTTCCGTGGAACTACGGATTTGTTTAAACGAAACAGTTTAATGATATGTTTTAGGTATTAAGTGAACGTAAATGCTAAAGTCATTTAGTTTAATGACCCGTGAAACCACATAGTCCAACTAAGAAACTCGTCAGCTGAATATTTCTTCAAACACCTAAAATGCATATTAAACAATCCACATCCAATTATAAAAAATAATATTAGTTGTCATTTTATATTAAAAGTGTAAATTAAAATATAAATTTAGAATTGGTTTCATTCTCCTAACTTTTATACTTTCTCGTACTTAATTCAAAATAATTAATTAAAATAATTCAAAATTATTTAATTTTAATACTTAAAATAATTATTAATAAGATTTAATAATAATAATTAAATAATAAGATCTAATTTTAATTCAAAGTTATTAGATTAATGACATCACCCACCTTGCTTAGATTTTTTTCTTTTTATTTTTGATTTTTTTCTTAACAAAGGAATTAGCTTAATAATGACATCATCATTATAGCATTTTAATAGAAATTATAGATGTTTCTAAAGGACCACGAAAAACACGTTTCTACTGTGGTAAGAGAGTGGTTTAATTTTGAGCGAAAATATGGAACTGGTTTAAAACTAAAACCGGTCTCTAAAGTAAACTATAGTCCAACAATGAAAAAGATAGATGCTTATGGGTTGGGGGCAAAATAAAAAAAATCCAAAATTTAGGCTTAAAAATTTCAGGTCCATTGGGGGCATGCGCCCCCCTATCCTACTCTAATTCCGCTATTGCTTACTTGTGGATCACATGGTTTGCACTAGTGTTGTTTTTTCTATGTTGGTGTTTATGTACATAATAAAAACAGCAGATTATGTAATGTATGTTGGTATTAGTTATAATTGCAAGTTCATGTTTGTTATTGTTAAAGTTTTGCAAGATTATGTAACGTTAATTTGGTACTTATTATAAATGCAAGATTAAGGTAATTTTTGCTTCTGTATTGCTATTGTTAATTTGGATCTTATTGTTTAGGTATTTTGTTTGGTTAACACAGATGTATCTTTAGGTGTTAGATGAGAAGCTACAACATGTTTGTACTGCATGTACAACATCTTGGTATTAGCTTTAGGTGTTAAATGCTATTGTTAAATGACAAGCTAAATATGTGTTAATTGAGAATGTTATACAACATGTTTAACTGTACGTACAACAATTTTTTGCAGGCGCGGTCTGATCAAACCAAAATCGACTGGTATGAATAGATTTCGGGTTTGAGTGCTTGATTTGGAAAAAAGAGTGAGTCGATTGTTTTAACTCCAAAAATTGTGCAAGCCCCGATTTGAAATCTGGATTCCAAGGGCGTTAAACAATCGATTAGATTAACCTTATTCGATCGGAATCGAATACGTTAATATCTAAAAGTGAGGATTAGTTCCGATGATGATCGGAGCATTGATCGGAATTGAGTTAACGACTGGAGTAATGCTACCGTAATTAATTTGGGCAGAGTAACATTAATGCAACCAGTGTTATCTGAATAAATGATCTTGTTAGCGTATTTATAGATGTTATGAGGGAATGATGACGTGACACATGTCCCTTTCATGGTTGTAACAAACTTTGCCAATCCCGAGGGGTGACGTGGCACATGTCCCTTTCATTGAGAATAATCGAGCAGATCCTAATAAACTTTCCTACATTCGTGGGCTGACGTGGCATGCAACTTACTTGTATGCTCGCTCCGGGATCGAGTGTCTGTTCTGGGACAGTGCACTTCCTCTGGGACAGCGTGCTTGTCCCGGGAAGGTGTCTTTATGTCGGGTTGGAACACTGAACCTGGAAGTGGTGACGGTACCAGCAGCATGTCGATTCCGGCTAAGGTATACGGAGCTCTCAGTCTAGCCAGTAAGGTTTTGCTTTCTATTTGTTCCAAGTGTTTCTTCACGGTTATAATCATCATGACTGGCTACATGATGTCGGTTACGTGTATGCCATCCGGGCTGGTTTTTTGTATGACGTTCCCGACCAGCCGTTCGTCCGACGTGTTAAAGTTGCTGAAATGATACCGGATGATTGTTGGGAAAGGGCCCTTCTTCCGGGACGGACGGTGCCGGGTAGGATCCTAGCCGGGATGCTTATTCGTTTTGAGACGGATCATTATGCGTATCATTACGGTCCCAACATCAATAACCATAGATCTGATACCATTTGAAATAATAGAGTTGAGCCCAATTCAACCCCAAAAGTTAACTCAAAGGGATGGGGAACCCAAGCTATTATAAGCAGTTAAGCACCACTATGTTTTTACCCAAGGTCGATATGGGATGATTTACTCAACAATTTGCCATGCACACACGTGCTTTCGGGCGGAAACCCGAACCATATTACTGGGATCCGAACCTTAAACCATCCCTAGGGGCAAGCGGATCGGACCTGGATCCTGAATATGGTCGGTAAAACCTCCCATGGGGCAACTCGGCTTATCGGAATAAATTTCACGAGTATTTTTAAGGAAAGGAGGGTCGAACTCGAGACCATTCACCCCCCCCCCCCCCCACCAAGGGTGTGTTCCTAATTTTTTTAATCTCATCATTGGTGCAAATTACAGTACTATGTAAGATCATTCCAAGACAGACAAAAGCCGAAAAGCAATTTCTATAACATGAAATACCGTTGAATAGCTTATATTGGGATGCAGATAGATAATCAAAATAGGAGTTGAAAAATATGATGTTAAAAACTATGTGAATGATGTTGAAAATATTAAAGTAGAATTCAGGTGATTTTCAAGCTGTTTGAATTGTACCTATTTTTGCTAAAAAAAAATATTATTCAACTGTTTACAGAACACATATCTACCCACATAAACAGGGTGAACACAAACTCTGTCTTATATAAATTGGGGCTTGGGTTTCCAGAATCTTAACAACCGGATTGATCCTTGAATCGTGATGACACTTTTCGAATGTAAGTATTTTGACACTATGAGCCTCGGGTTACACAAAATCTCGATTGAGATAAGACAAGGAGTGATTAATCTTCTACGCTAAAAGAGAATTAATCTTGAAGAATGCAGAGAGTGTTTTTTGTGTGTTATTTGTAGAGAAAAATGTCAAAAACGTATATAAAAATGTGGAATGATATGGGTTGTCACAACTAGAAAACTGCCCAAAAAACTGTCAAAATGGTGCCAGATTACTTATGATTCTGGAAGCCTTGGTCTGGCACAATGTGCCACTTCCTGGCACGGTGTGCCAGTTTTCTTTTGTCCTTGGCAGCCGGTTTTCCACCATTTCATGCCATATTCATGTTACCCAAGCTCCTTTCCGACTTCCGCAATCTATTTAACTCTTTACGAACGTGCATTCCATACTTCATTGAATCGTTTTAGAGTATCGGTAGATCTATTACTTCCATTCTCTACTTAGAAAATCCAATTACACCAAAATCATTCATTAGGTGACAAAATCACCAACACTCTACATGACATAGTAAATCTTGATATATTTATACAACCATTAGTATGTATATGTGTTCTATATTATAACCCACAGGGTTAGAAACATGAATTTGTACTATCATATATAATATGTTAATCATACGAATGTCTACTATCTTGATCAGTTTGTGATATTGGAATTATGTCAAATGAGACTTTATTGTGACTTGTCTGCTCACCACAAACCTCTCTCTACAACTTGTGAAGAATTCATCAATGTGCATTTCTAAATATATCACAAAGAGTTTTTCAATATGTGAACAGACAAATTTGATAAAATGTTTAGTAGATTTGAAATAGTATAATTTTAAATCACTTGTCCGGTAACTTTTGAACCGTGTGATTTTAATTGGTAAGAGCAAATTTTTCCCACAGAATGAAGAAACTGATAAAGATCGTTTTCTTTATCTGTACTTACCTTACATGTAAAAACTAATTATCCATCAAAGTAATCTGGTTATTACCTTTCCAACTAATCGCTAACACATTTTTGTTAAGTGAAATATGCGGTATTATTATTGCTTGATCCCTCTTACAACTGATAAACATACGGTATAAATAACTAAACCAGGGTGCTAACCTAATGAGCTAATTATACATATAGGCCCTTATAGAACATGGGCTATAAATGATAAATATATAAAAACCCGTAGAAGCCCATCGTCTAACATCCCCCCACAGTTGGAGCGGGAGCAGAGCGGATGCTCAAACTGGATCTAAACTCGTCGAAGAGTGCAGTAGGAAGGCCTTTGGTGAAGATGTCTGCAAACTGATATCTAGAAGGAACATGAAGTACCCGAACATGCCCTTTGGGGACTAGATCTCTTACAAAGTGAATGTCGATCTCTATGTGCTTGGTTCGCTGATGTTGAATCGGATTGCCTGACATATAAACCGCACTGACATTATCGTAATATACAAGAGTGGCCGTAGTGAGGGGCAGTGAAGTTCTCGAAGAAGATTACGGATCCAACATGTCTCTGCAACGGCGTTTGCAACTCCGCGGTACTCGGCTTCAGCACTAGAGCGAGAAGGAGTGTGTTGCCTCTTGGAAGACCATGAAAGAAGGTTGTTACCTAAAAACACATAGTACCCGGAAGTGGAGCGTCTGGTAGTGTGGCACCCTGCCCAATCTGCATCAGAGTATGCCACTAGTGACGATGTGGAGGAAGCAAACAACTGTAGTCCAAGGTCTAAAGTTCCCTGAACATAGCGGATGATCCGTCTGAGGGCGGCCATGTGAGGCTCTCTGGGGTCATGCATAAAAAGACATACCTACTGTACAGCGTAAGAGATATCAGGATGCGTAAAAGTAAGATACTGAAGCGCACCAGCAAGACTGCGATACATAGTGGGATCCTTAACTGGAGGACCAGATGCTGTAAGTTTAGTGCCAGTATCAATCGGGGTCCTACTAGAGTTACAACCTATCATGTCTGCACGCTCAATAATCTCAGAGGCATACTTCTTCTGAGAGAGAAACATCCCAGTTTGATTGCGAGTAACAGAGATCCCCAAGAAATAGTTCAATGCGCGAAGATCGGTCATCGAGAACTCCTGATGTAATGAATAGATAACGCGCTGAAGTAATGTTGTTGAAGATGTAGTGAGGAGGATATCATCCACATATAATAATAAATAAGCTGTATCTGTGCCCTGTCGATAAATAAAAAGAGAGGTGTCACACCGACTGTGCTGAAACCCAACACGCTGAGCATACCCGGCAAACCGCTGGTACCAGGCACGAGGAGCCTGTTTCAACCCGTAGAGAGATTTTTGGAGAAGGCAAACATGGTCGGGACGAGCAGGGTCTTGAAAACCTGGGGGTTGATGCATATAGATAGTCTCTGTAAGGCTACCATGAAGAAACGCGTTCTTGGCATCTAGCTGATGAACATGCCCATGTCGAGAAGTGACAAGGCTGAGAACGGTCCTGATAGTGGCCAGTTTTACAACCGGGCTGAAATTCTCATCATAATCAATACCAACCTGCTGGCTTCGACCGTTAGCGACAAGACGAGCCTTATACCTGCTCAATGTACCATCCGCATTAAACTTGTGCTTAAACAACCACATGGAGCGAACTATGTTCGTGTCTTTGGGGCGAGGCACAAATGTCCAAGTACCATTTTTAATAAATGCATTATATTCCTCAGTCATAGCGTTATTCCAGTTAGGGTCGTTAAAGGCGTTGGAATATGATTTTGGTGTAGGAGAAGGTGTGGAAACGTGGAGATTAAGACGTTGAACGGGTTTGGTGGTGCCAAGGCGGTGTCGAGTAACCATAGGGTGAATGGAGGTCGTGTTTTGAGGTGGTGGGGGTGGTGAGGGTGCGGGAGAGGGAGGAGAAGGAGGGGTAGGAGTAGGAGTGTCGGGTGAGGGTGGAGTGGCGACGTGAGGTGATGATATGTCTGAGAGAGTGCGAGAGAATAGATTTGGAGGAGGGTCGAGAAACTCATATGATGGGGGTGGGGAGGTAGTGGTGGAGCTATAAGGGAAGGAAGTGGCATCGAAGGTGACATGACGAGAGAGAATGATTTTGTGAGTGGCGAGGTCGAGACATCGGTATCTGTTGTGATTCGATGGATAACCGAGAAAGATACACGGGGTGGGGTGTGGAGCGAGTTTGTGAGTGTTGTTAAGGTGAGGGCAACAAAGACAACCGAAAACACGAAGAGTGAAGTAGTTGGGTGGATATTTGTAGAGGCGAGTGTGGGGGATATCGTGGTTTATTGCAGATGAGGGTAGGAGATTGAGTAGATAGGTGGCCATATGAAGGGCCTCAACCCAGAAAGTAGGGGGTAGGTTTGCTTGAAAGAAAAAGGGTACGTATGAAGTTATTGATAGTACGAATCATCCTTTCAGATTTCCCGTTTTGTTGGGAGGTTTGCGGGCAAGAAAAGCGTATTTGAACACCGTTATTTTGGAATAATTGTTTAAGTTGATTGTTGTCATATTCACCGCCAATGTCACATTGGAAGGCTTTGATTTCAGAATTGAATTGAGTTTTGATGTAAGCATGAAATTGAGTAAATTTATTAAAGACTTAAGATTTATTACGTAGTGGAAAAACCCATAAATAATGCGAGTAATGATCTTGGAAAATGACATAATATTTGTAACCACTAAGACTCGAAATAGGAGAAATCCATAAATCCGAGTGAAAAATATCAAATAACGAATGAACATGAGAAATGGAACTACTAAACGGAAGTCTCACATGCTTGCCAAGATGACAGGCATGACAGAGAGCAGGAGACTTCGTATTATTACATGTAATAGAATTATTAGATATAAGACGACGAAAAACATCAGTGCTTGGATGTCCGAGGCGCTGATGCCAAATGCTGGGTGTGGTTATGAGAGCATGATGAGGTGGGGATGGTGTCGGATTCGTGAATGGGTAGAGATCTCTGGTGCAATCACATCGGAGGAGCAGACGGTGAGTCAAATAGTCTATCACAGAAAAACCAAACTCATCAAATGAAATAGAAACTTTATTATCACGAGCAAAACGACGAACGGAAATAAGATTTTTAACTATGTTAGGTGTAACGAGAACATTAGATAGGTGCAGGGGTCGGTTATCATTAGGCAAAACGCTATGACCAGTGTTGACAACAGGGATGTGGTTCTCGTTACCAACAACAACAGAAGGATAAATGCAATGATTAAAAATGGTACTTAAATTTTTAATGCTAGATGTGAAGTGAGTTGACGCACCAGTGTCCTTAGTCCAACCGAAATTACCGTAGTCTAGAGGAGTGTTGGCATTAAAATTCGTCGGTATAAAAGTATCTTGATGTTGCATTGGACCGAAAAATGGGCTGTTAGCAGGTGCAGCCAACCCGTTGAAGAAGGTTGTAGGCCTAATACAATATTGCCGTCGTTGAGCTTGCATAATTAAGAATCAATAGCAAAAAGATGAAGAGTGATGATGTAAGATAGAAACTTCAATTCTTTATTATTATTTTTTTTTTTTTTTTTTTTTTTTTTTTGTGTCTCCACGTGACCAGCAGAGTAACCACAAATTATATGGAGCAATTGAATAAAATATATTTCCCTTGTTCTTCCTTTAACACACCAATCACACTAAATAATATTGTGGCAAACAATTGCAGCTAATATTTCCCCAAAATATAAAGCTAATAAAATAAAAACATAACGTGGCAGTAGAATCTTGAACACTGATTATGATTAATCGAATAACTAATATGTATATATATATATATATATATATATATATATATATATATATATATATATATATATATATATATATATATATATATAGTTGTCATGTGCTTGTGTCACGAACAATAAAAATTGAAAATTGCGGCTGAACAAATGAAAAGAATAAATATAAAATAGATGGTGATGTAATATAGATGATAAATGAAGAAGAACGAAAAATATCTTATCGGAAGAAAACTTAGCAGGTGTTGGACAGTGGCTATTTTGTTGATGGCGCCGTGGATGAAAGACAGATTTATGTTAGGTTTTTTTTTTTTTAAGTGTGGCTCATGATACCATGTTAAGTGAAATATGCGGTATTATTATTGCTTGATCCCTCTTACAACTGATAAACATACGGTATAAACAACTAAACTAAACTAGGGTGCTAACCTAATGAGCTAATTATACATATAAGCCCTTATAGAACATGGGCTATAAATGATAAATATATAAAAACCCGTAGAAGCCCATCGTCTAACAATTTAATTGTTATAGTGTGTCACTCACGAAGGAAGAAAGTCTTTAACAAAGGAAGGTTTGTATAACATGTTAATCAAGAGGTGAAAATGGGTGGGTCGAGAAAACTGGGTTCATGTTATAAAGATTATACATACATAATCTTTTAACTATTTTTATCAAGGGTTGTCATCACATAGTTTTATTTATTTATTTATTTTTTGTATAATCTTAAATAAAAATACATATAGTTCTATTGCTCCATCACAATAAATTTTCTTGTATAATCTTACGAATTCGAATTCGTGAGTCGAGTCTTAAACAAGTTTTTTTTTTTTTTTTTTTTGAACTGCCAAATCTAGTCTTAAGATTATTGTATCATTTGTGAACTTTTACATTTGTGGCGATAACTGTTAGAGTATGGATTCGTTAAACAAACAAGAAAACTGAACCTGGGCATCGATGCGGCTCATCCAAGTGTGGATGCGGCGCATTCATAGAGCAAAATTGTCCGAAGGTTTTAGATGCGGAGCATTGAGCTGATGATGCGGCGCATCTCCTTCAGATGCGGCGCATCTGGTGCTGGTTCTTGAATCTGAAACGTGGAAAGCAAGTAATGCGGCGCATCACTCATCAGATGCGGCCCATCTGGTGTCTGGCAGCAATTTGGCAAGTTGCAACCTTTACATCCGAGCATGCTTTGGCCTCCTTTCACTTTAGGTGCAAAGTTGATCACTTTACACCTAAAATTAGGGCTGTGCTCATGCCAATACAAGGTGGAAAGCATGGCTAGTTGGTTTATCTTTCATGATTGCTAGTACACTTGAAGATCAAGTTAAAGTTTCATGGTGTTCTTGTTTTCTCTATATATAGAACTCATTGTATGCAATTGTAATATACCACATACAAATATTCAGTAAATAAACACTCTCTAGTTGGTCCGTGGACTAAAGCAATCACAACGATTGCATATAACCACGTTATATCTTGTGTCGTTCTTACATTTCTTGCATTTTAATCTTTCGTTCATTAAGTGGGTTGAGTGATCTTGATAGTATCACTACTCGGCTAGTAATCTTGGAGAATTACTAGCGTTGTTTGGGTCATAATATCCTCACAATAACAAGTTACCAATACTCTCATTAGCATATACATTTATATACATAACTTAAATATCAATCTACTGAATCTACCATGGATTTACATACATTTGTTTTCTCAAATAAATAATTCATAACACTCTTTTTGTTAAAGTAACATATAAGTTTATGTGAGTCAATTGTTTTTAAAAGCTATTTAATAAAATCCAGTTTATCCTCTTCGATTCATTTACTTAAACTTTTGACCATCTTTCTTAACACACTGATTTCACATGACCAGAAAGTAAAATAAGTAAATTACAAAATCAGGTATGTTAATTATAACTCTTGACAGATATATCATCACATCACATATACATATACTCGTAATTCAATTATGCTCATGAACATCTAATATGATATGATAACGTAAAAAACGATATTCTCCTTCAATGCAATAGAACATAAAACCAATAATACGGCATTGTTTGGATGTCATGTGTTCCAACGTAACAATAGTAACTATGAGCATATGGAAATCATAAACTTAAAATTTTTATTATGCCGATAGTCTTGATTCTATGGTAAGTTCACGAAATCAGGCACTAATGCAGCCTTGCTTCTCGTTATTAATTTTATAACACTGTAAGCCTCTTCACGTAAGCTAGAAAAACGTGATTGAATCCTATCCTTCTTTGATGCTGGAAGCTCCTCTTCCAATAAGTATTCAATCCGATGCAACGTTGAAAATATGTACTTAATCTTGATGCCCCCTTGATTAATCTGCTCAAAAAAATCTTCCCAACAGTTTTCGAAGTGTGACTTCAATTGATCATTCATAATTGCCCGGTGGCGCTTCATCGGTGCTGTACTCTGATTGGTCTCACACTCAATTTTTTCCTTAGTTAACAGGATCTGCAAATCCGTCATACTTTGTTGTGCTAATGTTGCATTCTTCAATGCTTGTGCATCCTGCATGATATCATACAGTTTATAAAGAAACATATATAACAGTCTCTTCTCTCTATTTATCTTCATATATATGATAAATATAGTACACGAGTTTAAATTCCTATGTCGATTGCATGCAATAGTTATCAGTAAATTAAATAGTAGAGCAACAACTAAATAAATGATGGTTGAGAAATTAAAAAAAAAAATCTTCAAGGTGAAGCTACCTGATGTGAGAATATCGTGACAGTGGCATTTGGAGAACCATTTAGTAGATAGTTTTTGACTTCTATAGGCATGTTTATTTTCTTTTGTTCTTCCTCCTTCGGACGAAAAGTTCGACATGGGAAGTATTGTGTGTTTGCTGGATAAATCTTGAAACTAGTTAAGTTAGCAAATGGAGAAGGTAGATGAGAGAGTAGCTGCATAGATGTTGCAAGAACCTGTAAAACAAATATATAAAATGAACATAAATGTACAAACATAAATAGTCAAATAAATCAAGATGAATAAGGTGGAGTCCTATTTCTGAAGTGTGTATAAAATACAATAGAGTACTAATAGATAAATTTATAAACATTAAACAACAAATACCTCTACAATTTCCAATCCAAGTGTAAGATATTTGACATTGCGAAACTGTTGAAGCATTTCTATAATTTTAGGAGCCTCTGCCTTATTTGGATCACATATATATATATCCACTTTCTCCAAAGATAACAAACCATCTGTGGAAAACTCAAAATAATCTCGAATTTCATACGTCAGTGAGGATAATTCGGGTGCAGAAATCAGACCCCCTTTGCAATTTACAACAGTGAGAAACTTCAGGTGAGGTGCAACCACATTAACAACATGAGGCCCATATCCATTTATTACAGTGAGAGTAGAAAGTTGAGGATGGGAAATTGTAATGAAACAATCAAATCCATCTATCTCGCAATCAGCTAAGGTAAGATTTTTTAAGTTTGGGCACTTTGAAAAAAGACCACCAAACTCATCAGGATTATCGTATTTGAACGTGACACCAATGAGATGCAACGTTGTTAAAGCTAGTAGGTCCCTAGTTGATGTGATCCTAGTGTCACGATAACTTCCAATCAAAGTGAGATCTTTGACAGATTGAGAAACAAAAAAAGAAAGAGGGAATTCGATATTCTCTATTTGGTACAAACATTTAATTGACATCTTTTGAACATTGTGCGAAAATGCATAGTTCAAAATCTTTTTGACAAAATCTTGGCTAACTTCTTCATTAAAACTAAGTTTAACAGACTCCAATTCTATTTCATTATTGCGGGAAGACAGAAAAAGATTAGCATAGTCATAGAATTTAGGTAAAGAAGTAAGACAGTCATAAGAGAAACTAAGATGTGGGATTGACTTCCAAATATTCTTCCATCTGGATGACAAAATACTAGTTCTTATAGCATGTTCGGTGTCGTTAAAAGAGAGAATTTTGTTAATGATGTCGTCTGGCAAATTGCTTAGTCTGTCGACTTCTGCGTTCATTCTCACTATTTAAGCTACAAGTTAATAACATAAAGCAAGAATTAGGAAACATTAAACGGAAATAAGCAAAACGCACAACATTATTTAAGCTACAACCGGAACAAACTAATTTTAAACTTGACAAATTCTAAAAAATTCCTATTGTACATCATTATCATTAGTTCATGTGGTGAAAATTATCTACATTCTAAATTCTAAATAATGTTTAAACAACTAAAGCATATATAATACAGTTCTTGATAACTTATTATTAGTACTCTATTTATCTAAAATAATGATAATCAATCAAACAGTGTAATTTGACTATGATCATCTTATGATTTTAGTCTATGTATTTATTCTTTTTCTAAATCCAACTGAAAATTAATTAGTATTGTATTGCTTTATAATCAATTAAATTGTGAAACAACTCTTAATTAGTACTCCACTTAATAACTTTAGATTTATGTTTAATTTGTCAAGATACTATAATCAATTATATCGTGTACTTTTGATTACGATCATGTTGTGATTTAAGTGTTTATTTTAATCCTTTTGTTATTCAAGAAATTCACAACTCTTGATGAATACAGAGTAAGATTGTAACTGCTTTTCAAAGATCCCATTGATCTCATAAGCATATGTCAAAGTGTATTTACACATATATACAAATTGATAACCGTACCTAAATATATATGCAACGCTCTTAAGATTAAGGATAGACTCCTGAATCCTCCAACCAAGTCTACATAAAATAATTTAACTCAACTAAATTGAACACTTTATTTAAATACCATAATTAAAATTTATTCCTCACATTGTCCCCAGTCCTAATATTTAATTTATACTACTGTTTATAATCCAAAGACCAAAAGCGTAAAATCATGACTTGTTAATCTTTTCCTATAATTTTATTCAATTTATTAAACAGAATAAAACCTAATATATATTGTGTACTGGTACAAAAATTTAGGTCTGGAATCACTAACAAACCACTCATTTGAATACCCACAACTTACTAATTTCGATGATATTAACAATTCCTTGGGATAATTAGTAAATCCTAAGAACACATAACGACATTAATATTAATATTAAGGTTAGGATAAGTATTACCTTCAAAAATAAAATGGAGTTTAATTGTGCCGTAACTCTGCCGACTGCCGCCACTCTATTGTTTCTATTCGTTTGGTGTTATCGTAACTTTAGGTGTTGATGTGAGGTTAGGGTTGCAAATATGAATCGATTGATTGACGAAAACTTTCTTTAAAAGTAAGAACTGGAGTAGCTTCATCCGCAAAAAACGGAATACGAACAGGCCTGTAAAACTGGAAAGTGTATAACTGTAGTTCGTTATTTAGGCCCAATTTGACCAAAAAAAAAAATTAAATAAATAAATAAATTAAAAAAAAAATTATAGCTTATTTAAGTAAAGTAATCTTTTCTTTAGTTTGGTCCAACTTAGGTGCGTTTGGTTCCTGGAATTTCGAGAGATTTCGGGATTTTATTTCAAATCTCATGAAATCTTTATGTTTATTAAGAGATTTTTGGAAGGGATCGGATTTGAATTTGAAATCCCGTAAACATGGAAGTTCGAAATCCTATAGATATGTGAGGGATTCCAAATCTTGTGTTGGTCATTTTTCACGTTTACTATCACGGTTTACGATTTACGTGTACGTTTTATGGTTTACGTATTACGTTTACGTGTTACGTGTTGCGTTTTACGTGTTACATTTATATTTACGTTACGTTTTTCGTTTTATGTTTGCATTACATTTTATGCTTACATTTTATGTAGATGTTACATTTTATGTATATGTTACGTTCTATGTTTTACTTTTACGTTTACGTTTTAGGTTTTACATTTTATGGTTTACGTTTTTCGATTAAACTTCTAAGGTTTACGTTTTACAAAAACTAGAAGGTTTCCCTGTTCGGGCTACCCAGGAGGGCGAGTAATCCGACCCGTACTCAGATGTACGTGGCCCAGCAGGATTACTTCCTGGCTGTTTCCAACCCATCTCTGGCCACCACTAAATATTTGCCCAAGACGGGATTCGAACCAGAGACCTCTTGTAAGGAACACATGGCCCCAACCATTAAGCTATATTATGATGGTTACGTTTTACAACATATGTTTTATGTTTAAGTTTTACAAATCCCCAAACCAAACGCAAGATATAATTTTAATTCATGGGTTTTCAAATCCCTTTGGAATTTGAAATCCCAGGGGATTTGATATCCTATCATGCGTGTGGTTCGGGGATTTGAAATCCCAGGATTTGTTAACCTTGAACGTAAAACATATGTTGCAAAATGTAAACCATAAGAATTAAACTGAGAAACGTAAATAATAAAAAGTAAACTTAAAACGTAAAGCGTAGAACGTGACGTGAATATAAAATGTAAGCATAAGACGTAACACGAACATAAAATGGAAAACGTAATGTAAATATAAAACGTAACACGTAAATGTAAAACGTAAACGTAAAACGTAAAACGTAACACGTAAACGTAAAACGTAATGCGTGAAATGTAAACGTAAAATGTAACACGTAAACGTTAGCGTAAACATAAAACGTAACACGTAACATGTAAATGTAAAACGTAAATCATAAAACGTAAACGTAAATCGTAAACCGAAATAGTAAACGTGAAAAATGACCAACATGGGATTTGGAATCCCTCACATAGGATTTTGACCAACGGATTTTGAAATTCCATGTTTATGGGATTTCAAATCAGTTTCTAACCAAATATAGGATTTAATGGAATTTAAAATATAAATCTCATGAATTTTTTTTTAAATCTCGGGAACCAAACGCATAATATAAACCTATTAGATTTAAGACGTTGCACGGCAACTCTATAAAATCGTATTTGAATAGGTCAACCGCATCACTTTTTTAATCAAGAGTTTGGAGCCGTTATCATGTAAAAATAAGAATAAGCTGCATATTTGTGTTAAGTTAGTTAAGCAACACCACAAGATGAGCATTCATTTTAGCTGAACACATTTCGACCTACACATAATAAATAATTTTAAGTGAAGTTTCATTGACCAAGAATACTTGAATAATATCATAGTCTGGTTAAACCAATTGGGCCTCATAAAAGTTGACTAATATTTATTAATACATACATACTTTATACTTATAGTATCATACCCTTTGTTTACATGTGATAATACATATGGATACATCATACATACATACATATTGATAAACTTTGACTTTATTTACTATAATTTGGGTAATAATGTGAAATGAAAATCGCCTGTCGTAAAAATGGGTTTAAAATACTCACATCTCTTGTGCATCTCGACACTTCTGCTTTCCCGGAAGAGAACTTCAATGAACCCACTAATATTATTACTAATACAAGTATTAAGTATCATTTATTAATATTATTATGATTATGGTTACAATTACGATTATTATTGTTATTATTATTAAGTATTAAGTATTACTATCTTTATTATCATTACTATTTTTATTATAAGTATTATTATTACTATTATTAATAACATTATTATTATTATTATCATTATTAGAATTATTATTATTAAGAATTATTATTTTTACAACTATATTATTATTATTATTATTATTATTATTATTATTTTTATCATTCTTACTACTAGTATCATTATTACTATTATTATTATTACAAATATATTACTACTAAAAGAATCATTTTTAAAGTTATCATTTTTATTAAAGCTATTATTAAAATTGTCATTTTAAAAATTTATATTTTTATTATTACTATTATTACTATCATTAATTTGAGTGTAGATATACATTCAAAACTGACCACCCAATAATGGTGGCAAATATGACCCAATCACTCATGAATGGATTAATTTGGGTCTGTTTATTCCTAATGATCCATATCAGAAAATGGATGAGTATGTCGAAAGTGCTTTAAACTATTAGTAATGCCTCAGACTTCAAATTCTTTGTATAAGAAGAACAAATTATTACTTATCTAACATGTTATTGGTGACCAAAGTTGAAACAGAATATTAAGTATTGAATAACATTCATGACAAAAGTGGTGGAGGTCAAACATAATTATATTTAAAACAATCAACAGCAAACCCAAAGGACTCAAGTACAGTCTTTATAAACTATTTTTTTCTCCTTTACGTCTTATATATACATTTCTTTCTTATAGTCCGTGAGCTAGTATTACAGCACATGTTTGATAATGCTTTTATAAAAAAAAAAAAAAAAAAATGTAGCACGCAAGTGATAACGTTGAAAAGCATAATGTACTTACTATGGCATAGAATAACAGTTGTATCTCGAGAAAATCAGCATTAAGGTATCTGCTATGGTCCAACGCATTCATCTCGTAACACTACACCATGCCCCGTGATTTTCATATTATGCGAAAGTTGACTTTGAGAGAGTCACAACGTTATAAATTACATAAAATACATATGAAGGAATCGTATAACCCCGTAGCGGCTTTGAATTACTGCCAAAATACTACTGAGTAAAAAAAATATTATAATAAATATCAATGTATAAGATAATGCATAAGACAAACATTTTTCCAAACAACAATAATTTAATAAATACTTGAACTATAACAATAGTGAATAACGAAATACTAATTAAAACAACATACCTTCAACATGTGACGCATCACTGCACCCAGGCACACGGCTGATACAAACAGTTTCAACATGTGTACATTTGAAAAAAATATATCAGAGTATATGTAAGGAACCTAAGAATAAAAACAATAACGTAACACTATTAGAAGACTACCAGTTGTCAGAATATTAGCTTCACCAGCTAAACGGGTAGCGAGGGATGATGAACTTACATAATCGCATGAAATTTCAACATTTGTTTGCACATTACCAACAACGCTCATTGTTTCATCACTTGCAGTTACCAAGGATCCAGTTAATTTACATAACTGATCAGCAGAAGCTACCAATTCATCATTGAATTCTGATTGCGATGACACAGACGGAAATATGGATCCCACACCAAAACATCAGATGAATCTCCTGGTCTAGTACCATTACAGTTTCCCATCGTACGTTTTTTTTTTTTCTATACGACATAATACCAACCAAAACTAACAATCTACTACGTAAAGTATTAATGAACGTATAGTATTAATGAGCAAAATAAAAGTCATAACAATAGTATAACAACCCATTTACGCCAACAAATGCAGAGCAACAACACAATCCATGTAATGTACAAAAACATAGTATACCCCTTTTTATAATCAACTGCATATGCAGTCTACAACACAATCCATGTAAGTTTTCCTTTTTTCAGTTGACATGACGCTTACCCGGAAGGCACCCGTACCACAAAATATTACCTCTTTAGCAGACCATGGATCCAAGATCAACTTATTTTCACCTAACGCTTCAATGAATCATAACATGTTTTTGTAATTTGAACATGTGCTTCAAGTATTATTACCCAGCTTTAATACCAGGCCTTTATCATCTTAATGAATCATCACCATAACATCGATCTTTATACAACAACAGTCAGAAGAGGAAAAATAGTGAGCAATTATTGAGAATAAGTCTGGATATGACCAAGTATTGTGGGTCACGTTTAAATATTCCTAGTTATTAGTTAAGTTGAAATTGTATTCCTTATTTTTAGTCCAATAACGTTCGTGTAGGCTAGTTGCATTTTTATCGTTTTTCAGTTATTTCTGTAAGGCTATATATAGCCATCTCTGGTTGAATAAAAGGTCAAGCATTTTTGCTATATCAATTCTCTAGTTATCGCATACTATTACAATTGGTATCAAGAGCAAAATACTTTACAAAATCAATACGTTGCAATCGTTCAAAGATCAGATGGCAGAAGAGAAGTCACTCATTCAAATCCCACGTTTCGATGGTCACTATGACCACTGGAGCGAGCTTATGGAGAATCTGATACGTTCAAAAGGATTGTGGTACATCATCGAGAAGGGTGTAGAAGAACCAAAAGAGGGTGTCACAATGAGTGACGCAGAACAGAAGGCATACGATAGCAATCGTATGAAGGATCACCAAGTCAAGCACGTCTTGTTCCAAGCGTTAGATCGAGAGGTATTCGAGCAAATCTTGGACCGGAGAAATTCCAAGGTTGTGTGGGAATCCATGAAAGCAAAGTTTGGAGGAAATTCAAAGGTGAAAAAGTCTCTGTTGAATTCGTTGAGGAGAGAATTCGAAGTTTTGGCTATGAAAGGAGATGAAAGCATTGCGGAGTACTTTGCTAGAGTTATGGCGGTTTCAAATAAAATGAGGAGCAATGGAGAAGACATGCCTGATAAGAAAATTGTGGAGAAGATCATGAGAACTCTGACCGAAAAGTTTACATACGTAGTGGTGGCCATAGAAGAGGCACAGGACACGGACACCATGTCCATTGATGAGCTACAAAGCTCGTTGGTTGTACACGAGCAAAAGTTTAAACGCAGCAGCAGCGAAGGTGTCGATCATGCACTGAAAATTGAAGATTTTTCAGGAGGAAGAGGTAGAGGCAGAGGTCGAAATTCGTATCGAGGAAGGGGTCGTGGAAGAGGTCGATCTGGTAGCTTCGACAAATCAACCATTGAATGTTACAAATGCCATGGTTTAGGACATTTTCAATATGAATGTCCCCAATGGAGTAAGGAAGCGAACTATGCTGAATATGATGACCAAGATCAGATGTTACTGATGGCCCTTGAAGAACTCGAAAGCAAACCTGTCAAAAATATTTGGTTTCTTGACTCGGGGTGTTCGAATCACATGTGTGGTGATCGAGGTATATTTTTAATCTAGATACTTCGTTCTCCCATACGGTTAAACTCGGAAACAACTCCAGAATGAAAGTGGCAGGAAAAGGTTCAGTGAGACTCATGGTAGATAAGACTAATTTTGTAGTCAATGATGTGTATTTCATTCCTGAATTGCACAACAATCTGTTGAGCATCGGTCAGTTGCAGGGGTTTGGAGATTCTGTTTAAAAATGGAAAATGTAATATCTACCACCCACAAAAGGGTAGAATTGCAAGCTTGGGAGTGTCACCAAATAGAATGTACACTTTAATCACTGGTGAAGGAAAAGTGAAAGATGTTTAAAAACAAGTACGTGTGACCAATCAAGACTGTGGCATCATCGATATGGTCACTTGAGTTATACAGGGTTGAAGACCTTGTATCAAAAGAACATGGTGACTGGGTTACCGAGTGTTGCTGCTGATGAGATTATTTGTGACTCGTGTATGAAGGGAAAACAACACAGATTGGCGATACCAAAGGCGACTAAATGGAGAGCTAGTGAGAAGTTACAACAACTTCATGCGGATCTATGTGGTCCTATAACGCCTGCATCGAATAGTGATAAACGGTACATATTTTGTATTATAGATGATTTCTCAAGAAAGACGTGGGTGTATTTTTTGAAGGAGAAATCAGAAGCTCTTCATCACTTTAAGGTGTTTAAAGCTAGAGTGGAGAAAGAAGCAGATACGTTCATCAAATGCTTGAGGACGGATCGAGGAGGGGAATTTAATTCCACTGAATTCAATGAGTTTTGTAAGCTGAATGGAATTAAAAGACAGCTTACCACAGCTTATACGCCCCAACAGAATGGCGTCGCCGAGCGCAAAAATCGAACGATTATGAATCTTGTTAGATCAATTATGATAGAGAAGGATGTTCCAAAGACGTTTTGGCCCGAGGCTGTAAAGTGGGTAAACCATGTACTCAATCGATCTCCAACTTTAGCAGTTAAAGATGTTACTCCCGAAGAGGCATGGGGTGGAATCAAACCAAGTGTAGACTACTTCAGAGTTTTTGGTTGCATAGGGCATGTACATGTGCCTGATGCAAAGAGAAACAAGCTCGAAAACAAGAGTGTATGATGCGTATTACTTGGTTTCAGTGATGAATCCAAGGGTTACCGTATGTATGATCCGGTTGCGAAGAAAATTATCACAAGTCGAGATGTTATATTTGATGAAAATCAAAGTTGGAAGTGGGACGAAAGTTATGCTGCTGTTCAACAGATACAGTTAAGTTGGGAAGATGAAATGGATGAATTAGAAGAAAGCAATGAAGATGGGCAAGAACAACAAAATAATGCAAGTACTAGTGAAGCAAATGAAACTGAAACGAACGCTAGTGCATCAAATGAAACTGAAACGAATGTCATAGCAAGAGAGGGCAGAATTTTAAGAGACAGACATCCTCCCATATGGTCACAAGATTATGTTTCGGGTGAAGGGTTATCCGACGAAGAAGAAGAAACAGACATGATGATGATGATGATTTCTTCAGATCCTACCAATTTTGAAGAAGCTGCAAGAGATCATAGGTGGAAGCTAGCTATGGATGAAGAAATCAAAGCTATTGAAAGAAACAAGACTTGGAGTCTGGTCACATTACCTGCGGGAGCCAAGTGCTTAGGCGTGAAATGGATATATAAAACTAAACTCAATGAAGCTGGTGATATCGACAAGTATAAAGCTCAGTTAGTGGTGAAAGGATACTCTCAAGAACATGGGGTAGATTATGATGAAGTTTACGCACCCGTTGCTCGATTGGACACGGTGAGAATGATCGTTGCTCTTGCTGCATCTTATGGATGGAAACTTCATCAGCTTGATGTCAAATCAGCCTTTCTTCATGGTGAATTGAATGAAGACGTGTTTGTACAGCAGCCTATGGGATACGAGAAAATGGGAAGTGAAGATAAGGTATATAAACTACACAAAGCATTGTACGGCTTAAAACAGGCGCCAAGGGCCTGGTTTAGCCGGATCGAGTCCTATTTTGCTCAAGAAGGTTTTAAAGCGAGTTCTAGTGAGCAGACATTGTTTGTTAAACAAGATGGAGGTAATATTCTAATTGTTAGTATTTATGTTGACGATCTCTTATTTACTAGCAATGATAAAGTGATGGTGGATAACTTCAAAATCTCGATGAAAAGAGAGTTTGAAATGACTGATTTGGGCGAAATGAAATTCTTCCTTGGAATTGAGGTTATTCAACGAAGTGATGGGGTATTTATATGCCAAAGAAAATATGCAAATGAAATATTGGAGCGGTTTGGACTGTTGGAAAGCAATGCAGTTTGTAATCCAATGTCTACAGGTTTTAAACTTGATAAAGATCAGAATGGAGTCAAGGTAGATGCTACGCAGTACAAGCAAATGATTGGAAGCCTAGTGTACTTGTCAGCTACCCGTCCGGACATTACGTTTGCGGTTAGTATGGTGAGTCGCTTTATGTCAAGTCCCACACAGGTTCACTATTCTGTGGTTAAGAAAATATTGAGGTATGTAAAAGGAACCCATGATTATGGTATATTCTATAAAAGGGGAGGAAGTCTTGATTTGTTGGGGTTCACCGATAGTGACTATGCGGGCGATATCGAGGATAGCAGAAGCACTTCCGGTTACGTGTTCATGTTAAGTGGAGGAGCTGTAGCATGGTCATCAAAGAAGCAACCAATAGTCACGTTGTCAACAACCGAGGCCGAGTATGTTGCTGCGGTATCATGTGCTTGCCAAGGTATTTGGATGAAAAGAATTCTAGGGGAGATTGGTCAAGTGGAGGATAAAAGCTTAGTCATAAAGTGTGATAATACGTCGACCATAAAATTGTCCAAAAATTCTGTGTTCCATGGTAGAACTAAACACATACGTGTGAGGTATCATTGGCTTCGAGATCTTACTAGGGATGGTGAAGTACAGTTGGAGTTTTGTGGCACACGAGAACAGCTAGCGGACATAATGACAAAGGCTCTCAAGATGGATTGCTTTCAAAGGATACGCATGAAGATGGGCATACAAGCTGCAACTGATCTGAACTAAATTGGTAATGAAGTTTAGTTCAAGAGAGGGATTATTGAGAATAAGTCTAGATATGACCAAGTATTGTGGGTTACGTTTAAATATTCCTAGTTATTAGTTAAGTTGAAATTGTATTCCTTATTTTTAGTCCAATAACGTTCGTGTAGGCTAGTTGCATTTTTATCGTTTTTCAGTTATTTCTGTAAGGCTATATATAGCCATCTCTGGTTGAATAAAAGGTCAAGCATTTTTGCTATATCAATTCTCTAGTTATCGCATACTATTACAGCAATTAATCTCCAAATAGTATTTCATCACCAACATGTCATGTATAATTCAATACATTTAGAATTAATCCACACAACAATAGGTGTTTATTTTAAGTAACAAAAAAGCCCAAATTATTATTTATTTATGGGAAAATTGATTCAAAATGCATCGAACTTTCATCAAAATCCTTTTGTATACATTCAACTTTCGCGGCTTCTATTGTATGCATTCAACTTTGTATTTTCTCCTATTGTATGCATTCAGCCTGTCAGGTAACAGGTCACCAACATTAACTTTTTGATGTAGTTAGTCCCTCAACATAACGATCGTTAGTTATCATCCATGCTTTAGAACTTTAAATTTAGTTAACGGCCCATATTCTTATCCAATGTACCCTAGTGACCCAAAATCCCCCTAGAACTCTAAAATGAGTTTATAAACCTGTTGGAAACTTCAATTTTCCAAAAAAAGTGTAAACGGATCGAAATGGACAATTATGACCCAAATGGATCATAATTTCTCACTTTAATCAAATTATGTTCAAGACTCGTTTTCAAAATACCAAAACATGATTTGTTTAAATATTTTGTTGTTGAATAATTTGTGTAATTAACAAACGAAGTTCAATTATGAACTTTGTATTTGCATTTGAGTATATATTGATTAGGACCGAAGAAAATATATAGATGTTGTATACGTAGTATTGTTTATTGCCATAGTTGAGGTTTAAAGTGACTAGGAATCAATGAAGTTGGTTACACAACCCATAGGACATAGGTGGTGCGTGTTCAAAAACAAAATGTAAAGAATGAAAGAACCATGAATAAATGATTTTAACTAAGGAAGCTTAAAATTAAAACTTGAAACATATAGAATTAGATGAGAATTCTATCCAGCAGCTCCATGCCTCATCTATAAACATGATGGTTATGGTTTGTATTTCCAAAACATAATTTTGAACCAACTTCGATGTAAAAGAGTTTTGGATTCGATAACTCACTTTCACTCCCTTGCCAGCTCGGTAACAGGTTTATTGGGTGATATGCATTGCACAAGTTCTACGACAAAGCCTTGGTAACTCGTCGTTATTATTAGCAAACATTACAATTTTGACCCATTTACTATAAATGGGTCGATTTGTATATGTTTATTTTAAACGGAGATCAAGTTCCTTATTAATTCATTTGAAGTCCTTTTGTAAATGCATGTGTGTCCCTAATCATGTAATCGTGCGTTAAGTTGTCGGGTATAGAGGATGGTTAAGTTGAAGGACTAATGAAATTATAGTTTACAAATATGAGAGACTAAAGATGTAAATATCTAGAAGGTGACCTAGAAGGTAACCTGTTATAGCTGGTTGAATGCATACAATAGGAGAAAATACAAAGTTGAATGCATACAATAGAACCCGCGAAAGTTGAATGTATACAAAAGGATTTTGATGAAAGTTCGATGCATTTTGAATCAATTTTCCCTTTATTTATTGTAAAAAAAGCCAAGATATATGATTAATATGCAAAAGGAATATGTACAATGTACCATACAGGCAACTACCAACCAGATAAGATTACAGGAAAAAAACAGAACACGACATGGAGAGCCTAAAACCAACACATAAACACATGAGCACAAGAAGTAAAATGGGTCAGGTGAAAAACACAGGCCATACGAACACTGAAACACAAAAAGATTGATGGGCCAGGTGACTAACATAACCCATACAAGTTTAAAACTGAAGAGGCAGAGGCACCCAAGATCACCCAAGATCAGATGATGAGATAGCATCTGATAGTGGAACAAATACCATTAAATCAGGCATGAAGTCGAGTTCAACAACCACTTTAGAGCTACCCGACCATTCCAAATTAATTAAAACATCATCACTTACAATTGGCTATCTATAATTTTACTCTAAACAAACGTAGGGTTATATGTAATTGATGGCTAAACTCGAATTGATAAAAAGTATTATATAGCATTCTATAATGAAAAAGTAAGCATATTAAGTTGACTAGACAAATTAAATCACCTCATTTATTAAGAAAACTACCTTTTAAGACATGATGATGCCGCATATGGTGCTCGGACTGAATGATCGTGACGATTGTGTACCAATTAACCATGTAAAACCTTCATCGTCAAATTTCAAGTTTGTTAAACGCCTTCTACAGTATAAATACTATGGAAACAATTGTATATCCAAATAATTCCAAGGAAATTACATGAATTTAATCATTTTTTTATTTTAAAATACAATATACAATGCAGTATTCATTATTGAAACTCAATCTTTGGACATGATACACATACCCGATACTAAGATTATGAAACTTATATCTTCAAAGATGGTAAGGAATGATTCTACAGTTATATAGCAGCAAAAAAATATTAGAAGAATAATACTTATTTATATAACTATTTATAGAGAAAACCAACTCAACATACCCATTGAAAAAAAAGGAAAATAACAGGAACCCGAAAAACAATTAAAAACATTAATATTAGAATTGATTATTATATCCGATATCCGATACATACCTGAAAACTTAGGTGAATTTTTGTTTTTATCCAATCTTGCTGAAATCGGTATGAAGCGACGTTGAAGTAGATCTTCTGTGTAGGATTGTTGTTGTTTATAATGAAGGATCGATATAAAGATCGATTAGGTGAATGTAACCGGATGCATAGCAGGATTGAAGTAAAAACCCTAATAAAGAAGATGAGGAATAGTGTTAAAATCGTTGATGGAATTTTTGGATCGAAAATAGATGATGAATTGCTCTTCTGGCGATTGATTTATTGGTTTATCAATCGCACCTGATTGATTCAGGATCATATATCGAGTTGTTTTCTGGTTTAATCTATTGATGTATTAGGTTTACAGGACAAGGAGCGAAGAGCAGGCGTTGGAGGAGAAGAGAGTAGGGTATTCTGCATTGTGTTTTGAGAGAAAGGTCGATTCCATTCGCCAGTGTGGATACTAGTTAAGGTAATTGTGATTTAGAGGGATTAACACATCAGCAGGCTTGATTAAGATTTAATTAAGGCTTGACACGTCAGCTAAACCTTCACGATTTATAAGATGTTATAGATAGATTATAGATAGATTATAGATTATAGATATAGATTATAGATAGATAGATAGATAGATAGATAGATTATAGATAGATAATTTGTTGTTCCTGTCACTGTTCAACAAATGAATAACAATTAACAAGCCGTGACTTAAAATTTGATATTATCCTTTATATTTGTTATTTAATAAACATAAACATATTATATTTATATTATTATATTTATATTTAGAAGTTTATAATTCATACGATTGTATAACATAATTCATATAAGTTAACAAATTAAATTTACATATGATTTATTTTCAAATTATTATTATTATTATTATTATTATTATTATTATTATTATTATTATTATTATTATTATTATTATTATTATTATTATTATTATTATATTATTGTTATTAAATTATTATTATTGTCACTTATGTGTTATATACCAATATCATATTATTATTATTATTATTATTATTATTATTATTATTATTATTATTATTATTATTATTATTATTATTATTATTATTATTATTATTATTATTATTATTAAGTTAATAATTAAAATTAATATCCTTGATAAAAAAAAATTTATACATAGGTGCAGGTTAGGTAAATAATATATTTTTCGACGTCGCAGGCGGGTCATGATATATCAAGCTCAATGCAGGTAAAATCAAACTCGTAAATCTGTGATATCCATTAGTAACCCGTGGTACACTGTTAACGCTCATACTTATATTTTTTACACATTGTTAAACTGATAATTTTAAACACTCTGCATATATTTCTGAGTTTTGTTGTTGTGTTAGCGTTTTTGATTAGTTAGATTATATATTTTTATGCTTCACGTTGTTGCTATCAGCAGGTTACGAGAATTGACTAAAAATAAACCAGTTGACGGGTATACGGGCCCGCCAAATAAATGAAGATTTATTATGGGTGGGTCGTTATAATGTAATTTGTCTTACTTGTATTATTATACATTTCCTATAAAAGTATATTGAATCTAACATTGATTTATGCTAAAATTTGCGAATGCGCGGGTTATAAACTAGTACTATATATAATTTTGGCAATGTTGCTCACATCACTATTGCTGACGGGCACACTATGATGATGAGTTTCTATAATTTTATGATGTCATTTTTAAAAAGTGTTTTATTATTTCTCAAATGTTATAATAAATAAATAAATATTTTATCGATTTGTTAATCTGTATTGAAAAGAGAAAGATTTGATAGATTGATTCTTGAAGATGCATTTGGTAAGTTCGGGATTATTAGCGAGGTCAAGAGTTAGCCCGAGAGAAGGTACATTTGATGCCCTGTACAAAATCAACGTGTACGGATCATCAACAACAGGATTATTACAAGGTCAAACACTATATGCTGTTTTAAAAAAAGTTTTGCATTCATAAGAAAAGGTGATGTCTTAACCAACATCAAATGTTTTACAACGAAAGTATGCTTCTATGAATAGAAGCAATTAATGATAGTACGTGACCCAATGGTCGTTACGAATACATTGTTCAAAAGTAATAAAGTTTGTGAATGCAAGATAAACGTTTCATGCGAAGACATCTCTAACACAAGCAGCGGGTGTCTACAGCAAGACTACAACAGCGGAAGCAAACAAACCTCTTAAGCACCTGAGAAAAACATGCTTAAAAAGGTCAACACAAAGGTTGGTGAGCTATAGTTTAACGTAACAGTAATGTAAGGTAGGCCACGAGATTTCAGTGTTTCAAAATAGTATGAAAAGTATATGTATAACCGTGGGCACTTGGTAACCAACTTAACGTAAATAACACCCTCTAAAAGTACACTTGACGAGTGTGTAAGTTTACGAAGTATTAAACACCCGTTAAATGCTAGCACGACTAGCCCGAGTGGGGATGTCAAACCCTATGGATCCATATCTAAGATTCGCGTTCACCGGTTCAAAAACCAATGACTAAACGTTACCGAGCTAAGGAGAAAGTTTATGCCGTTATATAACCCACACATATATAAAGTTTAAGTACTTGTGCTTAGTATGTAAAACGTAAAATGCGCATGTATTCTCAGTTCCTAAAATAGTTAAAGTAAAAAAGGATGATATAACTCACAGTGAAAAGTAGTAAAGTTGATTCGGGAAAGTAAGCAAGTAGTTTGTCCAAAAGGTCCTCAACCTAAGTCAAAAGTTACTAAGTCAGTAAATCGTTCCCAAAGGTTTAAAAGTATGTAAATTAAGTCTTAAGTATCATCATCATTCATCATTAATCAAAAAGTGTAAAGTAAGTTTCATTCAAGAATAGAGACTGAAGCAAAGGTTGAATTCATTCAGTCGCCACGACCTCTATACAAACTGAAATGAGGTGAGACCAATGGCCATGGCTCCGTATATGATTCCCCTAGAGGATGACCAATTTACAGAACCAAACTCATCTTCGTTTGACCGTGGCAACAGTTTAAGTGCGAGTAGGTCAGAAATTTCAGCACAACGTTAAAAGGGTGTAGTGACTTTCGGGAGGCCATAAATCCTAAACCGTAACTTGGATTAAGACGAGGCCTAAATGGAAAATCATCTACTCGAACCGAACTAGCTGGAAATTAACTTTTCCAGTAGCTCAGGTCACTGATCAAACCCGGAAAACAGTAGGTAAGGTGCTCCGGTGGGTTCTTGGTGCTTGATGCTCATCACGGTCCTCATCCTTGATGCGTATAGCTTCAAGTGTACAACTCGTTGATGTGATTGCATCATCTTTACCAAGTTTTGACCATCATAAAACTAGTGTAAGTCTAAGATATGTAGCACAACTCACTTAAGAGTTGTATGAAAGTTGATGAACCAAAGTTATATCAAGATCTTAGATCCGACACATACATGAGTTCTAATAGTAATATTAAGCTATAAACTTGAAAGTAAACTAAATAAACAAGATCTTAAGTAGTAGAACTTAGATCTTAGTTAGATCTTAAAGATCCTAGACTAGAAAGTCTAGATCTAGTGTTCTTAAGTTAGATCCTAAGTTATAGAACTTGAATCTTCACTTTAATGAAACCATAAGTTATGAAAGTTAGATTTTTATCTTGTAAAATGTATATAAGCTTATAAGCTCTTGTTTATAACAAAATTAGAAGACCATAAGTTACAGAAACTTAGATCCAATATAAGTGTATGAAGTTATAACTAAAAAGTTATACTACTATGTTCTTGAACTTACAAAGTTTAACTTTAGTTTCAAGAAATATGAGATCAAGTTTAACTAGTAATACTTGACCAAAGTAATAATTAAAATACTTATAAAAGAAAGAAATAAACTAATTCTACAAGTATTATGTTCATATTTGTTTCATACTTAAGAAGATTCAAATCAAAGTTTGGATCTTAAGAAAATAAACTTCAAGTCTACAAAACATGAACATAAGTATGATTATAAAGCTTATGAACTTTTAGATCTTTAAAATATTTAAGTGTAGAACCATAAACTAACAAGTTTAGATTCTTGTTCTTGGTTCTTCATCAAACAAAAGGTAGAAGTAACCAAGATTACATGAAGATACAAGCAAGAAAACTTGATCTTTAACAACAACAAACAACAAGTAACAAAACAAGTAAGAATGATGATGCTAGTAATTCGGTTTTAGTGGAAGAAAAAGAAAGAAAATAAAGTCTTGTTACTTACAAGTTTGAGAGAAAAGTGAGAGTAAAAGAAGTGTAAGTAATGAAGTGTGTAAAATGAAATGAAACTTGCAAATAAGTAGCAAAGAAAAATTGAAAATGGAACTCCCTCCTAGCCTACACAAATCGTCGGCCAAGAGCTCCCAAAGGGGGAAGTCAAAAGTTAACTTTCAAGTGTTGGGAGATGGTGTAAGCTTAAAATGGATTAAAGTTAAATTGCATGGGAAAGAGGTGTAAGCATGCTTGTGACAAGTCTCCTCATTCACTAATTAATCTAGTTTAAGTCTTAATAATTCACTAGCTTAATGATGGGCTAACTAGTCCATTAAGAAAGTAGGGTGGGCTTCCAAGTCCATGTCCATTGATAAAGGCCCAAGTCCAAGTATGTAACAATTAAATAAATAAGGCCCAAGTAATTAACTACTTGCATTAGTTAATTAAAAATATTTAATAATAATTAATTATGAATGTAAATAATATTCAAAATATTATTCGTGAAAAGTACGTGTGTCACAAAGAGAAGTCGGGACATGTAAAGTCAAATACGGTAACAAGTAAAATGTATAAAAAAATACATTTATTAAAGCGCAAATATTAATAATAAATATTAATAATTAAAGTTGGAAAATCCAGGGTCGTTACAGTACACTCTCATCAAATTTAGCCTCGATCGGTTGCTTATAAAGTTGTTCGTTCGATGAATGTTTCCTTGGTATTTGGTAAGGAGATCTTCGTGTGTTGGCCATCTAAATCTCGCTTACCGTTTGGTTCTTAATCTGGGTATATTGTCGTGAATCAAACACCTGTCTTAAGGGTGTGTTTGCATTTCAATTATGAGATCATTAAGAGGCTTAAGATAAGTGTACTTGTGGTTGAAAAGGTCCCAATCTCGATATCTAAACGTGTGGTGTCAAAATCAGAGAGGCGTCCTCGTAACACATTTGTAACTGGAGGCCCTTGGGTTTTATGGTGGTCTATTCCGATGATAAAAACGTAGCCACGCTCACAGATGATCACTCTGTAGTAGATGATCTCCTGGTCATCGACCCTTTTTCTAACAGGTCCGAGGCCTTCCTCAAAAAAAATTTCAACGACCACGACTTATAACCGAAAAATGACAATTTTTTTATGTTGTGTGGCGCATCAAGTTCAGGTGCGGCACACCTGAAACCTACTGCCACGACTCTGCCCTTTTAATTGTTGTGGTGTGGTGCACAAATTCTAGGTGTGATGCACCACGTGCTGATGACCCGTTTTCAACCTTTTTCAAACACTTCAGACAAAATCTGGAGATCCATTTTGACACTCGCACTCCCAAAACACTTCAACCCATTTAAATACAAAATATAGCACCAGATCAACATTTCAAATGTATTAAACCATTACACACATCCATTAGGTGTAATCTTACCCATTATCACAAAAGTAATACATATAACCCATTACAAATGAAGGTGATTAATTTGACCCATTTACATTATAAGCGTATCAAGAGCCAATTCTTGGAATATATGTTACCATTCCACAAGCAACAAACAAAATGTACACTAGCATAATATTCCCATCCAAAAGCATATCCATATATAGAAACAATCTATCCATCACAAGTACTCTTACCCTTGCCCGCGCCGGAATCTATAAAACGATAAACAACAACGATAAGCTATGCGCTTAGTGAATACATTACATACATATACTTTAATAAACCTATAAAGATAAGTAAAATCTCATACCACATCATAACATCAAGCATACCATCAAACAATCATACAAACAACACATACTCGTAAGGTTTGTCACATCCACCCGGGAAATAAACCTTACAATCGGTATGACATGTCACATCTACCCGGGAACCATGTCAATACCCGCCTGTCACATCCACCCGGGATCCAGGAAACCGATGGTGAACCATGGATCATAAACTCGTCGCATCCACCCGAGAACCGAGCCATCATCAATACAAGACTTGTCACATCCACCCGGGAACCAAGTCTTATCTCCAACAACAATTTCACATATAATATGAGATCTTGTCATATCCACCCGGGAACCAAGTCTCATTTTCAACACAATTTCACATATCAATAAAAGTGTACCAACTTATATGCATATAATGTACTCACCTTGAACTCGGGCAACCTACACAACCAAGCAAGTTCCAAGCAATTCATATAAACACATATACATACACACAAATCACAATCTATTCACACTTGGTCAACTAAGATCCATAACACCTAGGGTTTACCTTATTAACCCATAAAACCCATTTTGACCCTACTTGACTAAAAACACAAGACTTACAAATTGTAATTCTATTCATTTCATATACTTTTATCGCGCTAACTTACATTTCAACTTTTCTTAGTCAAACAAGTCAAAATCAGATTTTAGCTCTAAATAAACAAATCTTATGTTAATAGTTTAACTATCTTCAAGTTCATCATCATTACAAACCCAACCTATAAACCCTAACCACATATTTTGAATTAGGGTTTCAAGGGAATCAAAAACCTTGATTCCATCAATACTAACATCATATAACTACATAATTTTAAGTTTAAAGAATTGCTAGGATTTTAAAACCCCCAATTAACACAAAGAGACGAAGAAAATGGAAGAACTAAGACTTCCAATAGTGCTAGCAAGATACTTGCTTACACCCTCAGACCTAATTGCATGTGGAAATTGCTATGGTTTCTTGTTGATTCCTCCAAATCGCCACTCTCCACATATACACTAAGTTTCTAATTTTTTCAGGTTTTTGAGAAGGGGATTGATATTTCTAACATCACTTTTACTAGATACCTAAAAGTTCTAAAATACCCTTAATGATGGCTTACACTGTTTTCTAGCTAACATAAGATTAACATAAATGATGGCTTACCTAAAAGTTCTAAAATACCCTTAATGATTTTAGCTCATTTTCTCAGTTGAGAACCTCTAAGAGGTGGTGTCTTTCTTTAGTTTCTCAAAGACAACTCGATCTCGAATGCTCAGATGGTATAGGGATTGTGGACTCTCGTCTTCCTTACAAAGATATACTCATTGTTGCTAGTGGTATGGAGGCTTGCTCTGATATTAATTCTATCTGTAACTTGTGATTTTATAGATCCTATTACGATATTTTTGAATTGATTGATTTGCATGGTCACTTTAAAAGGGTTATGTTTTAGTGTTCATCTTCGGGCAGCATATCTAATAATGCGGATTCAATTGTGATTGATGTCGTGGACATTCGCGATGGTGATAAAAGTGTGTCGGATTTTTCATCAGTCGCAAATAAGTTGTATCAGAAAAATGGTAAGAAATCCGTTTATAACGAAGTGAGAAATGAGGTTAGTAAGTTGGGCTCTCTATTTGGGTTTTTTTTTTTTTTTTGACGCGATGATTAAAGATTTTTAGGGGCGAAAAGTGGAGGCTATTTTTATTATTTCCAATAATCCGACAAAGCCCTCGACTAAGCCAAAGAAACCTCGCGAGACAAGGTTAGTCTGAGGGACTGTAATGAAGCAATTCGAAGATTTCATGAATGATATATGACATGGTGACGTTGTTGAGGTTCATGTTTAATTTGGTTTGGAAAGTAGATGAGTTTTGCTCTCTCGCGATGTCTTGATTAACATCCCTCTTATTATTTCTATGTCTTTTGTTTGTGTTCTTTGTTTATGTTTGATGTTCGATGTCTGTTTGTAGTTGGTCTTTTTTACATTACTATCGTTGTGTGCTCAGGTTTAGCTCTTGTGCTTTAGTTGAACTCGGGAGTAATATGTTCCCATTGGTTGTTATTTGGGACTTCGTGTTTTTGTGTTTTTGATGAAGTTTTCCCTTATGTATATGAAGTTTCTAGTTTTTTTGCCAGAAAAAAAACATTTACATTTACATACATGACTTAAATATCAATCATGTGAATTGTGAATTTACCATGGATCTGACATAAACATCAACCAACATACCAAAATAGAAAAATCATAAATAGTAACCAGCTAATGTCATGCTGACATCGACACGGCTTCCTAACTTGTTTGATGTTAAAACCTTATGGTAAATTACCCTTTTAATGCATTCCTCTTTCGTTTTCTCAAATAAATAATTCAACTCACTTATAATTAAATTCAGTGATTAAAAGCTATTTGATAAAATCCAGTTTATATTATACATAGGCTAAAATGAAGTTTATCCTTTTCGATTCATTTTCCGAAACTTTTGACCGTCGTTTTTTAAAGAGTAATTTCATATTTTATTAAAAAAAAATTCATTTCCCGTGGTGGGAAAGTATAATGAGTAAATTACAAAATCTGGTATGCTGATAACTATTGACACATCACAGATACATATACTCATAATTCGATTATGCTCATAAACATCCAATCCAATATGATATTATAACTACATAAAAAAAAAAAAAAAAAAAAAACCTCCTTAATTGCAATAGTAGAGTAAACCAATAACATAGCATTGTTTGGATGGCATGCATTCCAGCAATGATAAAACATATGGAAATGAGAAACTTAAAATTTTTGCTATGACGATGGTGTTGATGCTATAGTAAGTTCGTTCTCAAAAACAGGCACTAATGCAGCCTTGCTTCTCGTTATTAATTTCATAACATTGAAGGCCTTTGCACGTAAGCAAGAAACACGTGCTTGAATCCTATCCTTCTTTGATGTTGGAAGATCCTTTTTCAGTAAGTCTTCAATCTCATGCAACTTTATAAATATGTGATCAATCTCAAATCCCCCTTGTTCAATCTCCTTAAACAGTTTATTCCAACAATTCTTGATATATGACGTCCTTTCTTCTTTGAAAAGTTTCTCGTTATCAATTTGTGTCTCCATTGGTGCTTTACTCTGATCTATACGAGCTATATTGATCTCATGCTTAATTTTCTCCCGCTCTAACAACATCTGAAACTCAGCCATAACTTTTTGTGCTGATGCAGCATTCTCCAAGGCTTGCATCTCCTACACGATATTATACAATTTATAATGAACCCTATAATAGTCTCTATATTTATCATCATATGATAAATTTAAAATAAATATAACACACGGTTTCAAATTCCCATGTCTGACTACAAGCAATAGTTTTCACTAAATTACATTGCAGAGCAATGAGTAAATGATAGCTGGGAAATAAAATATATTGTTCATGGTAAAAATACCTCACGTGAGTATATCCTAACAGTGGCATTTGGAGAACCATCTAGTAGATAGTTTTCGACTTCTATAGGCATGCTTATTTTCTTTAGTCCTTCCTCCATACGGGAAAGTTGACTCTTGGTTTTGGGACTTAAGTTTGCTGGATAAATCTTGAAACTCGTTAAGTTAGCAAATGGAGAATGTAGATGAGAGATTAGTTGCACGGATGATGCAAGAACCTGGAAAATAGTATATAAAATGAACGTATTGTACAGACAGATGCATTATAATAAATCAGCATGGGTTTATCTAACGTATGTTTAATATAGAATAGAGTGCTGATATATTTAAATGAATAAACATTAAAGAACGGATACCTCTACAATTTCCAATCCAAGCGTAAGACATTTGACATTGCGGAACTGTTGAAGCACGTCTATGATTTTAGAAGCATCTGCCTTATTGGGATCACAAATATGAAAATCCACTTTCTCCAAAGAAAACAAACCATCAGCAGAAAACTCAAAATAATCTTGAATTTCATAAGTCAGCGAGTATAATTCAGGTGTAGAGATCATAAAACCCCCTTCGCAATTTACAATAGTGAGAAACTTCAGGTGAGGTGCAACCACATTAACAACACCGTACCAATCTCCATTTTTAATAATTAGAGTAGAAAGTTGAGGATGGTAAATGGTGATGAAATCAATCAATCCATACACGCCGCAATTAGTTAAAGTAAGATTTTTCATGTTTGGGCACTTAGAAAAAACATCACCGGGATTTTCATTTATGAACCTGATGTTATCGAGATGCAACGTTGTTAAAGCTAGTAGGTCCCAAGTTAATGTGATTGTAGTGGAGCCAACAGATCCAATCAAAGTGAGATCCTTGACAGACTGGGAAATAAAAAGAGAAAGAGGGAATTCGATATGCTTTTCTGCGTTCAAACTTATAATAGTCATCTTTTGGACATTGTGCGAAAACGCATAGTCCATAATCTTTTTGACAAACTCTTGACTAACTTCTTCACTAAAACAAAGTTTAATGGACTCCAATTCTATTTCACTATTGCGGGAAGATAGAACATGATTAACAGACTCATAGAATTTGGGCAAATAATGAAGATGGTCATAAGAGAAATCAAGATGCGGGATTAACTTCCAAGTATTCTTCCATCTAGATGACAAAATACTAGTTTTGATAGCATGTTTGGTGTCGCTATAAGAGAAAATTTTGTTGATGACAGCTTTTGGCAAGTTGCTTAGTCTATCGACTTCTACATTCATTCTTAGTATTAAGCTGCAATTAATAATATAAAACAAGAATCAAACACACTAAATAGAAATAAACAAATTACACAATACATGCTAACTAATGCTACAGCTTAAACAAATTAGTTTTAAACGGGGACAAATTCTGCAAACTTCCTGTTTTACATCATTTTCATTAGTTCAATGGTGTAAGTAATGTACATCATAAATAATGCTTAATCAATTAAATCATTTTTACTATATAATCAACCAAATAGTGTAATTTAATTATGATCATCACTTAATTATGATCATCTTACGATTTTAGTCTTTATCTCTATCCTTTTCTAATTGAAATTTAATTAGTACTATATTTCTATATGAACAATTAAATCGTAATACAATACTTAACTAATACTTAATAGCTTAGGATTTGTGTTTAAATTGTCAAAAATACTTTTCTAAAATCCAATAATCAGTACTGAACTACTGTATAATCAACTAAATCATGTAATTTGATTATGATCATCTTGTATTTTAGTGTTTATGAATACTCTAATAATGAGTACAATTAGTGTAACTGCTTTTTAAAAATCTCAATAATCTCATAAGTATTAAACCGATAATGTATATATTCTAATATGTGGGTGGTCTATCCACAAAACTCTAACTATATGTGCTAACTATATGTAGGACAACACATGGTCTCTCTCTGATGTGGAATTTAAACTTTATGGTAGGCATAAAATAGAAATTTGTGGCCCTTTGAGTTAAGAACGTTTGTGCTTTTAAACCAATTTAATTCATATTCATATGAAAGAATTATGACCAAAACAATGACAGCTCGCAAAGTATATCCAAAATAATGTTTGTCCAAGCCAATTTTAATGGGCATGTTATATTGAAATATAAAATAGTTAGTACTTTATGTATTACCTTCGTATCAAAATAACTGTCAAATAGAGAATGTGAAGCCTATTGGCTATGTTTGAATAGAGGATGATGCTGAGAATGTGTTCTTAGATATTATGTATTATGGTATACTGAACTTTAAAATCTTTATAGATTATTAAAGGAACTGAAATTAATGGAACATATAAAGTTACCCTTTGCCAATATAGTGAGGCAGAATCACAACAATTATGTTCCGTTTTGTGGGGCTGAAGTTTAGTCAATGCATCATGAAAATTAGCTTTCAAGTATAGTCAATGTTTAAAAATAGATTGTGAATGTATGTCATATAGGTAATTTACCTAAATTAGTAGTTTGCAGATTAATGGAACCTACTTGATGTAAAGCTGCGTGGTTTCATTGACCACAAGTCAACTGATCTGTTATTATGCTATGAAGTCAAGTTAGACGAGTCAGCATAATTGAGGTTGGTAAATGCACCACCATTCATCTTTTTCATCCTATTGCATCATTTTTTAACCTGTTGATTCATATGCAAAGCTTATCAGGCAAACAATGTTGTTAAACTTGCTACCTTCTAGTTCTTAACAATTGAATTGATGCTAAATATGCATGATCACCTGCTACACTTTAACGATGAATTCTGTTCATGATAGTAGTACAGATTGAATTGAGATCTGGATGCTGAATGTGGTATTGTGTTATAATACTTGACACAACATTTGACTTAAGTAACATAATTAAGCCCCAATCTAATAAGCTTATGCTTTTACACGTTTTTTTTTTTTCTCTTTTGCTTTTAGAGTTAGAGTACACTAAAATGAAACTAATGTTCATCGAACATTAGTTTAAAAACCTAGTAACATTATAAGGTTACTAAACTAGTGCAATTGATAGCTCACAGAACTAATTGTTCAAGAAATTGGCATCTATTTTTAAACGTCCTAATCCGCGCCCTAGCTTAAAAACCTAGTAACATTATAAAGTTACTAAACTACTTATTATCGCAACTCGTGAAATATGGTTATCATCATCTTATAATTTTTGTCTTCATTCTTTTATTTAATAAACTAACTTTTGTTGGATCCACTAATACAGAGTACAATTCGTCTTTTGAATTCTGGTACCTTTTAATCATTTAATTCTAAGATAATTAATTAATTCAATATTAGTATATGACGGACTGCTACTAAAAATTTTGGGTACCCATTTGCCATAAAATTGATGATTTAGGTCCCAAAACTTATAATGTACTCATTGAAACGATGAGTACGGTTGTTATCGATCATATATATGAACATGTCATGATTACAAAAGCCTAAAAACACATTAATATTCAAGTTGGTTCAGATTTACCTTCACATAAAATTGATGATGAGCGTCGTAAGTTTCCCTGCCGCTTCACTTCCTTTATTTATTCCAAATGCTTTATTCTTAATGTGTATGTTTAATGTTTATATGAATATGAATATATGAATATGACTGTTAATATTAACGAAGAATATGTTTATATACTGTATTGAGACTTATTGTGAATGGAAACGTGATATTTATATCCTATAGTTGCGCAACAGAATCTCCAAGTTTTTAGTGATTTGATATTGTTTCCTTCTTTTAAAATTAACAATTAATACGGAGTAATTAATTATTAATTTAATTAAACTCTTAAAAGACAGCAAGTTTAGTGATATGATATTGTATAATATTGTTTCCTTCTTTAAAAAGATCTCTTAATATTTGCGGCTCTATGTATGAATCCCAAATGAAATGTGTCATAGCTTTATAGTTAAAATTGTCAAAAAACACAGCTTTAGTTGGTGTAATAATAAAATCTCAAATTTCACTACATACGGCAGAATTGCAATCACCATGACAGTAAAAATACTTGTATGAAGAAAGCAAATAATGTTTTTTTGTTAAGCAATGACATTCTCAACGATCACCAAAGTTTGGCTTGGGTGAGAGTGAGATCCAACTTGGAGTACTGCCAACTCAAGTTCGATTCTCACTCCAAACAGGGAGTTTCCAACCTTTGATGATACTGCCAACATCAATGCGATTTAGGTCTCTGGGGTTTTTCCCAACCTTCGATGGTACCGCTAACATCGTCGCGAATTGGGTTTCCTCCTAACGCATGTGTGGGAGAAAAATGAGAGCATTCGATGTCGATATCGCCGTTAAAAAAAAAAACATTCTCTACGAATCTCATTGACAATCCCATGGCTAAGTATGATAATGTTCATAAGACGCGTATTATATAGATTAAAAGATCAAAACTAATATACCTGAGTAACATCCAAGTTAAGCGTAATATATCTAGCATTATCAGTGGCGTCTTTGAACATAGGCAAGATAGGTGATCGCCTAGGGCCCAAAATTTTTGAAGGGCCCAAAATTTTTAATATGTATATATATATATATATATATATATATATATATATATATATATATATATATATATAGTTAAGTAAATAAAAATAATTTGTTCAATAAATTTAATTTAAAAAAAAATAGTAAGTTAACTTGCCTATATAATTTTAGGGCCTCTTTTTTCCCTCTTGTCAAGTCCAGTTCTGAAGCCCACACATCTTACTCATGTTTATGGGATTTCCGTATACAAGGGCCCATTTTTATTTTCGCCTTGGACCTTCAATTGTTGAGACGGCCCTGAGCATTATGTCGTTGACTAAGTAGAGCAACAAATTTATCAACTTGTGCTTGTCTGCTTTGTAAAATGGTTTGTAAATACAAAGATCAACCTTTTCCAAAACACACAGACTGAATAAAAAAACTGCAACAAACCAGAATAGGGACCTTTAAAGACGTAGGAGACAAGCTTGGGTGCAAACACATTCAACCCTTTTGAAAGGATTAATCTAGCTCAGATTCGTGTTCGTGTGAGAATTCGTATGTATTGATATGTATATAAGCTTGCGTATATGTATATGTATGTATAGGTATGATGAAGATGTTGACTGATATGAATAACAGAAGCAAAGCAGTAGCGGTTATGAATCTGTATTATCAACAATCAAGCGTTAAGATTCATTAGGTGAAAGGATTACAAGGTTGAGAGTGTTTGGGTTAACTAGGTGTAGGTAAAGGTGTTGTTATGAGGCTTAGTTCTAATAGCTATGAGAGGATGGTGTATTTATACCTCATACACTACCTCTTTACAATTACTTAACATCTACAACACACATCATAAATTGGACTTAATAATCTCCCTCTTGATGTGTGTTGTGCATCTATGTGATCTTGAACTCTAGAGATCTTTTTGATGTCTTGCACTCTCCCCCTCAGAATAGGCTTAGTTGTTGACTTGGACTGAAGATGAAGAAACTCCTTCTTTTGAAAGATTCTTCGTTGTTGGATGTGAGTGATCACAATGAACACCATCTCGTGGTCGTAACATTGTCCCCCCCTAGTGTGCGTTGTTCAAATATGTCTTTATCGAAAATTGAGAAGAGAGAAGGTTGGAACTAGACTTGTTAAGGCTAGAACATGCCTTCTATCAGAGTAGAACCCTAATCGATTAACAATCACAAACAAGCAAGCCGAATAATAAACACAGAATAAAAAACAACACGAGAATTATAGTGGTTCGGTTTCTAGGTGAAACCTACATCCACTTTGGAACTAGAGAGTATTATTATTAATTTGGAGGTGATGATTTACAAGTACAATGAGAGACTATATATAGACTAAGAAAAGAACAATAAAAGTCGGCCCAACCAATTAGGGTTAGCCAGACCCTGACTTGGTCACCAAGTAAACTCCGGGCCTGTTTTTATTGGGCTTAAATACCGAAGCCTACACCTCAACAAACTCCCACTTGGAGGCTTCGAATAACATCGATCTGCACTCTTGTACTTCTGCAATGCAAGACTCAGCTCATCTCTTCTCTCTCTAGTTCCTGCCTTCTCTTCAATGTTCCTGAAGGCCAGTTGAAGCTATGCACAACTTCAACTTATCCAGCGTTACTGGTTTGGTGAACATATCTGCTGGATTCTTTGAACTTGGAATGCTCTCCAGATTAAATGTTCCCTTGCTTATCCGTTCTCTGATAAAGTGATACTTCATGCCAATGTGCTTCGTCTTAGCATGATAGACTGGATTCTTTGCTAACTTGATTGCGCTCTCATTATCACAATATAAGACAAATTCTGTCTGTTTGCTGCCCAGTTCTTTCATGAATGTCTTCAACCACGCTTGTTCTTTACTGGCTTCAGTCAAGGCCATGTATTCTGCTTCAGTAGTAGATAGAGCCACGCTCTTTTGAAGCCTAGACATCCAACTCAATGCTGCTCCTCCTATAGTGAATACATACCCGGTGGTGCTCTTGAAGGTATTATTGCATCTACCCAAATCTGCATCAGAATAACCCCTGAGAGTAGTATCCCTGCCCTTGAAACATAATCCAACTTTAGAAGTACCCTTTAAATACCGCAGTATCCACTTCACTGTTTCCCAATGTTCTTTCCCCGGAGCTGACATAAAGCGACTAACCATCCCAACTGCATGTGCTATATCAGGTCTTGTACACACCATAGCGTACATTAGACTACCCACTGCGGATGCATAAGGAACCTTAGCCATTTTTGCTTTTTCTACTTCAGTTTTAGGAGACTGATGTTTAGAAAGCTTTAGATGACTTCCCAACGGTGTGTTTCTTGGCTTTGTAGACTCACCATTCATTCTGAACTTTTCAAGAACCTTCCGAATATACTTTTCTTGAGATAAAGAAACTGACCCATCTTTATTCCTGCATATACTCATACCGAGAATCTGCTTAGCTGGCCCGAGATCCTTCATTTCAAATTCTCTAGATAATTGCTTCTTCAAATTGCGTATTTCAACCATATCAGAACCTTCAATTAACATATCATCGACATAAAGAAGCAATATAATATAGGAGCTCTTGAACTTCTTCAAATAACAGCAATGATCTGTAGAACTTCTCACGAATCCTGTCTTCTCCATGAAATTATCAAATTTCAAGTACCACTGTCTGGGAGCTTGTTTCAAACCATACAAGCTTCTCTTTAGATTACACACAAGACTCTCCTTTCCTTTGACACGAAACCCCTCTGGTTGAGACATGTAAATGTCTTCTTCAATGTCGCCATGCAGGAAGGCTGTTTTAACATCCAACTATTCTAAGTGTAACTTCTCGGTTGCAACCATACTTAGAACCAATCTGATAGTCGTCATCTTCACTACTGGAGAAAAGATTTCAGCATAGTCGACTCCTTTCTTTTGTTGAAATCCTTTGACAACTAATCTTGCTTTGTATCGTTTAGAAGCATCCCCTTCATCTTTGACTCTGAAAACACATTTATTCTGTAAGACCCTTTTTCCTGGTGGTAACTTGGTCAACTTCCAAGTTTGATTTTTCAATAAAGATTCCATCTCGCTTTTCATAGCCTGCTCCCACTGGAACGAATCTTTCACATTCATTGCCTCAGAATAACTTTCTGGTTCCCCATTTTCTGTCAAAAGAAGATAGTTAACTGTTGGACGAAACCTCTCTGGCTGTCTTGTGACTCGTGTAGATCTCCTGACCCAATTTGACTGGTCAGATTGTGATGGGGGTTGTGGGGGCTGCTCATCATCAGAATCTGAGCTCCCACTATCTGAAGTCTGCTCGTGATCAGACTCCGAGCTTTCACTGTTAGGAACTCCCACTGGAACTTCAGTTTCATACTCTGGAGTTTCCCTTTCATCTTCTCTAGTTGTCTCTGTGTCAACCTCAAATTCAACTGATTCTTTTTCTTTTGATGTTGAGTTGAAATCCTTGTACAATTCTGCTTCATTGAAGGTGGCATGTTTACTTCTGATAACATGTTTTCCCTTGTTATCCCATAACCTGTAACCCATGTCATCTCCCCCATAACCAATGAACACTTACTTCTTTGCTTTTGCATCAAGTTTGTCACCATCTTTATTAATATCATATGCACTGCACCCAAAGATTTTTAGATGCTCATAACTGATTGCTTTACCTCTCCATTCTTCTTCGGGTATTTTGAAATCAAGCGAGCTGATGGAGAACGGTTGATCAAATAAGCGGCAGTGCTTACTGCATCAGCCCATAGAGTCTTTGGTAGCCCACAATTAAGTCTCATGCTACGTGCTCTCTCATTTAAAGTGCGATTCATTCTTTCTGCAACTCCGTTTTGTTATGGAGTACCTGGAACCGTCTTGATCATCCGAATGCCATGATCAGCACAATAGTTAACGAACTCGGTGCTGATGTATTCTCCTCCATTATCCGACTTCAAGCATTTTACCATCAAATCACAAGATAATTCAACAACAGATTTCCATTTCTTAAAAGTTTCAAATACATCAGATTTATTTTTAAGAAAGTAAACCCATACCTTGCGTGTTGAATCATCGATAAAAGTAACATAGTAGCGTGCTCCTCCCAATGAAGAAACAGGAGTAGGCCCGAACACATCCGTGTGTACTAGCTCCAACTTCTGAGCCTTTAATGTTCTGCCTGCTTTTGCAAAGGTGACCTTCTTCTTCTTTCCTAGAACACATGACTCGCAAAAGTCCGATTCAACTCTCTTTAGACCAGGAATTTTACCATTAGACACTAGCATTTTCATTCCTTTGTCACTCATGTGACCTAAACGTTGGTGCCACTGACTGGTTAAGCTACGATCATTGGAAACTGTATTTACTTCATTAGCTGGAACTTCTACCATATAAAGAGTGCCTCTCTTCTTACCCTTGGCTATTACTAAGTTTCCCTTTATTACTTTACACTGACCTTCACCAAATAGCACACTATATCCTTGATCATCAAGCTGTCCAACAGAGATTAGTTTCTTCTTTAGGCCAGGAATAACTCGGACATTTTCCAAGGTCCAATTAGTACCCAAAGAGGTCTTCAGCTCTAAGTCTCTAATCCCTGTAATGTTAAGACAATGATCATTAGCCAAACGAACTTTACCAAGATTACCTGTTCGTAGATTCTTCATCAAATGTGGACTTGGAGTAGCATGAAACGATGCTCCTGAATCCATAACCCACGCATCAATTGTATTCTCAATGCAGCAAACAAGGACGTTATCATAATCATCTGTTGCAACTGCAACATTAACTTCCTTTGGCTTTGATGATGTTACTGGCTTAGTGCACTGGTTTCGGAAGTGTCCAGTCTCCTGACAATTCCAACATTTAATATCATTCCTCGTTCTCGACACACTCCTCCTTCTTGACTTTGACCTGCCCCTGGTGGTGTTACTTCTGCCTTTCCTCCTACCCCTCTCTTCTGTGCTCAGCAAGTTTCCTGATGGTTCTCCTGAACTCTTTCTTCTTATATCTTCTCCAAGAATAAAATCACGAATGCTCTCAAACTAGAACAATGACCTTTAAAGACCAAGGAGACAAGCTTGGGTGAAGATTGTAGATGCACTTCTTTCCAATGTATAACAGTGAGATTCTCTAATTTGGGTGCAAACACATTCAACTCATTTTTAAAAAGGCTTCCACCTTCAAGCCTAAGATTACAAAGTTCAGGAAGATGAATATCAAAACCAACAGTGACACCGTATGATCTTTCCAAACAGCAGTGATGTAAAGTGAGATTCTTCAAGTTTGCACATTTAGAGATGTGACCAATGCCCTCATCACCATTAAAAGTGACATCATCAAGATATAATGTTGTTAGAGAGGGGAGATCCCAAGTTGGTGCAGGCTTAAATCGATACAGAGACAGACTTTTGAGAGACTGAGAACTAAACAGGGAAACTGGCAAATCATCTGCACAACGATCTAAGCTTCTGACAGTCAGAAGTTGGACATTGTGGGTAAATGCGTACTCTATTATTCTTTTAACAAACACTTGTGAAACCTTTCCACGGAAAATGAGTTGGACAGAAGACACTTCTTGTTGATTATCGCGCCCAGAGATAAAATGCTTAACAAAGTTGGAATACCTGGGCAACGTACGGAAATCCTTACTTGAGAAATTAAGATAGGGCATGAAGTCCATATATATCTCCATTTAGATGACAGAGCGCTTGTTTGTACAGAAAGTTTAAGGTCACTATAAGATAGGATTTTGTGAATGAGATCATCAGGCAAGCTGCTTATTCTATCATCTTCTACGTGCATTCTACAGACTTTACCCCTTGAATCCATTCTTGCGTTTCTGATTAAAATTTAAGAATTCGTATGGCTATTTTTCCTTTGGTTTGTTCCCAAGTCCTTAATATAATGGGTAGAAAAGCTACAAAAGCAAAACGATTGCAGTCAATATTCAGAACATAGGACATACTGACTAAAAAAGGTACAAGTAAATATACTTATTTTGTAATCGTATGGCTATCATCAAAATAAGAGTGAACTCACAAATTTCAAACTCAAAATTCTATGTTTTGAATTAATTAATAGTCATACATTGAAAACCCTAAACCCTAATGTTTTTACAAATACATAGATGTTATCAGCAAAATCTTCCAATACTTGTATTCTCACTTATATATATTGCTAATCAATCAGTAAATCTACAGTGAAAAAGGGAAATCCGTAGGAACAATTATTAACAAACGACATATGATAACTAGTGAAAAAGGAATCAGTAATACAACAAAAACATAAATGAGATGATTACCTATTGTAACCGTAGTAGATTCAATTCAAATTTCAGAAGAATGTAGAAGCTCAATGTGCGTTCAATTTGGGAATTTACAATTTACATTCAGACTCGTATGCTTATATAGAGCCCATATGATGAGACTTCTTCGGCAAGCTTCTACGATTATTTTTACACAAAATTTTACCTATGGTCCCTGTAGTTTAATCGGAATACATTTATGGTCTGTGATTTTTTTCCATCCAGTATGGTCCCTATTCTTTGCACATGAATAACTGGTAGTCCCTATACCTAACACTCGTTACCTTTTTCTGTTAGAATTTGGCATATGCAAGGCACACGAGGGTATAAGCATCATTTTTCCTAAACCCTACCAAATTCTTTTCTCTTACCTTTTTCGCATCTCTAAACAAATACATAACCATGAATATAGTCATGAATGTAATTGGACCGTTCCAACTGTGAATGAGGTTTTAAACCAACAAATATATGAGTTGGTAAGTGTTACTAAGAAAAGTTGATTATGTATATACAATCGAAATAAGAAAAGTTGATTATGTTTATACAATTGAAATTATTGTGCTACGCGACAACCACTTGAAACCCTAGGTCCGCCCGATTATCACAAGCACTAGATAGTATGTTTTCATAAGTAAACAATAAACTGATAAGTGATAACATGGGGCATCAATACATTTAATGAATGATGTTTTATGAAGATATCCGTTCTAACTGTTAATGTGCTACAAGTATTTTTTTTTTTTTTTTTTGAACGGGAATATGCTACAAGTAAGTATGTTCACAATGTCAATCAACAACCTAAAAGATGCATATATATAGCCCCCTTTCGGTCAACATCAAATATTAATAAAATATAATGAAGCTAAAAACTTGTTGAAATAGACGCACACATTATTAGAGAAAAACTAGAAGCCGAAATCATCTCATTACCATTCATGAGATCAGAAGACCAACTCGAGGATATTTTCAATAAACGTGTCAACGGAAGAGTGTTAAAATGAAAGTGAAAAGCACTAAGTCAAGCATTCATGTTCTGATGAATATATTTTCAGTTTGAACAGAGAGATAAAAGAATGCGATGTATATATGTGTGCATAGATGATGATCGATGATAGGTTTACAAGGTTACATAGATATAAAAGCAGCAGTAAGCCAGTAACGAAATCAACAATACATTCTACAATGTATCAGATCATGATAGGTTTACAAGGTTACAATTGGATTGCGGAAATTGGGTAAGTGTGTGAAGCATTAGGTGTTTCACTATGTGTTTCGGGTTGTTCAAGGCTTGACCGACTTATGGATAACGTTTGTTCATCATCTCCTACTACAACAAATTTACATCAAGACTTCCACAATGCCATACATCTAACGAATTCTTTCCAAAAGAACACAAGCTTACTTGTATGACTAGAATATCAGTGTCAAAAATCAATTCAAGCTTAAAAATAATAATCAATTCTTATCAACAACGTCAATCAGATATACAATCATAAAAATAGGTTTCATGAACAAAATTGCATATACTCCTTGGGCAAAAATAAGACGGTTAACACAACAAATTTTGAAAGGAAGGCATTCCAACTTCCAAGAGATGATTTTAACTTTTTAGTGAGCAGGATGGGCTTCTTGTTATTGTTTAGGAGCAAAGAAAAATATAAACGATTTTTCTTTGATTTCCAAAAATATCTTGTGAGATGAACACGTAATAAAAACGATTTTCTCCTTAAACCAACTTACATATGTCACGTGGCAAAAGTAGACAAAACTGATAGTAGATGTCTATCATAGTATCATTACACAAACTTTCCAACAAGCATAGTGACATACACGTATCTAATACGAGTTGCGTTATTCGAAGGATCAACCTTTGAAATATTGTACATAATTAAAACCCGAATCACCTGACCATCTATGTTGTGTCTCATAGCAACAAAAAACCACACGATTGATCAGTTAAATCTATATACATGCATAAAAACATAAAATTTTACCATTCCAGTTTACACAAGTAATTCCTGAGTGTTGCATTCGGAGTAATAGATATATAACAAAAATATTGGAACACGAAAGCAAAACAAATAAAAATAACACCAGTTGTTGGCATATTTTTGAATACGTAATTAATCAAATACTTGCAATGTGTTATGATGACAGTTGTGATGATGTAGAAACTTCATGACTTATGCAACCTTGCTTCCCCATCACAGTTGATCTTCATACAATCCATAATTAGTTTAATAACATTGTAAGCCTCTGCACGTAAACTACAAAAACGTGCTTGAATCCTATCCTTCTTTGGTTCCGGAAGCTCTTTTAGTGAGAATTCAATCCGACCCAACATGCCAAAAATGCGATTAATATTAACTTCCCCTTGTTCAATCCGCGCACTCATAGCCTTCCAATCGTTCCTGATCCGTGACATTTCTTCTTTGACAAGTTTCTCATTCATATTTGCCTCGTAAAGCTCCATTGATGCATTACTCCTATTTATATGAGCTACATTGGTCTCACACGTAATTTTCTCCTGCTTTAGTAGCATCTGCAACTCAGCCATATATTTTTGTGCTGATGTGGCATGCTCTACTGCTCTCATCTCCTGCATGATATCATACAATTTATAATGATCATTACTGTAGTCTGTTTATCATCATTTTATCCTATCTTCAGAATTAGATAGCCTTTCACTATCCTAAATGATCATTACTTTTGTTTGTTTGCATGTCTACTTGGATTTACATATTTTTGCGCATTATATTATCCATGCTTTGTGTCCTACTGTTGTGCATGACTGCTATATGTGTTTTCTTTTATGGATACTTTGTATGGTTGCTATTTCTGCACATAACTCTTACAGGTACGTATGCCCGCACTATTCCGTTTGGAGGAGCATTCATGGCCGGAGGTCCTTTAGGAAGCAATCTCTTGGCTCTTCGAGAAGAGGGAGGGGCGATCTTATCTAGCCACGGGTTCTATACCCGCGGGTGGAGTAGGGACTTTCTTCTAATCTAGGGTTCGAGGAATGATTGTCTACACCCCACCTCCCTCATACCCTACATTCGTGGGATTGGGTATTGTTGTTGTTGTTGTTGTTGTTGTTGTTGTTGTGTAAATACCTCATACGAGACCATTGTGAAGGTTGCACGTGGAGAACTATCTAGAAAATAGTTTTTTACTTCAATAGGCATAGTTTGTTGCACCCTTGAGAATGGATGACCTGGATAAACCTTTAAATGCTCTAGCTTAGTAAATGGAGATGGCTGATGTAAAATTAGTTCCTCGAAAGAAAGAATAATCTGCAAAAAAAAAAGTAACTGTTAATGTAATCTTTAGTTGAAATTATAATAAAATCTCAAACTCCACAAAGAGATGCGATGTAAACTTCAATAATTAAAATGGTTGGCATAATCACAATCATGATGACAGTAAAAAAATATATATACATATCTCAAGAAACAACTACCGTTGTTTTGTTGAGCAAAAAAAAAATGTATAAGAATCTCAATGAGAATTCCATGGCTAAGTAAGAATATGTTCATAAGAACTGATACTACCTGAATTAAATCCAAGTTGAGCGTGATATATTTGGCATTTTGTATTTGACAAAGTAAAGCAACAAAGTTATGATCATCTATCTTTTCATCTTTGTAATTTGGCTTGTAAATACAAAGATCCACCTTTTCCAATAAACATAGACCAAATGGAGAAATCTGCAACAAACCAGAACAAGGACCTTTAAAGACCAAGGAGACAAGCTTGGGTGAAGATTGTAGATGCACTTCTTTCCAATGTATAACAGTGAGATTCTCTAGTTTGGGTGCAAACACATTCAACCCATTTTTAAAAAAGGCATCCATCTTCAAGCGTAAGATTAGAAAGTTCAGGAAGATGGATATTAAAACCAACAGTGACACCATATGATCTTTCCAAACGGCAGCGATGTAAGGTGAGATTCTTCAAGTTTGCACATTTGGAGATATGACCAATTCCCTCATCACCAAAAAAAGTGACATCATCAAGATACAATGTTGTTAGAGAGGGGAGATCCCAAGTTGGCGCAGGCTTCAATCGATACAGAGACAGACTTTTGAGAGACTGACAACTAAACAGGGAAACATGCAAATCATCCTGATCATCTAAACTTCTGACGGTCAGTTTTTGAACATTGTGAGTAAATGCGTAGTCTAAAATTCTTCTAACAAACAGTTGGGAAACCTTTCCATGGAAAGTGAGTTTAACAGAAGACACTTCTAGTAGATTATTGCGCCCGGAGATAAAATGTTTAACAAAGTTGGTAAACTTGGGCAATGTAGAAAAATCCTTACTTGAGAAATTAAGATAGGGTAATGAAGTCCATATATATCTCCATCTAGATGACAGAGCACTTGTTTGTACAGCAAGTTTAAGGCCAACAAAAGATAGGATTTTGTGGATGAGATCATCAGGCAAACTGCTTATTCTATCATCTTCTACGCGCATTCTAATCACTTTACCCTGCCCACACCTTGAATCCATTCCTGCGTTTCTGATTAGATTTAAGAGCTCGTCTGGCTATTTTGCCTTTGGTTTGTTCCCCAGTGCTTAACGCTAAACCACATTCTCTTTTGGGTGCAAAAGCTACAAAAGCAAAACGATTGCAATCAATATTCAAAACATAGGACATACTGACTACAATGTACAAATGGTACAAGTAAATATGATTGTTATGTATAATCTTCCTCTACATCAGGTAACAGCTATAATTACTGATGTGGAAATCAAATAAGTTGATAAATGATAAGCCGCATCATCAAAATATGTGCAAACTCACCAATTTCATACTCAAAATACTAGGTTTTGAATTAACTGATAACGTCATACATTCAAAACTCTAAACCCTAACTTTTTTACTAATACATAAATGTTATCAGCAGAATCAACCAATACTTTGTATTCTCACTTATATATTGCTAATCAATCAGTAAATTTAAAGTGAAAAGGGGAAATCGGTAGGAACAACTAACAAATGAAATCTAATCGATTTAACTAGTAGAAAAGAAATCGGTAATAAAACAACTGCAGGTAGCAAGCGAAATGAGATAAATTATTATTATTATTTTTTTTTTTTGAGATAAATTTATTGCGCCTGGTTAGGGTTTTTAATAACAAAAGGTTACCTATTTTAACATAGCAGATTCAAATTGCAGAAGACTATAGCTCACCCTGCGTTAAATTAGGAATTTACATTTTACATTGAGGAGTGAGGACACATATGGCGAGGCTTTGTTTGATAAGCTTCTACGGAACTAGTATTTCTTTTATTTATTTATTTATTTATTTTTTTAACGGATTTAATTTATTTATTATTTATATCGAGTACTGGTGAATAGGTAAATGAACGTTTTGTAGATAGAGAAGTACGATGATTTTGACTTGATGTCTTAGTGATTAAGCCATTAATTGTTTGAAATCTAAATGATTAAAAGGCTGTGATTGAAATTAGTTTGATCTTTTTAATAATTATTGTGAATAAATTTTGTTAACATTTTAAGTGAATAAATAAAAGAACTAGTGAAATGATCCGTGGAACCACAAGTTTATTTAAACGAAACAGTTTAATGATATGTTTTAAGAATTAAGTGAATGTAAATGCTAAAGTCGCTTAGTCTAATGACCCATAAAACCGCCGATTCTGACTATGAAACTTGTCGTTGTTTTTACAAACATATAGAGACATGTATTTTCGCATACATATGTAACGTAATTAATCCCGTAAAGAGAACTCATATTTGAATATTAATATTATAATAATTATTTGTATGCGAAAAATAATTATTAAAATACAATTATTATATGAAAGTTGTACAATATGCTTTATAATTTGTACATTTGTTCATTGAGGGTTTTGTAGAAGTTTGTACAATTTGTTTTAACGTTTGTACATATGAACATGCGGGTGTTTTATCATAAGGAATAAAGGAATAAAGGCTGCATCTTTTGTTAATTTATATTTTAATTATAATTAATTGTAAAGATTAAATTTTAATTGTAATTAAATTAATTTATGATGTCATTCAAGTTGGTTAGATTTTTTTCTATTTTCTTTTTAATTTTTTTCAATGAAGGAAAATGACTATTTATGATGTTATCATTATAGCATTTTAATATTAACTATAGATATAGATATATTTGGTGGAAGGTTGACGTTAGTGAAATCGGTTCTTAGTAGTTTACCGCTATACTTTTTATCGTTCTTTCATGCTCCCCTGAGTGTCATTAAATCACTAGAGAGAATTCGTCATAACTTTTTTTGAGGTGGGTCGGGTGAGGGTTCTAAAATAGTTTGGGTTAAGTGGGACGAGTCTCTTTTACCATACGGTGAAGGAGGTCTAAATATTGGGTCGCTACGGGGTAAAAATCTCGCTCTTTTACGTAAATGGTTTTGGCGTTCTAAAACTGAACCTAACTCTTTTAGGGTTTCGATTATCAAAAGTATTCATGGTCCTAATGGTCTACTCCCTCCTTCGGGCCCTTATAACCCGCAAGGTACGAGTGACGTCTGGTCTAATGTATTGCGTGCAGGGTATGCTATTTCGAAGTTGGAGCCAAACTTTGCAGCCTCGTTTTCAAAAAAAATCAGTGATGTTGCTAGCACTCATTTCTGGGAGGATCAATGGCTGCCTTGTGGCCTTTAAAGGATCGATTTCAGCGTCTACATCACTTGGAGTCTCAACCAAGTATATATGTTCATGACAGAGTTCAATGGATCGACCAAAATTGTGTGTTTTCCTGGAATTAGAGGCGAGAGATTACGGGCAGAGCTAAATCAGAGCTTGAAGAACTATCCACACTTATCAGTACGTATAATAAGAAGGACATGGTCGGGGATGTTGGGTCTAGAATCTAGCCGATACTGGTATCTTTACAACCAATGAAAATGGCGAGACTTATCGATGACTATATTCTTTCGGGCAGCAACAATAATCAACAGGAAACTCTCAAAAACTCTTTAGTGCCGTTAAAAGTGGAACTCTTCATATGGAGGGTGTTAAAGCGACGGATCCCGGTTCGTACCAAACTTGATAAAAGAGGTATCGACCTTGACTCCGTTAGATGCCCTTTAAGTGATGACGACGAGGAAACAATTTGAAAGGACCCGTTCATATACATTATAAACGATTCAAAATAGTTGATTTCATCGCGAGGTACTTGACCTCTATATGATACATTTTATAAACATTGCATTCGTTTTTAAAAGACAAACTTTCTTCACATCAAAAGTTGACAGACATGCATATCATTTCATAATATATCCAACTATAATTGACTTAATAATAATCTTGATGAACTCAACGACTCGAATGCAACGTCTTTTGAATATGTCATGAATGACTCCAAGTAGTATCTCTAAAATGAGCAAATGCTCAGCGGAAGATTTCTTTAATACCTGAGAATAAACATGCTTTAAAGTGTCAACCAAAAGGTTGGTGAGTTCATTAGTTTAACATAAATAATCATTTCCATCATTTTAATAGACCACAAGAATTTCATTTCCAGTTCTCATAAATATACGTCCCATGCATAGAGACAAAAATCATTCATATGGTGAACACCTGGTAACCGACATTAACAAGATGCATATAAGAATATCCCCTATCATTCCGGGAAATCCTTCGGACATGATAAAACAACATCGAAGTACTAAAGCATCCGGTACTTTGGATGGGGTTCGTTAGGCCCAATAGATCTATCTTTAGAATTCGCGTTAATTAGGGGCCATTTCTCTAATTCTTAGGTTACCAGACTTGAAGGGGCGATATTCGGTATAATAATCCAACCATACAATGTAGTTTCAAGTACTTGTGTCTATTTCGTCAAACATTTATAAAAGCAGCGCATGTATTCTCAGCTCAAAAATATATATTGCAAAAGCATTTAAAAGGGGAGCAAATGAAACTCACTCTACTGTATTTTGTAGTAAAAATACATATGACGGCATTGAATAACTGAACAATGCAGGGTTGGCCTCGGATTCACGAACCTATTTCATTTATTTACATATCAACACATAAAATGGTAATCGAATAAACTTATATATCATTAGTGATTTAATTGTTATTTTAATTATATGTTTCATTAATAACCTAATTAATTACATGTAATTATTAAAAGTATTAATATTGTTATGTTATATGTAGTAAACATGTTTCTCTTATATATAATATTTACTTAGTACATTACTAATAATAATCTTAATAGTGATAATGAAAATAATAATTTTGATAATCTTAATAGCCATTTTGTTTGTAGCAAATGTAATACTATAATAATAATAATAATAATAATAATAATAATAATAATAATAATAATAATAATAATAATAATAATAATAATAATAATAATAATAATAATAATAATAATAATAATAATAATAATAATAATAATAATAATAATAATAATAATAATAATAGTGATAATGATAATAAAAATAATGTAAATAAAATTATATAAAAATCATATTAATAATAATAATAATGATAATAATAATAATAATACTAAAAATGCTACCTTCATGTAACAAGCTTAAAGAAAAAAAAATCGCCACTGCTCGGACTCGAACCCACGACCTCCCGTTCACCCAACACATGCTTAACCAATTGAGCTGATCTATCTTTCAGTTTAATTTCACTAATTTATATACCCCGTTTTTCTGCTGTTTTCTAATTCTACCTAAAAACCAATCGATCTCAGCCTAACACACCAATAACCACGACCCAATAGTTAAATTAAATCCCGGCCCAATTAAACATGGTGGCCCGTTTAAATGAGAAATCTGGCACGGTCTAAGTCCTTAACCCTAATTCACAGACAGATCGATTCAAAGCATTCGATAACCGATTCAAAGCATCCAAAGGTTCAATAATTGATCGAAAAATCATCAATCACGATCATAAATGCTTTCTATCGACACTTCATAGTAGCCATCAAAAGCTTCAGTTTTGGGATCCCGGTCGTCGACAGTAGCAGGTGCAGGAACTCAATTATTCTCAATAATTGAGTAATAGAAAGTTGTAGCAACAATAAATCGATCAACGAGATCATCGGTTCATCACTAAATCAGATAAGTGATCGATTCCTCTATATTCTATTAATTCCCTAAATCCTTTATAAATATCTTGTACCTTTATCTGATCTAACTAAGCATCAATTAAGGGTGTTATTGGTGTGTTTGATGATGGTGGTTAATAAATATGATGAAGATCAGTGGTGTTCGAATAGTGATCAAAATGGGAACGAAGCAGTAGTAATTATTGAATTTGAGTAACAATAGTCGAAGGGTTACAGGTTTGATAAAGGTATTGGATGTGGTCTTGCGTTGAACCAGAAAGCAGAACGGTAGATGGTGATCATTTATTTATTTACCTATTTATATAAGTATATACTTTTATTAGCCATCAACGTTCAAGATATGTTATTAATAGATACATTATTTATCTGTTTGGTTTGTATGAGGGATTTGAGTATCGAACTGTAAACAGGTTCGATTCATATAATAATATTCAATGGTTTATGGTTTGATACATGCCTTAACATTAGAATTTAGTTTGATGGTTTGCAGGTGTAGCAGAAGCATGTTAATAGCATAACGATGGTGCTTGGTTTCTGTTTGAACTCGAAATCAAAGGTGTCGGACAGTATAACTGTAGTAGCAGCTTTTCAATTTAAATAGTCATATGAAACCTGGTATGCAGCAGCAGTATTCTTAGTTTTAATGATTGTGAAGGTTTTCGAATAATAGCAGAATGTATATCATAGCAGCAGCTCAATAGCAGGGTTTCTTAATGATTATCATGGTGGTTGTGGTTCAACGAAAGGGAATGGCAGCAGTGAAAGAGGATAAGATTATAGTAGCAGTGTTAGAGTGCTGAGATGTTCATGATTGTACAAGAACTCGGACAGCAACAAATGAATTGTTTGGTGATAACTTTGAGTTGGTTTTGATGGGTTGCAGACGACAGAGGTGGTGAGGATGGTGATTCGGTGATTGGATCATAAGATGGTGAGTGCATGTGGTGATTGATGAATTTGGTAATGGTTGAAGTTCAATATGCATCTGCATATTTATATCTATATAATATAATGTTCTGTGTTATGTATATGTAATATATATAAAGAGAGTTGTTAAATGTCGACGTTTAACAAAAAGTATACAAGAATGGGACAGAAAACAGAATGAAAACAAAGAAAAAGAATACAGATTGTGATTCTTGCAAATCTGATTCGTACTACATAAAGACTTTGGTGTCCAGCAATTTGTTTCCATTTGATGTTGATATTAAACAGAATTTGTATTCATCTACTTTAATATTTTATATTTAATAAATATTAATAATTAATAAATATTTTAATAATACTACTACTAATGATAATAATAATTGCATTAACAATATAAATAATAATGATAATAGTTATTAGGAAGTTGATAATAATAATATTATTAATGATAATAATAATAATTTTTTATTATTTAAGATATGATAATATATTATTAATGGTAATAGTAATTAATTTAATATAATAATAATAAGAATAATACAAATGATGATTTTTACTAATAAAATAATACTAATCTTAATAATAATTAAAGTTAAAATTTATTATTAATTATAATAATAATAATAATGATATTAATATTGAATACAATAATATTATCAAAGATAACAAATTAAATATACCAACTTTCATATTATAATTTTAATAATATTAATAATACCAATATCATTATTAATAAATATGAATGTGATAATAATATAATAACTATAATTAAACTTGTAATTTCATTTAATATATTAATATTAAATTTATTAATTATATAATATTTAGAAATCATATAATAACATTTATTGAATATTGGATATTTATATGTTTTATATATATTACAATATAATAATACTCATTAATAAAAACTCATATATATAGATTCATAATCATATCATTTATAGTATTTTAATTATACTATCTAATTGATTAAGGAGTATTTTATTAGCTCAAAAATATTATATACACTTATATTTATATTTGTATTTATATATATATATATATATATATATATATATATATATATATATATATATGTATATATATATATATATATATATATATATATATATATATATATATATATATATATTTATACATCTATTTACAAACAATTGTTCGTGAATCATCGGTCATAGTCAAGGGTTAAAATAAATACATGGACAAAGTTCAAAATTTTGAGATTCAATTCACCAGACTTTGCTTATCGTGTCGAGATCATATTAAAATTAAGTTTAAATTTGGTCGAAAATTTTCGGGTCGTCACACAATTGACCACATAATGTTTTTTTTTTTGCCGGCATTCGATGGATATTTGGGATAGGATTTACAAGTGGTGGGGTTTGGGGCCAGTAACAAACTTGAGTATTCATGAAGCCTTTCGTGGGAATTGTAATCGCGCCCTATCCCCACTAGGCTCGAGTATGTGGCAAGCATTAGAATGGACGTGTGCGTATCAAATTTGGCGAATCCCTAATCAAAAAGTTTTCAACAAAACCCCCTGGAATACTGCGAATTCCTGCTTGGAGATTCAATTAAAATCATACGAGTGGATCTCTAATCGAATCAAGAAGAGTAAATTGGATTGTGTGACGACCCGGAAATTTCCGACCAAATTTAAACTTAATCTTTACATTATTTCGACACGATAAGCAAAGTCTAATAAACCGAGTCTTAAAATGTTTGAACTGTTCACATGAATTCATTTAACCTTTGACCAGTCTCGACGATTCACGAACAATTAGTTACAAACAAATATATATATATATATATATATATACATACATAAATAAGTGTGTACATATGTATAAGTATATATATCTGTATATGTATATAAATACTATTATTTTTATTACTTTCATTAATATTAACAACTATATTATCATTATTATTGTTTGTAATATAAAAATATAAATATGAAATTTAATACATATAACTTGTTATATCTTAATTTATAATTGTATAATTATCAGATATTATTATTACCTTTATCATTAAAAATCATCATTTTTGTTAGTGTTAATATTATCATATTATTATTTATCATTTATTATTATTAGACTTTGTTAATAATATTATTAGTAATATTATTATTTGTAATGACCCGTCCTAATCCATAAGAATGAATAAAATAACATATGATTACATCGCGAGGTACTTGACCTCTATATGATACATTTTACAAACATTGCATTCGTTTTTGAAAATACAATCGTTTATTACATCGAAAGTTGATGACATGAATACCATCTCATAATATATCCAACTATAATTGACTTTAATAATAATCTTGATGAACTCAACGACTCGAATGCAACGTCTTTTGAAATATGTCATGGATGACTCCAAGTAATATCTCTAAAATGAGCAAATGCACAGTGGAAGGTTTCTTTAATACCTGAGAATAAACATGCTTTAAAGTGTCAACCAAAAGGTTGGTGAGTTCATAGGTTTAATTTCTATATAATAATCATAATATTTAATAAGCCACAAGATTTCATTTAATTAAATGCGCAGGATCATTACAACTGCAAAAATCATTCATACGATGAGTCGCCTGGTAACCGACCTTAACATAGAGCGCTTAAGATATCTGGCATCATACATTTCACTATTTAAATATATGACAAGGACCCTTCGAAGTACTAAAGCATTTTCACTATTCAAAAATGGGGGTGGTTGGTGCCCGTAGATCTACCTTTAGGATTTGCGTCAATTAGTGTTTTTCACTAATTCTTAGGTTACCAAGCATAATAATAATAAGTACAGATATCCGGTATAACAAAATAATCGTAGAATGTAGTTTCATGAACTTGTGCTTATTTTGTAAAACATTTATAAATTTGCATTTATTCTCAGTCCCAAAAATATAAAAAGTAAAAGGGAATCAAATGAACTAACCTAATGTATTTTGTAGTAAAAATACATATGACTATATTGAACAATACAGGGTTGGCTTCAGATTCACGAACCTATATCAATTGTATATATATATTAACACATACCCTATTTAATCAACTAAGTCTACTTATATTTCATAATTTATTAAAGTTAATATCTTTAAATATAATTATACTTATAATAAATATATGATATCCAATTTAAATAATGTTATATTAATAATATGTTAGTTAGTATATAAAATACATATTACTATGTAATATTAGTTTACTTGTAATATATTTTTTATATAGATAACATTTGTTTGTTAAAAATAATAATTATAATTATAATATTACTAAAATAATAATAGTAATGATAAAAATAAATACAATAAATATATAAATAAAATTGATAATACTAATAGTAATAAATATAAAAATAATGGTTTTACTATTAATAATAATACTAAAATACTAATACTTATGATAATAATAATAATAAAAATAATAATGATAAGAGTAATAACAATAATACTAATAAGAAATAATAATAGAAAAAAAATAATAAAAGGAGACTACCTTCAAAATAAGCCTAAAAATAAATGTCATAGCTCGGGCTCGAACCCGCGACTTCTCGATTAAGCTGACATAACACTAAACCACTTGTTCTATCTTTGTTTTTCTGAAATTTTAAGAATCTAATATCCATTTAACCTCTAATATTCGGTTTCTTCTTCTTAATTCAACATCATTAATTTCTTCGTTCATCATATTCTCATATACCATCATCAAGGTATCAACTAACTCGTCATCATCTTAAACTAGCATTATAATCACATCATATCGTACATCATCTTACTCGTCATCATTATGCATTATGAACATCATCATTATCACAACCGAATCATGATCATCATAACACCATACCTCACGGTTTCTTCTATCACCGGGAATCATCATCATTCCTAACTTTTATTATCATCATCGACTTACTCATCATCATCACTATACCATCGTTAACATACACCATATTAATCATCTTCGTGATCGTGATAACATCGTCATCATTTATTTGCTATCATTAAAATCATTATCATTCATAACTTCGTTTCAGCCCAAGAGAAAACGACTGTTGGATCACGGTTCGATAAATTACCCCACAAGAATTCGGCCCAAAAAAAATACACATCAAGGTCACGGGCCAAATATAAAACGAAAATTGAAACATGGCCCAACAACAAGAAAATGGTACATGGTCCACTAAACATCTCAGCCCAAGACGATTCGATCTGTTGGGAGAAAAAGGAATATAACAGGCAGCATAAAAGTAACCTTAATATTATCTTCGTTCTATTCTTCATTCATTAAACGTCGCCATCATCATTAAGTAATCATCACCGTTTATCGTCTTTAATCTCCTGGTTTCTTCGAACATTAACAGAAACGGTAACAAGCGAGCTGCAACAGTGGTTTAACCACGGTGGTGGTTGGAATGGCTGGAAGCGATTGGTATGATTGAGCTAAACAGAAGTACTGTAGCAACATCTTTTTTTTCTTTTTGAAGCTGTTTGGGTTCACGAATATAACAGAAAAGAAGAAAAAAAATGAAGAGAGAGAGAGGATAGAGAGAGATAGCGAGGGTTGTCGTGGGTCTTGGTGATTATAGTGGCGATGATGTGGTTTGTGGTGGTTTGATGGTGGATCATGTGGGTGGTGTTTTTCAGTTGTACAGCAGCAAACATGGCGGTAGGTAGCTGTTTTCGATGGTATAGCCAAAACAGAAGAGGTAAAGGTGTTTGTTCATGGTTGTGGGTTTGTAATGGTGACCGATGGTGGATTGGGCGGTGCAAGGTGGCGGTGATAGATGGGTGGTGCAGTGGTGGTCACGATGGTAATTTATGGTGGTGTGTGATCGATGGTTATAGGACGTGATGATGATCAAAGTGTAGTTGTGGTGATGAGTGGTGGATCAAGGTGGTGGGTTATAGGGTGGTTCTCGGATAAAACAAAAAAAAAATGGTGGCGGGCTGTGTAGTGATGAAGGTGGTGGTTATTCACGGCGATGGAGGTGGCGATTGATGGTAGAAGATGATGAGGATCGATGATGGTTGGTCTCCCAGAAGAAGAAGGAGTTTTTCACTAAATATTCTATATATCAGTCTATATATATAATACATATAAATATATCGGTATATTATATATTATTTATAAATCAAGTGGACATGAATTGGATAAGTAAAGTGATTAACACAGTGATCATACTGTAATAATTTACATCTCGTGAAAATTAGTTGGGTGTATATGCCGACAGTTTTCACGGGGTGTGTCCATTGCTAAAAAGTTAAAATATAAAAGTGTTCGTAAAAATTCCAAATTTTTAGATTAAATATATTTAATTATTTCACTCATTAACTGGTTGAAACCTGATCAAAAAGGTTCGATAATTGTTTATTTTCTGTTCCAATTTATATGTACAGAGTACTGATATTTAAACTTAAAAATGTAAAAATATTTTTAACAAATCTAAAATCTTTGTAATCAATTTACAGTCCAACTTTTATCTTAATCATTCATGAACATGTATTATATCTATATTTAAACTAACGAAACGTCAACCGAGTGTTACAGACGTTTACAGAATAGGTCCAAAATTATATTTATTCAATATGCCCTTTATATGTATAAGAACAGTTTTAAATAATAAATTTACTAAGTAAATACATTTATTAATTATATATTTTAAACAATTAAATTTAATATAACATTATATATATACACAAGTAATATATACCTACACATATTTATATATATACATATTTACAAACACTAGTTCGTGAATCATCGGGATTTGTCAAAGGGTAAATGAATACATGAACATAGTTCAAAATTTTCGAGACTTCAATATTACAGACTTTGCTTATCGTGTCGAAATCATTTAAAGATTAAGTTTAAATTTGGTCAGAAATTTCTGGGTCGTCACAGTACCTACCCGTTAAAGAAATTTCATCTCGAAATTTGAGTGGGATGGTCATGGCTAACAATAAAAATGTTTTCATGACGAATATGAATTGATAAAATAAGTTTTACCATCATTAAGTAATATGGGTAAGAAAATTCGATTACTCGGAGAGTAAGAATTAAGTTATCATTAAATAGAGAAATGAGAAAGACAAGTTTCATCGTAACTTTTGACTAGTCATGGTTGAATTCCGGAATTCAAGAGACTTAGAGAAAATCTTTGTAGTAAGATTTGGATCTTCGAAAATTAAGGAAATTAGGATCCTCTTTGATTAAATGCGATAATCTGTCACGATTTCTCTGTCTGATATTTCACTATAAATCCACTCTCTTCATTTCCTCTATATTTTAGAGTTCCATACTTTTGTTCTCTTTTCCTGACTTTAAGTCAAGCGAATAACGGTCCAGAATTTCGTAGATATGGAGTTTCGAATGAACATGTCTAACGTTCTAAGAGAGAAATTGTAATACCACAATCTTGATTGGTTAAATTACCAGAATTCAAGAGAGAAGATAGAACTATCAGGAAGATATGTTCTCGATCTGTTTGGAGATTTGGTAGAATGTAAGAGTCGTGTAATATGGCATATGATGACATTATGATCTGTAAATCATTACGTTCCATTAGAAACTCAGCATGACTTACTGTAATATAATCACGTTGATCAAGTGTCATTATATTATACTAACTCATGCTTCAGTTCCCAACACTACTTCAGAATTCATTCATAGTTTATACTTAGCTTTTACAGAAATTTCCAATATAATGTATTACAGATAGCACGAAGAGGTATATAATTTGGGACAAGAATATTTATGAAAATATCCTTAGAAATATCAAAGATATTTATGATGATATTTTAGAATTTCTAAGATCGAAGGTTGATGACAAGATTTTAACATGACTTCGGAGCAAGATATTCTCTAAAGATTTCAACGGATCCAGAATTACCTGAATTCTTTGAATATAGGGTATGGTCCTTGTATTTGTCTTTGGTCTCCTTCGTGGTTAGCTCAATCCGTTTTCCAGTTCCAATTTTTCTGAGCTTTTCCAACGTATCCTTCTTTATCATTAACTTTTGACTGTTAAGGTCGTTTACAGTTTTTGCTGCTTCATTCAGCTTTTTCAAACTTTGAAGTATTGATTTGTAGACTGGGTGTATTTTAGAATTTCAGAATGGAAGATCATAATTCTAAGAGATAAATGTTACTACGTATATGTATATATATAACTGTTGATGTAGAAACGCTGCGAGATTTGAAATACAGATTGCTGATTACTGGTAATTGTTATGGCAATTCTCGTTGCAAGGTGCGGGTGAATATATGATAGGGTTTCGATGAATATAATGATTTTTCAGAAATTCAAAGGTCAACGAAGTTGTTGGTAAGTTTACTGCTAACCTGGTGAGATATAAACGGTTCTTCGGTAATGGTGACGAAAAGACAACGTATACATCAAGGTTATAATAAGATGGTTTCGAACGAAAAGTCGAAGTTGACTTGTTGGAGCTGTGACAAAATTGACTAATTTGAAAAGGATTTGCATTGTTATTTTCGGAAATAACAATGCCAAAGGAGCTAGTACCGATACGTGTTAAACGTTTACCCAGATTCTGAGTGTTTTCATGTGCATAACTATATGCATAAATCTTTTCTTCTGTAGATGAAATGCGGTTGGTTCATCCTCTAGATTTTGGTGTTTTCAAGAATCATGAAAGGTTTGAACGCAGATTGTAATCGTCAAGATATATGTGAGGTTGAAGATGAATTCAAGTGGCAAACTTGAAGAAATGTTTAGTTTCATATGTTATAATCAATATTTTAATTCATTTTAATTGTCCAATGTCATTAGTCCACAGTCGATAGTCCACAGTTAACAGTCCAATAATTCATATATAATTTAATATATATTATTCGAATTATTTAATACATATCGTGACTCGTGTACATGTCTCAGACTCGATCACAACTCAAACTATATATATTATTGTAGAATCAACCTCAAACCTGTATAGAGAACTCGATCATTACTGCATATAGAGTGTCTATGGTTATTCCAAATAATATATATAGATGCGTCGCTATAATATGTCAAAACCTTGTATACGTGTCCCGATATTTAAAGTGCGTAAAATAAATAACAGAAATTAAATGACAATAAATTAAATTGCAAGAATTAAATTGCGATAAATAAATTGCGATAATTAAAATGTCATACGAAATTAACAGTTAGCTAGGATCAGTTAGCTAGGATTTTGTTAGCGTTGATTCCTAACAAAATTTTCTCATGGTTAATTTGTTTGTTTCTAACAAATTTTATTTTTGTCCAATATTTTCTTCATTATGCCACTTGTTGGATTCTGATAGATCAAATCCAAATATGAAATTGAATGAAAAAGGTTATTCTGCGGTGAACGGATGCGTATATCGGTGATTGTAAATAGGATAGTAAATGACTGTTGAATTAGATTCGAAAGAATGTACAGTGTACTTATTATTGTGAAATCTAAATATTCCTCAGGTATTACCTACCCGTAAAAATATTTTCACCATTAACAGTTTGTACGAAAGAATTTTTAATTACAATCTTTATGAAAAAATATATATACCTATATATTTTCTACAGATGTAATCATGGATTTAATGAGTCAATATGATATTAAACTCATTTGATTTACCGTTAGAACAAGAATATATAATCTCTAAAACATTAGGGATTACATAATCACTATGTCGAACGAAGATGAATGATGTAGAACATCATGTAGAATGATGATTATACTCGAGGTACAGAATGAGATGTCGAAGTTGGTGACGCGGATGTTGTTGTTGGTGGTACTAGTGCTGTTGGTGCTGAGGCTGGTGATGTTACTGGTATTGGTGATACTGCTGGTGCTTGCAAATTGTGTACCGTGCTCTCTAAAGTTAACACTCAAGCTCGGAGTTCTTTAACTTCTTCTACTAACCCTGGTTGATTATCAGTGTGAGGTAGAGGTCAGATATTGGGATAACCCGAAAATTTCCAACCAAATTTAAACTTTAATCTTTATATGTTTCCGACACGATAAGCAATATTTGTTAAGTTAAATTTCAAGAATTTTAAACTATGTTCATACATTCATTCAACCTCGACCAAGTTCCAACGATTCACGAACCATTAAACGAATATGATTATATATGTATATGTGTATATATATTATAACTTGAAACATAAACAAAATATTAGATTAAATACTTTATATGATTGTATCTGTTTCAAAATGTTTATCAATGGAATTAGAATATAAGATCAAATGATTGAATTATCAGATATATTGAATTATGATTACAAGTCTCTGTTGAAAGACCCACGTTGATTTGAGAAATCTTTCTATTTTAACAATATTGTCAATCATTGAGAACTAGACAAAGGATAGTGGAAGATTGAATCTCATAAAGACTCGATTGATCTATTTAGTTTCAAACGTACAAAAACGTTTTCAGTTTAAAAAGAACTTTATTATTAAAATGTATATAACTTTTATAAATATCTAGAACCACTTTTGACAACTCATTACTTAACTAGTATGATAAAGATAATGATATTTATATTTTATTTTATTAAATATATATAATGATTTAAATTAATATTATATATATTTATACGCGTATTATACGTACATAGTTTTATACTTTTACTATACTTAAACTTTACCTTTACTTTATTTTTACTTTACTTTAACTTTAATAATTCATACTTTAATAATTCACTTTAATAATTCATACTTTAATATTTCACTTTAATAATTCATACTTTAATAATTCACTTTAATAATTCATACTTTAATAATTCACTTTAATAATTCATACTTTAATAATTCACTTTAATAATTCAAAAATTTATTATAAATAGAATTCAATAGGTTTCATTATTTCATAGAAACTTGAAAATATTTTTTTCTAAACTCTCTCAATCGATTTACATATATATATTTACTCCGTATTATTTCAAGATATTATTAGTATACATAAAATATCACGACGGAGTGCTGTACGAGTGATTTCGAAATTGTTTTTCGAGTGGGATAGGATTAAGGAAATTATGGGTTATAGCTATGGAGGTGATTGAGTATGGTTCATGGGTATGCTCGTGAGGTCAATATAGTGTTTATCATTTCCGTTGCGTCTACGTACCTTTCCTGCAATATTGAATCTCAATATTGATACGTGAGTACTCATAATTTAACTTTTACATACTAATAGTGTATCCCTGACTAGTGCTCGAGTATTTAGGATTATGCATGCTTGTACTTTTGATATTGCCCTTAGACAGGTTAGGTTGAATCTTGAATTAGTTACACTTGCGGTTGAGATAAGGTATAAGATATGCATGTCCTTAGAAAGCTAGCGAAAAATTAAGAACTTTTCCTTTAGATATCGAATTGTTTCGATGAACGGATTAGAAGTTATAATCAATTGAATTTTTGATATTTTTATTAAAAATGATTATTATTATCGTCGTTTTTATCTTCGTTCTAGTTTTATCTTATTATTATCATTATTATTATCTTTATCAATAAAAGGGATTTATCATTAAAAATTGTTATTTTTTTTATTACTATCGTTATTATCGTTAAAGTTATAATTAGTATTATTATTATTATCCAATTATTATTATTATTATTATTGGTATTATTATTATTATTATCATTATTAATATATATATCATTATTTAAAAATAGTTATTGTTATTGTTATTATTACTATATTATCATTAAGATAATTATTAGTATTATTGTTAATAATGTTATAGTAACTATCATTATTAATATTAGTGTAATTAAAACAAATATTTGTAACACCTAATTATTTTGATTACTATTATTATCATTATTATGAACACGATATAAAAGACGATTAAAAGCTATTAAACGAAACGATTAGGAAATAATGGGTAAGAGTATCATGATGAAATTAAAATATTATAAGATATTGATTTAGATAAAATTATCATTCTTATTATTTTTATCATTACTATTATTATTAAAAGTATCGTTAGTATTAAAACTATCATTTTAACAAAAATTATCATTTTAATAGAAATGTCGTTGTTACTATAAAATATCATTATTATTATTATTTTAAATAGAATTATTATTTTAAAGATAATATTAGAAATTATCGTAAATATTAAAGTTATCATAATTAGAATTATCGTTTTATCATAATGTCATCTTAGTAATTATAAATATTGATATTTTTATAATAATTATTATTATTACAAAATAATACAACTTTTACTTACTATCATTATAGATATTATTTTATCAAATAAATATGTGATACAAACATATTTTACTACGTGTAATAACTTACTTTAATAATACCTATCATATTATCTTTATGATATTAAATGAACCCTATAAATTTTATTACTTAATATATATAAAAGTATATTTTATTATATAAATTAATATAAAATTTTATTTATTAATAAATAAATTATATTATTTACCCCAATAAATCTTTTAAAAATATTTAAAAATATAAAACGACGATATTTAAACTATATATTAATCATGTATAGATTTTTGGAAATTATTTTGAGTCAAATTTACTTTTGTTGACTTTTGCATATTAGTCTCGAGCATTAGGATTGTGGTACACTATGACTTGACCTAATTAGTTAGACAAATATTGACCAACACATAAATATATATAATTAATTTAGGTTCGTGAATTCGAGGCCAACCTTGCACTTGTTCAATGACGTTATATGTATTTTTACTACGAAATACAGTATTGTGAGTTTCATTTGCCTTTTTACCCTTTATATTTTTGGGACTGAGAATACATGCGCTTTTATAAATGTTTGACGAAATAGACACAAGTAATTGAAACTACATTCTATGGTTGAATTATCGAAATCGAATATGCCCCTTTTTATTAAAGTTTGGTAATCTAAGAATTAGGGAACAGACAACCTAATTGACGCGAATCCTAAAGATAGATCTATTGGGCCTAACAAACCCCATCCAAAGTACCGGATGCTTTAGTACTTCAAAATTTATATCATGTCCGAAGGAGGATCCCGGAATGATAGGGGATATTCTTATATATATCTAGTTAATGTCGGTTACCAGGTGTTCACTATATGAATGCTTATTTTTGTCTCTATGCATGGGACGTATATTTATGAGAACTGGAAATGAAATTCTTGTGGTCTATTAAAATGATGGAAATAAATGATTATGATAAACTAATGAACTCACCAACCTTTTGGTTGACACTTTAAAGCATGTTTATTCTCAGGTGTTAAAGAAATCTTCCGATGTGCATTTGCTCAGTTTAAAGATATTACTTGGAGTCTTTCATAGCATATTTCGAAGAACGTTGCATTCAAGTCATTGAGTTCATCAAAGATTATTATTAAATCTATTTATAGTTGGATAGTGGATATTATGAAATGGTATGCATGCCTGTCAAATTTTCGATGTAAAGAAAGATTGTCTTTTAAAAACGAATGCAATGTTTGTAAAATGTATCATATAGAGGTCAAATACCTCGCAATGTAATCAACTATTGTGAATCGTTTATAATGTATATGAACGGGTCCTTTCAGATATCTTCTCTAGTTCCGTTAATGGTAGCCTCAAGATGAAAAATTCTTGCAAAAAAGGTATAAACGGTGTTGCGAACAGGTTCGCCGGTGAGCGGGTCGTGTACTCCAAGGTTAGGTGGTAGATTTGGTTCATGATATGGAGTACCTTCTTCCCTTCTCCATAGGGTGAGTATGTTGCGAACCCACCCCCATTTTATCCAATAATCACGGTATTTGATTGGTTGGTGTGCTCCTGTCACGCTGTCTTCGGAGTCAGAGGAACGTGGTCGATTCGTAGAGGCCATCTTACGCGATCACATAAAATATATTTTTTTTTTTTTGGTATGGAGAGTTTCGTGACAGTAATTGATAGTTGGATGTATTCTCAATGCATAATATGCATAGATATATATAGTACCAGGATCCCTTAAATTATGGAGAAAATTACGAGAGATATCAGGCAAGGCCTACAGTAACAGATACGCTAAGATATGAATTTTGTCTATACACTATTCATGCAGTCAATGCAGTAAAACGTGTCTAGACTAAGAATAATGAGCAGGTAATTTCGTAAGGATGATAAGCAGATGATTTTCGACAAAAATGATAAGAAAAACTTTTGACATGCAGACACGGTCGAAGTCCAGACACTAATGCATCCTAACAACTTATCAGTTAGACACACTAATGCAGACCTGGTTCGCTAAGACCACCGCTCTGATACCACATGTAATGACCCGTCCTAATCCATAAGAATGAATACAATAACATATGATTACATCGCGAGGTACTTGACCTCTATATGATACATTTTACAAACATTGCATTCGTTTTTGAAAAGACAATCGTTTATTACATCGAAAGTTGATGACATGAATACCATCTCATAATATATCCAACTATAATTGACTTTAATAATAATCTTGATGGACTTAACGACTCGAATGCAACGTCTTTTGAAATATGTCATGAATGACTCCAAGTAATATCTCTAAAATGAGCAAATGCACAGCGGAAGGTTTCTTTAATACCTGAGAATAAACATGCTTTAAAGTATCAACCAAAAGGTTGGTGAGTTCATAGGTTTAATTTTTATATAATAATCATAATTTTTAATAAGCCACAAGATTTCATTTAATTAAATGCGCAGGATCATTACAACTGCAAAATCATTCATACGATGAGTCGCCTGGTAACCGACCTTAACATAGAGCGCTTAAGATATCTGGCATCATACATTCCACTATTCAAATGTATGACAAGGACCCTTCGAAGTACTAAAGCATTTCCACTATTCGAAAATGGGGGTGGTTGGTGCCCGTAGATCTACCTTTAGGATTCGTGTCAATTAGTGTTTTTCACTAATTCTTAGGTTACCAAGCATAATAATAATAAGTACATATATCCGGTATAACAAAATAATCGTAGAATGTAGTTTCATGAACTTGTGCTTATTTTGTAAAACATTTATAAATTTGCATGTATTCTCAGTACCAAAAATATAAAAAGTAAAAAGCAATCAAATGAACTCACCTAATGTATTTTGTAGTAAAAATACATATGACTATATTGAACAATGCAGGGTTGGCCTCGGATTCACGAACCTATATCAATTGTATATATATTAACACATACCCTATTTAATCAACTAAGTCTACTTATATTTCATAATTTATTAAAGTTAATATCTTTAAATACAATTATACTTATAATAAATATATGATATCCAATTTAATTAATGTTATATTAATATTCTGTTAGTTAGTATATAAAAAATATATTAGTATGTAATATTAGTTTACTTGTAATATATTTTTATATAGATAACATTTGTTTGTTAAAAATAATAATTATAATTATAATATTACTAAAATAATAATAGTAATGATAAAAATAATTACAATAAATATATAAATAAAATTGATAATACTAATAATAATAAATATAAAAATAATGGTTTTACTATTAATAATAATACTAAAATACTAATACTTATGATAATAATAATAATAAAAATAATAATGATAAGAGTAATAACAATAATACTAATAAGAAATAATAATACAAAAAAAAAATAATAAAAGGAGACTACCTTCAAAATAAGCCTAAAAATAAATGTCATAGCTCGGGCTCGAACCCGCGACTTCTCGGTTAAGCTGACATAACACTAAACCACTTGTTCTATCTTTGTTTTTCTGAAATTTTAAGAATCTAATATCCATTTAACCTCTAATATTCGGTTTCTTCTTCTTAATTCAACATCATTAATTTCTTCGTTCATCATATTCTCATATACCATCATCAAGGTATTAACTAACTCGTCATCATCTTAAACTAGCATTATAATCATATAATATCGTACATCATCTTACTCATCATCATTATGCATTATGAACATCATCATTATCACAACCGAATCATGATCATCATAACACCATACCTCACGGTTTCTTCTATCACCGAGAATCATCATCATTCCTAACTTTTATTATCATCATCGACTTACTCATCATCATCACTATACCATCATTAACATACACCATATTAATCATCTTCGTAATCGTGATAACATCATCATCATTTATTTGCTATCATTAAAATCATTATCATTCATAACTTCGTTTCAGCCCAAGAGAAAACGACTATTAGATCACGGTTCGATAAATAACCCCACAAGAATTCGGCAAAAAAAATACACATCAAGGTCACGGGCCAAATATAAAACGAAAATTGAAACATAGCCCAACAACAAGAAAATCGTACATGGTCCACTAAACATCTCGGCCCAAGACGATTCGATCTGTTGGGAGAAAAAGGAATATAACAGGCAGCGTAAAAGTAGCCTTAATATTATCTTCGTTCCGTTCTTCATTCATTAAACGTCACCATCATCATTAAGTAATCATCACCGTTCATCGTCTTTAATCTCCTGGTTTCTTCGAACATTAACAGAAACGATAACAAGTGAGCTGCAACAGTGGTTTAACCACGGTGGTGGTTCGAATGGCTGGAAGCGATTGATATGATTGAGCTAAACAGAATTACTGTAGCAACAGCTTTTTTTTCTTTTTGAAGCTGTTTGGGTTCACGAATATAACAGAAAAGAAGAAACAAAAATGGAGAGAGAGAGAGGATAGAGAGAGAAGCGAGGGTTGTCATGGGTCTTGGTGATTAGAGTGGCGATGATGTGGTTTGTGGTGGTTCGATGGTGGATCATGTGGGTGGTGTTTTTTAGCTGTACAGCAGCAAACATGGCGGTAGGTAGATTTTTTTGATGGTATAGCCAAAACAGAAGAGGTAAAGGTGTTTGTTCATGGTTGTGGGTTTGTAATTGTGACTGATGGTGGATTGTGGTGGTGCAAGGTAGCGGTGATAGATGGGTGGTGTAGTGGTGGTCACGATGGTAATTTGTGGTGGTGTGTGATCGATGGTTGTAGGAGGTGATGATGATCAAAGTGAAGTTATGGTGATGAGTGGTGGATCAAGGTGGTAGGTTATAGGGTGGTTCTCGGACAAAAAAAAAAAAAATGGTGGCGGGCTGTGTAGTGATGAAGGTGGTGGTTATTCACGGCGATGGAGGTGGCGATTGAGGGTAGAAGATGATGAGGATCGATGATGGTTGGTCTCCCAGAAGAAGAAGGAGTTTTTCACTAAATATTCTATATATCAGTTTATATATATAATACATATACATATATAGGTATATTATATATTATTTATAAATCAAGTGGACATGAATTGGATAAGTAAAGTGATTAACACAGTGATTATACAGTAATAATTTACATCTCGTGAAAATTGGTTGGGTGTATATGCCGACAGTTTTCACGGGGTGTGTCCATTGCTAAACAGTTAAAATATAAAGGTGTTCCTAAAAATTCCAAATTTTTAGATTAAATATATTTAATTATTTCACTCATTAACTGGTTGAAACCTGATCAAAAAGGTTCGATAATTGTTTATTTTCTGTTCCAATTTATATGTACGGAGTACTAATATTTAAACGTAAAAATGTAAAAATATTTTTAACAAATCTAAAATCTTCGTAATCAATTTACAGCCCAACTTTTATCTTAATCATTCATGAACATGTATTATATCTATATTTAAACTAACGAAACGTCAACCGAGTGTTACAGACGTTTACAGAATAGGTCCAAAATCATATTTATACAATATGCTCTTTATATATATAAGAACAGTTTTAAATAATAAATTTACTAAGTAAATACATTTATTAATTATATATTTTAAACAATTAAATTTAATATAACATTATATATATACACAAGTAATATATACCTACACATATTTATATATATACATATTTACAAACACTAGTTCGTGAATCATCGGATTTGTCAAAGGGTTAATGAATACATGAACATAGTTCAAAATTTTTGAGACTTCAATATTACAGACTTTGCTTATCGTGTCGAAATCATTTAAAGATTAAGTTTAAATTTGGTCGGAAATTTTCGGGTCGTCACATCACTAGTTCAAGTCCCTCGGATTCCGATATGGAGTTTCACATAAACTTCGAAAGCAGTGTCACCCTAATGAATAAACCAATCAGTCATTCTCAATTCATCTGATGGGTTCGTAGCCGACTTAATCAATGGGGACGCGAAGAAGGCGATCCGTTCCACCAATCGAATTCACCTCTTGGTGAAGAACCTTATGCACTTACCGGCGAACCTGTCTGAAACACCATATTCACCCTCATTTCTAGGATATCTCGTAATGATTATATTCTATCTAAAATTCTAAACCTTATTCATTCGCTCGTTCTGACCGACAATCATTTTGGAATAATACGTCAACGAGCTTCGCGCCCGAGTTGTAGCTTTGAAAAATATGGTGCAAAACGCACCAGCTTTAGCAACATCACCTGCATCAATAGTACCATCAACAACAATATCTGCATCATCCACCTCAACATCGCAATCTATACCTCGAGCATAATCTTCATCAGTTATCTTCGTTCTACGTATTGATCTACATCATTTATCTTCGTTCTACGATGATTATGTAATCTCTAATGTTTTAGAGATTATGTATTCTAGTTCTAACGGTAAATTAAATGAGTGCAACATTATATTGACTCATTTAAATCCATGATTACATTTGAAGAAAATATATATGGAAGTATATTTTCATAAAGATTGTAATTAAAAATTCTTTTGTACAAACTGTTAATGGTGAAAATATTTTAACGGGTAGGTAATACCCGAGGAATATTTATACTTCACATTAATAAGTTACACTGTACATTCTTTCAATCTGATTCAACAGTCATTTAATATCCTACTTACATCCACAGATATACGTATCCGTTCACCGCAGAATAACCATTTTCATTCAATTTCATATTTGGATTTTGTCCTATCAGAATCCAACAAGTGGCATAATGAAGAAAACATTGGACAATTAAAATGAATTAAAATATTGATTATAACATATGAAACTAAACAATTCTTCAAGTCTGCCACTTGATTTCATCTTAAACCTCATTTGAATCTTGACGATTCCAATATGCGTTCAAACATTTCATAATTCTTGAAAACACTTCAATCGAGAGGATGAACCAACCTCACTTCATCTACGGAAGAAAAGATTGATGCATATAGTTATGCACCTGAAAACACTCGAAACATGAGTAAATGTTTAAAACAGATATGTGCTAACTCTTTGGGAGTTGTTATTACCAAATATAACTTTGCAATTCCTTTTCAAATTAGCCAATTTTGTCACAGCTCCAACGAGTCAACTTCAACTTTTCATTCAAAACAACCTTATTATAACTTTGATATATATGCGTGCTCTTTTATTGTTACCGGGGAACCTTTCATATTCCACCATATCACCATCAGCGTTTAATCATCTAAAAACACAATTCTCTTGAAACCACCTCGGATTGATAATCGACGATTCAGATATGGCTGTATTAAATGCAGAGGAAACAGTAAAATTGTAGATGGCCTAAATGGCCAAGAGTTTGATGATAAAGAATGGAGTGTTGGGAACGCTCGATAGAAAATATGGTATTGAAAAATGGATTGAGTCAACCATGTAGGAGACCAAGGACAAATACAAGGACCAAACCCTATATTCAAAGAATCCAGGTAATTCTGGATCCGATGAAATCTTTAGAGAATATCCTGCTCCGAAATCATGTTAAGATCTTGCAGAAAATTTTTCTTCATCAACATTCAAACTTAGAAATCCCAAAATATCATCATAAATATCTTCGATATTTCTGAGGATATTTTCATAAATATTCTTGTCCGAAATTATCTATCTCTTCGTGCTATCTGTATTACATTATATTGGAAACTTCTATAAAATTCTAAGTATAAATTATGAATGAATTCTGGAGAAGTGTTGGGAATTGAAGCATGGGTTAGTATAATATAATGACGTTTGGCCAACGTGATTATATTACAGTAAGTCATGCTAAGTTTCTAATGGAACGTGACGATGGTTCACAGTAGATCACACCCTCATCATGTGCCATGTTACATAACTCTTTCATTCTGCTTAACTTCTGAACATATCAAGAAAATATATTCTTGATAGTTCTATTCTCAGTGATTCTGGTAATTTGGCAAATCAAATCGTGTTAATACATTCCTTTCTTCTAAGAATACTATAATCATTCGAAACTCCATACTTACTAATTCTAAACCATTACTCGCTTTACTAGAGGTAAAAAAAAAAGAGCTCCGAGACATAAGGGAAGATATAAAACTCGACAACAACACTGAAATCACAAACCGTATACATTAATACGAATAGCAATATAAAGACACGGGACTATGATTAACACAATTACCTCAAGAGTGAAGTAGAAGTAAACAGATTCTTCTGGTAGGAGTTGGAATAGAAGAATGATTGTTGCGATAATCAGAATGAGGTTAAGAACCAGAGTTGGATTAAACATATTCGCAATCATTGAAAGTATGGATTGAGAAAGAAAGTATTGGAGTGATGAAAATTAATGGAACGGAAAAAATAAGTTTATAGTGAAAATATCAGACAAAGCAATCGAGGCAGATGATCGTATTTAATTAAAGAGATCCTAATTTCCTTATTCACCGAAGAATCAAATCTTATAGATTTTGAAGATTTTCTTTAAATCCCTTGAATTTCGGAATTCAACCCTGGCTACGCCAAGAGACAATACGAATCTGCATTTATTCATCTCTTTTGTGATAGCTTCATTCGTACTCTTCAAATAATTGAATTGTTTTATCCATATTACTCAATGGTGATAAAACTCTATTTATCAACTCATATTCGTCATGAAAACATTTTTATTATTAGCCATGACGACCACATTCAAATTTCGGGACGAAATTTCTTTAACGGGTAGGTACTGTGACGACCCGGAAATTTCCGACCAAATTTAAACTTAATCTTTACATTATTTTGACACGATAAGCAAAGTCTAATAAACCGAGTCTTAAAATGTTTGAATTGTTCACATGAATTCATTTAACCTTTGACCAGTCTCGACGATTCACGAACAATATATATATATATATATATATATATATATATATATATATATATATATATACACACACATATATATACATAAATAAGTGTGTACATATGTATAAATATATATATATATATATATATATATATATATATATATATATATATATATATATATATATATATATATATATATATATATATATATATATATATATATATATATATATATATATATATATATATATCTGTATATGTATATAAATACTATTATTTTTATTACTTTCATTAATATTAACAACTATATTATCTTTATTATTGTTCGTAATATAAAAATATAAATATGAAATTTAATACATATAACTTGTTATATCTTAGTTAATAATTGTATAATTATCAGATATTATTATTACCTTTATCATTAAAAATCATCATTTTTGTTAGTGTTAATATTATCATATTATTATTTGTCATTTATTATTATTAGACTTTGTTAATAATATTATTATTAGTATTATTGATATTAGTAGTATTAATATAATTATATTAGTTAATTATCAAAACTAAGAATTATATATATATATATATATATATATATATATATATATATATATATACATATACATATACAAAAGACAGATATACATATATATAAATACAAATAAAATACGTATTCTGTTGCAAATCATTTTCAAGCTGTAGCAGATTTGTCCTTCTATCTAACAATTCATACAAATCAGAATATAATCACTTGAACAATCCAAGAATTCGTTAGCAGTCGATTTCATCTATTATTTTCTTTGTCTACAAGAATATTTTGTGTCTCGAATTTGTTATACGTCGACTTCACCTAGCAGTGTGATCAATTATAGCAGATACACCATTAGACCATGACTCTATGTAAGTTACATATTGCAATTCGATGAGGAGAAAAACAGAAAACTGGAAGAACCCGTTTTTCCTCTATTCTTACAACTCATTACCTTCTCTCTTTCTCTCTCACTATATCTCTTCAATAATTTCTTCGTGAACCCATTAAGAACTCCACCACCCATGAATCCAATTCTTCTTTCTTCTTCATCCAGCTCGAACACAATCATGAATAACTACCATGGATTCACCATTCCACCTCGCCACCTGCACTCTTGGATCAACCATCTCTCTTTTATTCTTTTCATCTTCAAACCACCATATCTATCTCTTCTCTCTCATATAACTTTCTTATTGAACTCACTACAAACCACCATGTTTAGTTGCTATTGTTTCCTCCTATTATTATCCTATCCAAACCACCACCTGCGATAACACTCTACTACTTCTGCTCCTGTCCCAGCCCTGCAAACAGCCGATTACTACCCTCAAACCACACAACCATGACATGTTTTAACATCTGCTGTTATGTTCATGATGTTGCTCTAGCAAGCATGTGTCGATTCTAGTAAAAGGTGATGAAAGTGGTGTACTTAAGGATGGATCCAATTGATATGAAAGAATATGATATATATGAAGATATTAGTGGAGTGGGGATATGGGGTTCGGTGGAATATATATCAATTCCAAATACAATGAATATGTGAAACAAATTTATACTTTATTTTTATCTTACCAAACCCCACAAACCATATTTAGATTGATACTTGTTAGCAAGCCTTTGAAACACATAAACTTTAGAGAAAACCCCACAAACCCCACAAACCCCACTCACTTTTACTTTTAAAAGTTAGCAATACTTTATTCAAGTTAGTGGTATTAGGAACCAAGTCTCTATCGGATGTGATTTAAGATTATGGAAAATAGCTGTGTAGCTGTATACTGCCATTCAAAGATTTTATTACAAAAACAAAACCCACAAAAATTGAAACTGGGTCGAAGTTGTGTTCGTGGATTGATAGTACAATTGGGCCGAAGGAGTTGGGCCATTTAGTTTAGGATAACTTGAAACTTTGGACTACCCTTTTTGCAAAACCCATCGACTCCTGTTCTATTTTATTAAAGTTGCTGGAGTTCGTGTTCCTAATCCAGCGGTGGACAAAGAATGATGATGGTATACGATAAGGATGATGAAGGTGGTACATGATAATCGTGATTTTAATGGTGAAAGGATGGTGATTTTATGATGATTCTGTGAAGGGATTGATGATGAGGATTATGATATAAGAAAGTTGATAATGATGAATGGTTGATGATAATAATAAATAAATACAGCAAGTTTTGATGTTAATTCGTTTAATGATAATAGATAAAGATGATGATGAAAAGATGATTTGGGTTTTGGTTTAAGAAGAAGAAGAAAACCGATATAAGGGTTATATAGATTTCGTTTAGGAATTAAATCAGAAAACTAACACAGAGCATTGGTTAGAGGGAGTGTTGGGGTATCGAGAGGTCTAAGGTTCGAAACCCAGCAGGGCATTTTTTTTTTTAAGACTTGTTACAAGGTAGCCATTCTATTTTCTTCAAAGTTATTATTATTATTATTATTATTATTATTATTATTATTATTATTATTATTATTATTATTATTATTATTATTATTATTATTATTATTATTATTATTATTATTATTATTATTATTATTATTATTATTATTATTATTGTTATTATTATTGTTATTGTTATTGTTATTGTTATTGTTATTGTTATTGTTATTGTTATTGTTATTGTTATTGTTATTAGATTATTAGGTTATTAAAATTTATAATTATTAATATCATTAACAAAAGTATTTTTATTAAAATTATCGTTTTCATTATAAGTATTATTATTTTTATTATCATTACTAACATTATTATTACTATTACTATTATTTTTACCACTTTTATTATTATTATTTTCATATAACATTTTTATCATTTTTTTATTAGTATTATTATTATTATTATTAAAAGTATTATCATTTTTATTATTAACATTACTATTATTATTTTTAGTATTATTATAATTATTATTTTTGACAAACAAATGTTATCTATATAAAGATATATATTACAAGTCAACTAATATTACATACTAATATGTTTTTAACTAATATATTTCCTTTTATATTGATAAAACTTTAATTAAATTATAAATCATATATTTATTATAAGTATAATTACATTTAAAGATACTAATTTTAATAAATTATTAAATGTAAGTAAACTTAATTGATTAAATAGGATATGTGTTAACATATATGCAACTGATATAGGTTCGTGAATCCGAGGCCAACCCTGCATTGTTCAATATCGTCATATATATTTTTACTATAAAATACAGTATTGTGAGTTCATTTGATCCCCTTTTACTCTTTACATTTTTGGGACTGAGAATACATGCGCTACTTTTACAACTACTTTATTAAATGCTTTTGAAATACATTTTGAACTGCGAATACATGAAATGCTTTTATAAATGTTTGACGAGATAGACACAAGCAAAACATTCCTCGAATGAATTATGTGGACGTGATAATTGCCACCATTGAATTATGTGGACGTGATAATTGCCACAATTGATATGAATATTTTTCCCTGATTATTATTGTTTGGTAACCTAAGAATTAGAGAACATCACTAATTTTGAGAATTTGTGCTCGCCTAATTGACGCGAATCCTAAAGGTAGCTACCGGGTTTAACACCCCCACCCAGAATGTTCACTAGACAGAAGGGCTAGTGTGCGTGGTGTTTAGTACTTCGAAGTTTATATGATTATTATACAGACGAGATGTCTATTTTGGGGATATTATTATGCGCATTATATGTTAAGGTCGGTTACCAAGCCAAGCTTTGAAAGCAATGAAAAGTGAATGTTATGTATGAAATGTCCCGTTCATATTGATTATAAACGTTCCATATTAATTGATTTTGTTGCGAGGTTTTGACCTCTATATGAGACGTTTTTCAAAGACTGCATTCATTTTTAAAACAACCATAACCTTTATTTTATCAATAAAGGTTTTAAAAACATTACGTAGATTATCAAATAATGATAATCTAAAATATATTGTTTACACACGAACATTACATAATGGTTTACAATAGAAATATATTACATCGACATATGTTTCTTGAATGCAGTTTTTACACAATATCATACAAACATGGACTCCAAATCTTGTCCTTATTTTAGTATGCAACAGCGGAAGCTCTTAGTATTCACCTGAGAATAAACATGCTTTAAACGTTAACAAAAATGTTGGTGAGTTATAGGTTTAACCTATATATATCAAATCGTAACAATAGACCACAAGATTTCATATTTCAATACACATCCCATACATAGAGAAAAAAATCATTCATATGGTGAACACCTGGTAACCGACATTAAAAAGATGCATATATAACAATATCCCCATCATTCCGGGACACCCTTCGGATATGATATAAATTTCTTAGTACTAAAGTATCCGGTACTTTGGATGGAGTTTGTTATGCCCAATAGATCTATCTTTAGGATTCGCGTCAATTAGGGTGTCTGTTCCCTAATTCTTAGATTACCAGACTTAATAAAAAGGGGCATATTCGATTTCGATAATTCAACCATAGAATGTAGTTTCACGTACTTGTGTCTATTTTGTAAATCATTTATAAAACCTGCATGTATTCTCATCCCAAAGTATTAGATTTTAAAAGTGGGACTATAACTCACTTTCACAGATATTTCCTTCCTCGGAAACAAGACTTGGCCACGGATCGATTCACGAACCTATATAAATATGTACATATATATCAAAGTATGATCAAATTATAATTACAACCATTTTTATTATGTTTTAAAGATTTGAGCGTATTAAGTCAGCTGTCCTCGTCAGTAACCTACAACTAGTTATCCACAGTTAGATGTACAGAAATAATTCGATATATATTATCTTGAATCAATACATGACTCAGTGTATACACGTCTCAGGCTAGATCACAACTCAAATTATATATATTTTTGGAATCAACCTCAACCCTGTATAGCTAACTCTAACATTACTGCATAAAGAGTGTCTATGGTTGTTCCAAATAATATATATACATGGATCGATATGATATGTCAAAATATTTGTATACGTGTCTATGGTATCCCAAGATTACATAATATATTAGAATACATGTATAATAAAATATAAGTTAGCTAGGATATGATTTGTATAGATTTGTTAAACATTTCCCGTAGCTAAAAAGATCAAAAATACCCAATCTTGTTTTACCCATAACTTCTTCATTTTAAATCCGTTTTGAGTGAATCAAATTGCTATGGTTTCATATTGAACTATAATTTAAGAATCCAAATAGAAAAAGTACAGGTTTATAGTCAGAAATTTAAGTTACATGTCAATTACTAAAGAAGTAGTCATTTCCGTCGAAAGAACGACATCTTGATGACCATTTTGAAAAATATACTTTCACTTTGAGTTTAACCAAGATTTTTGGATATAGTTTCATGTTCATATGAAAAATCATTTTCCCAGAAGAACAATTTTTAAATCAAAGTTTATCATAGTTTTTAATTATCCAAACCAAAACAGCCCCCGGTTTCACTACGACGGCGTATATCCGATTTTATGGTGTTCATCGTGTTTCCAGGTTTTAAATCATTAAGTTAGCATATAATATAGATATAGAACATGTATTTAGTTGATTTTAAAAATCAAGTTAGAAGGATTAACTTTTGTTTGCGAACAAGTTTAGAATTAACTAAACTATGTTCTAGTGATTACAAGTTTAAACCTTCGAATAAGATAGCTTTATATGTATGAATCGAATGATGTTATGAACATCATTACTACCTCAAGTTTTCTGGATAAAACTATTGGAAATGAGAAAAATGGATTAGCTTCAAAGGATCCTTGGATGGCTTGAAAGTTCTTGAAGCAGAATCATGACACGAAAACAGTTCAAGTAAGATTTTCACTCGAAATAAGATTGTTATAGTTGTAGAAATTGAAGCAAAGTTTGAATATGAATATTACCTTGAATTAGAAAGATAACCTACTTTAAATAACAAAGGTTCCTTGATCTTAGATGATTACTTGGAATGGATTAGAAAGCTTGGAAGTAGACTTGCAAACTTGGAAGTATTCTTGATTTTTATGAAACTATACTTATGGAATTTATGAAGAACACTTAGAACTTGAAGATGGAACTTGAGAGAGATCAATTAGATGAAGAAAATTGAAGAATGAAAATGTTTGTAGGTGTTTTTGGTCGTTGCTATATGGATTAGATATAAAGGATATGTAATTTTATTTTCATGTAAATAAGTTATGAATGATTACTAATATTTTTGTAATTTTATGAGATATTTCATGCTAGTTGCCAAATGATGGTTCCCACAGTGTTAGGTGACTCACATGGGCTGCTAAGAGCTGATCATTGGAGTGTATATACCAATAGTACATACATCTAAAAGCTGTGTATTGTACGAGTACGAATACGGGTGCATACGAGTAGAATTGTTGATGAAACTGAACGAGGATGTAATTGTAAGCTTTTTTGTTAAGTAGAAGTACTTTGATATGTATCTTGAAGTCTTTCAAAAGTGTAAGAATACATATCAAAACACAACATGTAAATACATTCTAATGGAGTCGTTAAGTCTTCGTTAGTCGTTACATGTAAGTGTTGTTTTGAAACCTTTAAGTTAACGATCTCAATTAATGTTGTTAACCCAATATTTATTATATCAAATGAGATGTTAAATTATTATATTATCATGATATTATGATGTATGAATATCTCTTAATATGATACATACATTAAAATATCGTTACAACGATAATCGTTACATATAAGTCTCGTTTCGTAATTCTTGAGTTAGTAGTCTTGTTTTTACATATGTAGTTCATTTTTAACACACCTAATGATATATTTAAATATCATTTTATCATGTTAAATATAGTGTATCAATATCTTAATATGATACATATGTATTTAGTAGACGTTATCATAACGATAATCGTTATATATATCATTTCGAGTTTCTTAACTTAGTAAACTCATTTCTTATGTATGTCACACATTGTTAATATACTTAGTGAGATACTTACTCATCATAATCTCATGTCAACCATATATATATATATATATATATATATATATATATATATATATATATATATATACCACAACATTTAGTTTTCACAATTTTGTAACGTTCGTGAATCGCCGGTCAACTTGGGTGATCAATTGTCTATATGAAACTTATTTCATTTAATCAAGTCTTAACAAGTTTGATTGCTTAACACGTTGGAAACATTTAGTCATGTAAATATCAATATCAATTAATATATATAAACATGAAAAAGTTCGGGTCACTACAATGTATCGAGAGAATGATTTTATACACAGGTTATGTGTATGTTATTTTTTGTGCACGAGATATGTGTACGGTTACTAAGATTTATAAAAGATGATTTCGTACACGAGAAAGGTGTACTGTATTTAAAAGATATCGCATGTACATTACAGGTGGGTATAGGATTCGGGCCCATTTGTACCATGCAGCATTTAAATCTTGTGGTCTATCAAAATGATGAATTTTATTGTTTACGATAAACTTATGAACTCACCAACCTTTTGGTTGACACTTTTAAGCATGTTTATTCTCAGGTATGAAAGAAACCTTCCGCTGTGCATTTGTTCGTATTACATGGAGTCGTTCATGGCATATAGAGGTCCGTTCATCGCAATGGTACCAGATGTTATTGTATTCGTTCAAGAGAATTTGGACGGGGTATGACAGATTGGCTAGCCTGGATCTCAGACCCGTGGTCCTGTTTGACTTAGAAAGCGTGCTGATTAGTTATGTCGTTTCGTTATGTTCTGCTATGTTCGTGTTTTTGTTCTGTTAATGTTCTGCATAGTTGCACTCTCTGCAGCTGTTTGCTTGTGCCTTCTGTATTTTTATTCTGTTTCTTGCGTTCATGTATGGCCTTTGGCCCATTGCTAAAAGTTTCAATGTTTGTTTGGTTGTGTGTTGTAAAGGGCTTGGCCCCCCTTACTAGCCCATTTTCGTGATTAATATATGGCATTTCGAAAAAAAAGAATATAATCGTTTTATATGTGTTCAGTGTGTAGTTTAAAGATGATAGTAAACGAAGTATAGGTGATTGATGGTTATGGTTAAAAAAAATATTTATTTACTCCTACCTACTAAAATGCACCCCGAAATTTGTAGTTTTAGTTGTTTTCGAATGTCGCTTTGCATTTGCGTCCACACTACAACCGGTCCCTTAAGTTTGGCTCAATTTACACAACGACCCCTCAAGTTTACACTTTTCTAGGGGTAAAAAGTGTAAATACATAACTTTATTAAAATAAAAGAAACTAATTCCAACCGAATTTTTAACGGGCCCTATCTTCTCGCTCGGTGCGAGTTAAATTTTTCCGAGACCACCATTCAACTCGAAAAAATCTAACAAACCCAACGGGACTAACTATACGCGAAACGGACATCGTTAAAAAACACTAAATATTTCGGGCTATATTTTATACATATAATACACGTACAACACACAACCCAACTATTAGATACATTAGGTATCAAACAACGTATATCCAAATTCGGCCGCGCGTTGAATACAACCGTAGCAACGCGCGGTCGAATTTTTTTCTAGTTTCTGCTATGAATGATTCAACATTATTTATCATTTAGATGTCATTAATAAGGCACTAAACGCTGATTGATTCAACATTCATGTTGAACCATTCAATTAAAAGGTAATCAAATGCACCTTTAGACCATTTGTAATGGGGAGGGGCGTGAGTTCGTTGTGTATATTTTTTTTTTTTTTTTTTCACTTTTTGGATTACTAGACAGTGTGAATTTTGGTGTGGAGTAATGGTGGTGTGCGTTTTTGATATGGGTGAAGAGTGTTGTGATGATGTGTTAAAATATAATTGGTAAGGTAATAAAAATGTTTTAAAATAATATTTTTTTAACAGAAATAAAGTTAATAAATCAAACCCACGGCCATGACTTTACCTGTGAAAAAACAACGCACACTTTCAAAATTGATCAAACCCACGTTCCAATACTTGCAATTTGAGCGTGGCTTTTATGCCACGTCAATTCCGACGCCGTTGAGCATCTAGCGATACAAATGGTCTTAGACCACTTGTGACCCCAATCTTTATGCCATAACAAGTTTTCTTCATAAATTAATTTCTCGTCATCGACTTTAGGTAACTTTAAATTAGGACAGATTATGCTTCATAGTAATTTTTACTCTGTTTTTTGATTCTATACTAGCAAAATAGGCCCGTGCGATGAGACGACCCGACCCAATCCATAGGGACGAATACAATAACATATGAATACATCGCGAGGTACTTGACCTCTAAATGATACATTTTACAAACATTGCATTCGTTTTTAAAAGGCAAACTTTCGTTACATCGACAGTTGACAGGCATGTAAAGCATTTCATAATATATCTAAATATAATTGACTTAATAATAATCTTGATGAACTCAACGACTCGAATGCAACATCTTTTGAAATATGTCATGAATGACTCCAAGTAATATCTCTAATATGAGCAAATGCACAGCGGAAGATTTCTTTCGTACCTGAGAATGAACATGCTTTAAAGTGTCAACCAAAAGGTTGGTGAGTTCATTAGTTTATCATAAAGAATCATTTCATAATTTTAATAGACCACAAGATTTCATACATCCATTTCTCATAATCATACGTCCCATGCATAGAGACAAAAATATCATTCATATGGATTGAACACCTGGTAACCGACATTCACAATATACATATAAGAATATCCCCATCATTCCGGGATCCTCCTTCGGACATGATATAAATTTCGAAATACTAAAGCATCCGGTACTTTGGATGGGGCTTGTTGGGCCCGATAGATCTATCTTTAGAGTTCGCGTCAATTAGGGTGTCTGTTCCCTAATTCTTAGATTACCAGACTTAATAAAAAGGGGCATATTCGATTTCGATAATTCAACCATATAATGTAATTTCGATTACTTGTGTCTATTTCGTAAAACAGTTATAAAAGTTGCGCATGTATTCTCAGCCCAAAATATAAAGGGTAAAAAGGCAAATGAAACTCACCATACTGTATTTTGTAGTAAAAATACATATAACATCATTGAACAAGTGTAGGGTTGGCCTCGGATTCACGAACCTATATTAATTATATATATTTATATGACGGTCAATATTTGTCTAACAATTTAGGCCAAGTCATAGTGTACCACAATCCTAATGCTCGAGTCTGACTCAACAGTATAGTAACATGTTATATTACCCATGCTCAGTTAGGTCAAAAGTCAAAGGTTAAAGTAAAAACGAGGTCGCATGCACAAGTACAATAACTTATACAAAAACGATTTTTCGGTCAAACATGACTAAACGGCCTTTAGAAAAATTATCGGAGCTCTGATTGATAAACGGCCAAAGATAAAAGTTACACATTACCAAAAAGATTAAGCATAAATTTTACAGAAGTAAACTAAACCTAGACAACTCGTAGTTGCCAACGCGGTTTCGGCGTTTCAAAGTTAATTTTTCAGCTTTAATAAATTTACAAAAGTGACCGAGTAGCCTACTTTGGAGATTTTTAGAAAATTCCTCGAAACTCGGATTGACAAACGGTCAAAGCCTGCAAATTCTAGTTACCACAAAGATATAACATGATTTTTAGCAAAAGTAAACACACATCAGGCCGACCATGACAACTGATACAAAACTGACATTTTTAATAAAAAGTTTCAGTTCTTTTCAGAATTTTAAAATGTGACCAAACAGTCAACTTTGACGATTTTTAGAAAAATCGTCGAGACTCAAATTGACAAACGGCCAGAGTCGTTTGCTAGACCTTACAGTAAAGAATTTAGTGGTATTTTTGTTTTAATCTGAAACAATGCAGATCAACGAGAATTTCAGTTTCCGTATCGACGTTTCATCAAAATTTACAAAACTTCTTTTATCCATAACTTGACAACCGTTCAACGAAACGAGACGTGCTTTATATGAAAATTCATCTACTCGACGAGTAGAATCCAAATAACCACTTTTTATTACCCAGAAAATTAGTTCACTAATTATCATTAGCAATCTTAATTACGAAATTAATTGTTTAATTCATAACTTTCTAACCGTTCATCGAATCCATTCGATATCTAAATGAAAAGTTCTTAATTTTTCGCTAGCTTTCCAATGACATGCATATCTTATACCTTAATTCATCCCTAGTATAACAACCTTTAAGATTCAACATAACCTATCTAAGGGCAATATCAAATGTACAAGCATGCATAATCTTATTTTCTCGAGCACTAGTCAGGGATACACTATTGGTATATAAAAATAAAATTATGAGTACTCACGTATCAATATTGAGATTCAATATTGCAGGAACGGTACGTAAACGCAACGGAGATGATAAACACTAGATTGACCTCACGAGCATACCCTCGAACATTACCCATCACCTCCATAGCTATAACCCATAATTTCCTTAGCTCTATCCCACTCATAAAACCCGTTTTGAAAACACTTAGACAGCACTCCGTCGTAATATTTTATGTATACTACTAATAATAATAACTCCTAATAATAATATGATTAATAATAATAATAATAATAATAATAATAATAATAATAATAATAATAATAATAATAATAATAATAATAATAATATATAATACGAAGTAACAATAGAGAAAGAGAGATTGAGAATTGATACAATGGTACTAGAAATCGAATGACTTTATAGAAGTTTTTTTTTTTTTTTTTTTTTTTTTTTTTTTTTTTTTTACGTACGCATGCAAACAATCTTCCAGCTCATAAAGCACTTTGTGCTCTGCCGACACTCATAAATCATTTGAGTAATATGTATAATATTATTTAATATATATAATATATTTAATCTTTAGAATTAATTAAATATTATATTATATTTACGTTAATGGTAAAAATATAATTTTTACAAAAATGACACGGTCGTGGTCTCACGACGCATGTACCACTTTCGGTTTTTCGGGCGCACTTTCGTACATTTAGAAAACTAGCCTTTTACGTTACGTGACGTGTACCTTTTACAAAAATTAGACTTACTCAACAATAAATTACCTTTATAAAAATATAACTTATAAGATTGACCGTTGTGGTCATTTACTTCTATAAATCAGTGACTCGTTGTTTATCAAAATGTATTATTTTAAATCAGGACGTTTTATGACTCGTACCTTTATCAAAATATAGACTTAAATTAATTAAAAACTAATCCACTCAGAGTGTAACTTAATCTTTTGAGTGTTTTGGTCATTTACTTTTATAATTCATACCCTCGTTAGTTATCGAAGTATATTTAATAACATTAACTTAAACCAAAACGTCTTTTGACTAAATTAAAATATATTTATAATATATAGGTTTGAAATACTTTAATAAAATATTTAGATTTTAATTATATTTCAAAGTATATTTGAAGATCGTTTATGATATTATATCCTATAACGTTTATACTTTAAAAAAAATATAATTTCCTTATGCGTCAACGTTTAGTTTGTTTTCCTTAAACTTTCTAAATAATATAACTATATTCCCAAAGTTTCTCTTTCACTCTAAATAATAGGAAGGTTAACTAGTTAACGTTTATATAGAAAGTCGAACAGAAAACTCCACTAACATTTGGCTAGTTCCCGTTACTTGACACCTTTGTCTTCTTTTATAACTCACTTTACCATTTTCCGAATACAGTTAATAATAAGGGTTACCTAATTCAAAGTGGACCTCATAACAGATACTCTTAATCATAATTCAATGTATCTGATAATTCAATCATTTGATATTATCTTTTAATCTCGTCGATAAACTTACACCGAACAAATATGTTTATGTAACATATTATTCATTCAATACCTTGATAGCATTTCCAAGTTAAAAAAAAATAGATCTTATAGCTTATATTAACTAATCCGTTCAATGTTTTATTAATATATCTCAATTTAATAAGCACACATGTATATGCATATATATTTATTTACACATAATTGTTCGTGAATCGTTAGGCATGGTTAAAGGGTATTTGATTAAATGAATATAGTTTCAAAACTTTTGGGACTCAACATTACAGATTTTGCTTATCGTGTCGGATATATATAAAGATTAAAGTTTAAATTTGTTCGGAAATTTCCGGGTCATCACATTACCTACCCGTTAAAAGAAATTTCGTCCCGAAATTTGATAGAGATTGTCATGGCTAACAGTAAGAGTGTTTTCATGACGTATATGAACTGATAATTAGGGTTTTATCATCATTGATTAATATAGATAAAAAGATTTGTTTTTGTGAAGAGCACGAATGAAGCTATCACTTAAGAGTGAATATGAATAAAAGTAAGTTTGACTTAACCGGTGTCGTAGTCAAGATTGATTTCCGAAATTTAAGGAATTTAGAAGAAATCTTCATATTAAGATTTGATTCTTCGGTAATTAAGGAGATTCAGATCTTCTTTGATTAAAAGCGATAATCTGCTTCGATTGCTCTGTCGAAAATTTTTCCTATAAATTCACCCTCTCCATTTCCTTACAACTCACACCTTCTGTTCTTTCTTCCTCAATTCCTACTTTAAAGTATTCGTTAATATGCTCCATCCCATCCTGATCCTTGATATCCTCTTAACTTGCATATCTGTCATTCTTCTTTTTAATCTGCCACCAGAAGAATCTATTTACTTCTACTATACTCTTGGGTTTATAGTGTTTCTAGTTCTCCCGTGTCTTTATATTGCTATATGCATTGACATCTACGGTTTATAATTTGCGGGTGGTTATTGGGTTTTATATCTTCCCTTATACTTCGATGTCCTTGTTTCTGTCTTCTATAATCATTGTCATCCATAATTAATGTTCCCTTCTATTTGCTGCGGTTTATACCCCAATTTCTATGTCGGAGCTTTGTCCTTTCGTTTCTTCTTCTTACGTTTATATAACTCTTGTAATGGTCCAGAATTCGTTGGTATGGATTTTAGAATAAACATAGTAATTGTTCTAAGAAGGAATTTGAAAGGGCACTATCTTGATTTGTCAAATTACCAGAATACCCTGAAAAAGACCGAATCATCAAGAAATATTTTCTTGATATGTTTAGAGATTAGATAGAATGTCAGAGTCGTGTAAATGACACATGATGACGGTATGTTTTGTGAATCATCACATCCCATTAGAAACTCAACATGAATTACTGTAATATAATGACGTTGATCAAGTGTCATTATATTATACTAACTCATGTATCAGTTCCCAACACTACTTCAAAACATTCATATTTGAATTTTTCAGAATTTAGAAACCAACACAGTTTCTTTTATGTTGCAGATATTACGGAGAGATAAATAATCTCAGATAAAAATAGTTGTGATAATATCTCCAGAAATATGGAGAGTATATATAGTGGAAGATACAAAGGTATCTTTTAATATTTAAGATAAGATGATGATGAAGAATATCTGTCTGTGAAGGTTTAGAATAAGAAGTAAGGTGTTTGCTAACGAGTTCAGCAGGCACTGAATCATTTGGATCCTTTGAAGGCAGATTCAGTCTCTGTGATTTGTCCACGGCTTCCTTCATACTTTGCTCAATCCGTTTTTCAGTACCAAATCCTTTCTTTTTCTGAGCTTCACCAACTCACTATCTTTTATCATCAAACTTTTGACCGTTTAAACCATCTACCATTTTTACGTTTCCTCTGCATTTAATGCTATAATATCCGAATCTCTAGTTATCAATCCGAGGTGGGTTCAGAAGAATCGTGTTTTAGATGATTAAACGCTGGTGGTAATATGGTGAAATATGAAAGGTTCCCCAGTAATGATGACGAAAGGGCAACGTATCTATCGGGGTTATAATAAGACTGGTCCGACTGAAAAATCGAAGTTGACTTGTTGGAGCTGTGACAAAATTGGCTACTTTGAAAAGAAATCGAAATGTTGTTTTTGCTAATAAATGATAAAGAATTTGACGCAGGTACATGTTAGATTATAACTTTGGTTTCGAGAGTTTTTCAGGTACAAAACTTCGGGTAACGTGTGGTTGGATCATCATCTCGATTGTTCGTTATTTGAAATGTCTTCCGGAATTTAGAAGGGTTTTAAATGCAGATTGTCATAGTCAGTATCCAGATGGTGAAATCTTCCTGAATCTCGAATGATTTTCATATTCCTCTGAGTGTTATGATTAAAAGTGATGTTCTATCACAGTTTTGAAGTCAAAGTATAGTTTTGGAAAGAAAAAAATATAAGGATCTAAGAGTGATGATTTCGGTTGTATCTCGAGTTGAATTCTGAAATTCCCAAAATCAGAATATGTAATTAGATTCGAATGAATATGATTGTTTTGATTTCTATAGAAGAATGTATATTGGTATAGTTGATGATTGTCGAATCAGAATTGAAGAACGTAACATATTAATTGTGATTTTATATATCTCTCGGGTATTACCTACCCGTTAAAAAAAAATTTCACAAATAATATTTTGAACAAGATTTTTTTTTTTTTTATTACAATCTTTATGAAAATATATGTGGGTATATTTTCTTCAAATGTAATACAGATTCAATGAGTTAATATCATACTAAGCTCATTTAATTTTCAGCTTGAATTAAAAATGAATTTTCTCTACAACATTAGAGATTACATCATCATTGCGGAGTATTTCACTAATGAAATCAATACTTCAATATTTATATGTATTTCCTTAGTGAATCATGCTGATGCTCATAGAAGTCTTGCTAACTTCGCAAGATACGAATGTTGTCTTCCAGTAAGTTTCGAGTACATCGATGATGAAATTGTAGAATCAAACATGTTATTGAATGATACACTTGGTTTATTATGAAGTTGAATTCATTGATTTGAAACGGAGATTGTAATTAACGATGGTTAAGTTGTTAACGAAGGATGTGCATCATAGCATATTAGTAATATGAATTAACCGGATAGTTAAGTTCCATACATAATAGCTTAGTACAGAAAGATGTATTATGGTTTCAGATTTCATATACATTGAATATATATAAATCCTCCTGAAAGAATGAGTTAATACTTCATAGCTCGTTGATACAATATACTCGTTGTTGATTCGTAATGATTTCCACAGTGATTTCTTGAACTGGCGGAGCTTGTGATGTTAGAGATGCTGACGATTCTAACGATATTGACATCACTGACTGGGTTGGTGAAGCTAAGGGTAGTGCTGATGCTATTGGTAAAACAAGTCTAGCTTGTAAACCGCGCACCATTCTTGTCAGGGTTTCGATTCTTTCCTCTATCATCTCTGTTCACTCAACTGGTTTATGGTTAAGGTTGAGATAAATAATCTCTTAAGATTTTAGAGATTACATAATCACCGCAGGATATTTCTCCGATGAAGTTATGAATCAATACTTCATCGTTTGTTGTTGTTGGTACTCCTTGGTATCTTTGGTGCGTGTAACGTTGATATCCGATATACAGGTTGGAATAATGAGGTGTGTGGTGTAGATGTGATTGTTGGCGGTGGTAATGATTCTGTTGATGTTAGTAATGGTGGTTGCTGTTGATGCCGGTGATGCTGCTGGTGCTTTTAGTACTGAGGCTTGCGATGTGGATGTTACTGGCGGTACTGGTTATGCGGCTGGTGCTGCTGATGGTGTTTGTAATCCTCGCACCGTATTCTCCAAAGCCACCACCCGAGCACGAAGCTCGTTGACTTCTTCTATCACACCGGGATGGTCAGCAGTTCGGACGAGCGGATAGATATAATCTAGAATTTGGTGTAGTATATAATCGTGACGAGATACTCTGGAAATGAGAGAGAAAATAGTTTCTCGAACAGGTTCGCCGGTAAGTGCTTCAGGTTCATCGCCAAGAGGGCAATGGGGTGGATGGAAAGGATCACCTTCTTCTTGTCTCCAATAATTGAGGAGGCTACGAACCCATCCCCATTTCATCCAGAATAGATGGTGACTGATTGGTTGATCCATTCCAGTCACATTGTTTTCGGAGCTCGAATGGAAATCCATATCGACATAGCTGTCGAAATCTGAGGAGTTCGAACTGGTTGAGGGATCCATCTCGTATGATTAGGGAAAGAATTTTGTTATGAAATAGATTGTAGGATTTAGATTTGGTATTCTTCAATTACATAATTTGCATATGTATATATGATACCAAAATCCCATGAATTACGGAAGAATCTTTGAAAAATGTCAGTCAAAGTTCACAGTAACAGATATGCTAGGATAAGATTTCGTCTATACACTATAATGCAATAAATGTAAGAAAACGCGTCTAGACTTAAGAATGATAAGCAGGTAGTTTCTTACAGATGATAAGTAGATGATTTTCGACATAAAATGATAAGCAAAACTTTTGACATGCAGACACGGTCGAAGTCCAGACTCACTAATGCATCCTAACGACTTATCAGTTAGACACACTAATGCAGACCTGGTTCGCTAAGACCACCGCTCTGATACCACATGAGACGACCCGACCCAATCCATAGGGACGAATACAATAACATATGAATACATCTCGAGGTACTTGACCTCTAAATGATACATTTTACAAACATTGCATTCGTTTTTAAAAGGCAAACTTTCGTTACATCGACAGTTGACAGGCATGTAAAGCATTTCATAATATATCTAAATATAATTGACTTAATAATAATCTTGATGAACTCAACGACTCGAATGCAACATCTTTTGAAATATGTCATGAATGACTCCAAGTAATATCTCTAATATGAGCAAATGCACAGCGGAAGATTTCTTTCGTACCTGAGAATGAACATGCTTTAAAGTGTCAACCAAAAGGTTGGTGAGTTCATTAGTTTATCATAAAGAATCATTTCATAATTTTAATAGACCACAAGATTTCATACATCCATTTCTCATAATCATACGTCCCATGCATAGAGACAAAAATATCATTCATATGGATTGAACACCTGGTAACCGACATTCACAATATACATATAAGAATATCCCCATCATTCCGGGATCCTCCTTCGGACATGATATAAATTTCGAAATACTAAAGCATCCGGTACTTTGGATGGGGCTTGTTGGGCCCGATAGATCTATCTTTAGAGTTCGCGTCAATTAGGGTGTCTGTTCCCTAATTCTTAGATTACCAGACTTAATAAAAAGGGGCATATTCGATTTCGATAATTCAACCATATAATGTAATTTCGATTACTTGTGTCTATTTCGTAAAACAGTTATAAAAGTTGCGCATGTATTCTCAGCCCAAAATATAAAGGGTAAAAAGGCAAATGAAACTCACCATACTGTATTTTGTAGTAAAAATACATATAACATCATTGAACAAGTGTAGGGTTGGCCTCGGATTCACGAACCTATATTAATTATATATATTTATATGACGGTCAATATTTGTCTAACAATTTAGGCCAAGTCATAGTGTACCACAATCCTAATGCTCGAGTCTGACTCAACAGTATAGTAACATGTTATATTACCCATGCTCAGTTAGGTCAAAAGTCAAAGGTTAAAGTAAAAACGAGGTCGCATGCACAAGTACAATAACTTATACAAAAACGATTTTTCGGTCAAACATGACTAAACGGCCTTTAGAAAAATTATCGGAGCTCTGATTGATAAACGGCCAAAGATAAAAGTTACACATTACCAAAAAGATTAAGCATAAATTTTACAGAAGTAAACTAAACCTAGACAACTCGTAGTTGCCAACGCGGTTTCGGCGTTTCAAAGTTAATTTTTCAGCTTTAATAAATTTACAAAAGTGACCGAGTAGCCTACTTTGGAGATTTTTAGAAAATTCCTCGAAACTCGGATTGACAAACGGTCAAAGCCTGCAAATTCTAGTTACCACAAAGATATAACATGATTTTTAGCAAAAGTAAACACACATCAGGCCGACCATGACAACTGATACAAAACTGACATTTTTAATAAAAAGTTTCAGTTCTTTTCAGAATTTTAAAATGTGACCAAACAGTCAACTTTGACGATTTTTAGAAAAATCGTCGAGACTCAAATTGACAAACGGCCAGAGTCGTTTGCTAGAACTTACAGTAAAGAATTTAGTGGTATTTTTGTTTTAATCTGAAACAACGCAGATCAACGAGAATTTCAGTTTCCGTATCGACGTTTCATCAAAATTTACAAAACTTCTTTTATCCATAACTTGACAACCGTTCAACGAAACGAGACGTGCTTTATATGAAAATTCATCTACTCGACGAGTAGAATCCAAATAACCACTTTTTATTACCCAGAAAATTAGTTCACTAATTATCATTAGCAATCTTAATTACAAAATTAATTGTTTAATTCATAACTTTCTAACCGTTCATCGAATCCATTCGATATCTAAATGAAAAGTTCTTAATTTTTCGCTAGCTTTCCAATGACATGCATATCTTATACCTTAATTCATCCCTAGTATAACAACCTTTAAGATTCAACATAACCTATCTAAGGGCAATATCAAATGTACAAGCATGCATAATCTTATTTTCTCGAGCACTAGTCAGGGATACACTATTGGTATATAAAAATAAAATTATGAGTACTCACGTATCAATATTGAGATTCAATATTGCAGGAACGGTACGTAAACGCAACGGAGATGATAAACACTAGATTGACCTCACGAGCATACCCTCGAACATTACCCATCACCTCCATAGCTATAACCCATAATTTCCTTAGCTCTATCCCACTCATAAAACCCGTTTTGAAAATACTTAGACAGCACTCCGTCGTAATATTTTATGTATACTACTAATAATAATAACTCCTAATAATAATATGATTAATAATAATAATAATAATAATAATAATAATAATAATATATAATACGAAGTAACAATAGAGAAAGAGAGATTGAGAATTGATACAATGGTACTAGAAATCGAATGACTTTATAGAAGTTTTTTTTTTTTTTTTTTTTTTTTTTTACGTACGCATGCAAACAATCTTCCAGCTCATAAAGCACTTTGTGCTCTGCCGACACTCATAAATCATTTGAGTAATATGTATAATATTATTTAATATATATAATATATTTAATCTTTAGAATTAATTAAATATTATATTATATTTACGTTAATGGTAAAAATATAATTTTTACAAAAATGACACGGTCGTGGTCTCACGACGCATGTACCACTTTCGGTTTTTCGGGCGCACTTTCGTACATTTAGAAAACTAGCCTTTTACGTTACGTGACGTGTACCTTTTACAAAAATTAGACTTACTCAACAATAAATTACCTTTATAAAAATATAACTTATAAGATTGACCGTTGTGGTCATTTACTTCTATAAATCAGTGACTCATTGTTTATCAAAATGTATTATTTTAAATCAGGACGTTTTATGACTCGTACCTTTATCAAAATATAGACTTAAATTAATTAAAAACTAATCCACTCAGAGTGTAACTTAATCTTTTGAGTGTTTTGGTCATTTACTTTTATAATTCATACCCTCGTTAGTTATCGAAGTATATTTAATAACATTAACTTAAACCAAAACGTCTTTTGACTAAATTAAAATATATTTATAATATATAGGTTTGAAATACTTTAATAAAATATTTAGATTTTAATTATATTTCAAAGTATATTTGAAGATCGTTTATGATATTATATCCTATAACGTTTATACTTTAAAAAAAATATAATTTCCTTATGCGTCAACGTTTAGTTTGTTTTCCTTAAACTTTCTAAATAATATAACTATATTCCCAAAGTTTCTCTTTCACTCTAAATAATAGGAAGGTTAACTAGTTAACGTTTATATAGAAAGTCGAACAGAAAACTCCACTAACATTTGGCTAGTTCCCGTTACTTGACACCTTTGTCTTCTTTTATAACTCACTTTACCATTTTCCGAATACGGTTAATAATAAGGGTTACCTAATTCAAAGTGGACCTCATAACAGATACTCTTAATCATAATTCAATGTATCTGATAATTCAATCATTTGATATTATCTTTTAATCTCGTCGATAAACTTACACCGAACAAATATGTTTATGTAACATATTATTCATTCAATACCTTGATAGCATTTCCAAGTTAAAAAAAAATAGATCTTATAGCTTATATTAACTAATCCGTTCAATGTTTTATTAATATATCTCAATTTAATAAGCCCACTTGTATATGCATATATATTTATTTACACATAATTGTTCGTGAATCGTTAGGCATGGTTAAAGGGTATTTGATTAAATGAATATAGTTTCAAAACTTTTGGGACTCAACATTACAGATTTTGCTTATCGTGTCGGATATATATAAAGATTAAAGTTTAAATTTGTTCGGAAATTTCCGGGTCATCACATGCGATGCCGCGGGACCTTTGGGTTGCAAATTCATAGTTAACGGAGCGTTATGTATTTACAAAAGTTAAAACGTTTTGCTATGGATGTTTTTAGATACACGTAGTTAGTACCTAGGTATTTAACGTTTTTTAGAAGTGTCCGAACGTAGTTAATTTTTGTAAGTTGACTATAATTAAGGGGGTTTTTTGCATTTTTTGGAGGAAAATTTTGGGTGAATGTTGTTTTGGACATTTTTTGGGCGGTGCTGGTGTCAAAACGACCAAATTCGGCGAGGATTTTAGTATATAGGAGTAATAATGTATATCTTTTTTCTCTTTCAGTAGTAATATTCTTTGATTTTGGGCTTATATCTGTTCTATTCATATATATTCTCTTTCCGATTTAGAAACTACAATGATAAGTAGAGTATTATATGAGAGTATTATATGATACTTTGTAGTCCGTTACTCCGTTTATAAGTTTCATTTTCATGTACTACTAGCTGAAGACCCGCGACTTCGCGGGGTTTTTTGAGTGTTTGATGAAGAGTAATGTTTAGAATGATTGTATTACAGTAAGTTAGTAGCGTTAGGTTTCACCAAACAACTATATATATTATATATAGTTACTAACATAACAAAATTAAATAGTGTGGACATAAAAGAACCTAGAGAAACTATCAAAAACATCAAATTCAAAGACCAAATCCCTACCATGTTAAAAGTAAACAAACCCTAATTTTATTTCACCTTTATAGGAATGGATCAATTGGGAGATGACATCAACTATCAATAAGCAAGATGGATAACATCAACTCTCATCTTCAATGCATTCTAAAAAAAACACAATACTCTTGATGGATAACAACTATCAATCAGCAAGATTACAACGCTCATCTTCAGCAAGATGTATAACATCAACTCTAATCTTCAACATGCACATCCATTTGATATGCTAAAAGCCTGCTCCAATACTCTTGAAATACAACCTACGTCTTATGAGTATTCACTCTGTTCAGACCCTAATTCTGATTCTGACTCCACACCTGAATTTCTTGCAGCAGCATCACCATGAGAGAAGCTATACAACCAGATACACCATTGACATACGACTAATAAGTAGAAACAACAATGGATACCTGTAATATAATAAAACCTTTTAGGTGCATATCAAGAGTAAAGTGAGTAATGCTCAAACTCAGCCATTCAAAAACATATTCAAACAATTGTCTATATTAAGCAACATATTATGTAGTCTATCTATTAGGTTATTTAAAGATTATATAATGGAAAACTTATAATACTTACCCACATGATTAGTTGCAAATTGTAGTTCAATGTTGTCTACAGCACGAGCCCGCAGAAGAACCTCCCAATTTAATTGGAGATGACAGTAGCAATTCTTACATAACATTGTGTGTCTATGACACGAGCCCGGAGAAGAACCTCCCAATGTGCTTCACCAGTTACTTTTGTAAATGCAGCAGGAACTTACAGAACCCCGCCGAATTTCATTTGCGAAGCAAAGTTTTTGACCCTACCTATAATCACAATCACAAATCACAATTAAAAATCATCAACTAATTCGACCAATCCATGTGTAATACATGAGTTACATTAGCATGGATTTTCAGAATTCAAATTTGCAAACTATAGAGGTATAATACGACTGTTAACTGTATGACACACAATTGATACAAAATAAAAATCAAAAACAAAAAAATCGATACATGTTTTTCAAAGTTACATATCAAGAGACGGTGATAATCCACAATTAATCAATACGACACTCGTTTTACCTAACGAGCACTGATGTACATGAACACCAATAGTCGAAACCCTAAAACATTATTAAAATTTCAAAACCTTCTAATAAGTAAAAAATGGCTAAAAAATCAAACCTCATTATTTTTTATGTCATTTTAACTGCTTGGATATTGTAGGAAGCTTCTTAGCGCACCAATCTATTCATGAATGACTTAATTTTTGAAGCTTTAGTTAGACAACAAAAATAGATGCAATGTTACTATGAAACAAAAATCAACATTTTGAACAAAAATAACAAAGAAACTTAGAAACAATGGTAAGAAAAAACAACCTTCCATGAACATCACCATCCAAAGGGAAAAGAAAAATCAGTGTCAGGATTAAATGATCCAGAAACAATCGCAGCCCTTGCAAAATGTTGAGCCCCAACAATATTTTCATCGTAAGACAAAGATAGGAGACGGTAGTAAGTTAAAATTACAACCCCGAATACACGAAAAGAAAATAATTCACAATAAAACAATTGAGTTAAAAATAATTAAGTGCTTACTGAATGAACATTTAATCTCGACATCAAACCTGCAAACACAAGAAAAGAAACAACAATAAAAAAAATTTGTAATACATATCAACGATTTGATAAAAAAAAACAGGAAGAAAGTGAGATTACCATCTGATGGTGGTAGAAATTTTGCAATTTTGTCTTACTTAATTATATCATGTTGAATAATCAGAAATCGTCCCACATATTTTTTTATATATTTTTTTTTTATGTATATCCAATGCCATAGAAATCTATTTTATGTCCAATGCTTTACCAAAAAAAGCTACGTGGCATGCCACATGCATGCAATAAAATGTCTATGTAAGTAAGAAAAGATATATGAGGTCTCTGTAATTAAGTAATGCTATAATATAAAATAAAAATTAAAAAATGAAGTAGCGTTAATAAAAACAAAGGAAATCGAAAGTCACATACATATATTAATTTAGCATGAAGTGTTTTTTTCTCATGTCTTTTTTGGTCATTTTACACTTTTTAAACAGCTTTAGCTACTTTACCAAACAAATAAATATATATTTAACAGCTAGCAACTAACAGCTACCGGCAAACAGCTAACAGCTTGCAGCTAAAACCTACCAGCTCCCAACTCTCAGCTTCAGCTACCAGCTAGTTTTGCCAAACATACCCAAATTTATACACTTTGTATCAAATCTGATGTGGATTCTCGTGTTCTCATGCCGGTTGTGGGACCACAGCGTAAGCAACATCTCCGACGTAACAATTACTACAACCATCCGTCGTTAATAACCACAGATCCACATCAACATCCGTCGTCAACTCCGTTCTCTTTACAAACTGGCCTTTAACTCTCAGTCTCATTTCAGCATATAGGCCTTTCGTGAAACGTACCAAACTTTCTTTTCAAACTTTCTGTTCTTTCTCTTCTCTCTATATCTCAAAACCTTAGCTTTCCGATCCACCGCACAAAACTTCTTTCCTTTCGCACCTACGTTCACTGGTAACATACTCGTATTCGATGCATCTAAAATCATCGAATTCTCTTCCGGTACCACTCCGATTCAATTGAAGACGATAATTCTTGAAATATTTATCACTATTTTTACTTAGAACAAAAACAATTGACATCAATAGGATGAATCTTACCTATATCATTAATAAAATTAAAGGGTGCATTTCAGTCGCGAAGATTTTGGGAGGATTTGTAGGGTTTCTTTTTAATGTCGCAATTTGAATGTGGTGACGATTTGTAGGGCTGAAGAATAGTGCGTTCTTTGCAAATGATTTAAGATGGATAGAACCCTAACTTGTGGTTTGCCTACCTGTGTCGTTTTGTCTTAGGAGGGGTATCAAGAAGAATTTACCTCCTTATTTGACCCATATCAGCAATAAGGTAACAGAATATCCGAAAAGCAGACTAAAATTGACCCAAAACAGCAGTGCAGTTGCAGATATAACCCATTTTGTGCCAAGTAGACCCATAACAGATAATCCACTCGCATAAGTAACACCAAGAGCACCAACCAAACACCAAAAAAGAAACAAATATGGTTACTTTTATAATCCACTCACATAAGTAACACCAAGAGCAACAACCAAACACCAAAAACAAATAAACATGGTTATAAAAACATCTACCTCCCAATGCTCACTTGTGAATGGTAGCATTTGAAAGTACACTCTCAGCCGACTCATGCCAACTGCAGGACAAATGAAAAAAAAAAAAGAAAATAAAAAAGTAAATCAATTTACAACAATATAGAAGTGTTGTATAAAGCATTGATATAAACTTTAAACAACGATATAAACTTCAACAAATCACAGATGAAGTGTCAAAAACTAAATAATCTGTAATTAGAGTTTATTGACATATAGTAGTTATTTCAGTCCATTAACTTTATATTTAAAACAATAAGGTGTGTCACACAAGATCTACATAGACCACTTTCAAATAACTATTTCTACATACATATGTAATATTTGGTGAGACCGTCATCTTCGTTAATAAGTTTTATTTGTCATTTTACCCGTTTTGACACCTAAGCTTAAAGACCTTTCTCTACATAAGGATCAACAACATTAGAACAAATGCTTCAATTATGACAAATCCCTAAATACAACTAATGTGTAACGAATCAAAATAAACTATTTTCGTTACCTGAAAGCAAGGGTTTGAGGCTCTAAAGTAACAGTTCCACTGCTTATATTGCTCCATCTCTGCTGATTCTGTTAAAATAAAATGCAAATTTAGAATAATACGGAATTAGTAAATGTATATGGGTAAAATATCTAGATATTAATATGTATATGAAAAATATCTAGATATTAAAATGTAAAAGAAAAATCTAGATATTTGTAGGTTGTAGAAATATCTAGATATTTATATATCCATGGAAATATCTAGGTTCTAGAATGTTCCATGGAGTAGTATAAATATGGGAGGAGATTTTATTTGTGTTGTGCGAAGTTGTGAGAGTTGTGAAGAAGTGAGAAAAGAGTGAGTTAGAGAAAGACCGCTTACAAGTAGCGAGTAGAAAGAAAGTGTGGTGAGTGAGTAATATTGTAATTACATTTTGTATTAATAAAAGTGTTCTTTGTTAAGTTTCCCAATTAAGCCTTAGTTTGTGTTTAAGTTCTTAGTGCACTTGTGTTATTTTTATTATATGGTCGGCTCTGCCGCCTAAGTGATATATGGTCGGTTATACCGCCTGAACGATATATGGTCGACACTGTCGCCTAAGTATTATTGTGCACTAAGGATTTATAAAATTAAAGGCTAATCAACGTCAAAGTGTTGGTGTAGTGAGTCTAGTATAGTCTAGATCCTCTATAGTGGGTGTGTTGGGCTCGTCAAAGCTTCCAACAATTGGTATCAGAGCGGGTCGTTCGGGACCATTTCAAGTGGAGGAAATCGGTAAACGTTGGACGTCTACATCGACTTGTTTTCACCAAGGCTCTAAGGGAGATTCTGTCGGAGCACAGTTAGGAACTGTGAAAGCTCATCGGTCAGGGACCAAGCTTATTGAACGTTGGACGTCATGATGGCAGATCTTGCAAGTACGACCAGTGGAATCAAGAGTCTCAATAACCACAACTATGGTTATTGGCGGACTTGCATAGAATCCTACCTACAAGGACAAGATTTATGGGAAATAGTTGCTGGCAGTGACACAATGCCTCCACCGAAAGAAAATGCCGAAGCCTTTAGAAAATGGAACATCAAGGCCGGGAAGGCTTTATTTATATTGAAGACTACAATCGAGGAGGATCTATTGGAGCACATCCATGACGAGAAAACACCAAAGGCAGCTTGGGAAACTTTTGAAAAATTATTTTCAAAGAAGAATGAAGCACGCCTCCAGCTCTTGGAAAATGAGCTCGCGGGTATCTCACAAGGACGTCTGTCTATTTCTCAGTATTTCACCAAGGTGAAATCTATCTGCCGTGAGATATCTCAACTTGCTCCTGAAGAGAAAGTGAGTGAAGCAAGGATGAAGAGAATTATCATCCACGGCTTAAGATCCGAATATAATGGATTTATAGCCGCTGTGAGAGGATGGCCTACTCAACCATCATTAATAGAGCTGGAGAATTTATTTGCTAACCAAGAGGCATTAGCCAAGCAGATGAATGAAGTGAGCATAAAAGGCGAAGAAGAAGCACTCTTCACCAATAAGAAGAAAACTATGTCTCGAAGACAAGAAGTGACGAAAGAAAGACATGCATATGGAGGCAAAAGTCATCTAAAACCAAAAAGCAATGCTTCAGGGGAAGCTCAACAAGGAAGAAGAGATCATCGCCAACAATACGGGGAAAATGATAAGAGAAAGAATGGTGAATACTTCAATTGTGGCAAGAAGGGTCATTTTGCTCGAGAATGTAGATTCCCCAGAAGGCGAACTTTTGAAGGAAATGTGGCCGCCGCAAGAGATGAGAAGAAAGAGGTCACTTTCGAAGCAACCATTAATGAGGAAACATGGGATGCAGAAGCTGGACTCTCTGTCGAAGCTGACATAGAAGATCAAGCTCATACAACAACTTTAAAGTCAAAAATAAACTACAAAGATGATTGGATCATCGATTCTGGGTGCTCAAATCATATGACCAACGATGGGACGAAGCTGCAAGAAATAGAGGATTGCAAAGGAAAGAGAGTCGTGTTGACAGCCGTCAATTCAAGGTTGTCAATTTCTCACATTGGAAAGACAATAATTCCAAGTGAAGGTGGATCTCATAAGCTTCAACTCGAGAAGGTGTATCTTGTCCCTGGCCTAAAGAAGAATTTACTGTCAGTACCACAGTTGACAGCAGAAGGGAATTATGTTCTCTTTGGACCAGAAGATGTGTCCGTATTCAAGAGAGTAAAGGTGGTTGGCAATCCAGTTATGCATGGAAGAAGAATAGAATCGGTCTATGTATTATCTGCCGAAACAGCTTACGTGGATAAGACTCGAAAGAATGAGACGGCTGATCTGTGGCATGAACGTCTTGGGCATGTGGGCTACAATAAGTTAAAGGAGATGATGGTGAAACGCATAGTAAATGGGCTTCCTCAAATTGATATCCGAACAGATACAATATGTGCTGGATGTCAATTTGGCAAAGCTCACCAATTGCCATTCAAAGAGTCAGAGCACCAGTCCAAGACACCACTAGAGCTCATACACTCAGACGTCTTTGGCCCAGTGAAACAAACATCACTTGGAGGAATGAAATATATGGTGACGTTCATTGATGACTTCTCAAGATATGTGTGGGTTTACTTCATGAAGGAGAAGTCGGAGACTTTTCTGAAGTTTAAAGAGTTCAAGAACAAGGTAGAAAGTGAGCTCAATACTAAGATTCGATGCTTACGCACAGATAATGGAGGAGAATATTTATCAACCGAGTTCAATATCTATCTTGAGAAGCACAAGATCAGAAGGCAATTAACTTGGCCTAATACTCCACAACAGAATGGAGTGGCAGAACGTAAGAATCGTCATCTTGCTGAAACCTGTCGAAGTATGCTTCATGGTAAGAATGTACCAGGAAGATTTTGGGCCGAATGCATGAGGACGGCTTCATACGTGATTAACAGACTCCCACAAACAAAGTTGGGATATATTTCACCATATGAAAGATTATGGAAGATCAAGCCAACCGTCAACCATCTCAAGGTTTTTGGATATGTATGCTACGTCTTCGTACCAGATCATCTACGAAGCAAATTTGATAAGAAGGCAATCCGATGCATTTTTGTCGGTTATGATGAATCAAGAAAAGGATGGAGATGTGATCCAAATACTGGAAAGTGTCATACTTCAAGAAATGTGGTATTTGATGAAGCTTCTTCATGGTGGTCACCTCAAAAGATAGAGCTTCCAGAATCTCATGGATTAGAAGAAGTTCCAGAAGAGAAAGAAAAACATAAAGAGCACATATCGGATCCAATTAAAGAAGGAGATGGATCGTACTCTAAGGAAACGAGTCCATGGAAAATTGGGGTACATCAATCTACATCCGAAGAGGTTCGTCCAAGCCAAATGGATGCCGAGGAGCATGTGCAAGAATTACGGAGATCAACAAGGCCGAGGCAACCTAATCCGAGGTATGCCAATGCTGCTCATGTGGATGAATCAATACCTATTGAGCCTTTCACTTATGAAGAAGCAGCACAAAGTCAAGAATGGCGGAAAGCAATGGAAGAAGAAATTAATGCATTAAAAGAAAACCAGACATGGAGTTTAGTTCCAAAGCCAAAAGATGTAAAACCAATATCTTGTAAATGGGTTTACAAGGTGAAGACTCGATCAGATGGCTCCATTGAAAGGTATAAAGCTCGACTTGTTGCTAGAGGTTTTTCTCAACAATATGGGCTGGATTATGAAGAAACGTTTAGTCCAGTGGCGAAGATCACAACAATTCGAGCTCTACTAGCTTTAGCCGCTAGCAAATCTTGGAAGCTGTGGCAGATGGATGTCAAGAACGCTTTCTTACATGGAAAACTTGACAAAGAAATTTATATGGAGCAACCAAGAGGCTTTGAGAACAAGTTCCATCCTGACCATGTCTGCAAATTAAAGAAAGCACTATACGGCTTAAAGCAGGCTCCAAGAGCTTGGTACGGAAAGATTGGCGAGTTCTTAGTACAAAGTGGTTTCACAGTTGCTCCTTCAGATTCTAGTTTATTTGTGAAACAAGATCAAGGAAAACTAGCCATAGTGCTAGTATATATGGATGACTTAATCATCACTGGAGATCACTATGAGGAGATCCAAAGAACAAGAGAGAATCTGTCTATCAGATTTCATATGAAGGAGCTTGGAGAACTCAAACATTTTCTTGGACTCGAAATAGAGCAGAAAAGAGAAGGATTATTTCTGGGACAACAGAAATATGCGCGAGATCTTTTACAAAAGTACGGAATGCTTAATTGCAAACCTATCTCAACTCCGATGGATCCGAATACAAAACTACGAGCAGATGAAGGAAAAAGTCTTCAAGATGTTACCATGTATCGAAAGATGTTCGGAAGTCTTATTTATCTCACACTAAGCAGGCCAGATATATCTTATGCAGTTGGAGTGGTTAGTCGATACATGAGCAATCCGAAGAAGCCTCACCTTGATGTTATACGACGCATCTTAAGGTATGTTAAAGGCACTATTAACTTTGGTATTTTATACAAGAAAACAAAAGAATGTCACGTGACTGGATATTGTGACGCCGATTATGCTGGAGACTATGATACACGACGGTCAACAACTGGATACATGTTTAGTCTTGGATCAGGAGTAATATCATGGTGCAGCAAGAGACAACCAACAGTATCCTTGTCAAGCACTGAAGCAGAATATCGATCGGCATCGTCAGCAACACAAGAAATTACATGGTTGAAACAACTAATGGAAGATCTTCATCAATCAACAGACTATCAAGTAGAGCTTTTCTGCGATAACCTATCAGCTATACGTCTAGCAGAGAATCCAGTCTTTCACGCAAGAACAAAACATATAGAAGTACACTATCACTATGTTCGCGAGAAGGTCCTTGAAGGGGAGATCAAGATGGTGCCAACAAAGACAGATGAACAGGTAGCAGATATATTCACCAAGAGCCTAAGTAAACCGAAGTTTACAAAATTCAGAGAAGCACTTGGAATGGTCTGCAAGACATCGTTGGAAGAAAATTTGCATTGAGGGGGAGTGTTAAAATACAATGCAAATTTAGAATAATACGGAATTAGTAAATGTATATGGGTAAAATATCTAGATATTAATATGTATATGAAAAATATCTAGATATTAAAATGTAAAAGAAAAATCTAGATATTTGTAGGTTGTAGAAATATCTAGATATTTATATATCCATGGAAATATCTAGGTTCTAGAATGTTCCATGGAGTAGTATAAATATGGGAGGAGATTTCATTTGTGTTGTGCGAAGTTGTGAGAGTTGTGAAGAAGTGAGAAAAGAGTGAGTTAGAGAAAGAACGCTTACAAGTAGCGAGTAGAAAGAAAGTGTGGTGAGTGAGTAATATTGTAATTACATTTTGTATTAATAAAAGTGTTCTTTGTTAAGTTTCTCGATTAAGCCTTAGTTTGTGTTTAAGTTCTTAGTGCACTTGTGTTATTTTTATTATATGGTCGGCTCTGCCGCCTAAGTGATATATGGTCGGTTATACCGCCTGAACGATATATGGTCGACACTGTCGCCTAAGTATTATTGTGCACTAAGGATTTATAAAATTAAAGGCTAATCAACGTCAAAGTGTTGGTGTAGTGAGTCTAGTAAAGTCTAGATCCTCTATAGTGGGTGTGTTGGGCTCGTCAAAGCTTCCAACAGATTCATCCGATATCGAAGTTCTTATGTTCGCGTAAGCAGGAGGAAATTTGCATTTAAAAGTAGGTACTTGCATATTTTCCATTGAAAAAGGATATGATCTCTTCATGCCAACCATCTTTTGGTTCAAATGCGATTTTTAAAACAATTTGTTTCGAAAGTTGTAAACTTTAGATAATGACCAACATAACATAAACATTTAAAACTTACCTCTAGCAAACTGGTGAACATCTGTAGAAATCTAAGTGTAGAAACACTGATGTCAGGAGAAGAAAAGATTACCAGTTGTTAAAACGGCCAACCGAGCTGAAGCGCACACAGAAGTTGTATAATCAAATGAAGTCGAACCACTTGGTTGCACATTATAAACAACACTAATACTATCACCAACTAACCTTAATTCAGAATTTGATAACCCAGGCAATTGATCACCACAACTTACAAACGGGCTACTCAACATCGACTGAGTTCTAACAATGATTGTTTCCACTAAGTTGATTGTTTCCACTAAGTTGATTGATTACTTGAGGCATTCCTCACCTGCATAAATGAACTCAATATGTTTCCAAAAGGTATATGTATTATTCACAACATGAATATATATTAATTTATTTTCAAATCTGTGACCTTGCCAATCTCTGAGCTTGCAATTATGCATAAGCAAATTGGTTCAGGATCGTCGATCGTCTTTATGAGATGAAACGTATTCATATTAGTTGGTAAACATGATGCCCCATAAAGCACATCTAATTATATCTCCACTATATAAGTTAAAACAATTATTATCTAAAGATATGTATTAAAATTGGTAATTCATCGGATAGATAAAGTAAATGAAAATAATGAAAAAATAGGAAGAGATACCTAAGATCTTGAAATATGTACTCAATGGTGTCATTATATCCATCTAAAATATCTTTGCTCTTGATTCTTTACAATTGGTGATTGTAGATGATGGGTCAGTTGTCTCACATTTTAGTTACTGCTCCTTGCTGTTCAGATTAATTTTTGACACACAACCATTTTCACCTACAAATATTGATCATAAACCACATAATCACCGATACTAATACTTATCAAAGTAAGACTGCAACAACATCATTAAGATATAAATTTATACCTACCTACATTTTCATTTGCAGTTAGACTTCTTTTAAATAATTCCACTAAACTTAAGTAGTTGGCCCAGAAATAAGTGCATCAGAATTGACATTGTATTATTGTATCATCTGCTAATTTTTCTCATTCGAGATAATTATATCCCAGCGCCGAAAACCTGCCTCCATACAAATATTAAAAGTTTAGTCTTACTAATAAAAATTTAATCACACTATTAGGTTGTTGGTCATTTTACTTCAGTGGCTTATATACCCATAATGCACTTCTGTCTAATGTTTTTTGGATGCACACAAGCATTTATCACCTACAAACACGCGTGCATAAATAGAGTAAGCACTTAAAGTTACAATTTCAAGATGGGACTAATAAATTGGAAGAAAATTTTAATTAAAAAAATAAGATAGAAATTACCTGCTTTCGAACATCTTACTCATGAACGGGACAGAAGATCAAGCCTAAAATGAACAAAACGCAAACATGTAGCCAAACTACAAACTTAGTTGAACAAAATAGCCCGGTAACATCATACACCAAAAGGGCTGCACACGTGTCTACCACATAACCAAGTGCAGGATTCGAACGTCGGGCCAGAAATGTTAAAATGCTATCAATGTGAATCCTTCATATGCCCATCAATGCGAGACAAATCTTCAACTTATCTTTCTTCATGTACTATCTCAATAATCGAATGAATACATCTATTTAATGTACACCACTACTCGTTATAACATAACCATAATAATCACCAACATTATTATATCAACTTTGGCATTTTAATCACATGTTCTTCAAGTATCCACGAACAGTTACATAGATATATCGATCTTTATGTTGAGAATAAAAAAACAAACTTAGTTCTTAGTACTTCATACAATGATCATGATGGAGTATATAACTTACCATATCAATCCAGAATATGTAAATGTATGATTTATTTTGCAGCCGTATTTCCTTTTTTAATGCTTCAACCCTGATTTAAATCTGTCAATAAGAAAAAATATTTAAAATCATAAACAACATATAAACACAATCGAATTAATAGGCAAAACTAAATCATAATTAAGAAAGGCAAAATAATCGAATTTGAGTTGATATGATAAATGATATGTGAAATCGCGTCTATAATTTATATACGGAAAATACCGGTTAAAGAGATTACTACACACTAACGGGCAGTGTACCCGATCGTGTAGCTGTATAGAATTTGGTAAAATCCAAAATCGTTCCAAGGACAGTTCACACGTGAGAATTAAGATTGCAACTAATGAAAATAAACTAAGTTAAACTATAAAAATTGAAAGTACGAGATAATTTGTTTTGTGGCTATTTAACGATTAGCCAAATCAAGGATATATCAAAAGTAAAAGACAATATTTTTGAGTTTTTAAGTTTAAATAAATCAAATTGCAGACTCAACGGAAAATAAAGATAGTTTGAATTCAATGGATAAAAGAATGTTCGCCTAGATCTCCTATTCGCAGTGTCGGATGATTTGTTATTAAGCACTAGTTCAATTTATCAATACATGCAATTACAGAGTCGGTTTACCCAGAGTTCTCTTTTAGCAAACACGTCAAACTATGATTTATTGGCTTAAGGTTCCCTTTCACCAAAGACGTCTTTCGTTTGTGACTTAGTAACTAACTAATTATAAGATTAAGATTCCATTGGTTACGCGTTCGCTCCACACAATTCACCCCTATTTTGTTCAATCTATGTTACCCGGTTTACCCCCTTGGTCCAGTAAGCACCCAATTGGTTAAGACAAATCAATTGGAAATTAGTGCACTAAATTGAAACAGGGTTCCCTTTGTTCAAACAAGATCATTAATCAAGCCTAGTAACAATAATCAAATCCCATAAGAATGGTTCTTAATCAAAACTCATACGAATATTCAATCTAGACAAACATTAAAGAACTTAGCCAACAATCATGGCTAAAACCAAAATCACAAATAAACTTTAAGAGTATTCATAATGTTGATAAGAATTAAACCTAATGAAAATTGTGTTCTTGAATGATGAACGGAGCGAGACGCGTTTCCGGAATGATTGAGTTGATCGAATGATATTGGGGTTCCCCAATAATCACCAAAATTCGCCCAAAAACTGCTGGAATTCGTCTGGATGGAATAATGAATAATTAGGGCATTTTTCGGGCTTAAATACCTTAGAAAATCGTCTGGGCCGACCTGCTTCCACGCCGCGACCCTGAAGTGTCGCGCCGCGACAATACACGTGAACTAGACCTCCTTTAAATCTGCTTCTGATCTTGAAACTAAACAAATGCTGCGCCGCGGTTCAGAGAGCAACAATAGAGAGATAATTACATTTTCTAATCTCTGTACTTTTATCTCTCTAGAATCTAGAGAGAGAAAGTAGAGAGAGAACTAATCTCATATAGATCACTAGAGAGCGACTATAGAGAGATATTTAGAGAGAGAAGTGAAGAAGGTGTGTGTTGAAATGGTGGGATGAAGTCCCTATTTATAGGAAATGCATGGTGGAAAAATTGTAATTAAATTGCTGAAAAACCCCTGGCAGGTGGTTTGGCAGGTGATTTGGCAGGGGGTTTGGCAGGGGGTTTGGCAGGTAGGATTTTTTGTTGGAAAATGGCTGACAAATGGCTGGCAGGCCGTTTGGCAAGCCGTTTGTCAGGCCCATTTTCAAGGGCAAGCCGTTTTGTGTGTCCGTTTGCCAAGGCCGGATGGCAAGCCGTTTTACATACTGGCAGTTTGACAAGCCGTTGGCAAGCCGTTTAGTGTGACAACCCGGAAATTTCCAACCAAATTTAAACTTTAATCTTTATATGTTTCCGACACGATAAACAATATTTGTTAAGTTAAATTTCAAGAATTTTAAACTATGTTCATACATTCATTCAACCTCGACCAAGTTCCAACGATTCACGAACCATTAAACGAATATGATTATATATGTATATGTGTATATATATTATAACTTGAAACGTAAACAAAATATTAGATTAAATACTTTATATGATTGTATCTGTTTCAAAATATTTATCAATGGAATTAGAAGATAAGATCAAATGATTGAATTATCAGATATATTGAATTATGATTGCAAGTCTCTGTTGAAAGGCCCACGTTGATTTGAGAAATCTTTCTATTTTAACAATATTCGGAAACTGGTAAAGTGATTTATAAATAAGAACAAATTGTTAATCATTGAGAACTAGACAAAGGATAGTGGAAGATTGAATCTCATAAAGACTCGATTGATCTATTTAGTTTCAAACGTACAAAAACGTTTTCAGTTTAAAAAGAACTTTATTATTAAAACGTATATAACTTTTATAAATATCTAGAACCACTTTTGACAACTCATTACTTAACTAGTATGATAAAGATAACAATATTTATATTTTATTTTATTAAATATATATAATGATTTAAATTAATATTATATATATTTATACGCGTATTATACGTATTATGTAGTTTTATACTTTTACTATACTTAAACTTTACCTTTACTTTATTTTTACTTTACTTTAACTTTAATAATTTACTTTAATAATTCATACTTTAATAATTCACTTTAATAATTCATACTTTAATAATTCACTTTAATAATTCACTTTAATAATTCATACTTTAATAATTCACTTTAATAATGCATACTTTAATAATTCACTTTAATAATTCAAAAATCTATTATAAATAGAATTCAATAGGTTTCATTATTTCATAGAAACTTGAAAATATTTTTCTCTAAACTCTCTCAATCGATTTACATATATATATTTACTCCGTATTATTTCAAGATATTATTAGTATACATAAAATATTACGACGGAGTGCTGTCCGAGTGATTTCAAAATTGTTTTTCGAGTGGGATAGGATTAAGGAAATTATGGGTTATAGCTATGGAGGTGATTGAGTATGGTTCATGGGTATGCTCGTGAGGTCAATATAGTGTTTATCATTTCCGTTGCGTCTACGTACCTTTCCTGCAATATTGAATCTCAATATTGATACGTGAGTACTCATAATTTAACTTTTACATACTAATAGTGTATCCCTGACTAGTGCTCGAGTATTTAGGATTATGCATGCTTGTACTTTTGATATTGCCCTTAGACAGATTAGGTTGAATCTTGAATTAGTTACACTTGCGATTGAGATAAGGTATAAGATATGCATGTCTTTAGAAAGCTAGCAAAAAATTAAGAACTTTTCCTTTAAATATCGAATGGTTTCGATGAACGGATTATAAGTTATAATCAATTGAATTTTCGATATTTTTATTAAAAATGATTATTATTATCGTCGTTTTTATCGTCGTTCTAGTTTTATCTTATTATTATCATTATTATTATCTTTATCAATAAAAGGGATTTATCATTAAAAATTGTTATTTTTTTATTACTATCGTTATTATCGTTAAAGTTATAATTAGTATTATTATTATTATTATCCAATTATTATTATTATTATTATTGGTATTATTATTATTATTATCATTATTAATATATATATATATATCATTATTTAAAAATAGTTATTGTTATTGTTATTATTATTATTACTATATTATCATTAAGATAATTATTAGTATTATCGTTAATAATGTTATAGTAACTATCATTATTAATATTAGTGTAATTAAAACAAATATTTGTAACACCTAATTATTTTGATTACTATTATTATCATTATTATGAACACGATATAAAAGACGATTAAAAGCTATTAAACGAAACGATTAGGAAATAATGGGTAAAAGTTTCATGATGAAATTAAAATATTATAAGATATTGATTTAGATAAAATTATCGTTCTTATTATTTTTATCATTACTATTATTATTAAAAGTATCGTTAGTATTAAAACTATCATTTTAACAAAAATTATCATTTTAATAGAAATGTCATTGTTCTATAAAATATCATTATTATTATTATTATTATTATTTTAAATAGAATTATTATTTTAAAGATAATATTAAAAATTATCGTAAATATTAAAGTTATCATAATTAGAATTATCATTTTATCATAATATCATCTTAGTAATTATAAATATTGATATTTTTATAATAATAATTATTATTACAAAATAATACAACTTTTACTTACTATCATTATAGATATTATTTTATCAAATAAATATGTGATACAAATATATTTTACTACGTGTAATAACTTAATTTAATAATACCTATCATATTATTTTTATGATATTAAATGAACCCTATAAATTTTATTACTTAAATATATATAAAAGTATATTTTATTATATAAATTTAATATAAAATTTTATTTATTAATAAATAAATTATATTATTTACTCTAATAAATCTTTTAAAAATATTTAAAAATATAAAACGACGATATTTAAACTATATATTAATCATGTATAGATTTTTGGAAATTATTTTGAGTCAAATTTACTTTTGTTGACTTTTGCATATTAGTCTCGAGCATTAGGATTGTGGTACACTATGACTTGACCTAATTTGTTAGACAAATATTGACCAACACATAAATATATATAATTAATTTAGGTTCGTGAATCCGAGGCCAACCTTGCACTTGTTCAATGACGTTATATGTATTTTTACTACGAAATACAGCAAGGTGAGTTTCATTTGCCTTTTTACCCTTGATATTTTTGGGACTGAGAATACATGCGCTTTTATAAATGTTTGACGAAATAGACACAAGTAATTGAAACTATATTCTATGGTTGAATTATCGAAATCGAATATGCCCCTTTTTATTAAAGTCTGGTAATCTAAGAATTAGGGAACAGACACCCTAATTGACGCGAATCCTAAAGATAGATCTATTGGGCCTAACAAACCCCATCCAAAGTACCGGATGCTTTAGTACTTCGAAATTTATATCATGTTCTAAGGAGGATCCCGGAATGATAGGAGATATTCTTATATGTATCTAGTTAATGTCGGTTACCAGGTATTCACCATATGAATGATTATTTTTGTCTCTATGCATGGGACGTATATTTATGAGAACTGGAAATGCAATTCTTGTGGTCTATTAAAATGATGGAAATAAATGATTATGATAAACTAATGAACTCACCAACCTTTTGGTTGACACTTTAAAGCATGTTTATTCTCAGGTGTTAAAGAAATCTTCCGCTGTGCATTTGCTCATTTTAAAGATATTACTTGGAGTCTTTCATAGCATATTTCGAAGAACGTTGCATTCGAGTCATTGAGTTCATCAAAGATTATTATTAAATCAATTTATAGTTGGATAGTGGATATTATGAAATGGTATGCATGCCTGTCAATTTTCGATGTAAAGAAAGATTGTCTTTTAAAAACGAATGCAATGTTTGTAAAATGTATCATATAGAGGTCAAATACCTCGCAATGTAATCAACTATTGTGAATCGTTTATAATGTATATGAACGGGTCCTTTCAGTTGGTATCAGAGCGGTGGTCTTAGCGAACCAGGTCTGCATTAGTGCGTCTAACTGATAAGTCGATAGGATGCATTAGTGAGTCTGGACTTCGACCGTGTCTGCATGTCAAATGTTTTCCTTATCATTTTGTGTCGAAAATTAACTACTTATCATCCTCAGGAAATTACATTTTTAGTCTAAGACACGTCTTGCTGCATTGATTGCATGAATAGTGTATAGACAAAAATTCATATCTTAGCATATCTGCTAAATCATATCTTATCGTGTCTGTTACTTTAAACTTTGCCTGACATATCTCGCAAAGTCCCCCGTAATCTACGAAATCTTTTGATCTCTATATATATATATATATATATATATATATATATATATATATATATATATATATATATATATATATATATATATATATATATATATATATATATATATATATTCTATGTAATTAGAATACCATTCGATAGCCGGAAAATCATTTCATATCGAAAAAACCTTTATTCAATCGTACGAAATGGAATTCGTCATTAGTTCAAGTTCCTCAGATTATGAAATGGAATCCCACTCAAGCTCTGAAAGCAGTGTGACCGGAATGGATCAACCAATCAGTCATCACCTATTCTGGATGAATTGGGGATGGGTTCGTAGCCTCCTCAATCATTGGAGACAAGAAGAAGGTGATCCCTTCCATCCACCACATTGTCCTCTTGACGAAGAACCTGAAGCACTTACCGACGAACCTGTCCGAAACACTATTTTCTCTCTCATTTCCAGAGTATCTCGTCACGATTATATACTACATCAAATTCTAGATTTTATTTATCTGCTTGTCCGAACCGACAATCATCCCGGTGTAATAGAAGAAGTCAACGAGCTTCGCACTCGGGTAGTGGCTTTGGAGAATATGGTGCAAAGGTTACAAACACCAGCAACAGCACCAGCAGCATAATCAGTACCACCAACATCAACAGTACCATTACCACCCCCAACCACAACCGCGTCGTAAACCTCAACTCCACAATCTGTCCCACGAGTATCAAGGTCATACGTCCTATAAATAACATGGAAGACCAACAACAACAAACGATGAAGTATTAATTCATGACTTCATCGGAGAAATATTTTACGGTGATTATGTAATCTCTAAAATTTTAGAGATTACTTATTCTAGATCTAACCATAAATCAGATGAGTGGACCGAAATGATAAAAGAAATCCTGACCAGAATGGTGCACGATTTACAAACTAGACTTGTTTTACCAACAGCATCAACAGTACCGCCAGCATCACCAGCATCGTCAGTGTTGTCAGCATCAGCATTAGCAGCACCTATAACCTCACAAGCTCAGTCAGTTCAAGAATCACCGCGGACATCATTATGAATCAACAACGAGTATATTGTATCAACGAGTTATGAAGAATTAACTCATTTCCACTGAAGGATTTATATGTATATCTTATATATAAATCTTTAAACCATAATAAATCTTTCCGTACTAAGCTATTATGTGTGAATCTTAACTACTCGGTTAATTCATATTACTAATATGCAATAATGCACGTCCTTCGTCCGCAACTTAACTATCGTTAACTACAACCTCTGTCTCAATTCAATAAATTCCAATTCATAATAAATCAAGTGTATTATTCAAATATATGTTGATTTTACACTTTCGTCATCAATGTACTCAAAACTTTTCAGATAACATCATTCGTACTTTGCGAAGTTCACAAGAATTTAATGAAAACCAACATCATGCCCCAACAAATAACGAAGTATTGATTCATAATTTCAATATTATTGAAGTAATACTTATGTAATCTCTAAAGCCTTTAAGGGATTATTCAATTCTAGTTTCAACCGTAAATTAAATGAGTTTAATTTAATATTAACTCATTAAATCGATATTACATATGAAGAAAATATACATACATACATATATATATACATATATATATATATATACATATATATATATATATATATATATATATATATATATATATATATATATATATATATATATATATTTTCAAAAAGACTGTAATAAAAATTCTTTTGTACAAAATATTAATTGTGAAATATTTTTTTAACGGGTAGGTAATACCCGAGAGATATATAAATTCACAATTAATATGTTACATTCTTCGAATCTGATTCAGCAATCATCAACTATACTCACTATTTTCTCAAACAATATATATTCTTTTATAGAAATCAAAACAACCATACTCATTCAAAATTTAATTGCATATTCTGATTTTGAAATCTCAGAATTCAACTCGAGATATGACCGAAATCATCACTCTTAGATCCTTACATCTTTCACAAGCTATACTTTGACTTCAAAACTGTGTTAGAACATCATATGTATATTAACGATTACAATCCGTGTTCAAAACCCTTCAAAATTCCTGAAGACACTTCAAATAATAAACAATCGAGATGATGATCCAACCACATATTAACCACAGTCTTGCATCTGAAAAGCTCTCGAAACCAGAGTCATAATTTAACACGTATCCATGTCAGACCCTTTGGCATTTATTAGCAAAAATAACTTTGCGATCCTTTTCAAATTAGTCAGTTTTGTCACAGCTTTAGCAAGTCAACTTCAACTTTTCAGTTGAAACAGTCTTATTATAACCTTGATATAGACGTTGCCCTTTCGTCATCGTTACCGGAGAACCTTTTATGTCTCACCACATTAAAAATAAACTTACCAACAACTTCACTGATCTTTGACTTTCCGAAAAGTCATTATATTTATCGAAACCCCATCATTTACTCATCCGCATCTTGTAACAAGAATTGTCATGCCAATTACTGGGAATCAGCAATTAGTATTTTGAAATCTTGCAGCATGTCTCTGCCAACAGTTATAGGTGTATATATAACGTCTATCTCCTAGACTTATATACTTTGAATGTGAAGTTTCTGAAAAACACCCTAAACTGCGAACTAGTTCTCTGAAGTTTGGAAAATGCTGATGAAGCAGCAAAAACTGTAAACGACCTTAACAGTCAAAAGTTTGATAATAAAGGATAGTGTGTTGGAAAAGCTTAGAAAAAGAGAAGGTTTGGAACTGGAAAACGGATTAAGCAAACCATGAAGGAGGCTATGGACAAATCACAAAGACTAAACCTGCCTTCAAAGAATCCAAATGATTCAGTGTCTGCTGAAATTATTATCAAATACCTTACTCCTGACTCTAAACCCTTGTGAATAATATTCTTCATCATCCTCTGATCTTAGATATTCTAAAATATCATCATATCTTTCATTATAAATATCCTCCATATTTCTGAAGATATTTTCTTAATTTTTCTTATTTGAAATCATTTACCTCTTCGCGCTATCTGTATTACATCATAAAAGAAACTATTTTAGTTTCTAAATTCTGAAACATTCAAGTTTAAAATAGAAATATTTTGAAGTAGTGTTGGGAACTGAAGCATGAATTAGTATAATATAATGACACTTGATCAACGTGATTATGTTACAGTAAGTCATGCTGAGTTTCTAAATGGAACGTGATGATTCACAGATCATAACATCATCATGTGCCATGTTATACGACTCTTGTATTCTATTTAACCTCTAAAATATCAAGAAAATATTTCTTGATGATTCGGCCTTTTCCAAGGTATTCTAGTAATTTGACAAGTCAAGATCGTGCCATCACAATTTCCTTCCTAGAACATTAACAATGTTCATTTCGAAATTCATATCTGTGAATTCTGGACCATTACAAGCGGTGCTTAATCGCAAGAAGAAGAAACGAAAGGACAAAACTCCGAAATAGAAATTGGGGTATAAATTGCAGCAAATAAAAGAGAGCATTTATTGTGAATGATAATGATTATAGAAGACAGAAGCAGAGACTTTGAAATATAAGGGAACATATAAAGCCCAACGATAAACCATAAATTATAAACCATATATATCGATGCATATAGCAATATAAAGACACGGGAGAACTAGAAACACTATAAACCCAAGAGTATAGTAGAAGTAAATTGATTTTTCCGGCGGTAGATGAAAAAGAAGAATGACCGATATGAAAGTTAGAAGTATATCGAGATAATACTTTAAAATATGAGTTGAGGGGGAAAGAATAGAAGGTGATGAAACATGACTAGGAACTTAGAAATCAACAGATTTAACTCACACAATGGCGGAATAAGTGAATCAAATCCTCTAGTGAATAGGTTAAGTTTTTTTTGATTAATTTAGTCAAATCACAGCTAAATCAAGTGTGATTAGATCAACACCTAGAGCTATTATTCACCACCTGGGTGATTTGGACTGAGAGAGAATCGGAGGAGCTCACTAGATCTGAGTGTGTGTAACAAATGAGAGGCTTAACCTAAAATGAAGAACATAAGACTTTATATACCCCTGCTGTTGACTCACCCATACAATTCATTCATCACACGTACGAGTTGGCTTCATCAGCCGTACGGGTGATCACTCACTCGTGTCTTCTTATTTAGGTCGTAATTGTGACTTAGCTCAGCATCAACCATGCGTATGAGCCTGTCAGCTGTACTAGTGAGGCTTCACTCGTATGTCTGACTAAGTCTAACATAGTCAAACATCAAAATCTCGTTCCTGCAGTTCCTGTAACCACATACAAACACGGATAGTATAATAACGAACAATCATGGTGGCCTGTAAACTGTTGTACCTGCAATAGACGTGGGTAGATGTCTAGGGACTTGCATAAAATGCATCAACAGAAGGTGTGAGTTGTAAGGAAACGAAGGAGGTGAATTTATAAGAAAATCTCCGACAGAACAATTAAAATGGACGATCGCATTTAAAGCGGATCCTAATTCCCTTGATTACCGGAGAGTCAAATCTTATTAAGAAGATTTTCTTCAAATCCCTTGAAATCTGGGAATCAATCATATCTACGTCAAATGATAAGATGAATCTACACTTACTCATTTCACTCTTCTATGTTAGCTTCATTCGTACTCTTCATATAAATGGATTGTTTATCCAAATTATTCGCTGATAATAAAACTCTAATTTTCAGCCCGTATGCATCATGAAAACATACTTATTATCATTCACGACCTTTCCACTCAAATTTCGGGACGAAATTTCTTTAACGGGTAGGTACTGTGACAACCCGAAAATTTCCAACCAAATTTAAACTTTAATCTTTATATGTTTCCGACACGATAAACAATATTTGTTAAGTTAAATTTCAAGAATTTTAAACTATGTTCATACATTCATTCAACCTCGACCAAGTTCCAACGATTCATGAACCATTAAACGAATATGATTATATATGTATATGTGTATATATATATTATAACTTGAAACGTAAACAAAATATTAGATTAAATACTTTATATGATTGTATCTATTTCAAAATGTTTATCAATGGAATTAGAAGATAAGATCAAATGATTGAATTATCAGATATATTGAATTATGATTACAAGTCTCTGTTGAAAGGCCCACGTTGATTTGAGAAATCTTTCTATTTTAACAATATTCGAAAAATGGTAAAGTGATTTATAAATAAGAACAAATTGTTAATCATTGAGAACTAGACAAATGATAGTGGAAGATTGAATCTCATAAAGACTCGATTGATCTATTTAGTTTCAAACGTACAAAAACGTTTTCAGTTTAAAAAGAACTTTATTATTAAAACGTATATAACTTTTATAAATATCTAGAACCACTTTTGACAACTCATTACTTAACTAGTATGATAAAGATAACAATATTTATATTTTATTTTATTAAATATATATAATGATTTAATTTAATATTATATATATTTATACGCGTATTATACGTATTATGTAGTTTTATACTTTTACTATACTTAAACTTTACCTTTACTTTATTTTTACTTTACTTTAACTTTAATAATTCACTTTAATAATTCATACTTTAATAATTCACTTTAATAATTCATACTTTAATAATTCACTTTAATAATTCACTTTAATAATTCATACTTTAATAATTCACTTTAATAATTCATACTTTAATAATTCACTTTAATAATTCAAAAATCTATTATAAATAGAATTCAATAGGTTTCATTATTTCATAGAAACTTGAAAATATTTTTCTCTAAACTCTCTCAATCGATTTACATATATATATTTACTCCGTATTATTTCAAGATATTATTAGTATACATAAAATATTACGACGGAGTGCTGTTCGAGTGATTTCGAAATTGTTTTTCGAGTGGGATAGGATTAAGGAAATTATGGGTTATAGCTATGGAGGTGATTGAGTATGGTTCATGGGTATGCTCGTGAGGTCAATATAGTGTTTATCATTTCCGTTGCGTCTACGTACCTTTCCTGCAATATTGAATCTCAATATTGATACGTGAGTACTCATAATTTAACTTTTACATACTAATAGTGTATCCCGGACTAGTGCTCGAGTATTTAGGATTATGCATGCTTGTACTTTTGATATTGCCCTTAGACAGGTTAGGTTGAATCTTGAATTAGTTACACTTGCGGTTGAGATAAGGTATAAGATATGCATGTCCTTAGAAAGCTAGTGAAAAATTAAGAACTTTTCCTTTAGATATCGAATTGTTTCGATGAACGGATTAGAAGTTATAATCAATTGAATTTTTGATATTTTTATTAAAAATGATTATTATTATCGTCGTTTTTATCGTCGTTCTAGTTTTATCTTATTATTATCATTATTATTATCTTTATCAATAAAAGGGATTTATCATTAAAAATTGTTATTTTTTTTATTACTATCGTTATTATCGTTAAAGTTATAATTAGTATTATTATTATTATCCAATTATTATTATTATTATTATTGGTATTATTATTATTATTATTATCATTATTAATATATATATCATTATTTAAAAATAGTTATTGTTATTGTTATTATTATTATTACTATATTATCATTAAGATAATTATTAGTATTATTGTTAATAATGTTATAGTAACTATCATTATTAATATTAGTGTAATTAAAACAAATATTTGTAACACCTAATTATTTTGATTACTATTATTATCATTATTATGAACACGATATAAAAGACGATTAAAAGCTATTAAACGAAACGATTAGAAAATAATGGGTAAAAGTTTCATGATGAAATTAAAATATTATATGATATTGATTTAGATAAAATTATCGTTCTTATTATTTTTATCATTACTATTATTATTAAAAGTATCGTTAGTATTAAAACTATCATTTTAACAAAAATTATCATTTTAATAGAAATGTCATTGTTACTATAAAATATCATTATTATTATTATTATTATTTTAAATAGAATTATTATTTTAAAGATAATATTAAAAATTATCATAAATATTAAAGTTATCATGTAACATCCCAAAATTTTAAGATAATATTTCATGAGAATTTATTAATGATTTAGTATGTTTTGGTGTTATCTTATGTGAAATAACTATTAAATAAATGGATGGTATGATTTAATGTATATAAATGGACAATAGTTAAGGTTTGTTGGTTAAGTTGAAAAGAGGACTAGTGATGCAAAGTTAATTTGAGGACCTCCCTTAATATGGTTTTGGTGGGGAGGGTAGAAAATGCAATTTGAGCAAAGTTGTGTTAATAAAAGAAAAATCAAATACTGATAATTCATTTTATCAGTTGTTAAAAAAATAGCAGAGAGTGTGGTTGTATGTATATGTCGACATTTTCAAGGAGAAGAAGGAGAAGTTTCAATTGGAGAAATTGAGTTCATGCAAGCTTAAATTGGTGGAATCTAAGGCATTCCAAGCACTCTAGCAAGTCTTAATCCTTCTAATCTCTCTTCTTAGTGCACAAATTAGGGTTCTTGAACTCTCAAAGACAAGGTATGAGTTTTATGTTCAAGTGTTGCTATTTTTGAATGTTTGTGATGAATTTTGTGCTTAAAGGTTGAGGTTTGATAGAATTGTGCACACTAGTATGATTGAAAATGAATTTGTTTATGATTTTGGAAGTAAGTTCATGAATGAACTTGCATTTTGAGTATATGGTATGAATATAGTGAAATTGGTGATGTTTTAGCTTAAAATCTAGTCATGCACATCAAGTGTTTGATGAAATGCCTCAATGAAATGTTTATGTGATTTAAGTTATAAATTGAGAAGGAGAAAGTTTGTATGTGAATTATTGTTATTGTTATAAGTAATGAAATTTGGATAATTGATGATTTAGGGTTGCTAGCAATAGAAATGGGTTTATGCACATTTGATGTTTAATGGAATATTTAAAAGAAATGCAAATTATGATTATAAGAGATGAACTAGAGAATTGTGTGATTAAAGTGATGATGTTGGCATGATAATGTGTTTATATTGGAAAAGATAAGTTGATTGTTATACATGTAAGTGTTCATGTGATTATTGAAGTAAAAAGGAGATTAAGTCAATGTGTAAGGGTGTAAAAGTGTTGAGAGCTTTTAAGTTGTAATTTTGTTAAGTTATGATATTGATGAGATTAGCTCATGTATAGGTGTTAATCAAGGCAAAGGAGCTTCAAGTGACCAAGGAACTTCATTTAATCAAGGTGAGTTATATGGGGTAATATGGGCGGGTCAAGGGTGATCATAGAATCCATGATCACAAGTTATGTATTAGCAATTTTTATAAATTATTCTATGCTTTGAGTTTAACTACGCAGGAGTACTTATGGTGGTTTTTGAATACGATATACGGTAACAAGGGTGACTTAATGCTCCCGGATTGCATCCGTGCAAGAGGGTGGCGATTAATTTCACTAGTTAAAAGCTTAGACTTCACGTCTATGTTAATGTGTAAAGCTTAGACTTTGTGTCTATGTTAAGATGTAAAGCTTAGACTTTGTGTCTATGTAAGGTATAAAGCTTAGACTTTGTGTCTATGTAAGGTATAAAGCTTAGACTTTGTGTCTATGTTAAGATGTAAAGCTTAGACTTTGTGTCTATGTAAGGTATAAAGCTTAGACTTTGTGTCTATGTAAGGTATAAAGCTTAGACTTTGTGTCTATGTTAAGATGTAAAGCTTAGACTTTGTGTCTATGTTAAGATGTAAAGCTTAGACTTTGTGTCTATGTCTATATTATGTAATGAGCTTGGATTCATATCCATGTTATGTGTAAGCTTGGACGAGGTCCATGTTAAGAGAAGATTTGGATTTCTATCCATAGTAAGAGTAAGCTTGGGCGATGTCCATATAACGTGTTAGTTTGAATTTACACATAGGATGATGTTTTAAGATTGAAAAATGTATATGTTATGTATCAAAATTGGCTATGACTAGGAGGCAAGTGGATGGAGTTCGAATTACGAAATCAACCTTCGGGTTGGAAGATTATGGTTGTGTTTACGCATATGTTTATGTTTTAAATTTAAGATACGCACTTACCATTAACTCACTAAGCGTTTTGCTTACCCCGCTATGTTGTTAATGTTTGCTAGGTTCTTATGTTGCGAAGATTTGGGACAACAAGGTGGTAGGAGAACAATCGGCATTTATCAAGTGGTATGCAAGTCTCTTAATTGAATCTAGCTTCACGATAACCGCTTATGAACGCCAAGAGTCAAATGTGTATTATGACAAAAGATGTGTAATTTATGTTTTGAAACTAAGTGCTAAAGTCGGTATTTTGGGTCGAAAAAGGCACGTTTATATTGGGAAACGGGTCGTGCGCGACCAAGTAATAATCGTGTTTTTAAATGATGAGTGTTAGTCTTAGAAGTTAGCTTGTTTATGTATTTTGTTGTCGGAATGTTTTGATGAAATGTTAAAATGGGAAAAATTTGGTCTAAGTAAAATGTTGCAGATCAGGGCCCGGAATAGTGTTATGTCGCGCCGCGGCCAGAGGCTCCGCGCCGCGACATTTAACTAATGTTGGAAACAGAAACAAGGTTAAGAAGTGTAAAGATTTCTGCTTTGTGTCGCGCCGCGACAGGGCAAGCCGCGCCGCGGCATATGCCTTGTCCGGCCAGAAACTTTGTTTTTCAAAAAAAAAAAAAAAAAAAAAATTTTACTCGATTCTAGGCGTTAAAAGTTGGTATCAGAGCTATGGTTTAAGAGACTTGGATAATCCACCGTAGGGTTATCTAGGCTTAAACCAACACTAAGTTTTAAATAAGCGGTTTGTGACTTGCATGATAAATAATGTTTAAAGTATTATGCCATGTTCTTTAAGATTGTGTAGGATGCTAGGACTTAGAAGAAGGGGATGGTAAGAAGGAATATGAGTTTGTTTGAATTTTGAGAGAACCACGCATTTATGATGTGATGTACGAGAGTGGTTTGGTACACCCGGATTGCATCCGTGCAAGAGGGTGATGATCAAACCCACTAGGTAATGAAGCTTGGATCCATGTTAATGATGATGAGCTTGGACTTGTGTCCATGTTAATGATGATGAGCTTGGACTTGTGTCCATGTTAATGATGATGAGCTTGGACTTGTGTCCATGTTAATGATGATGAGCTTGGACTTGTGTCCATGTTAATGATGATGACTTGTGTCCATGTCAAAGATGATGAGCTTGGGCTAGTGTCCATGTTGATAATGGTAAGCTTGGATCCATGGTAAAGTTAATGAGCTTGGACTTGCGTCCATGGTATTTTCAGTAGGATTGAACTTACGTCCATGCTGACCTCGATGAGTTTAGACTTTATTGATAAGGAATCGTGTCTAGCTTAGGCACAATCTTGGGTCATCCCTAGTAAGTCGTGACTATAGTGGGTTATGACCGGAAATCTATACAAGAAAGAGACCTACGGGTTGACAAGTTACGTTTTGGTTACGATTATGCTAACGCTAAGAGTGTCCTTGGGTTTTTATAACTATGAGTTCTATATGGGATGAAGTAAGTTGCAAATTTGAGATGAACAAACCCATGAATAGAAACGGTTACGTAAGTAGTTGTCAAAGGTAAAATGAATGTACCCTTAAGTTGTGATGACTAAAGACGATGCCATGGAAAACGAGAAAAGCGTGAAAGTGGTCCAAGTGATACTAAAGTATGAGAAGAATATGAACTCAATGACCCTAACCCGATCTAGAATAAAAGAAGGATAAAGGAGTCACGCGATGTGTGGTAGGTACCTTCCTTTACACCTACGCATGTTTTGTGTGACTTCCTACAGGAACGCGTATAGGCTTTGACCATTAATTGGAGAGGCAATGAAACCATGTAGTTGTGACTATAGCAAGTAAATGATTATCTCGTTCCCGTGGAGTGGGGTTAATGTGTTACAAGGAAATGTGTAGAAATGAACCTTCGAGTAAAGAGATCATCTTTGGTCCTGAAAGAAGAGGAAAATGAGATAGATAGGATTGAACCGTTTGTAAAGTCTTGTAAATACTTGGAAGTTCATAGCGTTAAGACTACTCAAATGCAAGAAGAACAAGATAGAATGTAAGAAGCTTGAAAACGAATGGTTTACTTATTTCGAAAAAGAAGAGATTCGGTACATGGAATGATAGTAATGTGATGTAAGAATTCGTAGACAGTTAAGAGAATTAATTAAGCATGGGGAATAAAATTTTACATGAGTATGAGCAATCCAATTATCATGATACCTAAAAATTGGTTGCAAGTAAGTAGGAAGATGTGCATGATGTGCGATGTTTTAAAATAAAGACTAAGTGTATATGCGAATGTGCGTTTTCGATACTTGATGATGAAATTGAGTAGAGAAATGAAAGAGATATGGGAGGCGAGAGTTACGAAAATGGAAGGAGGCGTCTTTGAAAAGTCGCAAGAGATTAATTTGAAGAGAATTCAGGAGAATAGGCATTGAAATGAGCTCTAGATGAAGAGATATGTATTTAGGGCTACAAACGCGTAGTGGCTATGAGTCTTATGACACGTTCTGGTTGTGTATTGAAAAAGAAATAAGTTCGGCCATTCATTAACCGGAAAATATGATGTAGGGACTGATGATGAAAATGAAAATAGCGTACATTTGATCTAAAAGCATGGTTAGATGATATTGAAGGCATGTTCAAATAATTAAATGAATTTTATAAACAAAAGAATTTATTGGGATATACATGAGGTATGTCGGATCCCTCGATTCTAGTTAACATGGTTAAGAGGAAAAGAGGTTAAGTGAAGATACATGAATGAAGGGAGTCATCAGAATGGAAGATTGGTCATGGTAATAATATGAACATTGACTTTATTTGAGTTAGACGAAGGTTGAAATAATGGTAACTCTCTAGACTTTAGTAGAAAAATTTTACGAAGAAAGAACCTATGGACGATTCGAAGGAATGCAAGTTTATATGAAAGTGTTATGTCGGAAGTTAATGCGGACATTAGTATAGGTTCGCGAATTGAGATTAAGAGATTCTAGGAGATTTTTATATTTAAGCAAAAGAGTCGTATAATGTGTGATTTTATGAAGAGACTTGAAAGATGAGTTGTTACAAGTGTAAAATTGGTGAAGGATGTAATTTGATTAAGAAGAGACGTGTACTTATGAAACGTACTGAGCAAGTGTACGGAAAGCTTACGACATGGAATAATGGTGAGCATAAAAGGGATAAGTCTTTTATTTGTTCAATACTAAAAACGATTTGAGTTGACGATGCGAATAATCTATGTAAATTGGTAAAAATTGAGAGAAGCTAGCGAGGAATTTAGAAGAATAACATGTATTAATACCTTGAAAGAAGAGAATTAAGATGCAACATTACGGTAAAATGAGAAATTTTCTAGAAAAGAATTAATGATTTGTTTGATATTAAGGACTAGTTCTCGGTTGTAAGGATTTTTATTAGTAAAGATTTTGATATAGAGGCCTAATAATACAGGAAAGGAGATAGAACACGGATAAATTGAAATATCTAATGAAAGGTACCTGAAGAAAGAGTACTCAAGGTGTGAAAATTAAGGGATAGAGTGACAGAGATTAACGAATGTGTGCCTAAAGAACACCTAGTATGTGATTTATTGAGAAAAGTGCACAAATTTTACAAGAAGTTACCAACGTTAAAAGGAGATATAGTAAAAGTTAAGTACTTTGGCTAACTAATTAGATGAAGAGCCTAAATAGATTCAGGGAGACTCTTGATTGTTTGAAACTTAATCAATAGAGAGGGAGGAAATTGGTTCCGACGAGTTATGAAGTATGTGCAAGGACTAGTGAAGGTTCAAGTGTAATGGATAAGGTTTCTGAATTCACTAAGAGATATAAAAGGATGTTCGTGAGGACACGAACAATCCAACGGGGGGAGAGTTGTAACATCCCAAAATTTTAAGATAATATTTCATGAGAATTTATTAATGATTTAGTATGTTTTGGTGTTATCTTATGTGAAATAACTATTAAATAAATGGATGGTATGATTTAATGTATATAAATGGACAATAGTTAAGGTTTGTTGGTTAAGTTGAAAAGAGGACTAGTGATGCAAAGTTAATTTGAGGACCTCCCTTAATATGGTTTTGGTGGGGAGGGTAGAAAATGCAATTTGAGCAAAGTTGTGTTAATAAAAGAAAAATCAAATACTGATAATTCATTTTATCAGTTGTTAAAAAAATAGCAGAGAGTGTGGTTGTATGTATATGTCGACATTTTCAAGGAGAAGAAGGAGAAGTTTCAATTGGAGAAATTGAGTTCATGCAAGCTTAAATTGGTGGAATCTAAGGCATTCCAAGCACTCTAGCAAGTCTTAATCCTTCTAATCTCTCTTCTTAGTGCACAAATTAGGGTTCTTGAACTCTCAAAGACAAGGTATGAGTTTTATGTTCAAGTGTTGCTATTTTTGAATGTTTGTGATGAATTTTGTGCTTAAAGGTTGAGGTTTGATAGAATTGTGCACACTAGTATGATTGAAAATGAATTTGTTTATGATTTTGGAAGTAAGTTCATGAATGAACTTGCATTTTGAGTATATGGTATGAATATAGTGAAATTGGTGATGTTTTAGCTTAAAATCTAGTCATGCACATCAAGTGTTTGATGAAATGCCTCAATGAAATGTTTATGTGATTTAAGTTATAAATTGAGAAGGAGAAAGTTTGTATGTGAATTATTGTTATTGTTATAAGTAATGAAATTTGGATAATTGATGATTTAGGGTTGCTAGCAATAGAAATGGGTTTATGCACATTTGATGTTTAATGGAATATTTAAAAGAAATGCAAATTATGATTATAAGAGATGAACTAGAGAATTGTGTGATTAAAGTGATGATGTTGGCATGATAATGTGTTTATATTGGAAAAGATAAGTTGATTGTTATACATGTAAGTGTTCATGTGATTATTGAAGTAAAAAGGAGATTAAGTCAATGTGTAAGGGTGTAAAAGTGTTGAGAGCTTTTAAGTTGTAATTTTGTTAAGTTATGATATTGATGAGATTAGCTCATGTATAGGTGTTAATCAAGGCAAAGGAGCTTCAAGTGACCAAGGAACTTCATTTAATCAAGGTGAGTTATATGGGGTAATATGGGCGGGTCAAGGGTGATCATAGAATCCATGATCACAAGTTATGTATTAGCAATTTTTATAAATTATTCTATGCTTTGAGTTTAACTACGCAGGAGTACTTATGGTGGTTTTTGAATACGATATACGGTAACAAGGGTGACTTAATGCTCCCGGATTGCATCCGTGCAAGAGGGTGGCGATTAATTTCACTAGTTAAAAGCTTAGACTTCACGTCTATGTTAATGTGTAAAGCTTAGACTTTGTGTCTATGTTAAGATGTAAAGCTTAGACTTTGTGTCTATGTAAGGTATAAAGCTTAGACTTTGTGTCTATGTAAGGTATAAAGCTTAGACTTTGTGTCTATGTTAAGATGTAAAGCTTAGACTTTGTGTCTATGTAAGGTATAAAGCTTAGACTTTGTGTCTATGTAAGGTATAAAGCTTAGACTTTGTGTCTATGTTAAGATGTAAAGCTTAGACTTTGTGTCTATGTTAAGATGTAAAGCTTAGACTTTGTGTCTATGTCTATATTATGTAATGAGCTTGGATTCATATCCATGTTATGTGTAAGCTTGGACGAGGTCCATGTTAAGAGAAGATTTGGATTTCTATCCATAGTAAGAGTAAGCTTGGGCGATGTCCATATAACGTGTTAGTTTGAATTTACACATAGGATGATGTTTTAAGATTGAAAAATGTATATGTTATATATCAAAATTGGCTATGACTAGGAGGCAAGTGGATGGAGTTCGAATTACGAAATCAACCTTCGGGTTGGAAGATTATGGTTGTGTTTACGCATATGTTTATGTTTTAAATTTAAGATACGCACTTACCATTAACTCACTAAGCGTTTTGCTTACCCCGCTATGTTGTTAATGTTTGCTAGGTTCTTATGTTGCGAAGATTTGGGACAACAAGGTGGTAGGAGAACAATCGGCATTTATCAAGTGGTATGCAAGTCTCTTAATTGAATCTAGCTTCACGATAACCGCTTATGAACGCCAAGAGTCAAATGTGTATTATGACAAAAGATGTGTAATTTATGTTTTGAAACTAAGTGCTAAAGTCGGTATTTTGGGTCGAAAAAGGCACGTTTATATTGGGAAACGGGTCGTGCGCGACCAAGTAATAATCGTGTTTTTAAATGATGAGTGTTAGTCTTAGAAGTTAGCTTGTTTATGTATTTTGTTGTCGGAATGTTTTGATGAAATGTTAAAATGGGAAAAATTTGGTCTAAGTAAAATGTTGCAGATCAGGGCCCGGAATAGTGTTATGTCGCGCCGCGGCCAGAGGCTCCGCGCCGCGACATTTAACTAATGTTGGAAACAGAAACAAGGTTAAGAAGTGTAAAGATTTCTGCTTTGTGTCGCGCCGCGACACGGCAAGCCGCGCCGCGGCATATGCCTTGTCCGGCCAGAAACTTTGTTTTTCAAAAAAAAAAAAAAAAAAAAAATTTTACTCGATTCTAGGCGTTAAATATCATAATTAGAATTATCGTTTTATCATAATATCATCTTAGTAATTATAAATATTGATATTTTTATAATAATAATTATTATTACAAAATAATACAACTTTTACTTACTATCATTATAGATATTATTTTATCAAATAAATATGTGATACAAACATATTTTACTACGTGTAATAACTTACTTTAATAATACCTATCATATTATCTTTATGATATTAAATGAACCCTATAAATTTTATTACTTAAATATATATAAAAGTTTATTTTATTATATAAATTTAATATAAAATTTTATTTATTAATAAATAAATTATATTATTTACTCTAATAAATCTTTTAAAAATATTTAAAAATATAAAACGACGATATTTAAACTATATATTAATCATGTATAGATTTTTGGAAATTATTTTGAGTCAAATTTACTTTTGTTGACTTTTGCATATTAGTCTCGAGCATTAGGATTGTGGTACACTATGACTTGACCTAATTTGTTAGACAAATATTGACCAACACATAAATATATATAATTAATTTAGGTTCGTGAATCCGAGGCCAACCTTGCACTTGTTCAATGACGTTATATGTATTTTTACTACGAAATACAGTATGGTGAGTTTCATTTGCCTTTTTACCCTTGATATTTTTGGGACTGAGAATACATGCGCTTTTATAAATATTTGACGAAATAGACACAAGTAATTGAAACTATATTCTATGGTTGAATTATCGAAATCGAATATGCCCCTTTTTATTAAAGTCTGGTAATCTAAGAATTAGAGAACAGACACCCTAATTGACGCGAATCCTAAAGATAGATCTATTGGGCCTAACAAACCCCATCCAAAGTACCGGATGCTTTAGTACTTCGAAATTTATATCATGTCCGAAGGAGGATCCCGGAATGATAGGGGATATTCTTATATGTATCTAGTTAATGTCGGTTACCAGGTGTTCACCATATGAATGATTATTTTTGTCTCTATGCATGGGACGTATATTTATGAGAACTGGAAATGCAATTCTTGTGGTATATTAAAATGATGGAAATAAATGATTATGATAAACTAATGAACTCACCAACCTTTTGGTTGACACTTTAAAGCATGTTTATTCTCAGATGTTAAAGAAATCTTCCGCTGTGCATTTGCTCATTTTAAAGATATTACTTGGAGTCTTTCATAGCATATTTCGAAGAACGTTGCATTCGAGTCATTGAGTTCATCAAAGATTATTATTAAATCAATTTATAGTTGGATAGTGGATATTATGAAATGGTATGCATGCCTGTCAATTTTCGATGTAAAGAAAGATTGTCTTTTAAAAACGAATGCAATGTTTGTAAAATGTATCATATAGAGGTCAAATACCTCGCAATGTAATCAACTATTGTGAATCGTTTATAATGTATATGAACGGGTCCTTTCATTTAGCCTGCCTGTTCCCTGGATCGTAACTGTATTTCTTGTCTTTCACCGTTTTTGCTCTAGAATCTTCGTTTTAGCTCCGATTCTCTTGATTCTTTTTGCATCGTCTTCGTAATTAATTTATCTACAAATTTAACTGAAAAAGCAATTATTTTGCCGACATAGTTTTGAACTTTATGCTTTTGGGACTCAATATCTGGGAAAAAAACGTGACTTTTTAGCCGATATCATAGACCCATTTACCTGACCCAAACCCGATCTAAAAATATTGGATTTTAAGTTTACCCATAAGGTACGGGTTTCCTATAAAGTATAAGGGAAGGACGCTTTATGTGTAAAGTTGATTTTGAGAGTGTGTTTGACATTGTAGCATTTTAGCATTAGTGTAAAATTTTTTTTTTTTGAAAGAATTTATTGGTGATGTGGCTTTAATATTCAGCTTTTCTTCCATTATTCCTACATTTCTTTCCATGATATATTATTCATGCAATTGAATCTTTGGTCCCGTATGGTTTATTTTATTTTGGTTTTTCAAAGGATGTTAAATTTGTTTTAATTGGCACTTTCTGATTTTGAGGTCTTATTTATTTATTTGTATAAAGAAATTTTGAGCTTTAATAATTACATAAATCCTAAGGGCTGTCATCGATCTTGTCATTTTCGCGAAATGACTTGCATATACAAAGATCCACCTTATCCAATAAACATGGACCAAATGAAGAATACTGCATCAAACCGGAAGAGGAACAACCTTCAAAGGCAAGAGAGACAAGCTTGGGTATAGATTGTATGCACTCCTGCCCTATGTTTAACAGTGATATTCTCTAGTTGGGGTGCAAACAAAATTATAATTAAACAAGCTTTCCAACAACATGAACTAGCATAGTAGCGTACAGGCAACTGTAGGTATTGAGGAGTGGGGTCCTGTGACACCACTAGTTTTTCGAAATTAATCACAAATTTTTTATTTTTTTTATAGGACACAATTAAATATGATAATGAGACCCCATAAATTTTTAGAGATTATAGTTTAATAGTTTGGATCACTAAAGTGTTTGAAATTAGCCCACTTATGATTTTATAGTATGAGATATTGAATATATTAGATAAAAAAAATAAACAAACTCTTGTCCAATTTCAATTCTAATTCTTTTTTACTTCCTTCTACATCACTATTTCTTACAGTTTTATCTTCAATCCTTCATCCTGAGGATGTTAATGGATTAGATATGGATCGGGTGAGGGCATGAGACCATATTCATATCCATTTAGTTTTTGTTTATTCATATCCATATCTATTTAAATTTAGTTCATCAATCTATATCCATATCCAGTAGATTAAGCAGGTTAATGATGAATATCCATTGAATATTTAAAAAATCTTAAAATATTTTTAAATATATAGTGAAAACAAAAAACGTAATATAACATGATATAATTTAAAAATTTTCCACCAGAATGTGTAATGTTTTGTCTAAAAGTGACATAATTTGTTAAATTTACTATCAAAAATATATTATGACAAATTATGTGTAATTTTTGTGTTGAGATATACATGTTTTATTGTGAGTACCCATAAATTCATTATATGGTTGCAAATAAGATGTATGTATAATGGTAAATATATTTGTAATAGTTATTGTATATTAATCCTTAATCTCATCACTCATAACTACATCATAACTTATTTTTTTCAAAAAGTTAGGGGAAACTTCAATTTTACAGCTAATGTTAATGTTATGTGATTCATATTGATAATAGGTTGTAAAATTGCAATTTATAATTGCTACTGTAAAATTGCTACTGTATAGGCCATGAACTAAAATATTATTATAAAATTGCTACTGTGAAATTGCTACTGTATATGCCATTAATTGCTACTCCATATGAACAATTAACCTTATGTTTTGCGAGTATTATTCAATTTTATGTTTGTATTTTAGGCCCGATTTGATCCGACCCGATTTAACTCGACCCGATTTAACCCGACATATTCAATATTTTGTGCAAAAAGTTATCGAATAAATTTTTGGGGCCCATTGGAATTTGATCCTAGAATCGCCACTGAGCGTACACATATATAATTACGACTTCCACTGATCAAAGGATCATACTTTGATATATCTTTCTATAACATATATTAAATCTGGTGCATGTTGCTGACATGTCACCATCAAAGTTAATCTGCCTATGTCGCACCTTATCATGTGTAATTATATATTAATCCGGATAATTAGTCACTAATTACGTGTCCCAAATTAAACCACCGTATTATCGCCAAAAGAAATTCCAAACATTGAATCTTGAATGTGTACATACACCGATCGATTAATCGATGTATTTACGCGACTTTAATTTAAACACCCCGTCAAAATGTGTCTTGATGCGGCGTGTTACCAGAGGTCAAAGTCCATTCGATGCAATTTATATGTTTAAATCAAAAGACTCCATGCTTAACCTCTAAACCTTGCTCTTATTGCAGAAGCATAAGCTAAAGCTAAAGACTTGAGAATAAACATGATAAAAAGTCAAAACAACGGTTGAGTGAATTCATAGGTTTAGTTTCATAAGTAAATGCATAAACCACGAGATTTCAGTTGTTTATAAATAGTTGAAAAATAGTGTATATAACATTAGCACTCGAAATATGAAGCTTAACACCGCGCACGGTATCTCACGCATCTTCCGTTTACCCTATAATAGTGTACACCGACCAAGTGTATCTTTTACGAAGTAACATGCACCTTAGTTAAGGTAGGGTTTGGTAAGTTGGATCATCATCATTTATCATCATCGGTGTTATGTTGTTTAAATTTATACGTTACATTTGTTTTTATTATATATATATATATATATATATATATATATATATATATATATATATATATATATATATATATATATATATATATATATATATATATATATATATATATAATTAATGTTCATCATATATAATACATATGTTTGTATTATACGTTCATCTTTATAGTTATTATTCACGTGTTATAAGTTAATAGTTTTCATGTTTATTTCCTATAACGTTTGAATATATATAACTCATGTAATGTTTTCCAAAGCTGTCAAGTAAACCAAATATACAGCCAGATGACCAGGGATCATGATCCTTTTGGTTAGACTAAGTCGTGACTGTTCGAAAATCCAACAAAACATATCCCATAATAGTCGATCAGTAGACACTATCTACATGATCGTAAGTAGCAATGAATTTCATTTGAGTTATATGATATCCGTGTGTTATAGTTCTTCTTATATATTATATCTCTTCATAATATAGTTTATATGTATCCTTATATATACATATTCACATTAGTTTGTGTGTATATTATATAGTTTTATATAATATATAGTTGTACATGTTTATATATATATAACTAATCGGGGGGAAGCAAAGATTTTTTTTTTCGTTTTTTTGGAATTTTTTTTCAAGCATTAAGATAACACGAAAATATGAACATTTAAAAAAGACACTTTGTGATGAATGTATTATTTAGGCGGAAAAACGATCGACAAAAATAACATTCAAGATAATATTGATCGTGAAGAATGTTAACGTTTTTTTTTCATGTTTTGTGAAGTAAAATTTAGCCCGATTTAGAGTTTAGGGTTTAGGGTTTAGTGTTTTGGGTTTAGTCCCTAAACCCAAAACCCAAAACCCTAGACTCTAAACCGTTCGTGTTAAAAACTCAATCTAAATCCTAAATCTAAACCCTAAACCCTAAATTTCTAAACCCTAATATCTAAACCCTATAAACCCTAATATCTAAACCCTAATATCTAAAACCTCAACATACGCTCGAAAAATACGATAATTGTTATATATTAATTCTTCGAGTGTTTTTCCCCCAAAATAAAAACATTTATCACAAAGTGTCTTTATTAAATGTTCATAAAGATGCGTGCTATGAGCTTGGATTGTTAGATGATGACAAAGAATATGTAGAAGCTATTAAACAAGCAAGTCAGTGGGCATCTGGTACATATTTAAGGTCATTATTTGTGATGTTGTTAGTTTCTAATAATTTGTCAAGATCGGATGATGTATGGTCACAATGTTGTTGTGAACTTGGCCATGACATACTTCACATGCAAAGAAGACTCCACTACTCAGGTTAGATTATAAAACTACTTGCTCAATTTTTACCTATTAAAATTATAAATTTGTTTTTATTTTAATTTAGGAATGAATATGAATATTATTATTTATATCACTAAATACTAAGTACTGGAATATATAGATTCAGCAACACAAAAAAATTTATTAATATAGATATACTGAGAGAGAGTAGTAAAGTTAGTAGTCTAATTTGTAAGATATTAAGGTACTTTTATATATCAATCAAAATACTCTTTACTTCAAGAAAGTAACAATTGCAAAGTATTTTTATTAAATGTTCATATTTTCATCTAATCTATAATGTTCATAAAGATGCGTGCTATGAGCTTGGATTGTTAGATGATGACAAAGAATATGTAGAAACTATTAAACAAGCAAGTCAGTGGGCATCTGGTACATATTTAAGGTCTTTATTTGTGATGTTGTTAGTTTCTAATAATTTGTCAAGACCGGATGATGTATGGTCACAATGTTGTTGTGAACTTGGCCATGACATACTTCACATGCAAAGAAGAAGACTCCAGTACTCAGGTTAGATTATAAAACTACTTGCTCAATTTTTACCTATTAAAATTATAAATTTGTTTTTATTTTAATTTAGGAATGAATATGAATATTATTATTTATATCACTAAATACTAAGTACTGGAATATATAGATTCAGCAACACAAAAAAAAAATATTAATATAGATATACTGAGAGAGTGTAGTAAAGTTAGTAGTCTAATTTGTAAGATATTAAGGTACTTTTATATATCAATCAAAATACTCTTTACTTCAAGAAAGTAACAATTGCATAACGTTTTTTAATTTGTTTTTAGGTGCCTAACTGAGTTATGAGTAAGCTTATATGATTTAGTTTTACCTTTGTGAAGTATTTTTAGGTGCCTAACTGAGTTACAGTTATATGATATTTGTACATTTATCTTACATACTGTTACCTCATAGATACCTACTAATAGAATAAAAACTATTGTCTTTTTTGCTTCGTTTTATACATACCTTTCATGTTTATTTATATCTTTTCTCAATGAATTTATGTGCAGCAAATACTATGGAACAAGAAGATATTAACAATCATACATTGTATGAGATTGAACTATTGTTGCGTAATCAAGGTAGTTCATTGAAATTTTTTCCCGGAATGCCGTATCCATCTGATGAGTATGTTATTAATACAACAAACAGATTAATTCATGATGAACTTCGTTATGATCGTAAAACTTTGAAATTGGAACATGACAATCTGTTTAGTAGTTTGACTTCTGAGCAAAAAGGTGTGTATGAAATAATTGTCTCTGCCGTTGAAGAAAATGCAGGAGGTGTTTTCTTTGTTTATGGATATGGTGGTACTGGAAAGACCTTTTTGTGGAAAATGTTGTCTACGGCAATTCAATCCAAAGGAAAAATTGTCTTAAATGTTGCCTCAAGTGGCATCACATCACTTTTGCTAAGTGGTGGTAGAACCGCTCATTCCCGGTTTGTGATTCCAATAAATATTTTGGAAGATTCTTTTTGTTCCATTAATGTTAACATTCAACTTGCAGATTTGTTGAGGTTAACTTCTTTAATAATCTGGGATGAAGCTCCTATGATACACAAACATTGTTTTGAGGCTCTAAACAGGACACTACGAGATACCATGCGGCAAACATCACCGGATAATGAGGAAAAAGTTTTTGGAGGCAAAGTTGTGGTTTTTGGTGGAGATTTTAGACAAATACTTCCTGTTGTTCCTAAAGGAAGTAGACAAGACATAGTGAATGCTTCTTTGAACTCTTCATATCTATCTATGGGATCACATTAGAGTTCTCAAGTTGAGTGTTAACATGAGATTACAATCCGGATCAAATCCAGAAGAGATAGCAGAAATGAAAGAGTTTGCAGATTGGATTTTAGATGTGGGAAATGGTAATGTTGGAGGTCCAAATGATGGAGAAGCTGAAATCAGTATACCTGATGAGTTGCTAATCAAACAAGGTGATGATCCAATCAAGTCTATTGTTGACTCCACATACCCAAATTTGATAGCAAATCTATATGAACATACTTACTTCCAAGAGAGAGCGATTTTTGCTCCAACGCATGAACATGTGGATTCGATTAATGATCGTTTGTTACAAGTAGTCCCGGGTGATGAGGTAACTTACTTGAGTTGTGATAGTGTTGATGCGTGTGACATCTCGGTGACCACCGATCATGGTATGCAATCTCCTGAATTCTTAAACAGTTTGAAGTTCTCTGGAATTCCTAATCATAAGTTGGTTTTAAAAGTTGGTGTTCCTATCATGTTATTACGAAATATCGATCAACCAAATGGTTTGTGTAATGGTACGAGACTCACAGTTATTAAGCTCGAGAAATCTTTGATAACTGCCAGGGTTATAACCGGTACAAATATTGGATTTGAAACCTTGATACCGCGTATGCAATTGAGCCCTACTGATAAATCATTACCATTTAAGATCACACGAAAACAATTTCCAGTATCGATGTGTTTTGCAATGACGATTAACAAAAGTCAAGGTCAGTCTCTATCTCATGTCGATTTATTCTTACCACGACCGGTCTTCACTCATGGTCAGTTATACGTAGCGATTTCGAGAGTAAAGAGCAAGAAAGGATTAAAGGTGCTTATATGTGATAAAGATATGAATGTTTCTAGCACTACAACTAATGTAGTTTATAAAGAAGTGCTACAAAAATTATGATAATTCATTTATTTCTGTCGGGTATGTTAACTATCACCTTTATTCTTAACCTCCTCTTCTTAATATTAATTTCATGAACTTATACAGATAATGCATAACAATTATAGTTCATTAACTTCATTACAATATATTTGGTATTACTCTTGTGTTAGTCTTATTGAAATCAAAATTAGAACATTTATTGTTACAAATACCTTCAAGTTTAGTATTAAGCATGACATAATATATCTATGAAAGTGAGGATTGTTGTTGTTATAAGAAACAAAGTGAAAAACAACTTTAGATGACCATACTTAGTGTAGTAATAGCCTTTAGTTGCACTTGACATCAGATAGTAGTTTATTTTTATGTATATATTTTGTAATATTCAAATATGTTTGAATTCTAAAAGAAATGTTGGAAATTTGTACACCTTTGAAAAATATCAATTTTAAGTTTCATGTGATATGAGTCTCCTTTACAGGAGGTAAAAATTTGATTTTTTTTATTGGAATAAAGTTTGACATTGGTTTTATGATTCATATCCACATTAAACCATCTTACTAATAAGTATATGTATTCTAATATCATTAACTACATAGTGGCTAGAAACTAACTTTGCTTAAGATGGATGGTAAGTGAAAAGTTACCTATATATAAATGACTTAGATATATATCTTCATATTGTTGTTTTTTCTTCTAATAAAGTGATTATGTGTTATACTAAATTGGATATTTTTTATACTATTTTTAGGTGCTTTGGATCTCTCACTTTCATGGTTTTGCAATTAATTTTCATTCAACCGAACTATGTAGTGTGTCATTTGATTGATATGTTGTTTTAGACTGATGCTATGTAATTGATTAGAACACTATTAGTTGTTTGTCACAAATTTTAATTACTTATCTGAGAATTTTTTCATGTTTTCTGAATTGTCATTTCGGTACACTTTTGGATTAGAGAAATTTGTACTCCTACTACTATATAGAACAAAGTAGTAAATTTTTTAAGTTTATGATTTACAATCTATCTATGTCATTGTGTGTCACCTATACATACATATTATTGCATAGATTTAAGGTACAAATGTGACTTTTTACTTTTTTTTTTTTACGTATTTCATTTAAACTATCCCGTGAATTCACGGGTCTTTAAACTAGTTATATATTAATCCGGATAATTAGTCACTAATTACGTGTCCCAAATTAAACCACCGTATTATCGCCAAAAGAAATTCCAAACTTTGAATCTTGAATCTGTACATACACCGATCGATTAATCGATGTATTTACGCGACTTTAATTTAAACACCCCGTCAAAATGTGTCTTGCTGCGGCGTGTTACCAGAGGTCAAAGTCCATTCGATGCAATTTATATGTTTAAATTGAAAGACTCCATGCTTAACCTCTAAACCTTTCTCTTATTGCAGAAGCGTAAGCTAAAGCTAAAGACCTGAGTATAAACATGATAAAAAGTCAAAACAACGGTTGAGTGAATTCATAGGTTTAGTTTCATAAGTAAATGCATAGACCACGAGATTTCAGTTGTTTATAAATAGTTGCAAAATAGTGTATATAACATGAGCACTCGAAATATGAAGCTTAACACTGCGCATGGTATCTCACGCGTCTTCCGTTTACCCTATAATAGTGTACACCGACCAAGTGTATCGTTTACGAAGTAACATGCACCTTAGTTAAGGCAGGGTTTGATAAGTTGGATCATCATCATTTATCATCCCTCGGTGTTATGTTGTTTAAA